>NC_037335.1:44812845-45417394 GCF_002263795.3 Bos taurus
ACATGTTCTTTTTGTATCAAGCACATTAACTGGGGTTGGAAGGAGTCCTTTTATTTTTCTAGAAGCTGCCCAGTTAGAACTGTACATTATGTAGCTCAGCTGTTCATTTGTGGACTTATCTAAGGCAGTTCTTCTAAATGCCAGGGAAATGGAGGAGGGAAGAAACCTAGCCTTTTGTTTTATTTAGTATTTTTCTTTTTTGTTTTTAATGTTAAGCTTAATCTCTTGATGACATTTTTGAAGTACTGTTTAGTCAAAATTGGCTGCTATTGATGAAGCGTTTTATTCAGTCAGGTTCCTTTCAGGATAAAAGATTAGACCAGGGAAACCAGGCTTAATTTTATGTATTCCATTCTCAATTGTATCTACTTGTGTCTAACTTCATTAGAGGGGTGTGTGTGTGTGTTAGTCACTTGGTCATGTCCAACTCTTTGTGACCCCATGGACTATACAGCCTGACAGGCTCCTCTGTCCATGGAATTTTCCAGGCAAGAATACTGGAGTGGGTAGCCATTCTTTTCCCCAGGGGATCTTCCCAACCCAGGGGTCTAACCCAGGTCTTCCACATTGCAGGAGATTCTTTACTATCTTGGCCACCAGGGAAGTCCATCAGAGGTATGTAAAGAGATAGTATAGGAAAACACAGGAGCCCTACCCAAATTAGGTTACTCTTGGGAAGATTTGAAACATAATAACTGAGATGTCTTTACATGTCTAGTCAACTGACAGTTCTTAGGTATTATAATTTTAAGTTAAACCTGTGTTTGAAAGACAACTCCCTGAAGTGTGTACTCTTCTTTTAGAAAGTCTTCTGCGTTGTTTATGGGATGAAATAACAGTAGGTGTTCAGTATGTTTGGAGGAGTTGACTAATGCGTGAGCAAGTTCTTGAGACCTGTTTCTCTAAAGGTTTTAGAAAGTCAGGTATAAAATTTTATATTGAACTACATAGCATTTGTGTGTAGTACTGCTCAACTAAAAATGGGCTTGTGTCTTTCAGTAGAGTTTCTTCAGGCAAGGATGGGGCTTGCAAGCACTGCAGGCCCAGGAAATACAATATAATTACCTTGAATTGGAACTAAAATCCCAGGACTAAAGACACAAGACTGTAGAAAGTTCCTCTGTTTTGTAAGATAAAGGTGATACTTAAGCCATTGCTATCCAATAATGTTGAGCAAGGGGTTTAGGAGGAAATTATAGCTAGCCATAAAAATGTGTTTCTTTGCTTCATAGATTTACACAAGAAATTCAGTAGATTTTACTTATTGAGTAGTGAATTTTTTCTTTCTTTCTTTCTTTTTTTTTTTTTTTACTTAAGGATAGTTGATTTCCGGAGAAGGCAATGGCACCCCACTCCAGTACTCTTGCCTGGAAAATCACATGGACAGAGGAGCCTGGTAGGCTGCAGTCCATGGGGTTGCTAGGAGTCGGATGTGACTGAGCGACTTCACTTTTCACTTTCATGCACTGGAGAAGGAAATGGCAACCCACTCCAGTGCTCTTGCCTGGAGAATCCCAGGGACGGGGGAGCCTGGTGGGCTGCAGTCTCTGGGGTCACACAGAGTTGGACACAACTGAAGCGACTTAGCAGCAGCAGTTGATTTTCAATGTTATTGATTTCTGAGGTACAGCAAAGTTGCGCATATATGTGTGTGTGTGTGTGTATATATATATATACACACACACATACATTCTTTTAAAAATTCTTTCCATTATGGTTTATCATAGGATATTGTACATAGTTCCCTGTGCTGTACAATAGGACCTTGTTATTTATCCAGGATTTTCAACATTTAAAGCATACTTTAAAAAATACTACTATCAGCATAATTATCTCTTGATCATTTGGTCACAGCATTTACTGATAAAGTAAGGAAACAAAACAACAATAAAAAGAAGCAAAACTATGACCAGCTTGAGGAAGTGGTAAGTGCATCATAGGTGTTTAGCTGATATTTGCCAGTGGGAAAGGTTAGGCATCACATTTTGTTTATTTTTGTATTCTTGGAACTTAGCATTATGTATGGGAAAAGGTGGGGATTTAATAAATATATACTGAACAGCTTATGAATTTACATGAAGACTACTCTTCAAAACCTTGAGACATTTCATGATTATTCTGATTTTATTATTTTCCAGACCCTCTTAGAAATGTCAGGCAGACTGATAAACACTAGTTTCAGTAGTTTATAGTAATCCTTCTTTTTATATCATAAATGGTATTTATTCACCAGACCGCCAACTTTTTTTAACCAATGTTCCTAGGAATGATTTTTTTCTCTTCCTTAACAGAAATAATAATCTAAATAGGAAATCTGTTCTTTCTACTGTTTATAATTATCAGATAAACATTTTTAAAGCTCCCAGAGTGGCATAAGAGTGAATTTGGTTCAGGATACACAGACAAGAATGGACTTTAAGCTTTTCTGCTGCTGCTGCTACTGCTAAGTCGCTTCAGTCATGTCTGACTCTGTGCGACCCCATAGACGGCAGCCCACCAGGTTCCCCCATCTCCGGGATTCTCCAGGCAAGAACACTGGAGTGGGTTGCCGTTTCCTTCTCCAATGCAGGAAAGTGAAAAGTGAAAGGGAAGCCGCTCAGTTGAGTCTGACTCTTAGCGACCCCATGGACTGCAGCCTACCAGGCTCCTCTGTCCATGTGATTTTCCAGGCAAGAGTACTGGAGTGGGGTGCCATTGCCTTCTCCTTAAGCTTCTCTAAGTTAATCAATTTAAATGTCACCTCCTCTAGAGACTCTCTGATCATCTAACTAAAGGGGACCTTCTTCATATGTTTTCTTCACCTATCACAGTAGATACTTATACATTTATGTATTTTACTTTTTTTTTTTATCATGTCTACTCAGACTCACACTCAAGATTATAAACTCCTTAAGGGTGGATGTCATGGTTCCTTAACATTGCTTATCAAGAAAATGCTTGACATAAAATAGGTGCCCAGCAAACATGTAAGTCAGTGAATGAATAGGTCCCATTCATCTTGTCAAGATGAATTGGACCACCACTGAGGTTTCTCAAGCCAAACAGTCTGCGTTGTGAAGATTGTTCTTAAAGGCTGGCTGTGACAACTCCATGAGAATGGCAACTAGGTCCTCCAGAAGAAGGTAACAGTGATGGTTTAGGTTCTGGCATCAGTATGAAGAGGTATCTCTATATAAAGAGTTCTTGCTTTTTCTTTTTCAAAAATAACAGAACAAATAAGTAGAAATTATGAAGCATAAGACAAAACATTAGGAAACTATTAAAATAAGGTCTGAAAGTACAAAAATCCCAAACATATGTAACTCTTAAGTGAGATACCATAGTGATAATATACAGGGCAACTTCCTATGACACTCCAGGTAAAGCTTCCCAACTTCATCTGGTTCCTTTTTAAATGTTAGTTAGACATAGCCATTATCCAGTCTCAGGAAGAAGCCAGGTTCTTGGGTGTTGTCCCTAGAACTGAGGACTTGTTAGAAATGCAGATTCTTATACTGTACCCCAGGCTAACTGAGTCAGAAACTCTGGGGATGGGGATCAACAATCTGAATGACAAGTGATTCTGATGCACGCTCGATATTGGTGTGTGTGTGCATGCTCATGCTTAGTTGCTTCAGTCACGTCTCTTTGCAACTCCATGGACTAGCCCACGAAGATCCTTTGTCCATGGGAATTCTCCAGGCAAGAATACTGAAGTGGGTTGCCATGCCTTCCTCCAGGGGATCTTCACAACTTAGGGATTGAACCCACTTATGCTGTGTGTCCTGCACTGCAGGTGGATTCTTAACCCACTGAGCCACTTGGGAAATCCCAATATTGGCAGGAAATGGTAAACCCATTGCTCAAAATCTAAGCCTCCTGAAGTGCTTGGTATTCCCAGATGAATTTCAGGGTGTATGGAGAGGGTGCCATCTGCCTGCTCTAGAAATACCAGAGGAGAGATAGAGCCAGTTTTGGCTTTTCTCACATCCTTGTAGACCACAAGAGAACAACTTCATATGACTGTATTGGGTATCAAGGACTTTAGATAGTACAAACAAGCTCTGGATAGTCACTGGCCCCTGCCAAGTGGTGGGTACTCCTGGGGCTGGGAGATGCACCAGGGTATGTGGATGATGGGCATAGCTTATGTTTGGGTGTTGCTTCAGTAGGGTGCCCGGTGGAAGAATGATTTTGAGAGCTAGTGGTTGTCTAAGAAATAGTGCTTTGCTGACAATTCTGAGTATTTCAAGTCAGTTCAACATACTAAATGTTGATGGAATCCTTAGCCAGGACAGTATCAAGTGCTAGGGGGTATACAAAAAAGTACAGCATGGTTCTGGCTCCACTGTGCTGACTTGCTCTGTTCCAGGCACTTCTCAAGTGCTGTTTCTCCTCATCTTCACCATGCTCCTGATGGTGGGCTGCAGCTTCCTCACTGATAAAGGGGAAATTGGAAACCTGACTGGGCTAGGTGCATGCTCATGGACACAGTCGGTAAGAGACGGTTCCATCTCTGGATTTTCTGATTTTAAAGCCCTCATTCTCTTCTGTTTCAAACACTTGTGTCTCAAAATGTAATTTTGGAGCAAGAATTTAAAAAGAAAGACATAAGTGGATCTAAAATTTACACCTCCAACCTAGGCCTCTCTATGAGCACTAGATTACATAATTGACATTGCACTTGGCTATCTCAAAGGCACCTGAAATTTTTCATGTCCAAAACCATAATCCTGATCTTTTCCTGCCTTGTCCTTTTGCTTAGCTCTGTGATGGACATCGCTAGCCACTGCCTCATAGGAAATAGAAACTTGGAGCTATACTTGACCCCATCTTTCTCATCCACCACATCTAACCTATCACCTATTTCTGTCAATCTTGCTTGCTGAATACCTCCCTCTTCCATCTGGGTCTCATAGTTTCTGCTGATTCTGCCCTAGTCCAACTTCTCATTTCTCTGCTGGATTCTAACCATCACCTCCCTGGGCTCCTGAGTCCACTCTGGCCCTCCTCTAATCCATCATCCATACTGCAGCCAGAGCAATTGAAGTGGCTGGAAAGGACCCTAGGTGTGCTGGCTGGATCCTTACCTCTCACACCCAGGCAGGCCCTTCAGGAAGCAGACACATTTTGGCCCCTGGGGCTCTCCAGATCTGTAGCTTTAGAACTCTTGCACAAGTCTGAGGACTTGCTCTTCCAAACAACATCCTACTTTGATGGTTTTGTTTCCTGGAATGTGGTCAGGCCATGGTCATAACTATAGCTGGCTGCTCTTACAGCCACAGGATGAAGACTCCAGTGTGATCCTAGGGTCTTGCCCAAGCCTCACCAAATACCAAGATTTTATAGTGCACTTGGGCTTCCCTGGTGGCTCAGCAGTAAAGAATCCCAGGAAATGTAAGAGAAATCCAGGGGTTCGACCCTGGGTGGGAAGATCCCCTGGAGAAGAAAATGGCAACCCACTCTAGTTTTCTTGCCTGGAAGATTCCAAGAACAGAGGAGCCTGGTGGGCTATAGTCCATAGGATCGCAAAGAGTTGGCCATGACTGAGCAACTGAGCACACAGGCGATATTCTAACAGGAACCAAAGACTGCTGTTTAGATAAGAGAAAAGCAGTTGTTGAGTAAGGAGTTAGTTAAAGGCTAAAAACATTATCTTTGATCTTCTAGGTATTTTTAGGATGAATATGAAACGGGATTGTAGGATCCTTTAGAGACCAGTTAACAGAAATTAGCTTACGCTAAGCTTGCTTTTAATTTTTGCACATGGCTTTTTCAGTTACTCAGTCCCTTGAACTGTAAATAATAGAGAAATACCAAATTATATTAATCAGCTTGGTCTACTGAAACAAAGTAACACAGACTGGATGGCTTGCAAACAACAGAAACTTATTTCTCACAGTTCTGGAGGCTGTTCATCTGAGATCAGGATGCCAGCATGGTCCGGTTCTGGTGAGAACCCTCTTCTGGGTTGCAGACTGCCGACTTCTCATTGTCATCAAATGGTGGAAAGAGAGCAAGAACCCTCTCTGGGGTCCCTTTCATAAGAACACTAAACCCATTCATAAAGGACCCCTTTTCATAGCCAGGTCACCTCCCAAAGGCTCCATCTTCTAATATCATCACACTGTGGTTTAGGATTTCAAAATATGAATTTGAGGGGTGTAGGTTCACATACGCAACCCTTTGTGGCCAACTCAGTGCCCTCTAAGAAGCACATTCTATGTTGAAAGCCAGGACAGACATAGACATATAAATAATATATTCAAAACAAAGATTCATGGAACAATACTTAGCCTAGACTGTGTGAGATGTGCTCTTCTTGTTGTCCTGTTGCTAAGTCATGTCCCTTCTTTGCAACCCCATGGACTGCAGCATGCCAGGCTTCCTTGTCCTTTGCTGTTTTCTGGAGTTTGCTCCAACTCATGTCCATTGAGTCTATGATGCCATCCAGCCATCTCAGTATTTTCTGATAAGTTCCATCCCACCTCCAACCTCTACCAAATATGATCTTGATCTGCCATGTTGGTTTTACTCCCTGTTGTTGGGCTGAGACCTGCAATTTGGAAGACATGAATCTATTCTACTATCCCCTCCAGTGCTGCCTTTGCAGAAGCTCAGTCCAGAGGTGTATATTTATTGAGGGCCTCTCTGTCATTCCCCATCCACTGATCTTTCCACCCTTGTGGGTTCAGGGAGGGTTGTGAGTTAACAACCCTATAAGACTCTCCCTGCAAAGTTTTAATTTCTGTCAAAAAACATTGTGAGATTGGAGAGTAGGCATCTAATAGAACTTGGTGTTGGGGAAAATCAACTCATAAAACCACTTTGTCTGCTATACAGGGTAAGTCACCTACAGTGATGCAATATGACCTTTAAACTGGGGCATGGCTACAGTTTTTCATAGAATGCTCATTCAAAAGTTCCTAATAATTTATTTTAGCAAGAACCTAAGGTACTGTAAGAAGAAAAATGAAACTAACCTAAAAAATATGTCAAGAACAGTTTGACAGCATGTTTTTTTTCTGCCTGAAATTCATTGAGACATCAAGTCTGCCAATTTTAATTGGCTATTCAAGCATAAAATGAAAGGAGCTTAAAACAGGGAACTCTTATTTTTTTAAATAATTCATTTATTTTTTATTGAAGGATAATTGCTTTACAGAATTTTGTTTTCTGTCAAATCTCAACATGAATCAGCCATAGGTATACATATATCCACTCCCTTTTGAATTTACCTCCCATCTTCCTCCCCATCCCACCCCTCTAGATTGATACAGAGCCCCTGTTTGAGTTTCCTGAGCCATACAGCAAATTCCCGTTGGCTATCTATTTTGCATATGGTAATGTAAGTTTCCATGTTTCTCTTTCCATATATCTCACCCTCTCCTCCCCTCTCCCCATGTCCATAAGTCTATTCTCTCTCTCTGTTTCTCCATTGCTGCCCTGTAAGTAAACTCTTAAGTACCATTTTTCTAGATTCCGTATATATGCATTAAAATACGGTATTTCTCTTTCTCTTTCTGACTTACTTCACTCTGTATAATAGGTTCTAGGTTCATCCACTTTATTAGAATCAACTCAAAGTTGTTCCTTTTAATGGCTGAGTAATATTCCATTGTGTGTATGTACCACATCTTCTTTATCCATTCATCTGTTGATGGACATTTAGGTTGCTCCCATATTCTAGCTACTGTGTATAGTGCTGCAATGAACAATGGGATACATGTGTCTTTTTCAATTTTGGTTTCCTCAGGGTATATGCCTAGGAGTGGGATTGCTAGGTCATATGGTGGTTTTATTCCTAGTTTTTTAGGGAATCTCCATACGGTGTTCCATAGTGGCTATATCAATCTACATTCCCACAAACAGTGCAAGAATGTTCCCTTTTCTCCACTCCCTCTCTAGCATTTACTGCTTGTAGACTTTTTGATGATGGCTGTTCTGACTGGTGTGAGGTGATACCTCATTATAGTTTTGTTTGCATTTCTCTAATAATGAGTGATGTTGAGCATCTTTTCATGTGTTTTACAACAGGTTACTCTTGACTACTCAGAACTTTGGGGCAGGCTGTTTACTTCTAGAACAAATTTCTTGATTGCTAAGGGTTTGCTTACTTAAGAATCCAAATTTATTATAGCCAATTTTTGTATAGAAAATTTCCCCAAAGTTGCCACTACCTTCCCTGATTCTTCAAAAGATTTTACAGCATAGAGTATATCTCATTTGTATAATAAAATGATAACTTCAGATTCATTCAGGGATATAAAGCTCTTTGCTCTTGAACCCAGTGGCCCCACTTTGCTAATATTGAAAATCTTACCTGCCTTTTTAAAAATATTTTTTGACCCCGTTTCTGTGACTTTCAACAGTGATAACCCTTCCACTCGTTGTTTGTTACTGAGAATGTGTTGTGATCTTGGAAGCCAGGTAACACCTTTGTTATCTGAATTGTGTTTCCCAAATAGACTCATCTTACTCATTGACTTGAAACTTATTTTAAGAAAGAAAAAGTGACTTTTTTAGGGAAAATCTCAAGCAAGCAAGCTTTAGTTTTTCTCATTCATTTAGTTCTTCAGCCAATAAAGAGTATGGTTTTCTTATCGTTTTTTGGGCTAAGATAAAGTGCTACCTTTTTAGGCTGAGATATTCATGGTTTCCTTTTTATTTGTATAAAATATTTGTGTGTGTTTACTACATTATGGTCTAAAGCATACTTTCATAGGCTTTTTTTCCCCCATTTAAACAGTGGTAATTTATGGGTGTAATGGTGAGACTTTCATTTTTAATATTTTATGCCTTTGGAAGTTATAGATTACCAAAGGTAACTCATTTTCCATTGGAAAAATTGCATAGAAACTTCTCCAGTCTCTCTGATGTCCATCTTCTATTGGAAAAAATAACTTTAATACCTACAATAAAACAAGGGAGGTGAATATGAAAATTTTAACTTATTTTTAAGAAGTGGTGAGAGCTAGACTGTTGTTAGTCTTAATGCATTCGTATATGGAAACAGTAGTGTCATTGCTTTGGCAAGCTCTATTTAAATGCTCTTTATTGTTTTCCCCAAGACAGGTAGTTTAGGCAGAGTGGTGAAGATTTTTGGAAAATGAGAAATCAGTCTCTCATGCTAAGGGTTAAGAGAGAAACATGCCTTTGCTTATGCTTGTTTATAAAAGATTGAATGGAAATAGAACCTTTAAGATTTGTGTGGAGGTGGGCTTCACTATTTAGTTTTGCAGTTTCTCAGAAACTTCCTCTCCTACATGGCAACTTATATTGTAAACATGATGCATCATTTCATTTCATGCAAACCATATATACAGAACAGTCACTCTCCACATATGTCAGAAGACTTCTGGCAGCTTTTTAGAATTGAGCCTGAAGTATCCTCCCCACGCACCTAGCAGCTTTAGAGATGGTCGCAAGCACTTCTTGATATTCCATTTTTGTTGTTTTCATCATTGTCCGCCTCTCACACTGAAAAGTGAACTTCTACAAGGGGAGGGACCGTGTGTGTTGGCTCTTGTATGCCCAGCACCTAGAAAAGTGTTTAGCACAGATAGCTCTCAGTGGATGTTTGTTGAATCAATGAATGATTTTCTTAAGCCACAGTTGTCTTTTCTTTCTCTTCTTAGGTCCTCCTCCTTTCTAAAATGTTAACAAGTCTAGCTGCTAGTCTTCCAACTGATTTCAAGTTCCTTTCCCAATGAGCAGCCTTGTTTTTGGCCAAATTGTACTCTTTTTGTCCATCTCTTGCTTTTTGGCCTGTAACATTTAGAACTATTTAATAATTCATGCTTCACTCTCTCTCAGTCACTTATCTGCTCTTGTGAGCCCAACTCTTACCTCTATGAAAAATACTTATATTATAAAATCTATACTTGTACCTTTTAAAAACATGAATTGATCTGCATTCCTAAATTCTAGATTTTCATCAGATACCTTTTTTTTTTAACCTGCTCCTGAAATTTTAGCAGTCTTTTTATTTTGCTCATCGTTATTTCTGTGCAGCTACCAAGTCACGAGGAAATTTTTTTTTTTAAATTTTCTTCCATTTTCACGTGTATTTCCTATATTAAACACCTCCTACCTGGACATCATAGCAGCTTCCCAAATGGTTCCAATACCTCCCCCCTCTCCCTTTTTAGTCAGTTATAATACCTGCTATCAGAGATTATAATTTTATCAGTACCATGCCCCCAAATCCTTAGATGCTTTGTTATGCCCCAAATCTAAATGCTTTGGTTTTGTCCATAAGACCATAGTTGACCATTCATCCTCATCATCATCACTGTTGTTGTCATTGTCATCTTTGTAGTAGTGATAGCAACTACCATTTCTTAAACTTTTACTCTGTACCAACCACAACACAGAAGACATAAAGCCATAACATTTCCTGGTATGTTTGGGAGCTATGTAATCTGATAATGAGTTGGGTATGTGTGGGTGGAAGGAAATCGGGCTGGAGGGGTGTGTTGGAGCCAGACCATGGACATCTTATCAGATGTGCTGAGGAGTTTGAACTTTCTTCTATTGGCAGTGAGGCAACACCTAGGAGATTTTCATAGACAAGTGATGAGTCATGCTTTGTGCTAGATCAGGAGCCTGGACTACAGTTTGGAAGGTGAATGAGATGGGTAAGGGACTGAAGACACAAAGGCTAGTTACAGCAGATGATATAGCTACAATAGAGATGAGGAGGACCTGAACTCAGTAGTGAATGAGCAGATTTGAGATTGAAGAGGAGAACTGATAAGACCTGGTGGCCACCTGCATGTGGATTTTAAGGGAATGGGAGAGGTAGATGATGATGATTCTCTAGTTTTGGCTTGAGTAGCTGAGGAGATTGGAGAATGGTGGTCCACTGAGAGTATGGAGAAGAGGCAGCATACATGTGGTGGCAGAGGTGGGAGGGCCATGATGATGAGTCCAGTTTTGCACATTCGTTTGCAATGCCTGTGGGATGTGTAGGTGGAGTGTGGCTGTAAGGAGAGGGGCTCATGATGGAGACACTAGCCGTGTTATGGTCATGGTTGTCTGAGCAGCAGTTCACACCAGCAGGACATTCCAGTGCACAAGTGTGGAGGTGAGGAGAGAGGCCCATGATGGAGACAATGTTACGATCTCTTGCTTGTGATCAAAGCCACGGAATTAGATGAAACTTCCCTGGAAGAGTTTGCAGACTAAGAAGAGAGCATGTCTGAGAACCAACATCATTCCCTGATCTTCACTTTCAATTTCATTTCTTTATGCCTTCCTCATTCTATTTTTTTTAAAACTGAATCTTCTTCTATTTTCTTCTCTGTTGAAGGAAATGGTATCAGACTTGCACGATACCACATATGTCCCACTTCTGATCCCCACATGTGCCCAAGAGTGATTTCTCAGGCACACACTCCCTTTGGCATTCTTGCTCTTACCACTGTCTTGGAACTTTCCCTTGAGGTTGACTTTTCTTTTGTTCTCAGCTTCTCTCTCCTTGCAGGCCCAGTCCTGACAGCCAGGTCCATGTCTTTTCCTACTTCATCTTTCCCACACAGCCTGACAGCTCCAGTGTCTTCCTACACACTGGCTGCTTCTACTGCTTTTTGTTTATTGTTATTCTCCTTTAGCGGAATAAGGTAAAAAGGTGAACAACTCAAAGTTCTTTAAGGATTTTGAGCAGTTGAGGCCTCTTGAACCAAACCGAAAATGCCTGCTTACAATAAATTTGTGACTAAAAGGTTCTGCTGCTGCTAAGTCACTTCAGTCGTGTCCGACTCTGTGGAACCCCATAGACAGCAGCCCACCAGACTCCCCCATCCCTGGGGTTCTCCAGGCAAGAACACTGGAGTGGGTTGCCATTTCCTTCTCCAATGCATGACAGTGAAAAGTGAAAGTGAAGTCGCTCAGTCGTGTCTGACTCTTTGCGACCCCATGGACTGCAGCCCACAAGGCTCCTCCGTCCATGGGATTTTCCAGGCAGGAGTACTGGAGTGGGGTGCCATTGCCTTCTCCCTAAAAGGTTCTATTTCTTATTAAAAAAGAAATTAGCAAAACAAGTCCATGAAACCAGTGTAAAATTCTTGTCATCTGTTATTCTCACTATTGAAACTTTCAGAGGAAGGGAATTTAGCTGCTCCCCTACACCTACCATTGCTTATTGCAAGCAGAGTTTATCTCCAGGTTTCATTGCATTGTACTTCCTCTATTTTTATTCCATGGACAGAGGCACCTGGCGGGCTACAGTCCATGGGGTCACAAAGACTCAGACACAACTGAGCAAGCACGCACACATCATAGGTCTTCACTGGTGGATCAGCTGGTAAAGAACCCACCTGCCAATGCAGGACATGCAAGAGACACGAGTTCGATCCCTGGGTCGAAAAGATCCCTTGGAGAAGGAAATGGCAACCCACTCCAGTATTCTTGCCTGGAACATTCGGTGGACAGAGGAGCCTTTCGGGCTGCAGTCCATGGGGTCACAAAGAGTCGGACATGACTGAGCAAGCATGCACACATCCCATTCATTTGCCTAGGCTGAATCTGGGTGCAGTGAGAGATCTGGCCCTAAAAGCAGAGGTTCTGGCTCATCCTGATCCATCTCCTGACATTTTGGTGACCTCTGGTCAGGGGCTTGACCTCGTTGTGCCTTTTTATTCTCATCTATTGGGCTTCCCTTGTGGCTGAGATGGTAAAGAATCAGCCTGCAATGCGGGAGACCTGGGTTTGCTCCCTGGATTAAGAAGATCCCCTGGAGAAGGGAATGGCTACCCACTCCAGTGGAGAAGGCAATGCCACCCCACTCCAGTACTCTTGCCTGGAAAATCCCATGGACAGAGGAGCCTGATGGGCTGCAGACCATGGGGTCACAAAGAGTCGGACACAACTGAGCGACTTCACTTTCACTTTTCACTTTCATGCATTGGAGAAGGAAATGGCAACCCACTCCAGTGTTCTTGCCTGGAGAATCCCAGGGATGGAGGAGCCCGGTGGGCTGCCATCTCGGGGTTGCACAGAGTCAGATATGACTGAAGCGAGTTACCAACCCACTCCAGTATTCTGGACTGGAGAATTCCATGGACTGTATAGTCCATGGGATCGCAAAGAGTCGGACACGACTGAGCAGCCTTCACTAGACTATTCTCATCTATGGAATAAGAATATATACATGGGCTCTTGGCCTAGTTCAAAGGTATGCTGTGAGGTCAAATGGAATGATGGCCTTTGAAGTCAATAGAAAAAAATCATCATGCACATTAGAGAATTTATTTCATAAGAATTACAGGATAAGGCCAGGCTCCAAACAACCACCTCTATAGCCCATGGGTAAAGAGATCTGAAGTAAAGGTTGTATTAATAGAATCTACTGTAATGGGGTTCCATAAAAGAAGTCTGCTCCCCAATCTGAGACACCACAGGACTCTGCTAAAGTCTGCCTGATCAGAGTTCCAGAACTTAAATGTACCCTTAACATGAATGAGGAGAGCAGCATAGTTTTATCTTTAAAAAGAGGTGAATTTTGGACATGGAGATTTGTTGAAGAAAGTGAAACGTCTGTTTACTTGTTAAAGAAAAAGAATACTCTCCAGTTAATCTATAACAAAGAAGGTAAGCATATACAATGGGGAAAAGACTTCAGTAAGTGGTATTGGGAACGCTGGACAGATACAAGTGAAAGAACGAGATTAGACCATTTCCTCACACTGTGTACAAAAATCAGTGCATGACCTAAATGTAAGACCTGAAACTGTAAATCTTCTAGAAGAGAAAATAGAACATTCTTTCAACATAAATTGTAGCCGTATTCCTTTGGATCTGTTTCATAAGGCAAAAGAAAGGTGAAAATAAACAAATGGGACCTAATTAAATTTAAGAGCTTTTGCACAGGAGGGGACACCATCAACGAAATGGAAACAGCCTACTGGATGGGAGAAAATATTTACAGATGATAGGGAAGAGAAGGGGTTAATATCCAAAATATGCACAAATAAACAACAGCCTGGTTAAAAATGGGCAAAAGACCTGAATAGACATTTTTCCAAAGGAGACATACAGATGGCCAACAGGCACATGAAATGATGCTCATCAGCTCTAATTATCAGTGAAATGCAAATCAAAGCCATCTGAGATAGCACTTTACATTTTACAGATACACTTTACAGACAGATAGCTATTGACAGATTCTGTCAGAATAGCTATCATCAAAAAGTCTAGCAGATGTGGGTGAGGATGTGGAGAAAAGAGAACCCTCATACACTCACCCTCATGCACATTGTTGGTGGGAATGTAAATTGGGGAAGCCACTATGGAAAACAGTATGGAGGTTCCTCAAAAAACTTTACACTACCATATGATCCAGCAATTCCACCCCTGGGTATATTTCTGGGAAAAACAGAAGCATTAATTTGAAAAGATACATATATCACAATGTTTATTGAGCAGCATTATTTGTAATAGCCAAGTTATGGAAGCAACCCAATTGTCCAACAGATGAATGGATAAAAATGTTGTGTATATGTGTATATATATGTGTGTGTGTGTATGAATATATATATATATAGTGAAACATTACTTAACCATAAAAATGAAATTCTGCCATTTGCAACAAAGTGAATAAACTCAGTATTATGCTTAATGAAATAAATCAGAGAAAAGTACTGTATGTTATCACTTATATGTAGAATCTAAAAAATAAAACATATATAACAATAGATTTACAGATATAGAAAACAAACTAGTAATTACAAGTGGGGAGAGGGAGATGCAAAATAGGGGCATGGGATTAAGCAATACAAAGTACTCTGTGTAAAATAGATAAGCAATACGGATATATTGTACACCTCAGGGGAATATAGCCGTTATTTTGTGATAATGTTAAATGGAGTATAATCTATAAAAATATTGACTTACTATGCTGCATATCTGAAACCAATATGTAAATAAACCATATTTCAATTGAAAATATAAGGAATGCTGATGGGCAGCAAATAATTTATGGTAGAGTCAAAACTAGGATATGATGCTCAGTGTATTTTTAAAATTCATTGCTTATCCAGTTTAGATTGAATGGTATGTGGTGGTCATTCGCCCCAGTGCTGTCCCTCACATATAAAATGGTCAGTGTTTGTTAGTGCATATTTAGATGGAGTAGGAGAAGCTCCTAGAAGTCACTCAGAAAGCATTTTTGATACCTGTGGAGTCCTTAAAGCTGCTTGAGGTTAACTAGACATTCCTCAAATGCTAATGAAGCTTCAATTAATAATATATTTATAGTTCAGTACTTGTATCAAATGGCAGGGGAGTGACTGGGGTTACTGACATAGGTAAGTAATACCGGATCAAAAGTGATGGGAACTCATAGAGTTTAACATCATTGGTGTAGGGAAACAACATTGGATCTGTAATCATGACTTGGGATCTCTGGTAAGAGGCTGAAGTCTTAATTCCTTCCTTAGCCTGGCTGTGAGCATAGTGGTATTATCATTATTATATGGGTGCTTTTCTTGGTTTTCTGTCCTTAATAGTTGATTATGGACTAAGTATGGTGGACTTGGTTATGTTTGTAGGCTAGATTACAAACAGCAGCTACTTCAACAGAGCAAAACTGTAGCTGACAGAAGGTATAATGTGGAAACAGAGAAGAAAGGGCTAAATGTGCCACTGTTCTCATCTCCTGAGTAAGATATGGGGAGTAAGATATGGTTGTTAAAAGTTGGTGGAATTCCACCAACTGGAGATGGAGTTGTGCCATCTCGTTTCCGCACTGGTGGCATATGAGAGTCCCAGTTGCTCCGCATCTTCAATTTCACTTGGTGTGGTTAGTCTTTTTCATTTTAGAGATTTGAATAGGTGTACAGTGGTAGCTCACTGTGGCTTTAAATTGTATTTTCCTAGTGGCTAATGGTGTTGAGCATTTTCTCATATGTTTATTTGCCATCCATATAAGTTCTTTGGTGAGCTGTTAAACTCAATGTACTGATTCTCATAACTTCTTTTTTTGTAGTATGCATAGAATTTTTTATAGGGACAATCGTGTCTGTGAATTAAGACAGATTCACTTAAAAAAGAAAGTTGATGGAAACACAAATGAAGACCTGAGTACTTGAAATTCAATGATAATGAACAGAGGGGGGAAAAAATGATATATCTTAAACTTTGAATGGAAACCAGAGCAGTATGAGGAAAGTACTTGATATGAATCAAGAACAAGATATTTAAGCCTGTTATCAAGAGTTACGGAGATAACCACCAGGAGACCAAAACAGAAAATTTTAAGAATGATTATCTTCAGAGAATGGAAGTAATAGCAGGAATAGGGAAATCAAGAAATGGTTTATTCTCGTGAGATCCTCTATGTCACTTGATATATTACCTTGTATATGCATTTTGTTGATAAAAATAAATCGTTGGTATGTTGGATCATAAAGATAAAAAACAACATGAAATAAGTAAAGCGGGTAGAGGGTAAGAGCCGGATATTATAAAATAAACACTGGAGAAATAATCTATGTTCGGAAAGCTGTGTAAAGGGAGGAGGGATCCTAAAATGACAGTCATTGCTGATCTGTACCTAACACTTTGTTGTTGTTTGGTAGCTAAGTCATGGACTGTAGCCTACCGGGCTCCTCTGTCCATGGGGATTTTCCAGGCGAAAATACTGGAGAGGGTTGCCATTCCCTTCTCCACAGGATCTTCCCGACCTAGGGATCAAACTGGTGTCTCCTGCATTGGCAGGTGGATTCTTTACCGTTGAGCCACCAGGGAAATCTCTGGACACTTACTATATTCCAGGTATTTTTCAAACAGTAGACATGCATTAACTTGTTTAATATTTACAGCAACCTGTGAGGTCGGTAGTGTTGTTGTCATTTTATAAGTGAGGCAACCATGAAGCCAAGATTTAAGTATGTTACTTAAGGCCACACAGTCAGGTTTCAAAGCCAGGTGGTCCAGCTCCAGAACCATCTCTCTTAGCTATGATAGTGTGTGATGTCTCATGGTAGGAAGAAGGGTGTAACATCCCAGAGTACACACAATGCATGCTCATTGATTCTAAGATGACTTATTCTTTGAAGCTGTCTCCTAAAGAAATATTGAACTTGACTTTATAGTTCACTAATCATTCAACAGATGAGTGTCTAGTGATATGGTTTTAGGTTACTAGGATTATTCTATTCTAGTGGGGGAAGCCAATGATGACGATGAAGAACTTACATCCACAAAAAATACATGTAGAATTTAGCGTAAGATGCTGCAGAGAAAAAAATAAAGCAGACTAAGGAGTAGAGTGATGGTAGTGGTAGTGGAGAAATGTTATTTCAGAAAGCAAGGTCAAGGAAGACCTCTCTGAGGGACTGTACTTGAACATTGTCTTAGCTCAGGTTGCTCTAGCAAATATACCACGGGCTGCATGGCATAAACAGCAAACATTTCTGAAGATCCCAACAGATGTGTCTGGTGAGGGGCTGCTTCCAGGTTTGCAAATAGCCTTCCTTCTTCTCATGGTATCCTCACACGGGGGAGAGCAGAGAGATGGGGGGAACAGGCACTCTCGTATCTTCTGACAAGGGCACTAAGCACATTTATGAGGATTCTATCTTCTTAAACCAATTACCTTGCACAGGCCCTACCTCATAATACCATATTGCTGCTAAGTCACTTCAGTCGTGTCCGACTCTGTGTGACCCCATAGACGGCAGCCCACCAGGCTCCTCTGCCCCTGGGATTCTCCAGGCAAGAACACTGGAGTGGGTTGCCATTTCCTTCTCCAGTGCATGAAAGTGAAAAGTGAAAGTGACGTCACTCAGTCATGTCAGACTCTTAGCGATCTCATGGACTGCAGCCTACCAGGCTCCTCTGTCCATGGGATTTTCCAGGCAAGAGTACTGTTGTGGGTTGCCATTGCCTTCTCCGGATATCATATTAGGGGTTAGAATTTCAACATGAGAATTTTGAAGGGATATAAACAGTCAGTCCATAACAAGCATAGATATAAATTAAATAGAGAAGGGAAATATCCACTATCTGTTAATGATACTGGGAAAAGCATTCCAGGCAGAAAGAATAGTAAGTGCAAAGCTCCTTTGATTTGTTTGAGGATCTGTACAAATGGCCAGAGCTGAGGGAGTGGAGGGGGTACTTGGTGCCCAGACAAGTAGAGCCTCATGAACCTGATAGATTTTATATTTAGTATGATGAGAAGTTCTTCAGAGGCTTGAGAGAAGGGAAGGGAAAGGACATCGTTAAAAACTACCTGCATTGTAAAAGGTTATTCAGGTTTTCTGTAACATGGGAAAATTGGAATGAACTTATTGGCCAACCCAGTATCTCTTGAAGAGGCAGTATTTCAAGAAGAGTGTTGAAGCTGAGAGCATCTTGCTGGTCAATGAAGGCAGGAATGAATGAACTGCTAGGGAAGTCAAGTCCTCTGTGAGCAAGGGAAAATGTTTGTGTTCA
Source organism: Bos taurus (assembly GCF_002263795.3). Taxonomy (NCBI): domain Eukaryota; kingdom Metazoa; phylum Chordata; class Mammalia; order Artiodactyla; family Bovidae; genus Bos; species Bos taurus. The sequence continues at coordinate 44,831,266 of NC_037335.1, forward strand.
CCATATTAATATGTACCTGCCTTAAAGGTGATTTGTTGGCTGGGACAGTAGTGAAGTTGTGTCTCCTTAGAGATGCTGATTCATGGCACTGTTACTGATTGCTTCCTGTGTTTAATGAGGTTCATATGTTTAACAACCATTAAAACATTGTCTTTCTTAACTATAAACAGTTGCAAGGATACATTAGGGGACTGTTTGGGGTGGTGCAAAAAGAGAGATCAGGAATTTCAAAGGAAGAGTTTGCTGCTGCTGCTGCTGCTAAGTCGCTTCAGTCGTGTCCGACTCTGTGTGACCCCACAGACGGCAGCCCACCAGGCTCCGCCATCCCTGGGATTCTCCAGGCAAGAACACTGGAGCGGGTTGCCATTTCCTTCTCCAATACATGACAGTGAAAAGTGAAAGTGAAGTCGCTCAGTCGTGCCTGACCCTCAGCAACCCCATGGACTGCAGCCTTCCAGGCTCCTCTGTCCATGGGATTTTCCAGGCAAGAGTACTGGAGTGGGGTGCCATTGCCTTCTCTGAAGGAAGAGTTTAACTTGAATTTAAAATATTTGGACAAATGGAGATACTAAATACCTAAACATATTCATCTTTTATAATACTTTTCTTTTTTACTGAAGTATACTTGTATACAATGTTTCAGGTGTACAGCAAAGTGATTCAGTCATTCATATATGTATTATTTATATAGTTTATATATATTTTTTTCAGGTTCTTTTCCATTAAAGTCTTCTACATAGTATTTTTCCTATAAGAACTATTTTTATTTACTTACTCAAGGTATCTGTATTTTTAAATAAATATTCACCAAAGAGTAAGTATAAATCCTTAATTTCTGTTATACAGAGCAAATTATGTCTTGGTTATTTCTGGAAGATATAAAAAATCTCATCTAATTTATTTATCCAAAATGTGAAAGAAAGATAATTTCTTAATATGTTCTATTGTTTTAAAAAAATTATAAAATGAATGCTTTTTAAAAAGCAATGAAATAGGTAAAATATATATATATATATATACAAATGCACCCATATACACACGTATAAAAGTTAGTATTCAGAATGTATAAGGCATGTATATGTTACAACTAGTCTTTATTTGGATAAATGGCCAAAGGTTAAGTACTATCATTTTTACAACATGAAAAAGACCAATGTGTGCAAAAATTCATAGTAGATAATGAAGGAAAAGCAACCTGAGGTAACTGTGATTTAAAAAATTTTTAAATTGCGATTTTAAAATTGGAAATATTTGCACATGATTGGTCGCATTTGAAGTAGTATACTTCCTAAGGGTGTTAACAATATTTAACAAAAGCTGTAATAGTGAATATACCCTTTGATTCAATAATTTCTCTTTCCAGGGGAAGAAAATCAAAGGAAAAAACATCTTTTTCAAACAGTGTTATTTTTAATAATGGAAAGCTAAAAATAACTTCATTATCTAACATTTGGGGAAATGATTAAATGAACTATAATAGCTCATAACGATGTTCTATCACTTGCACAAAGTGATGTCTATCACAAATACTATGAAAAAGCCTATGTAAGATGACTGGAAAAATATATTATGAAAGACAGTTTGTAACCAAGCACACTGATAATGATGACTTTGTACAATTTGCTTTGATTTTTATTTTCTATTGTATATTTGGTTGGCTCTATATGAATATGATGTGACGAATGTAAGAGAATATAATTCACATAAGAAAGGATATCATAAGATGTAGAAAATAACATGTAGGGTTAACAAAACTTGGAGCACTGATACCAGTGCTCTGATACCCAGCCAAGAACTGAGCCAGCACAGAGCACAGCCAGCACAGAGTTTACTCTGTGCTCCAGTGAAGGTGAGGATGAGACAAGGAGGAAATACTCCTCAAGGCTAATTGAACATCAATTCCCAAAAAGTGACTCATATCAGCATATGAGATTTACTTTGGGGTTAAAAATGTTCTGCAGAGAAGGTTTTAGATCTATTATCATAACTTGTATCTAATTATATTTTTTAAATTCCACTGCTATATTTAAAATTGATAACCAATAAGGACCTACTGCATAGCACAGGGAGCTCTGCTCAACATTCTGTAATAACCTAAATGGGAAAAGATTTTGTAAAAGAATAGATACAAGTACATGTATAATTGAGTCACTTTGCTGCACACCTGAAGGTAACACAACATTGTTAGTCAACTATACTCCAATATAAAGTAAAAGTCAAAAGTAAAAAAATTCCATAAATAAAAGCAAATTTCTCAATTGTTGACCCACTGACCCCTGATTATGATCACAGTTTATGATGTACAACTAAATTCCAGAAAACCAGAGAATATCGGTAAGCCCACAGGAATCATTGTAATGGAATTTGACCTTGACTACACCGAGAAATAAAACTCTAGAGGTTGTCTCATTAGGTTATAGTCGAACTGGGCAATAAATTTAAAGGATTAAATTGGGTCCTTAAAGTGGGCCCACCCACTTTATATAGACACTAACTTTAAATACAAATCAACTAGTATAAAAACAGAAAAAAAAATGGATTTCCTGATTGTTTTGAACTTAGGATGTTGCTCCAGTATGTCTTCTCTTTTCAGCAAAAATGATTATCCCTGAGATTGGGCCTGAATGGGGCACTTGCATAGTCGAAAGCTGGTTGTCCCTTAGTCATCCTTCAATCATTAACAGATAAATAGATATGACTTCCATAGTCATCACTCTTAGGGAAAGCTACCTTTAGCACAAGCCTTTGGATCCTTTTTAATATGTGTTCAGTTTCAATATGTTCAGTTTCAAGGGTCATGGGTCACATTTGAGTGCTGCTTTAGAATCTTAGAGGCCGTTCTAGAACTCTGGATGTCTAAAACTTGTAGCATTTTGGTGTGTGAGTATCTGTCTGAAATGATTTCTGATTCTCCTGATGTCTGGGTAGGAGTATGATGTGTATGTTTTGCAGAAGAAAGTGAGGTGAGGGGAACCTGACATTGTGTTGTGTATAGTGGACGAGGTCTGAAAGAATTCAGTCTGTCTTCCTAACAAGAACAGTCTCTAAAATTAGCTAATGGTGCCCACTTCAATGGATTCTTGAGATAATTAATATAAAGGGATGAGGGTAGTAGGAACCAAGTACATGTGACTTCCTTTCACTTTTGGTGTGCAAAGCCTTCTGTAAGGTGCTAAGGACAAAGGGGTAGCAGTTAGAGTGAGGGGGTGGGGTGAGGAGGCAATAACAAAAACAGATGAGTGGTCCTTGCCCTCTCAACTTTACAATAAATGGGGAATTTACAATAGGTGGGGAAGCCACGCAGAAAGCATCCTTAATTAGGTGAAAGCAATGCAGTTAAACCTGGAGAAGGGAACAGCTACCCACTCCAGTATTCTGGCCTGGAGAATTCCATGGACTCTGTAGTCCATGGGGTCACAAAGAGTCAGACACGACTGAGCGACTTTCACTCCACTGCAATGCAGTTAAAAGAAGGGTGGCAAAAGTGTGGTTTGAGCTAGGGTAAAAGCCAGCCTCAGGGTTCCAAATTAAGCCTCTGAAGTTGCAGTGTGGTGATAGTTCTCTCCAGGTTCCAAAATAGGCTGGTGCCCAGGGCTAATGCAGCTATGAGATCACTCTGAGAGAGTCACACTTTATTTAAAAGAGTAATAATACTAGAATTATGCTCTTTGCTTTTGAAAGTTGCCTCTTTTTCACTGTATTTCAGTAAGTACTTCATAACAAGAAAATTGAAGTCCTTTTTATTACATGGATGAAAGGAGGCTGGGAAGAGAAGACTTTCAGCTTTCTGTTCATCTTCCTCTTCCAGAGGCTTCTGTTACCTAGTCCCAAGGTAGAATTCTTCCAGAAGATCCTGAAACCTTTGTGACACTGGAGTAGACAGGGAGGTCAAGGAGATAAGCATTTTATTTATACTTCTCTGATGGCACTTACCACATTTCAGTGTGTATTTTCACCTATTTGCAGGCGTGTCTTATCTTCCCTGCAGAATTGAAAGTTTCTTAAGGGCATAAAGGTCTCTTGTCTATTTTTTAATAAATAAAACTTGTTCAAAGCAGTTCCCTTTATCCTAGAGTCTTGCTGACAGATTGAATTACATGGGTCACTTTTGCTGTATATTAGGGCTGTTCAGGGACTTCCCTGGTGGCTCAGATGGTAAAGCATCTGTCTACAATGCGGGAGACCCGGGGTCAATCCCTGGGTCGGGAAGATCTGCTGGAGAAGGAAATGGCAATCCACTCCAGTACTATTGCCTGGAACATTCCATGGACAGAGGAGCCTGGTAGGCTACAGTCCATGGGGTCGCAAAGAGTCAAACATGACTGAGCGACTTCACTTACTTAGGGCTGTTCAAGAAGTATCTGGAATTCTGTATTCATTTTGTTTTTGGCATATTTGGAATTCAAAGGAAATTCATTCCCTCACCATGTCTAACTTAATTCTCTGCTGGTATTTTCCCTTCCGTCAACTTAGGAATCAGCTGTGGTATGTTTTAGTCTTCATTCAGGGTTTTTTTTTTTTTTTTTTTTTTTGAGACTCAGAACTCTAGTTGCGTACTGTTTGCAAAAGGACATCACAATTGGAGGCATTGGTCCCAAATCTGAAAGCTAAACCAGACATGTGTCTGGTAAACAGAAGCTCCTCCGACCCTAAAGAGGAGTAATTAACACATGCAACAGATGTAGGAAGGGCAGTATTTTCCCTGGGCAAGGCTTTCTGGGAGTGCTCAGAGCTAAGGAGCCGCTGGCATGAGAGTGATGGCAGGAACTGGGCAGAGCATAGAGATCTGCCTATCCCATAGGCTTAGCCTGATAATTCTTGATTGTGTGGAGTGGGTTTTACAGTTGAATGCTGGCACAGTGCACTGGCATCCTTTCAAAGGGCGTCGTCTGGTGGTGGTGCTAGTGGTGATGGGGCTGGTGAAATGGGAGCCCAATACCAATTTTGGTGCTTCACACCTGCTGAGGAGTTCAGCATCATCTTCATCTCATAGAAAGTACGGTGGTTTAATTTAGCTGTGAGCTTATAACTGTAAATACTCATGTACTTGTGTAATTGAGTTGGTGGTAATTTATTTTTCGAACTCTTCTAAGAAGCTGATCGTGATCATCCAAGCACAAAATTGCCAGTAGGAAATGAGAAGCAGATGGCTGAAAAGGACCTCGCTATGTTGTCTGTGCCCGTGTGGGATGGCCCTGGGTGCTGGTTGCTCCTCTAGTGGGCTGCTTTGTCTCTGCCCAGTTTCCTCAAAGCGTATGAGCCAGCCTGGCAGTGCAGTCCAAACTCTCCAGGCCTGCATATTTTATTTTCCTCTGTTGGTTCATTCTGTGTCCATCAGTCCTCCTAACTGGTTCATGTGCAAAGAATGATGGCTAACCACAGTGCTTCCTAAAGAAGTGATTTTTGAAAGAGCTTTATTGAGGTAAACTTTATATACCAAAATTTCACTCATTTTAAGTGTGTAATTGGAAGACTTCTAGTAAATTTATACAGTTGTGCAACCATCATTACCATCTGGTTTTATAACATTTCTGTCACCCTCAAAGTTATCTGGTACCCCTTTTGCAACCAATTCACACTTTGTTATTTAGCCTGAGGCAACCACTGAAAATAATTTATTTTTCAGTAAAAGCACAAATAAGGATTTTAATGATGCTCAGTGTCAGAATATATACAATGGAATTACTAAAATCCACAGAAAGAAATTTGCACAAATAATGGAGTATATAAAATGCTATCTCCTAAAGACTTTTTAAAAAGTACTATCTCCCATGAGTCCTATTGCCTATGCTATACATAAACTCTAACTTTTAGGGTTTTTGGGGAGGGACAATTGAAAAAAAAAATGTTCACAGTCAATTTGGAATCCACAGACCAAGGGTTTTTAAACTTTCCTTCTAAGATCGCCACCTAATACCTAGATTCTGTGAAGGATCACTTATCTAGTAAGTATGAATTAGGAGGCAGTAGAATGTACTATGGTGATTAAGAGCTTAAATTTGGGTTCAAATTCAGCTGCTACAACTTCCATGTGAGCCTAGTAAAGTCACTCAGATCCTTTATTCCTCAGTGTTTTCAGCTCTGAAATGGAGGTCATTGTACTTCATTGTTGGCAGATTAAACATTCAGTGGCAAGTGCTCAAGTATTTGCTGATATTTGCGAGGCAATTTGAGTGATCAATGCACAAAGTGTCTACAGAAAAGTAGAGAAAGTTCTCTCCAGTGAGGGGCTTGAAGTGTAGTTGAGATAATGCTCATGAAATCAGTGGTGCTAAGAATGCAGAGTGACTAAGGTGGGATTTAGGAGGGTTCAGAGAAGGGGAAAATCACTCTTGTGTGGGAGGCACATTGGATTAACGAAGCTGCAAGAAATGAGAATAGGGAAACAGCCTCTGGGAAGGCTTAATAGGGAAATGGGAGGGAAGAACAAGAACAAGGGCCTAAGCTACACCATGCCAAGTGGGCAGTGCCAAGTAGACTGGTCGTACTTCTTTTCCCCATACTTCTTTAGCATGGGGTTGATGCTTGCTCCCAGGGCTTCCTTGCTCCCATGAGGTCCTGAGACTCACAGGGATGGGACTATCTCTCCCATCTATGGAAGAGAAGAGGAGAAACAGGATTGATACACAGGCTTATCTATAAATCTAGTCTGATGAAGGAACCATTCTGCAGAGCATTAGGTGAAGTTAAAAGGGAACAACAACAACAAAAAAAAGTTGTTAGCCTTAACACTAACCACTAAGCAAGAGTTACTTTATGAGGTAGAAGTTGGAGGAGCCTTTGAAGGCAGTGATCAGGATGTCTTAAAATGATTTTTAGTACATTTTAAATTTTAAATATTCTTAGACTTAGAGAACTCCCAAGAAGATAGTATAGAAGACTCATATACTTCACGCAGAGATTTTTTCCCCTTTCATTGTCTTACATGAGTGTGGTATATTGGTCCCAATTCATGATCCAACACTGATATATTATTATTAACTGAAGCCCATACTTCATTCAAATTTACTGCTTCACCCTGTTTTTTGTGTTGTTGTTGTTCGTCTCATCTGGGACACCCCGTTACATCTAGTTGTCATGTCTCCCTGATCTCCTATTGGTTGTGATAGTTTCTCAGAATTTTCTTGTTTGTGGTGACCTTAATTAACTGTTTTGAGAATCACTCTCAGATGGTTTATAGAATGTCCTTAAATTGAGGTTTGCCTGTTTTTTCTCATGATTAAAGTGGGTGATGTGTTTTGGGGGAGATTAGTGAGATTAGTGAGATTCTCACATCAAGATTCTCACATCAAGGGGACATACTATTCACATGACGTCACTGTTGCAGTTGATTTGGATCACCTGGCTGATGCAGTGTGCCTGTTTCTTCACAGTGACATCATTCTTTTCTTTCCTCTCTCTTCCCGTACCCTACTGTTTGCAGCCCACGCTGCAAGAGTGGGGAGTTACGTTTCTCTGCTTTTAAGGCGGCATCTCTGTAAAAATTATGTGAAATTTTTCTGCATGAGAGATTTGTCTGTTCTCCATTTATTTACTTATTCCGTCATTTATTTATATCACTATGGACTCATATTAATTATACTTGGAGTTACAATCCTGTACTACTTTTATTTTTTACTCAGATTGCTCTTTGACTCCTTTTTTGTTTCCTCTTGCAGTCAACTCCTGTATCCCTTGATGTACCCCCTTACTTTCTGAACATTACAAGATGGTCCCGACTCGTTTGATGTATTACTGTCTTAGATATCTGGGAATTTGTAACCATAAAGAAAAAAAAAAAAAAAAAAAACTCTTGTCATAGACATGTTGCCAGAGCTTTAGCAGAGCAGATTTTAAAACATCCAATGGAAGTACTTGAATTTCATGGCTTTTGAGGGACATGTGACCCAAAGGAGATGAGAGTTTCTGAAAAAAATGAAATTCTCATCATACAAATATCATGAAACTTCATGAGAGAGATGGGGAGATAGCAGCTAAAGCCACTAGTGTGGCTTCAGAGGATACTTTCTGATTAATTTGGATTTTAAAGAGGTATGCACAGAAAACTTGTGATTGAACTGTTTCTAAAAATAACATCATCACAACTGACCTAGCAGCTAGTTTGTTAAAACAATGCTATGAGTGCACTAAATGCAGTTATTTAGTGTGGGTTCCCCTTTAAAACAGTTCTATTAAAATAGGAATTCTTTTCATTTCTTTGAAGTCATCTCTACTCTTAAGTCGTTCCCTCAACAAATATGTATTGAATGCAGAACACATGAGCTTGTTTAGATTCTGTGGATGGATCAAAAAACAAATCTGGGAAAGTCTGTGCTCTTGTGGCATTTACATTCTAAGTCAGAAAGCTAGGTAAAATTAGGTATTGTTTAATATGACAGATGGTAATAGATGCTTGAGAAAAGTGAAGCAGGAATAGGGGACTGAGGGATTCTGGGGCTAAGTAATGAGATTGTTAGTCAGTATAAGGTGGCCAAGGAAAGCCTTTTCCTAAGGTTTAGCGTGAGAGTGGACGGAAGCAAGATAATCATCAAGATTCAAATGACACACTACAGATGCTACATACTAGATGCACAGGCACACACACACACAGGGGAAAAGTACAGCTTAGCCAGTGAAGAAGTAAACACAGCAAAATGTCATAACAAACCTAGGAGACACACCTTTTAAGAAATAAAAAGCAATTCTACTGAGGTTGTAGGGAAAGAGACATGCTCAGGTATTTACTGATGATGTAGCTCTGTGTTTGGAGAGCAAATATATAAGATGTTCATGCCCTTTGTTCCAGGAAACCTGTACCTAGACATTAAGTGCTTAGGGCATTAGGAACAGTGAATGCAAAAAGTACAAAGGAGTGTGCTTCATATGTGCTAGAAATAGCGAGCTGGCTGGTGAGGCTGGAGTGGTGTCACCAAGACAGAGGAAGCGTGAAGGTGAGGGAGATGGGGTGAATGTGGGCAAACCCATGCTGGAGAAGGGGGTGTCTTGCACACTTCCAGGATGCCGGTCATATAAAATATGTGTGAGTGCCGCTCCCCAGAGCATGCACTGCTGGAGACCTGGGTTTTGTAGGTCCTTCTCAGGACTTGGGCTTTTTCTTTGAGAAGATTGGAACCGTCAGAGGATTTTGAGCAGTGGATTTCATATTTAAAGAGGACCACTCAGACTGCTCTGGGTGTTAGGGGCCCAAGAGCAGAAGCAAGGAGACCAGCTTAGAGGTCTTTTAATCTATTAGCAGGTTTTAATCTATGAATCTTGATCTATTTGTAGGTATATTTTACATAGTAGATTACACAATAATTTTAAATAATTATGTACATACAATTTTTCAATTTGCATATGTTAATATTTTTCATTTGTTGCTATACAGTCCTCAGATTCATAATATCTATGCTTAGTTGCTCAGTCATGTCCCAATTCCTTGTGACCCTATGGACTGCGGCCAGCCAGACTCCTCTATCCATGGGGATTCTCCAGACAAGAATACTGAAGTGAGTTGCCATGCCTCCTTCCAGGAGATCTTCCCAACCCAGGGGTCAAAGCCAGGTCTCTCACATTGCAGGTGGATTCTTTACCATCTGAGCCACCAGGGAAGCCCATTTATCTAGTGGCTGCTTAACAGTTGGTGTGTTAGTTCTTTATTATTGCCGTAAAAAAATTGCCTCAAATTTAGTGACTTGGAAGGACACAGTATTAAAGTTCTGGAGATCAGAATTCCTGAAATTGAGATGCTGCAGGGCTGTGTTCCTTCTAAAGGCTATAGCGGAGAATCTCTTGCCTTTTTCAGCCTCTAAGGGCCCCTTTCTTTTGTTTTTTTTGTTTGTTTGTTTGTTTGTTTTTGTTTTTCCCCTTTGGCTGTGCCATGCAGCGTGCAGGATCTCAGCTCCCCTAATGCCCCCTGCAATGGAATCTTAACCACTAGACCACCAGAGAATTCCCCCTTGCTCTGTCTTTAAAGCCATAGCATCTTCGTCTCTCTCTCCACCCTCCATCCCCCATCAATCTCTCTGTCTCTCACCTCTGCTACTGTCATCACATCTTCGCTGATTTTAACCCTCCTGCCTCCCTCTTATATGGACACGTGATTACACTGGATTCACCTGTATACTTCAGAATAATCTCCCCATCTAAAAATTCACAATTTATTCACATCTGGAAAGTTCCTTTTACCATGTAAGGTTGTATATTCCGAGGTTCTGGGATTAGGAGGTGAATGTCTTTGTTGTCAGGCTGGGATGACCACAGTTGGTATTTTGTGGTTCATCTAGCCATTGTCCTGTTGGACACTTAGACTGAATCCAGTTTGGGCTCCTATGAGATTCCTAAAGATGTATTTGTATACTCGGACCTTCTTTTCTTTTTGTAATATGTTCTTTAACTTAAATGTGCAGGTGTAGGGTTCCTGGAGGAAAGGTCATGAGCATTTTGTATTTGCTCTCCAAATACATAGTTACATTATCAGTAAATATAAGTATGTTCATTTACTTACAACCCCTCAGCATTAATTTGGTTACTTAAAAGGTATGTTTCTGTGGTTTGTTACTAAACTACATTTAATTGTTGTGCTCATTTAATTTCTTTACTGGCTAAGTTGAACATTTTTGGTGCATGTGTGTGTGTGTGTGAAAGTGTGTGATATGTGTGTTATGTCATTTTTATTCTGAAGAAGTATTTTGGCTTGTTTTTCTTTTTAGTTGTATGTGGAGCTAGAAGCATGGAGATGGAGACAGACTCTTGCTGAAGTGAGTAAGGCCAGTTTCAGTAGATGGCATATGCAGAACTACTTTCCATTAAAGAGAATGATCTGCAAAAGGAAAAATAATTAATTAAGAGGGATTTAGAAGACAGTGAAAGATCATCTAGGTAATTTGAATGCGTTCACATCTCTAGGGTACACTAGATTGTATCTCAGGGTGTTGAAAGAGTTAGCAGATATCATCTCTGAGTCATTGCCAGTGATTATTGAGTAAATCTTGGAGAGTGGGCAAGCTTCCAGAAGACCAGAGACATGTAGATGTTCTGTGTAGCTTTTGAAAAAGCCCAATTCCTAAAACTATTAATGTAGAAATGCTCTCTTGCAAAACTTCTGTATTACCATTTTACAAATGATGATGAGCCCGTAGAAGGCACTGCATTGATCCCTGGGAACCAGTATAATGATACTAATGTGTAGTGACCAATTCATCACATTTTTTTAAAGTGAGAGTTTTAGATTGGTAGAGGAAGAAAATGCCAAAGACGTCAAGCTTTTGACAAAAATCTCCCACAGGTCTCCTTATGTACCTAGTAGAGAAAAGTTGGGGGATGATGAATAATTACATTCACAACTGATTCTTTTCATAAGCCATAGCATAATTAATGACTGAGCGTCAGCCTGGAAAGAAGTTTCTAGTGTCAGAACTTTACATTTTTCTTTGACCTCAACTTAAGAAAGCACCTTAGGACTTGCATAGAAATCCTAAAAAGTCATATTTTGTGTGATTAATTAGCTTCATAGAATAAAGATTCACACTGTGAAATACATGTTCCCCAATGATGAAAATACCCCAAAACCAACTAGATAGATTTAATAGAAATGATGAGAATTTTTAAAAACTGAGGTTTTTAAAATCAAAATTGCAGTTCATTCTCCTCCTTTTTTTTTTTTTTTTTTTGCTTTCTTAGACTTCCTCCAGTTGAAAATGAAAGCAGTAGTACTTGTCTGGTGAAAATGATTATTTTGGGTTTAATTCATGTATGATGGGAGAATGGTGGGTCCATGGTTGATATTTGAGCAAGGTATAATATAAAAATTGATGGAATAAGAGGAAAAGATCTGGATGCTAACTCTGGTATTGCTGTGTACTAGCTGTCATCTTGGGTTAACAGGTGGCATCATCTTTCTTATCTGAAAGTTGGGGATGGCAAAGGGTGGAGTGAAGCTAATTGCTTTGCCCTATTCCCACTCTTAGATTCTGTCATACTATTACAAGTTCATCCTCATGTTCCTTGGTAAATTTGGCTAAATTTCTAGACTACATGGAAACTTCCAGATTTTTTTTTTTTTTTTGGATTAAATAGACCCTTTAAGGCCATCTCTGAAAGAGGCTTGATTTTCTTTTAATCTGTAAGTTCTTTCAGATCCCCTCCCTTCAAGGTTCTGTTGATGTTGAGTCACTAAGTTGTGTCCAACTCTGGGACCTCATGTATTGTAGCACGCCAGGCTTCCCTGTCCTCCACTCTCTCCTGGAGTTTGCTCAGATTCATGTCCATTGAGTCAATGATGCTGCCTAACCATCTCATCCTTTGTTGCCCCCTTCTTCTTTTCCTTCAGCATCAGGGTCTTTCCACTGAGTTGGCTCTTCACATCAGGTGGCCAAAGTATTGGAGCTTTAGCAACAGCCCTTCCAATGAATATTCAGGGTTGATTTCCTTTAGGATTGACTATTTTGATCTCCTTGCTGTCCAAGGGACTCTTCAAGAAATCTTCTCTAGCACCACGGTTCAAAGCATAAATTCTTTGGCACTCAGCCTTCTTTATGGTCCAAATCTCACATCCTTACATGCCTACAAGAAAAACCGTGGCTTTGACTCTATGGATCTTTGTCCACAAAGTGATATCTCTGCTTTTTAATAAACTGTCTAGGTTTGTCATAGCTTTCCTTTAATTTCATGGTGTAGTCATCATCTGCAGTGATTTTGGAGCCCAAGAAAAATAAAATCTGTCACTGCTTCCACTTTTCCCCCTTCTGTTTGCCAAGAAGTGATGAGACCACATGCCATAATCTTTGTTTTTTGAATGTTGAGTTTCAAGCTAGCTTTTTCACCCTCCTCTTTCATCCTCAGCAAGAGGGTCTTTAGTTCCTCTTCACTTTCTGCTGTTAGAGTGGTATCATCTCCATATCTGAGGTGGTTGTTATTTCTCCTGGCAATCTTGATTCCAATTTGTGAATCATCCAGCCTGGCACTTCACATGATGTACTCTGTGTAAAAGTTAAATAAGCAGTGTGACAGTATGTAGCCTTGCCATACTCCTTTCCAACTTTGAACCAGTCAGTTGTTTCTTGTCTGGTTCTAACTGTTGCATGGGAAATGATAGCAATTGTATGGTAGTTTGAACATTCTCTGACATTGGCCTTCTTTGGAATTGGAATGAAAACCTTTCCCAGTTCTGTGGTCACTGCTGACTTTTCCAAATTTGCTGACATACTGAGTGCAGCACTGTAACAGCATCACCTTTGGGGATATTAAATATCTCAACTGGAATTCCATCACCTCCACTAGCTTTGTTCATAGTAATGCTTTCTAAGGCCCACTTGACTTCACACTCTAGGATGTCTGGCTCTAAGTGAGTGATCACACTATCATGGTTATCTGGGGCATTAAGACCTTTTATGTAGAGTTCTTCTATATATACTTGCCACCTCCTCTTAATGTCTTCTGCTTCTGTTAGGTCCTTACCATTGTCTGTTCTTTATCCTGCCCATCCTTGCATGAGATGTTCCCTTAGTATCTCTAATTTTCTTGAAGAGATAGCTAGTCTTACCCATTCTGTTGTTTTCCTCTATTTCTTAGCATTGTTCATTTAAGGAGGCCTTTTTGTCTTTCCTTGCAGTTCTCTGGAGTTCTGCATTCAGTTGGGTATGTCTTTCCCTTTCTCCATTGCCTTTTGCTTCTCTTCTTTCCTCAACTATTTGTAAAGCCTCCTCAGACAACCACTTTGCCGTCATGGCATTTCTTTTTTCTTTGGGATGGTTTTAGTCTCTGCCTCCTATACAATGTTATGAACTTCCATCTATAGTTCTTCAGGCACTCTATCACATTTAATCACTTGAATTTATTCATTACCTCCACTGTATAATCCTAAGGGATTTATTTAGATCACAGTGAATTGCCTAGTGGTTTTCCCCACTTTCTTCAGTTTAAGACTGAATTTTGCAATAAGGAGCTCATGATCTGAGCCACAGTCAGCTCCAGGTCTTAATTTTTACTGGCTGTATGGAACTTCCCATCCTTGGCTGCAAAGAACATAATAAGTCTGACTTCAGTATTGTAGAGTCATCTCTTGGGTTGTTGGAAAAGGATGTTTGCTATGACCAGTGTGTTCTCTTGACAAAACTCTGTTAGCCTGTGCTCTGCTTCATTTTGTACTCCAACGCCAAACTTGCCTGTTATTCTGGGATCTCTTGACTTCTTTTTGCATTCCAATCCCCTATGATGAAAAGGATTTTTTTTTTCTTTTGGTTTTAGTTCTAGAAGGTCTTGTAGGTCTTCATAGAATTGATCAACTTCAGCTTCTTTGGCATCAGTGGTTGGGGCATAGACTTGGATTACTGTGATGTTGGATGGTTTGCCTTTGAAATGAACTGAAGTCATTCTGTCATTTTTGAGATTGCACCAGAGTTCTGCATTTCTGAGTCTTGTTGACTATGAGAGCTATTCCATTTCTTCTATGGGATTCTTGCCCGCAAGTAGATGTAATTGGTCATTTGCATTAAATTCGCCCTTTCCTGTCCATTTTAGTTCACTGATTCGTAAGTTGTCAATGTTCACTCCTGCCATCTCCTTTTTGACCACTTCCAATTTACCTTGATTCATGGACCTAACATCAGGGTCCTATGTAATACTATTTGTTACAGCATACGACATTACATTTACCACCAGACACATCCACAAAGATATCAGCCCATCCTTTTCTTAACCCTTACATCCAAGATTAATGAAGCACTGTACTTGGGCCCCCTTTAATCTTAGGAAGACCAATTTTTTGTTTGTTTGTTTGTTTGTTTAGGGCTCAAGCCCATCCCTTGGGATTTCTGGATGAGATTGGAGCCTCTGCTTCACCACTCCAAAAAGTTTTCCATGGCTTTACCCAAGGGGCACTTGCCTACAGCACCTCTGTCCCCCATCCAGTCTACCCTGAACCATCTTGTCCTGTTCCTTGACCTTCCTCCTTGTTCTCTGCCTGACACCACTGTAGTATTTTAATTTAGTTGTGGCCATAATGAATGTTTAATTTCAAATTTTAAACTTCATATTGTTTCTCATTCGTATCTTCATGTTATCATTTTTAAAGTGGTTGAGACTATTTTGTGTGTCTTAATTTACTCTTGTCTGATTTTCCCCATCATTAGTTATCAAATAGGATCTGCTGCTGCTACTTCTAAGTCACTTCAGTCGTGTCCGACTCTGTGTGAGCCCCATAGACAGGCTCACCTGTCCCTGGGATTCTCCAGGCAAGAACACTGGAGTGGGTTACCCTTTCCTTCTCCAGTGCATGAAAGTGAAAAGGGAAAGTGAAGTCTCTCAGTCGTGTCCGACCCTCAGTGACCCCATGGACTGCAGCCTTCCAGGCTCCTCCATCCATGGGATTTTCCAGGCAAGAGTACTGGAGTGGGGTGCCATTGCCTTCTCCAAAATAGGATCTAGTGTTTTTAAATCTGCTCTTAGAGAATACAATGTATTATGCATCTTCATACAGCCTAACCTTTTGCTCCATTTGTCTTCTTGACTTAGATTCTCAGGGTTGACATTTTTTTAATTGAAGTTTAGTTGAATTACAATGTTCAGTTTTTGATATACAGCAAAGTGATTCAGCCATACATTTATGTGTATATATATACATTTTTATATTCTTTTCCATTATGGTTTATCATAGAATAGTGAGTATAGTTCCCTGTGTTACGCAGTAGGACCTTGTTGTTTACCCATTCTATATGTAATATCTTGCATCTACTAACCCCAGACTCCTCCTCCACCCCTCCTTGAGCCCGCCCCCCCCCCCACCGCCCCCCCACCGGCAACCACAAGTCTATATCCACGAATCTGTTTCTGTTTTGGAGATAGTTTCATTCAAATTCTCAGAATTGGGAGTCTGACTAAGCGGTACTTTGGTAGTATCCTTGTTCCATTTTAGATGTGGGTTTTTGTTTTTTTTTTTTTGACAAAATAAAGAGATCACTTTAGCCCATTACATTCTGTCTTTAAAACTTACAAGTATTTAAGAATTTAGCACCTATAGTTAAACATATGAATTTTAGTCTCTTTCTAGGGCTCTCCTCAATACTGAAATAATTTTGGTGGGAGGAATATTTTGCAACCTGAAATATCTCAGGTTGCAGTACTTTTCAGCCAGCTCTTACCTGAATTTCTCCTTGGATTCTTCTACTGTAAAGTCTTATAGTGTAAGCATTTTCACATTTTTGTAGCCCATTGTAGGTGCTTCCTGCTCTGCTATGCCTGTGCATGCTCTAGGCTTTGCTTTCTTTCATATGATGTGCACAGCTAACTTCAGGTTCTAAGTCTAAATTAATTACTACTTAACTCAGGCAACAGGTATATTGTTCAGATTCCCGAATGCTCTTTGCCCACCATAAGTATATCTTGGGTTCCCTATTATGTTTCTGGTTAGCACACTGGACAGGAAACGAGCTAGCCACTGTACCTGTGACCAGGGTTAGAGTCTCTCTGCTTATCTGAAAAAACAGTTCTTTGACTTGCCAGCTGTGGCCAGAACTCTGCTACCATGTCCTTGGAGGCCACCTCCCCACTCCTTGCCCCCAAAGCTTCCCCAGTCCAATCAGCTCAAGATAAGCAGGACAAAATAGGAAACCTCTTCTATGAGGCCCAGGGCTGCTCTCTACCCGTGTTTGTATCAGATGTCTGATTTTTCTCCCTGTAGAAATGAAACAGGTTGAAACTGTGCTTTTTGTCAGATTTAGATGGCACTTTGCACCTAACAAGGCTTCATGTTTATAAATAGGAAGTACTTAAAGTGAGAGCTACTAAAGAAGCTTTTCGATCTGTTTTCTCTACGTGTTTGGGAGGTGGATAAATGTTAAGTAGTTCTCATACAGTGTGATATAGTGGAATGGAAGTTAAGTGGCAGTTGTATGTGGTGTTAAGCAACAGTGGAAGACCACATATAAGACATTTCTTCTCCATCGTCACCTAGGACACCTAGATGGGTAACCTAAGCACAGAGGTGCCTTTTGATGTGTTTTCATCTTGAAAGTCTCTGAAGGTGAACTTTTGTGCAACACAGGAGTAAAAATGTTGAAACCAGGACTCTGGTGCAGTAGCCCCGATGAAGTCACCAGAGTTCCTGTAGCAATTGAATTGTTTGCAGGTCATAAAATTAGGATATGACTCTTGGCAAATATTTATTTAGTGAGAAGTGTAGGTGTGCACAGACAGACTTGCTCCTTCATTATGGAGTATTTCCTTCTGAAGTTCATTAGTCCCTGACTCCAGGACACACCATGATCTCATGGGAGTGGCACAGACCATAAATGTCATAGGATCTGAGTTCAAGCCACAGTGTGGCTAGTTCTCTACTAGTTGGAGGACTTTAGGCGCATAAGTCACCTGTGGGACCAGAGGTGTTCTTCCTATATAATTAAAAAGAGTTGGAGGAAGTGTTGGATTGGGTAATTTATAAGGATCCTTTTAGCTTTAAAATCTCTGATTAGAGTTTCTAAATTCCATTTTACCTCTTTTGATAGTTACTCATTTAACTAGACTTTATAGAAAATTGTAAATAAATGAACTCATACATATACATGTGTGCATACATAAACACACTCTATATTTCCATAACACAGACAAAATAATTATTCATGTTTTGGAGTCTTTTTCCTTCATAGATATGTAAGGATGTATAAAATATAGCATGTACATGTACTTCAAAATTGAAACCACGCTGTATATACATTTTCATAAAACAACTTTTGTTTCATTTAGCATTGTATCATAATTGTTGTCCCATGTTGTCTGAATAGTGCTTAGAGCTTTTATGCAAAACCAGATTCCCTTGGTCATTTCTGCAGTTTCGGCTGAATTTTCCATATTGGAGGCAACATTATTGACACTTGCCAAGCTAAATACACTTAGCTTGTGAACATCCTGTAAGTATAAACAGCCATTCTCTGCCAATCCAAAGACAAACAGCGTGGAATACCCCAGAGCACTCTGTGCTTTTTTGCTGCCCACTGCAAGTGAAGAAGTCAGAGTGGGCATAGCCAGGGGTCAGACTGAGGTTGACAGATTACCCCTGAAACACTGCATATGCACGGTGACCCATCAGGGTCTCAGATGAGCTCCACAAATAGTGTTCATTTGTGCACAACCAGGTGAACTAGGGCTGTTGCTGGGCAAAGTGGTAAAGGAGGTGAACTTGGTGACCAAGGTCTTCTTTCCTGTGCCCTGCCCCACGCCCACATCTCCTTCCCTTTGACCCCGCTTCTCCTCCCTCAGTTGTCTCTGTCTCCTCTGTGGGTCTGCTGCATTTTGTTCATGCTGCAGATAAGTTCCTGTCTCATGTTAACTGTAAGTTTATCATGGTAGTTGTTGGGTGTGGGGAGGGGCAGAGTGGGTTGTAAGAAGTAAGAAATTGTCTCCCTACTTTCTACATGGATGAATTTCCAAGTAGGAAGATAATCTTAGCTACGGTTAGAAGAACATGTGAAGATAAAGTACTGCTCAACACTTGAAAATCATATTCTGCTATTTTTTTTGTGCTTACATGTAGTATTTCAGCTATGTTATACATCATGTAAGTTTTGATGGATTTACCTGAAACTTAAACCCCAGGGAGACTATGTTAGGAGATACTGCATTTGGTGGAAAGTTTTATTACATCACTAGATGAGCTTTGAGGCCGCTTCTAATTCTGAAATTCTGTGATTTATAGCATTGTTCCTATGGAGAATGCATTCCAAGTTCAAACAGCTGAGTCTTGGATCTCAGATCCTTTAAGAGTTGTGGACACTCATAATAAAATCATCTCTGAATATTCAAGTAGGTGTATGTAGTTCAGTTTATGTGTAGATAATGGTAGTAGAACTTTTGTTTGAGCCTGCATTGTATGCCAGATACTATAATCAGAGTCTCCATATGCGTTCCTTTGTTCTCCACACAGTGGTTCTTTGAGGTGGGACTTATGATTTCCACTGTACAGATGGAGAAGCTGAGGCCCAGGAGAGCCAACATGTGACTGGCTGCAGACCTGTCCAACTCCAAAGCTTGTGACCTTTCTTTTTTGGTGCCTGATGCCTCCCCACCATCTGCTAGCGAACCGTTCCTCTTTCAGCTTCGCCCCCAAGATCCTTCCACAAGAAAGATAAAAGTCAGTTCTTTCCAATGTATCTATTTTAAAGCAGTATTATTCCCTTTGAGAGACTCAAAACATGGATTTCCTTAGATGGAGTCGTATACCATGACGGATCTTTGCTGTTGCCTAGTGAGGGTGAATGGCCAGTTGATCTGGTCTCAGGGGCCTGTTGAAAGAGTAGCCTTAGAACATTTTTTAAAAATACTTGTTTATTTGACTGCACCAAGTCTTAGTTGTAGCATGCGAATCTTTGGTTGCAGCATGTGAACTCTTAGTTGTAGCCTGTGGAATCTAGTACCCTGAGCAGCGATTGAACACTGGGTCCCTTGCATTGGGAGCACAGAGTCTTAGCCACTGGACCACCAGAGAAGTCCCAGGAAGTCTTTTATACAGAGTAACGCTCAACTATCCAATTATAAGCTTCAAATACACACACTAAAATTGGTGGAGAGAATGGAGTAGTCAAAAATGATGGATAGCTGGTCTATCCCTTTTTAAAAACATATTTATTCAATTACACTGTTAACATACATCTATCTTGAAATCGAAGCCAGGATATTCATTTGTTTGTTCATTCACTTCTCAGCCTTAGGACTTTACTGAACTCCCTATGTACCAGAGTCTATGCTAGGCCCCAAGGGACCCAAAAGCAAATGAGACATAGTCTTTTCCTTCATGGAGCTTGAAACTTAGTGGACGCAGACCCAGAAACATCTTTTAAAATTATCTTGATTTTAAATGAACTCTTATCAATGTAGGGCATATAGATACCTTGTATAGCATGTATTTGGTAACAGTATTTCCTATAACATAAAGATTTGGCCTTTGTCTGTCGATTTGCTAACACACACAGATAATGATGCTGAAACTGTTGACTTTGCACATTTGCTTGACCAAAGTGCCAGTTTATTGAAGATGAGCTGTTTCATGTTTTACTACTCTGCATTCTGTGATATCCTTCTGGTGACCCAAGACACAGAGAGAATGAATGGGAGGGAGTTAGATAGGCTGCCATCTTGGGACTGATATCCTTGGTTTACTGCTGGGTGTGAGTTGAGGCTCTGGCTTCATAGCTCAGTCTCAGTGGAAGGAATCCTATTAGAGTGGTGTCTCAGGAGAAGACTTGTGAGGCTCCAAGTTGGGAACTCAGTCACAGCCTATTTTATGTGGATTAGCGCTGAGCATGGTGGTGGCTCCTGGTATTAGACATCCCTTCCTGACCCATGTGTGTGTTTGGAAGAGGAGAAGGGTGTAAGGAGATGGTCAGCAGATCCGTAGCCTCGGTTGCTGTGGCTGCTGCAGACTCTTTATGGGCCTGCCAAGGACATAGGGTGTTCAATTGCCAAGTCACTTCAGTCGTGTCCGACTCTGTGCGACCCCATAGATGGCAGCCCACCAGGGTCCGCCATCCCTGGGACTCTCCAGGCAAGAACACTAGAGTGGGCTGCCATTTCCTTCTCCAATGCACGAAAGTGAAAAGTGGAAATGAAGTCGCTCAGTCGTGTTCGACTCTTAGCCACCCCATGGACTGCAGCCTACCAGGCTCCTCCGTCCATGGGATTTTCCAGGCAAGAGTACTGGAGTGGGGTGCCACTGCCTTCTCCGAGGGTGTTCAAAGGGGAATCCAGAACCCATAGGGATCTTCATGTTCAAGTTGGGACGCAGTGGACTTCTTTTGTGGAAAGTATATTTGCCATGCGCTGTGCTGCCACAAAGTGGTTTCATGTGTAATGTGCCTGCAACAGTAGATTTCATGGGCTACTATCAAAAACCAACTTTATCTAGTCTCCTACTCTCCCATTAAAATGTATTCAGCAGAAACCATTTTCCCCTGTTTCTGGATGAAAACATATCCCATGACTATTCCGATTATTCTTACATAATAAAAAGTTTCAGTGTAATGTGCCAAATACTGAAAATGTCTAGTAACATGTCACAGTCAAAGCTCCCAACTTCCAACTTTATTTCTACTTATACCCACTTTCCTACTTCCAGCAAGGGCCTGTTGGAGGGAGAAAGGGCTGGGGTTAGATACATTCCCCTTGCTTACTCAGTAGCTCTTGCTTCTGGCTTTGGGAGAAGAGTGGGCAAGACAGGAAGGGGTGCAGGAAAATTTTGACTAGCAGGGTGCATCACAGGAGAGCTGTCTTTTGTGTTGTAAGTGTTTAGAATCTATTCTTTGTCTGGGAGGATGCCTTGTGGGTTCTTCAGAAATATCCTCAGGAATAAAGATATTCTTCAGAAATGTCCCCTCTATGTGAACCTCTCCCCTCCAGTTTCCTTGATGTGACCACCTGTCCTTTCATAGTCTCCCTGGTCCGTGTGGACTCCATCTTCTGGGTTCCTCTGCTGTGCAGGAGATGGCCCTTG
This sequence comes from Bos taurus, assembly GCF_002263795.3. Classification (NCBI taxonomy): domain Eukaryota; kingdom Metazoa; phylum Chordata; class Mammalia; order Artiodactyla; family Bovidae; genus Bos; species Bos taurus. Next base: position 44,852,723 of record NC_037335.1, read on the forward strand.
TTGGGCAGAAGCTGAGAAGATGGTGCCAGACGTGTTCTCAGGGTGTGGTCCACATCTGGTCTTTGGGAAAGACTCACACATCTTGGATCCCGCAAACTTGAGAACTGCAGGCTCATCCCAGTGCAACTGTTATTTCCTCTGGCTTGTCCATCAGCATCCCGCCAGCCTACTTCTTGTCCTTTTGCTTAGGCAGACATCACCAACAAGGTCACTGTGTCTCCCATGTTGCGGGAGTCTTCTGCTCTCCTGCTAGTCCTGTGAGGCCCCTCACTAGACTAGCAAGGGGAGGGCCCGGACTCCTGCCTCTTCCAGAGAAGAACTGCAGCCTGCTTGCTTTAACTGTTCCCTCCTTAGTTTAGCCGCCAACAGCCTGACCCATTTGCGCCCTCGCTGTGGGTGAGGAGCTCAAGATTGGTGACAATGGTTTGGGGCCACTGTCCTTTGAAGGATTGCATCCAGGGCTGGCACTTCATTTTGGAGTCTAGTATCTAGTCTATCTTAGTGGTTGCCCTGTCCGTCTTGACATCCTGTTAACACTCTTTTGGAAGGCACTGTTAACCATACTCCTCATTTTGCCGTAGTCTCTTCCTCTCTCTCTTTTTCCTCAAAAATGTTATTGAAGAGAAATAACAGTAGATGGACAAGTAGATTATAGCGTACAACAAATTCTTCAGATGCGTAGTTCAGTGTTTCAGTGTTCTTCTCAGCTTGTGTCTTTACATTCTAGTTAATCAAAGTGTTCATAACCGATTCTCAGTGCAGAGAAGGTCAGTTCAACTGGGTTCTTTCTCTTTCTCACCTACCCCTCACCAACCCCCCCGCCAACCTTTCTCTCTCTCTCTTTTTTCTCCCTTTCCCTCTCCCCCTACTGCACTCTTTTTTTTTTTTTTTTGTAGTTATTTGGCATAAACAAAGGGATTTTCTAACCCATTTATTTATGTGGATCAAGCAACTAACACTTTCACTTACTTAAATAAAACAGGTAAGGACTGTTGTCCTTCATGGAGCTTCCAATTTGATGGGAGTGAAGTGAAAGTTGCTCAGTCATGTCCGACACTCTGCCACCCCATGGACTATGTAGTCCGTGGAATTCTGCAGGTCATTATACTAAAGTGGGTATTCAAAGAAGTTGCCTTCTCCCACCAGGCTTCTCTCTATATATATGTCTGTGTGTGCTAAGTTGTGTCTGACTCTGTGACCTTTTGGACTGTAGCCCACCAGGATCCTCTCTCCATGGAATTCTCCAGGCAAGAATACTGGAGTGGGTTGCCATTCCTTCTCCAGGGGATCTTCCTGACCCAGAGATCAAACCCAGGTCTCCCACATTTCAGGCAGATTCTTTACTGTTTGAGCCACCAGGGAAGCCCCCCACAACTCCATTTATTTAGTTCAGTTCAGTTTAGTCGCTCAGTCATGTCTGACTCTTGCAACCCCATGACTGCAGTATGCCACGCTTCTCTGTCCATCACCAACTCTCGGAGCTTGCTCGAACTCATGTCCATTGAGTTGGTGATGCCATTCAGCCATCTCATCCTCTGTTGTCCCCTTCTCCTCCTGCCTTCAGTCTTTCCTAGCATCAGGGTCTTTTCCAATATGTCAGTTCCTTGCATCAGGTGGCTGAAGTATTGGAACTTCAGTTGGTGTTCACTAAATATTTGTTGAATAAATGAGTGAAGGCACAAATAATCAAGCCAACTAAATCATTTCCCAAAGCCTCTTTTCTTTTGTGTGAACTCTTAACATCCAGGGACTTGGTGGCATGGTATGCACGGTGGAGTTTATGAAGTGCTGATGGCTTTACTTTTGGTCTGCTTTTCACTGTTGTCCCCTTCACTCCCACTTTTCTAACAGGAACTTTGAGGCAGGCAGGGCTGAGTGGGGCTACCTCCCCATTTAACAGATAGCCCCACGAAGGAGGAGGTGTTGCTGGGAGGTCACTGAAGGGGTTACTGGCCAGCATGGCCAGAGATCAGCCCTGTCAGCTCTCTCCTGGGCTTGTCCCTGTCATCAGTGCTATGGCCTGGCTCACCACTTCTCCATCACACAGAGGTGTCAGGAGTCCAGCCGCCATTTGAAATGGAAATGCTAGTTCCCTGGGCAGAGTCTATCCTGCAGGGTGCAGAGCAAGAGAATCTAAGAGTCAGTGCTATGAATGTGGGATGCCTAAAGATGGCCTGTCCCCTGCCCAACCTCAGCCCACACTGTTGGAGCCTCCTGGGCCTGCCTCCCCAGGGAACAGTAGCAACTGGATTCTGAAGGACGGTAGTGGGCTTGAACTAGGCTTGGCGATCACCTTAGCTTTCATCCTTTCCCTGGCTGCTCAATAGACTGCCCTGACCCCGGCCACAGTCAGCTTTACATTCTTCCTTTGACAAGTTTTCCACCGCACAGGGCCCCTGGGGCAATCCAGACTCCCTGAGGCAACAACCTTGAGGTGCTCACTTCAGGAGGAGGAAGGCTTATCTCCTACGAGCACATTCTTCTAGTCTGTCCTAGCTGGTTATTATCACATCAGAACTGCAGCTCTTGACATTTGCTGCTTAATTACTGTCTGTTGACTGAACAGTAATAGACCACCAGTTTCTTTGGTTAGTTATTACTGCCATGTCATGTTTTTTTAAAACACACACTGCAACATGGCAGTATTTTACTTGATGCTGTCTTTTTTATGAGTATCATTATGTACACTAACAATAATGCCTTGCATGTGAAAGATGTTTCCGAGTTAGAGCATTTTCATTTTATTGTCTCATTTGTCTTTTAGGAAAATCCAAGTAGGCAACTTATTTTAGGAGAGTGGGAGGTAAAGTTTTTATTCTAGGTATTACTTTACTATGAATTTTGGCATAATTATTTTTACACTAGTAGGGGAAAAAAAGTGAATTAAAAATTTTTATGACCTCTAGTTCTGGAAGACTTCTTATCAAAGTCTAAAAGGTAGAGTAGTAGAAGACAGCTTCTGTCCAGGGTCATAAAAAAAAATAGATCATAGTTTTTTTTGGCTAGGAATTGATCCAGAATATGGTTTAACACTATATCATAAAGAAATGAGTTGTCTACTCCAGAGTTTGCTTAGCACAGAGGTCTCTGATTATTCTGTGTTCATACTGAAGTGAAATTCACATAACAGAAAATTAACCACATTAAAGAAAAAAACAGAGGCCACCACTCTATTTAATTGTAAAATATTTTCATCACTTTATAATAAAACCTCATATCACTAAGCAGTCACTCCCCATTCTCCACTCCCTGTACCCAGCTGCTGCTGCTAAGTCGCTTCAGTCGTGTCTGACTCTGTGCGACCCCATAGATGGCAGCCCACCAGGCTCCACCGTCCCAGGATTCTCCAGGCAAGAACACTGGAGTGGGTTGCCATTTCCTTCTCCAGTGCATGAAAGTGAAAAGTGAAAGTGAAGTTGCTCAGCCGTGTCTGACTCTCAGCGACCCCATGGACTGCAGCCTACCAGGCTCCCCCGTCCATGGGATCCTCCAGGCAAGAGCACTGGAGTGGGGTGCCACTGCCCTCTGTGCCCTATACCCTAGACAACCAGTAATCTGCTCTCTGTTTCTATGGATTTAACTATTCTGGATGTTTCAAACAAATGGAATCATATAGTATGTGTCCTTTTGGGTCTGCCTTCTTTCACTTAGCTTGTTTTTAAGCTTCATCCATGTTTTAGCATGTATACATGCTTCATTCCTTTTAAAGGCTATATACCCAGTATTTTTAATATGACAAAATTTCTGGGGTTACAAAAACTATAGTATCCACCCACATGTAGACCCAACATATCCTTCCCTCCATTGGCAATAACTTCCTCTCACCATAAGCTTGGCATTTTAGTCCATAATTACAAATCCTGAAGGAACATGTGCAGTTAAAATTTTAATCATTGCTTGTTACTTAATATTTGGGGGAAAAGACTGTAGGCTCTTCTATGAAAGGATTATGGGTAGTTCTTTGTACTATTTAAGATACCTCCAAAGGGGATAAGAAATGATCACTAAATAATGTAAAGAAAATAATGAGTTAATGCAAATACCTTTGAGATCCTCACATCATGGAAGTTTGTGCTTTCATGATTTTCACTGATTGTGCCTGGAGCATATGTGGAATTTTAGTATTTTTTGCATTATTCGCTACTTGGAGCTTGAGACTTGCGAGTTTAAGATTATTTGTTCAGGTTTCCTAAGTGGCATAAAGATAAGAAATTGAATTCCAGAGATGAATAGAATTGAATTTAAATCCCACCTTGACTGCTTGATAGCCTTTTGTCCTTGGGCACAGGATTTAAAAGTCCATCATGGATAAAATGTGAGTGTAGTATCTACTTGTGGTAGGCTGGAAAATGGCCCTCCAAAGATGCTCATGCCCTCATCCCTACAATCTATAAATGCTACTTTATTTAAAAGAGAAGAGTCTTTGCAGATGTGATTAAGGATGTGCTTTGGGGGGCTGCACTGGGTCTTCTTCTGGGCCCTCTGTGGTGCACAGGCTCAGTTGCCCTGCGGCATGTGGGATCTTAGTTCCCCGACCAGGGATCAACCCCATGTCCCCTGCATTGCAAGATGGATTCTTAACCACTGGACCACCAGGGAAATCTTTAAATTAAAGATCTTCAGATGAGGATTTTCATCATCTGGATTATGCTGGATTTCCTAGGCCCTGAATGTCATCACAGTGGCCTAATTAATAAGAGAGAGAGGCAGGGGAGACTACACATAGAGAAACAGAAGACTGTAATGTGAGGATGGAGCCAGAGACTGAAATGATGTGGCCACCAGCCAGGGAGTGCCAGTGCTGGCTGCAACCAGAAGCTGGGAGCAGCAAGGGATGGATTCTCCCTGAGCGCCTCCCGAGGGAGTCTGGCCCTGCCAACACCTTGATTTCAGCACAGGTATACTAGTTTTGGACTTGGATTTTCAGAACTGTGAAGGAATAAATTTCTGTAATTTTAAGCCAGCAAATTTGTGGTCATCTGTTACAACCTTCTAAGCAAACAAATATACTTCTTTTATGTGGTAACTTATAGCTCCCTATTACCAGCATGTTCTACATAATTGTCCTCCTTTAGTCCTTGTGTCAGTGGTGGTTTTTCTAAAACTTTAACAGTGGCTAAGAGTTGGAGCTGTACAGTAAGGTTTCTCAGCTTTGGCACTGTTGACATTTTGGGCCAGATAATTCTCTGTTGTGGGGCTGTCTTCTGCATTGTAGGAAGTTTTGTAGCATTTCTACCCACTAGATGCCATCAGCACCTTCCCTCCAGTTGTGACAACAAAAAAACATCTCCAGACATTGACAAGTAGTACCTGGGAAACAGAACCACTCCCTGTTGGGAACCACGCACCTGGAGTATGACTCCTGGGTTTGATCCCAGCTCCATCACTATGTAACTTTGTAGTCCCAGGCAGGTTAGGCAGCCCCACTGAGCCTTAGTTTCATCTATAAAATATTGGGTTGGCCAAAATATCCATTTGTGTTTTTCTGTAAGATGTTATGAAATACTCGAATATAAAAAAAAAAAAAAGAAATACTCAAATGAACTTTTTGGCCAACCCAATAGTAACAGTACCTACATCACAGGATGGTTACGAGGTTACTCAACTGATGTGACATATGCGAAGGCCTCAAAACAGCACCTGGTACCTAGCAGGTAGGTAGGTGGCTGTGCTCAGTTGTGTCCAACACTTTGCAACCCCATGACTGTAGCCTGCCAGGCTCCTCTGTCCATGGAGTTTTCCAGGCAAAAATACTGAAGTGGGTTACCATTTCCTTCTCTAGGGGATCTTCCCGACCCAGGGATCAAGCCCGTGTCTCTTATGTCTCCTGCATTTGCAGGTATATTCTTTACCCTCTGAGCCATTGATACCCAGTAAAATGTTTAATAATTAAAACACCTATTAATCCATGGTCTGCAATCCTAATTTATTATACAATTTTATGTAGTTTCCTTTGCAGAAATAATGAGTATTTTAAAACATTTCCAAACATTTAGTAACTTCTGTTATAAAGATCAGTGCTTGAAATTAATCATCTATCTTTCATTGCTCCTGCCTTCCGTTGCACTACTCCTCAACCTTGTTCCTAAGTATTGAGGAGTCAAGGCTTGATTTGCATGCTCTGATCATCTGTCAGTCATGCTAACTCACAGAACTCTTCATATAATTCTGTGAATAAGCTGTAGCAACAGGAAAAACCCCCTTCCATCTGTCAGTGATATGTCTATTATTCCATAATTACAGCTTTCTTCTCAGTGACGTAGCTGTGGAATTCACTTATGGATGTGTCAGTGTCTCCATGCAAACGTACGAAATATTTAGCAGCATTTAGCGGGTTTTGGTGAAATGTTAGAAGGTGTTTTGAATAAATACCATCGTCTACTTTTGTAAGGAATAGGAATGAATGTGTTCCAACTGTGGTTTAGGCCATTGTGTTTCTTAGCACAGGGACACAGCAGTGAATAAAACAAAGATTTCCCCATTCTCAGTGAGCTTGCATTCTAGTGCAGAAGAAAAATAATATGCACAGTCCATAAGTCAACTGTGTAGTGTATTGGAGGGTGATGAGAACTGTGGGAAAACAGTCTAGAGTGAGGGGGGTGGGAGTGCTGGAGATGGCCCCCAGGGAAAAGATGCGGTCTTGTGTAGGGCAGAACTATTTCTGAATATTTTCACAGGGATAAATGAAAATGTCTTTGACGTGGATTGAAATCACTGTTGGCGAATGTATTTCTGCTGATGGTGAACAGTTAGAATATCTGAGGAGCTGAGCCTCTGCTCCTTCTCCACAGCACTGCCTGGGAGTGTCTTTCAGAGTTAAGCCATGTGGCTTTTGGTTTATCCCAATTGCCGTGGGAATTTTTGAAAGAAATGGTTCAGGGATAATTCTTGCAGTGCAGGCTCAGGGAAGGACTGTGCCTAGCCAATCAGAGCACTTTTTTTTCCCCTTCTCTTACATCCTTCCCTTACATCTTTTAAATTCTAGCCCTTCACATCTAAAGTGGATGGTTTGGGGGCAAGTTGCTTAATCAAGGCAGGGACTAAATGAAATAACATACTGAAAGTACATAGACCTGTGTCAGGAGCATGAGAAACTCTCAGAAGATGCGGGCACAGGCATACCTTGTTTCATTGCACTTCACTTTATTGTAATTCGAAGATACTGCATTTTTTTTTTAATGAACTGAAAGTTGGTGGCAGTCCTGCGTCAAACAAATCTAGAGGTCATTTTTTTTAGTGGCATTTGCTCATTTTATGTCTTAGGTCACATTTTGGTAATTCTTGCAATATTTCACACCTCTAGCAAAAAGATTATAACTGACTGGAGGTTCAGGTGATGGTTAGCATTTTTTAGCAATAAAATATTTGAAAATTAAGATATGCACATTGTATTTTTTTTTACACATAATGCTACTGCACACTTAATGGACTACAGTATAATGTAAATGTAACTCTTATATGCACTGGGAAGCCAAAAAATTCATGTGGCTTTATTGCAGTATTCATTTTGTTGTGGTGTTCTGGGACCAAACCTGTACTATCTCTGAGGTTTGCCTATAGTTGTAATTTTACAGCTAGTACAATAAATATTTCTAAGGTAATATGTAAATATATTCATAGTGTGTATATATTCATAGTGCGTAACTGTAGTGTGTACCTGTGTTCAAACATTTCTCTCAAACTCTGTCTGCAAAGTGGGGGTCCTACCTAAAGTGCCTGTGAACTGGCCTCTTGTGAACCTAGGCCCCAAACACACTGCAAGGACTCTGCAGACTCTCGTAAAGGGAGCCTGAAATGAGAGCATAGACACAGTAAATAATTCAGATAATAAACATCCAGCTGTTGAAAAGATAATTAATTAGTTCTGAAGGATGGTTCTATTGATTGGCTTTTCTAAGTAATTGCATGGCTTGACACTACTGATAGAGACTTAGATCGGCATTTGTTAAATGATTTTGGAGTTGAATAAGTTGTCCACTTTTGCTGAATGATGTCAGAAGTCCCTCCAGAAATCAAAGGGTTCACCGGGGAAGGGTCGGGGTCAGGAATGGGGTGTGTCTAGGATGTGCTGCCGCACTGCACAGGTTTCGGAACTGGCAGAAGTGGCAGCTGCACGACATTGTGACTGTTCTAAGTGCCACTGAGCTGTCACTTTAAAACGGTTACTTTTATGTTATCTCGATTTCACCTCAGTAAGTTTTTTAAAAATGAAGCTCACTGCCAAATTCCCCATCTCCTTATCTAGTCTTCAAAAGTTATTAAAGAATATGATAGTCTGACATATATATATAAATATTTTTATATATAATATGGGCTTCCCTGGTACCCCAGATCGTAAAGAGTCCGCTTGCAATGCAGGAGACCTCGGTTCAATCCCTGGGTTGGGAAGATCCCCTGGAGAAGGGAATGGTTAACCACTCCAGTTTTCTTGCCTGGAAAATTCCATGGACAGAGGAGCCTGGCAGGTTACAGTCCATGGGGTCCCAAAGAGTTAGACACGACTGAGCGACTTTCACATATATATATATATATTTATATTTTATATATACATAAATATATATATATATAATGAAATATTGTGCCTGTTTGCTAGTTTATAAAATTCAGTTCTTTCTAGCTGTAAAATTTTATGTTGCTATATTGCTGATTTAGAGGCAATATCCCCACAGTATCTGTCATGGTATTCAATATCTTGCCCATAGTAGGTGCCCAGTATCTATAGATTGAATTGAATATATGTTGTTTTCTGTGTTGCTCATAGCTTGTAATGTCACCATTTAAAGTTACTGGAGTTAAACTGTACAGTATTAGAGATCTTCAGATTCAGTTTGCTCTAAGATGAGTAACCTAGGCCCAGAGAGGTTAGATCCCTCCCGGAGCTAGGGGGCGGCCAGGAAGATTCGCCACCACTTTTATTAAGATCTGACTGACATACAGCAGTGTATAAATTGAAGATGCACAGCATAATGTTTTGACTTACGTGTATTGTGAAATGGTTACTGTGGTAAATTGGTGTCCATTATCCCATATAGATATAAAAAGAAAATTTTTTTTCCTTGTGACTAGAGCTCTTAAGAGCTACTCTTAACAGTTTTCAAATATAACACATTTAAAACACATTTCAAATATAACACATTGCAGTGCTAACTATAATCATGCTGTATGTTATACCCAGTACTTATTTATCTTATAATTGGATGTGTGTGTTTTGACCACCTTCACCCAATTCCTCCTTTTCCTGTCCCCTACCTCTGGTAAACACAAATATCATTTTTTTCCTTTGTTTTTTTTCTTTTAGATTCCACATATATGTAAGATCTATAGTATTTTCCTGTCTCTGTCTGACTTTTCACTTGGCATAAAGCCTTCAAGGCTCATTCATGCTGACACAAATGGCATGATTGCTTCCATTTTTATGGTTGACTAATATTCCATTGTATGTATGTGTGATGTGTATCACAAGTTCTTTATCCATTCATCCATCAGTTCACTCCTTAGGTTGTTATCATGTTTTGGCTACTGTGAATAATGCTGCTGTGAACACAGGGGTGCAGATATATCCTCACCATTGTGGGATTTTTAAAATTTAACTTTTTATTTTATATTGGAGTATCACTGACTTACAATATTGTGTTAGTTTCAAGTGTACAGCAAAGTGATTTAGCTATGTATATGTACATATATCCATTCTTTCTCAGGTTCTTTTCCCATATATGTTATTACAGAATATTGAGTAGAGTTCTCTGTGCTCTACAGTAGGTTCTTGTTGGTTGTCTGTTTTCTATATAGTAGTATGTATATACTTCTGTGGAGTTCCAAACTTCTAATTTATCCCTCCCCTCTACCTTTCCCCTTTGATAACTGTAAGTTTGTTTTCAAAGTCTGTAGGTCTGTTTCTGATTTGTAAATAAGTTCATTTATATCATTCTTTTAGAGTCCACACATAAATGATATCATATGGTATTTGTTTTTCTCTAATTTCGTTTAGTGTGATCATCTCTAGGTCCATCCACGTTGCTGCAATTGGTGCTCTTTCATTCTTTTTTATACCACGTCTCCTCTATCCATTCCTCTGTTGATGGACATTTGGGTTGCTTCCATGTCTTGACTATTATGAGTAGTGCTGCAGTGGGTGCATGTATCTTTTTGAATTATGTTTTTTTGCATATATATGCTCAGGGATTGCTGGTGAACACAGTGATTTCATTTCCTTCAGTTATATTCTCAGAAGTGGAATTGCTGGATCATGTGGTAACTGTTTTTAATTTTTTGAGGAACCTCCATGCTGTTTTCCATAATGGTTGCAACAATTTGCAATCCCATCAACAGTGTATGAGGACTCTCTTTTCTCCCAGGATATTGTACTTCAACTTAACACTTAGAAAAATCGTATGTAGGTAATTCATTCAGCCATAAACATTGGAATATGGTTTGGTTTCCTTTTTTTTTTTTTCCTTTTCTCTTCCCTCTTTCCTTCCTTCCTTCCCCTCTTCCTCTCTCCTTTTGTAAAAGATTCATGTGACCTGATACTGTAGAAGAATTGTTTCCATGAACATAACACCTAGCTTTCATTCTTTCTGTTTGCTACTAGTCTCCAGTGAGTGTTTTCGCCAGTTCGTCTTCCCTGGGTTTCTCTTACCTCACCTATCCAATGGGGAGAATAGTGCTTTTCCTGCCGTAAGGGTCAGGGACCAGACTCGGTGTGCTTTTGAAGCTTCGTTTGATTTTACATCCAAATCCTGTGATTAGTTGGGTTTTCTTTGAGCTGATTCAAAAGATGAGGGACTGCTGCAGGTTCTGTTTATAACTGGTCTTCATACTATCCTTAACCATTTTTCATACTGTTTTCATGATAGTACTTGAGAAAGAATATAGGAGGAATGGATTTTGCTGTGTAAAGGGTAGAAAAGGGTCCTATCTGAGTGCAGACAAAGATTCTATTGTATGTTAATTTGAGTGTGATGAAGTGTGGTTGGCTGAGATTAGAAAGTTGGAAAGGGTTGTTTGTAAGAAGCAGGATCATAGGCCCGTGGGACACAAAAATGAGGCTGGCAAACTGTGTCCAAAACAAACAGGGTAGTGTTTTTTTTTTGGTTTGGTTTGCTTTTGGCTTTTAGGGAAAATAAAGGAGGAAACAAGACATTTTTTAAAAAAAGTGAAAAAGCCCCGGGAGAGCAGGCAGGAGGAGACAATGTGGAAAAGCAAATGGGCAGTAAAAGAAGATAAAACCTCTAGTAACCTCACAATTTAGAATAACCAATTTTAATAATTTTGGTATGTTACCTTCAATCTTTTCTACTTCCAATCACTGCAGTTCTTAAAAACATAATCATAGCAGGTATTCTGCTTTAGAATATGCTTTGTAAAAAGTTAGGATGAAGACAGAAAAAAAGAACCAAACAACAACAAAAGTTAAGCTGACTTGAAATATATTTTCTGTCTCTATATAGTCTCTAATAATATTATTAATCATTGCACCTTTTAATGAATATAGCATAATGTATACAAATTACTAGTGTCAGAAATGTATTTTAGTCATTATGTAAGTATGCTTTAAACATCCACAGTCATTTCCGTGGGATAAATTCCTGGAAATGAAATTACTGAATCAGTGAGTGTTACAGAATGTTAGGGTTTTTAAATATGCATTGCCAAATTCCTCTCTTGAAAGACGATAGAGAGGTGTGGATCTATAGATTCACACCAGCAGTGGGAGTGGCCAACAGCCTCCTTCCTTAAAAACATTGGATGTGATCACTTTTTTAAAGTCTTTGATACATTAATGTTGAAAACATGATATCATGTTTTAATTTGCACATATTTGCTTTTGTATGTGTTTGAATTTTTTGTTTGATTGTTTTTTGTAAATTGTTTTAAGTCTCTTGCCTATTTTTAAAAGCAAGACTTTTAATCTATTCTCAAGAATGCTCTTGGTTAAGCTTATTAACTCCCTTTCTGCCATTTTGTTGTCGTTGTTCAGTCTCTAAGTCATGTCTGACTCTTTCCGATCCCATGGACTACAGCACACCAGGCTCCTCTGACCTTCACTATCTACCAGAGTTTGCTCAAGTTCATGTCCATTGAGTCAGTGATGCTATCTAACCATCTCATCCTCTGCTGCCCGCTTCTCCTTTTGCCTTCAATCTTTCCCAGCTTCAAGGTCTTTTCCAATGAGTTTCTATGCATCAGGGGGCTGAAGTTTTGGAACTTCAGCTTTAATTGACTGGTTTGATCCCCTTATAGTCCAAGGGACTCTTAAGAACCTTCCCCAGCACCACAATTTGAAAGCATCAGTTCCTCGATGCTCAAACTTCTATGTGGTCCAACTTTCTGCCACGTTCTGCAAATATTTTAATTCACCTTCCTTTCAGTTTTGTGCTTGGTGGTTTTATTTTTCTTAAAGATTAACATTTTTATGCTATCAAATCTAATATTTTTCTGTGATTTTGGTCTAGGTATTAGGCTTAGATAGCTCTTTCCCACCCCATTATTGTAAAAACATTACCTTAATTTTCTTTTGTGATTTCCTTTTTCATATTTAAATTTTATTGCATCCAGAATTTATTTTTGTGCAAGGTAAGAGATGGGGATCCAACTTAATCTTCCAAAAGTGAATACCTGGTTGATGAATCTGATTTAATAATCCATCCTTTTTGCATTAATTTGAAATGTCATTTTATTGTATGCTGAATTTTAGACTATATTTGGACATTCTTGTAAGATCAAAACAGATTTCAATTCCAATAGCTTATAACACATTTTGATAACATTTGATATCTGATAATGCAAGCGCCATCTAGTTAGTCATCCCTATTTCTCCAAATTTTTGTAAATATTCTTGACTATTCTCCTAAATGAACTCTAGATTATTTTTGTCAAGTTTTGAAGACCATTTCTAATGAAGTGTTAATTGTAACAATATTACATTTCTAAATTTATTTGGAGGGAAATTCTAATCTTTACAATTAAGCTTTCACATTCAGCAGGATAATATCTCGTTTCATTAATTCAGATCTTTTGTGCCCCACAGTAAAGTTATGTGGCTTTCTTTATATTGGCTCTGTACACCTCCCTTTAAATATATTACTATTTGTTTACTATCTTTTTCTTTCTTTATGAATGTGACTTTTACCCTGTTTTATTTTCCTGCTGGTTATTTCTGGAAATTTGGGAAGCTGTGGATTTTGTATATTGACTCTTGAATTGTTTTCAAGCATTTCTACTGGGTTGTATCAGTGAACTACCATTTCATTTCCAAATAATGTTAGTTACATTTTTCAGTTCCCATTATGTATTATTTTTCGCCACTTCGGCGATAAAACAGGTGATTTGTTTTGGTAAAAGAAATATTAAAATGACAGAGCTAATAAGAGGCATCCTTGTCTGGTTTCTGACTTTATAAGGAGTGTCTATCATGCATGTTTTGTGATCTGTTCCAGAGCACTTTGGCAGTGCCAGTCTTCCTCTCCAATTAAGATAATTTTAATAATTTATTATTTGTGTATGATCTTCTTGATGTATAGACATAAAACTCTATGAAAATGGTACCTATATTTGCCTGGAGCCTAGTGGTAAAGAACCTGCCTGCCAGAGCAGGAGATGTAAGAGATGTGGGTTTGATCGCTAGGTTGGGAAGATCTCCTGGAAGAGGGCATGGCAACCCACTCCAGTATTCTTGCCTGGAGAATCCCATGGACAGAGGACTGGTGGGCTATAGTCCACAGGATTGTAAAGAGTCGGACACGACTGAAGCAACTTAGCACACACACACTAGGACTAAAAGGTGACATATCAATCAAATAAGTACTTTTTGTATTAGGTTAATTTATTAATACAGTAAATACCCCCCTGCTCTGCTGAAGTTTTAAAAAGCTACAAGAAATAATTTGAAATATATGAAGTTAGAAAAGTGGGTCAAAAATTCCTGTAATGTAGGGTCCTAATTTTTCATGCGGTATTATCATGACCTTAGATGTACAATGTAAATGAATGATTGAAGTGTACATTCATGCTTCAGAGAAGAAATGTTTTAGTCTTATTGTGTCTTACTTTTGAGAGTACTTTCCTAAAGGAATACTTTTAGTACTGATCCTGATTTTTGGATTAGCAGAGTGGCACACTGAAAGTACACTTATAAGTACTTTTGTTGTTTAGTCACTAAGTCGTGTCTGACTCTTTAACAACCCTATGGACTGTAGCCCGCCAGGCTCCTCTGTCCATTGTATTTTGCAGACAGGAATACTGGAGTGGGTTGCCATTTCCTTCTTTAGGGGATCTTTCTGACACAGGAATCAAACTTGCATCTTCTGCATTGGCAGGAGAATTCTTTACCACTGAGCCACCCACGTATACCTGTGCTTAATGATGTCACAAGCAGTTTGCAAAATGTATTAGGTGCTAATGTCAAAGGAGAATGCTGACTCAAAATATATTCAAGTACCTTAGGAATATGAGTGTTATTTTGTTAAAGTCCCCTGTATCAAAAAAAAAAAAAAAAAATCCAAGGAAAATCAGCCTGTATGAGTCATACAGGTCCCCCACCCTGCCCCTAAATGTAGAAAATATTGAAAAGTATAAAGAATATTATCCTTCCAGTAGAGATACTGCTGTTGATATTTGCATTTCTTTTTCCTGTGTTTGTGTGATTGCTGTCATACTGCATATATAGATTTGTATATTGTCTTTTTATCTGAATATTATAATCACGTGTGTTTTGCTTAGAGGTAGCACTTTTAAACAGGAAAGCTGGACTGTTGGGTGGTGGAAATGGAGAATGAGGTGATCCGTGCAGCCTTACAGGCCAGAGTCCTGGGAGTGACTCCCAGGATGAGCTCAGCAAAGTCCACCAGGGTCCTCAAACAATCACTGACCCAAGTGTCCTCAGAGAGGCTGGAAAACAAAGCTGAGATTATTCTGCATGACCCTGGGAAGCTTAGGGTCACCTGAACGAATTACCCCTTTCTTGAGGAACCAGGTGGCCTCTGAAAGCTGGCCTCCTCTGAACTGCTGTGTAGACTGCTGTGACTTTTTGATCAGTCATCTGTCACATGGGGATATTTCCAGTGTAGACTCACTCCTGTTGTGCATATAGAATTGCATGAAAAAGGAAGTCAGATGAATTGGTTTACTATGCTGTGCTCAGTCATGTCCTACTCTTTGTGACCCTATGGACTGAAGCCTGCCAGGCTCCTCCATCCATGGAATTTTCCAGGCCAAAATACTGGAGTGGGTTGCTATTTCCTACTCCAGGGGATCTTCCTGATCCAGGGATTGAACCTGTGTCTCTTGCATCTCCTGCTTGGCAGGTGGATTCTTTGCCACATATCCTAAGGCCAAATTCTATGGATTTTTGTAGGCCCTTTGGCCATGTGATATTTTTACACAAACATTTTTCAAGACCCTTGTCTGATAGATCAGCATATCTCTCTCTGTGGTGTGTTAATAGTATTAGTTCTGAAAACTTATAGCTGATCCATTACCAAGGCCAAAAAAAGGGAGAGCTTGGATTAGAAATTTCATGCAAAGAATTTGTGAATCGCTTGTATTTTGTCAGCTTGACACATTTGTAGAAAAAATAGATTTCTAAAAATGTATAGTGACTGCTATGCAGTCTGTGCTCATTCTTAGTTTATAGATTTTTTTAATATAAATTTATTTTAATTGGAGGCTAATTACTTTACAATATTGTATTGGTTTTGCCATACATCAACATGAATCTGCCACATCCTGAACCCCCCTCCCACCTGCCTCCCTGTACCATCCCTCTGGGTCATCCTAGTGCACCAGCCCCAAGCATCCAGTATCATGCATCGAACCTGGACTGGCGATTCGTTTCTTATATGATATTATACATGTTTCAATGCCATTCTCCCAAATCATCCCACCCTCTCCCTCTCCCACAGAGTCCAAAAGACTGTTCTATACATCACTGTCTCTTTTGCTGTCTCGCATACAGGGTTATTGTTACCATCTTTCTAAATTCCATATATATGCGTTAGTATACTGTATTGGTGGTTTTCTTTCTGGCTTACTCCACTCTGTATAATAGGCTCCAGTTTCATCCACCTCATTAGAACTGATTCAGATGTATTCTTTTTAATGGCTGAGTAATACTCCAATGTGTATAGTTTTGTTTTACGATGTTATTTGTAAATTAAGAGCCTACTAACAAACAAGGTATGTTTTAAGAAGAGCGATTTTTGTTCTAATCATTTTTGTATTCCAATTGATTAAAAATAAAATTAAAAAAATGTTTCTTCTACTGTGACCTTGTTACAGAGTTTGAGGATTCTTACCATATATGTGTATTTTTCTTTCACATGTTCCCTCTATAATTTCTTTTTTGCATCAAACAAATGCCTGGTATTTTTTGTTGTTTGCATTTTCTAGAATGTCAGATTAAAATGCATGTGTATCTCAATCCATTCCTTTAGAACAGCACTGAGAGAAATATGAGAGCCACATGTGTAATTTAAAATTTTATATTAATGGTATAATTTATAATAGTAAATATATTTATATATTTTATATATAAAACACATAATTTTATATATTTATAAATTTAAATTTTCTAGTAATATAATTTATAATAGTAAATATATTTATATATTTTATATTATATCTAATTTTATATATTAAATTATAATTTATAATAGTAAAATTTTATATTAATAGTAATAGCTACATTTAAACTTATTAATAATATATCAAAACTTCTTTCATTTCAGTATCTAATCATATGAAAAATTAAGGATAGATTTTATATTTTTTTCTTCGGACTGGATCTTCTAAATCCAGTGTGTATTTTACACTTTCAGTGCATTCAGACACTGGATTTTCATCAGAAATACTTGACCTATTTTTAGATCTCGGAAGCTTTATAGTTGAAAAAGTATACTC
This sequence comes from Bos taurus, assembly GCF_002263795.3. Classification (NCBI taxonomy): domain Eukaryota; kingdom Metazoa; phylum Chordata; class Mammalia; order Artiodactyla; family Bovidae; genus Bos; species Bos taurus. Next base: position 44,869,622 of record NC_037335.1, read on the forward strand.
ACATTCCCAGATTGTTCCAGCATTCCCAGTAACAGAAACATTAGTTTTTTAAAAAAATTTTGATTAAGATGAAATAAAATTTAAAATTTACCTCCTTAGTTACCTACTGCTCAAGTGCCATTTTAGTTGTATGCACAGCATTTCATTTTAGTTACTAGTAGCAGAGGGCAGTGGCAGACAGGGAGGGAGAGAGAGAGAGGATGTGTATGGCTTTGTGATTAACTAGCTGTGTAACTTGGAGAATAGTACTACTCCAAGCCTTCTGGCCTGGATGTCTTCACTTATAAATTAATTATAAGGAATGGACCAGATGTTCTTCTCTGAGGTCCCTCTGGTGCTCATAAAATGTTATGAAACTTATATGTACAAAGCCTCAAAGCACCACACCAACTTGAATGTATTTCAGACCATGTGTGTAAAATAGGTGGGTGTGAAGTGTTCTGTTTCATGATAAGTTTTAGATGAGGGCAGAGAAGGGAAGGGCCACATCAGGCCTGGTTGTCTGCAGGAGCTTCTGGCTCTCCTCTTGGGGATGGCGGGGTGGGGTGGAATAGATGTTCCTGTGCTATAGAAATTACAGAAATCATGTATCTCTTCTCTTAGATGAAATTCCCTGTATTCCTTTCCTATTGCTCATGTTACAAATTCCCACAGGATTAAGGCTTAGACATAACACAGCTCTTATAGTCCTTGAGGTCAGAAGCCCAAAATTGGTCTCACTGGGCAAAAGTTACGGTATCTGCATGGCTCCCTGCTTTCTGAAGGCTCCGGTGGAGAATTTGTCATCCTGGCATTTTGCAGATTCTGGAGGCCAGCAGCAGTCCTTGGTTCATGTTCTCTTTCTACCATCAAAGCCAGCAATTTCCAGTTCAGCCTCTCTCACTTTGTATCACTCAGTCAGCAACTCTTCTGCCTCCCTCTTCCCTTTTAAGATCAGCTGATTAGCAACCTTAAATTCCACCTGCAACTCTAATTCCCCCTATGCCACAGTCACACATAGTTACAGGTTTAGAGGATCAGGACTTGGGCATCTCCTGAAGAGCATTTTTCTGCCTACCACATTGGTATGTCTCTGAGGTTTCATAGTTTTTATGAATCATTTCAGAGTGAGTTGTTTTTGTCTCTCTGTTCCCCCCTCCCACACTGAGTTAGGCATAGTCAGCCAGTAGTAGGCGGAAGTCAACTGAAGGGATTAGGCTGAGTAGTGGCCTTGAATCAGAGAAGGCAATGGCACCCCACTCCAGTACTCTTGCCTGGAAAATCCCATGGACAGAGGAGCCTGGTGGGCTGTGGTCCATGGGGTCGCTAAGAGTCGGACACGACTGAGCGACTTCACTTTTCACTTTCATGCATTGGAGAAGGAAATGGCAACCCACTCCAGTGTTCTTGCCTGGAGAATCCCAGGGACGGGGGAGCCTGGTGAGCTGCCGTCTATGGGGTCGCACAGAGTTGGACACGACTGAAGTGACTTAGCAGTAGCAGTGGCCTTGAATGACTGAAGAATTGCTCTTCAGCAAAGCATCCTCCATCTCTAGCTGTTTCTTGAAGCTAATTGTGTGTGGAAAGTTCTTTGACCAAAGCCCATGTTCCCACCCATGGAAAAATAAAACTGTGTCCTTTTAAAGAAAATAAGAATGTATTGCCTAAGCTTTGTCTTTTTTTCACCTCTAATCAAAGATATCACAAATGTTTGCCAAAGTTCAGTGTGTAATTTTTTCTCTCTGCTGAGCAGGTGGTTGGAAGTTGTGGAATGTTGTTTTTCTGAATTTAGAATCATACTGTCCTTGTGAATGTGCTCAATAAATAGAAAAATTGAACTGTATTGGTTTACATTTTAGTCTGCTCTTTTGGATAGACTTTTATAACTGGCTCTCACCACCATTATTTGAGTCTGTGACACTAATCTTTAGGTTGACTGTTGTTTAGACATTACTTTATGAAGTGTTGGTTTAGAGGGTAATGAACTGATCGGGAGACTTCAGTGGTTAAGCACCGTTTCACGATTATCGTGAGCTCTGGTTTGGCCATTCAGTTACTTAGAAATATGCCAAATTCTTTGGAAGGCAATGGGGATACTGTCTTTAGAGCTGCTATACTGTACAACCCCAAGAGTCACCATTTACATCACTCTGTAGTCTGTGAATGGCACCCCCTGGATATGTGCATTGAAGGACTATGAGGCCTTATCAGTGACCCTGACATTGCCTATGAGAAAGCATGTAAGCCCAGTTGGGGACAGATTTACATACAGATTCTTAAAATCTTCATGTTATGTGTGAGTGGATACATATTGATAATAGGGCTGCAGAAGAGGGAGCATCTAATTTATCTTAGGAAAGTCAGGGTATTTAGAAATGTTTCTTAGAGGAGGCTCTGCTTAACCCGAGTCTTGAAGAATCAACAGGAAATGTAGATAAGAAAAAGTGGAATGGTTTTCTGGACAAAGCCAATTGTGTGCAAAAACATATGGCATTTTGCAAGACCTGCAAATATTCCAGTATGACTGAAGTGTGAGATTCATGTTGAAATGTGATGAGGAAAAGCATTTAACCTTTCTGTGCTTTAATTCCCCATTTAATAAAACAAAGAAAAAAACACCAGCTACCTTGTGGGGTTTTATGAGTGAAATCTCATAAGTAAAATGCTTAGAACAGGGCCTTAGATATAAAAAAATCGCTTAACAAAAGTCAGCCATTGATGTTGATCACAATCATATTACATGAGATTGAAAAAAGGAGGCAAGGTCTGCATAGCCTGTGCTGAGGAGTTTCAGCATCATACTGTTGTGGAAATTGTTAATTAAAAAAAATATTATTTGAGCTTTGTGGATTTATAAACTCTGTCATTATTTTGCAAGGCTGATTAGACCATGATGATTGAATTCATACTACTCAAAATCATCAGAGAGACTGATGAAGAAAAATGCCACTTTTATCAATTTAGACTCAAAATGGAAACCTCTCAGCATGCTGTGATAGTTATGGCAATGAGGTGGTGTGTCTTCTTCCCATGAGCTGTTAAACTTTCTTGAGCTCCTGTGTTAACATAAATGGTCTCATAAGTGAGGATGAAGAGTTGGAGCAAATGCAGATGAATGTTTTGAAGGGCCGGTTTCAACAGATGATGCCAACCCAGTGGATCAGCCTTGCTCACTTATTCCATGTCTGCCAGACAAATGAGAATTCTCAAGGCATTTGGCTCAGGGCACCATCTCTCTGGAAATACCAGAGACACTGTGATTTTCTCTTCTGTCTCCTTGTACAGATAACTCTTTTTTTTTTGGATATATTCCTCCCCTGATTTTTTTCTTTTTAATCATCACCTTTGTTTCAGCATGCTTTCAGATGTCAAGATTTTTCGGTTTACCTTGACTTTCTTTAAAGTCGGTTGCTTTTTTATATTAATTTCAGCAATAAACTTTCCATAGTAATCATTTTTTTCATTGCATCTAGGAGATTAGTGGTGGGTTGTTTCTGGGAATATTTAGTTGGTTAAGTCCACCCATTGTGGGTGAATTCACAGTACTATTAATTCCATAGAATGGTCTTTCCATTTTTTTTTTAGTGTCATCTTATTTTCCTAACCTGTTGCTTTAATCATCTCTTATACTAGATTTTAGAATCTGTTAGTATTTGGGGGCCTATAGCTCAATGAATGAGTTATGAGGATAAGATTTGTCTCCTGAAGTTGCTATATTTGTCTAGTAATTCTTTGATCAAAGTACTATTGAAGGACCTTAGAATTTTAGTATTTTCTACTGAATGCTTTAGGAATATAATTTTTTTTTTTTTTTTTTTTACTGAATTTTCATTTAATGCTCGAGTTACTTTACACGTTGTATCAAGCATTCCAAGGTCAGACAGATTAGGCAGTACTTTGTCAAAACAGAAAATAAGAGTGGTAAAAAGACAGAAAGTTTATTTTAATTACACTTGATAAAGTAAACCTTTTCTTGCCCTTACTTTTATTATATGACCTCTTGATCATAAATGTCAGTGTTTCCCTCTCCAAAAAAAGATTTTGTTTCAAATAATAACTACCTTGATTTCTTTAATGATAGTTATTAATAACACTAAAGCATTTCACACATTTGGCATGTGCATTTTAAAATAAAACTAAAAAAAAAAGTGGAGAAGGCCTATCTAAATTTGCTGCCTTTGGAATATGTATTCTGAATCTTGTTTTTCAACATTTAAACAAAAATGCTTTGATGGAATGCTATAATCACTGCTCATTATCTTGAATTCACTTGCAGGTCATTCGTTCTTAACTGTTTTTTAAAAACGTGAATGTTCACTAAGTTAATGCTCCAAAGGAAATCAGTCACAATTGTTTATAATGGGTGGTTATTTAAAAATGAAAGCTCTGAGAAAAATGACACTTCTTATTTTTAATGCTTCGAACATTACAGATGTTGAGAATGTGATGAAATGTGGCCTGCCTTTAGTATTCTTTCAGCAGTCTGTTCCATGAAGCAGTTAGAGATGAGGCTGTATTATACTGAAATATCTATTAAAATTCTTATACTATATTGGAAAGTTGAATATGTACCTGTGCTACACTGAATTCTGTGCTCCAGCAAAACATTTTACAATGTTCTGGTACCCATTTATGTTACTACAACAAGGAGAAAATGGCTGCTCTCCCTTACTTGGAATAAACTTAGAGCAAAATTCCAAGAAGAGCACCAGAGCTATTTCTAAAAATACAGGGCATGTTTTTCTTTCTTTCTTTATAATTCTCCAGAATAGGACTGAAGATTTTAAGAAATAAATATGATTTATTACGACAACTTTGTTTATAGATAGATGCTAGATCATATAAAAGGATTTGGAAGTTTATTGTGAAGGGACAAAAAGTACATTAAAGAAGTGTCCAATTTATTAATAATTTTTAAAATGCAAAAGACAGCAAACCCAAGTGCCACTGCTTGTTGTCTAAGTTTAAGAACAAAAATAACCGAGATTGAGGTGGAGAAAAAGCACAGAGTGGAAATGCTGACTGATGCAGACTTTCTCAGGGGTCTTGTGTTCATGAGAAGCCTTGAAGCACATATCCTTTGCTCTAGCAGTTCCACCTCTGAAAACTTAGCCTAAGGAAGTCATTGAACAATGGAGACCAAACTAAAGAAAATAATACTTATTGCATTGGCCAAAAAGTTCATTGCGGATTCTCTGTAAAATCCTGTGGAAAAACCAGAATGAACCTTTTGACCAACCCAGTACCATTGTTTATAATAGCAAAAATTGGAAACATCTCACATTTCCATCAGCAGATAATTAAAATATTATTTTATCCATTGAACGTCTTATAGCTGTCTAGAATGATGCTGTGCAGGAAAACATGGTATAATATGGAAAGTAAGCTGCAAACTAGTATGTATACTATGGTCCCATTTATAGTTAAAAAAGAAGTGCACACTAAGACTTGGTGGTTATATCCCTACATAATATGAACAGAAGTTTCACTGGAGAATGAATTGCTGGCCATCTTTACTTTGTCCTTTGCTGATTTTTCCTTTGTGGATTATTTTTTATAAGAAATATAAACCTTATAATCAAAAAATTGTTTTAAACACATATGTCTTTGACTAGAATTCTACTTTAAATAATCTGTCCTACCAGTATAGCTGGATGACCAGGCAAAGATGTTGGATAACGTTCAATGCCACATTTTAAAAAATAATTAAAAAAAATAACTTACCTACCTATCCCTTTTTGTTAGGAATTTAAATAGGAAAGTCATATATAATAATTATGCTTTGTTGCCATTGAAGTTGAAGGTGTGAATATGTATTTATTGATGTGGAAAATATGTTCACATCATGTAACATGGAAGAGGCAGGTTATTGAACAATGTGTGTGGGGAGGTAGGAAGGTAGGTTTGCAGACAGCTAACAGTGTGAAATGCTTCACATGACAGCATCAGTAGTAATTCTGATTACTGGGGCTATAGGTAATTTTAAACTTTTTCTTTGTATATGTTTTTATTTTAAAAGTTTTGTGCAGTAAACAAATATTTCTTTTGTTACCAGAGAAAATTAAAAAAAATCAACAAAATTAGAGACCCAAAAGAGAAAATAACCATAAAAATATTGAGGTACTATATGAAATTCCATAGAGAAATTCCAAAGGTGGTATTTCTAGGAAAATTTACATTATCAAAGTGGTTCCTAGAAGAGAGAGCTTAAATCAGTCACCATGGAAAAAATGAAAAAGCTATCAAAAGGTGCTTCCTAAAAGTGCAAGCTCTAGATGGTCTCACTAAATTCTTCCAACATGCGAGGATATTGATGATATTAAGTAGGGTGACTGTATAATTTATTTATGTTTAAATGTTTTGGGCTACACTGGGGCTTTGTTGCTGTGTGTGGACTTTATCTAGTTGCAGAGAGGGGGCTACTCTCCAGCTGCGGTGCTCCGGCTTCTCATTGCAGCGCTCCTCTTGTTATGGAGCATAGGCTCTACGGTGTGGGTTTCAGTAGTCGTGGTGTGTGGGCTTAGTTGCTTTGCAGCGTGTGGGATCTTCCTGGACAAGTGATTGAACCTGTGTCCCCTGCCTTGGCAGGTGAATTCTTAACCACTGGACCACCAGGAAAGTCCACCATATAACTTATTAAACGGGGTTTTACTAGGGACAATTCATGTAAACTGCATGAATGTTCACATTATTATTACAGGTTTTTCTAAGCAAAGAGCAAAAGGAAAACTTCCAGGTTTATTTTATTCCTAAATGATCTTTATATCAGAACTTCACAGAGACATTGTGTGTGGACATGTACATGTGTACAGTCACACATGGAAAATCAATCTGGCTTATGAATACTGATGCAAAACCCTTCAATAAAATGCCATCAAAAAAGTTAGCAGTACTGCCTGGTCAAGTGGAGTGCATCACAGGAATGTGGGCTTGGTTCAGTATTAGAGAAACTAGTCTCCATGATAGATCAAAAGAGAAAAATATATTTGTCATCTTAACAGGTACCAAAAATGCTTTTCTAAAATTGAGCATCCAGTGATATATCAATTGTGGCAATGGTTATGTGCCTACACACATTTATCACAACACACTGAACTATATTCTTTACAAGGATGAATTTTATGAAATGTAAATTATTTGTTGATAAACCTAACTTCATAAGAACAAATAAAATCAGTCTTTGGTAACAGAAAAAAAAACCTGACAACACATTCTGGATTGTAAAGAAGTGTTTTAAACTTAGTAAAATTAAAATAAGTGGATTTGTCTCCTTTGTTGTTTTATTTTAAATACCATGTAGTCTCATGACAAAACAGTGTCATATCACGTGAAACATGAGAAACATTCCCAATTAAGTCAAATGTATAAGAATGCTCACTTTCTTTGAAATAACAAACCTGACTCAGAAAGTACCAGCCAAGAGATAAGAGAAAGTTGTTACAGATATAAACATTGAAGTGGAAGTTGCAAACATCGTTATTTGTAGATATTTGAAGTACGTACCTAGAAAGAATGGAGAAGGAAATGGCAACCCACTCCAGTATTCTTCCTGGAAAATTCCATGGACAGAGGAACCTTGGCAGGCTATAGTCCATGGGGTCGCAAAGAGTTGGCCACGACTGAGCACATCAGCACCTAGAAAGAAGAGAATCAGCTGGGAAATTATTAGAAACAATAAGAGAAGTCAATAAGACACATGGCTAGCTATAACTGGTACTTGCAGGGACAGAGGTAGGAAGAAAAGGAAAAACTGGATGTACTCATCACCTGCTAGGGGAGGTTTCAGTCGTATCACCCACCAGCATTCACTTGCTCCTGACATGCCCCCGCCCTCAGGCCAAGCACTGCCCGGCATCACTTTAGCTTTGAAACATGGTGCTGCTGCTGTCTCTTACCCTGGCTGGAGACCACATTGAGTATAAAGAAAAATGACAAAGGATATTATGGAAGGACATGTCATCGGGCAGCAGAACCTGAATGACAGACAGTCCTGGGGAAAGATGGATGAGACTATCAAATAAGGAGGGAAAGAATGGGTTTTCAGAGGTCTTAAGCTTGTGCCCCATAGCCGAAAGCATCCTTTTTACTGTTTTGATCAGAGTCACCCAGTGTGTTAGTTTTTTTTTGGTAACATTTACAAATTGTGAGACTCCATGTTTTAAAAAATCTGAATGTTCAGCATGTCTTGAAAAATTAGAAGCTTCAGCATTGCATGACACCGTTTCTGCAAAGGGCAGCAGTTGGCTGGAATTGTGCAGTGGCTATCTGTCTCCTTTAGATGCCCCCCGGGCTCTCCAGTCTGCTGAGTGCAAATGCTCTTTCTCTTGTAGCATTATCAGTCCTCTGTCTGCCCTGGGAAGCATTTCAGTGATTGATAGTAAACCAAAGAGTGATCTGGGTACATGTATAGACAGTTGACTTGTCATGCTATTGGGAAAAGTGGTGAAATCATTTGAATAAATTAGGAAATATTTGCTTCTTTACACAACTTCTTCAAAACCAGTAATACATCTCTGGTTCCCTCATCTTATTTCTACAATTGAAAATTGTTATTTTAAAAATTCAAAGATTGATTATGGCAATTCTGACTGGAGTGAAGTGATATCTCACAACAAGTGTTGGAGAGGATGTGGAAAAAATGGAACCCTCCTATACTGCTGGTGGGAATGTAAATTGATACAGCTGTTATGAAAGACAGTATGGAAATTCCTTAAATAACTAGGAATAAAACCACCATATAACCCAGCAATACCACTTTTAGACATATACCCTGAAGAAACCAGAACTGAAAGAGACACATGTACCCCTATGTTCATTGAAGCACTGTTTACAATAGCCAAGACATGGAAGCAACCTAGATATCCATTGACAGATGAATGGATAAAGGAGCTGTGGTACATACATACGATGGAATACTACTCAACCATAAAAAGGAACACATTTTAGTCAGTTCTAATGAGGTGGATGAACCTAGAGTTTATTATACAGAGTGATGTAAGTCAGAAAGAGAAAAACAGATATTTTATATTGATGCAAATTTGTGAAATCTGGTTAGATGGTACTGACCAATTTGTTTGCAGAGCAGCAATGGAGATGCAGACATAGAGAACGGATTTATGGACAACTCAGAGGAAGAAGAGAGAGAGGGTAAGATAAATGGAGAAAGCAGCATGGATACATTTACACTAATGTATATAAATAGATAGCCAGTGGGAATTTGCTGTGTGACTTAAGGAACTCAAACTAGGCCTCTTTAATAACCTAGAGGGGTGGGAATGGGTGGGAGGTGGGAGGGAGATTCAGGAGAGAGGGGCCATATGTACCTATTGTTAATTCATGTTGATTTATGTCAGAAACCAAACCAATATTGTAAACCAACCATTAATCAATTAAAAATAAATAAATATTTAAAAAATTCCAAGATTGAGGGCCTATCTTTGCAGAAAAGTAGCCATTGCCTACATTTTCCTTGATGCATTGTTCTTTTTGAATTCTACAACACATGGAGAATTCATTTTAGCCCAGGGAAATTTTTGTTCTTTGTCATGTCATTAAGATTAATTGAATTAATTTAGATTTTACACATTCTATAGGCACATTAGGTAGGAAAAATGGGACCAGCTTTCGCTGTCATTTAGGCTGTGGTTTTTTTCCTAGCCTATATCAGCCTATATCAGGCTCCCAGATGAGCAAAGTATAGTAGAAGCTGCATTTTCCTTTCATTTTTGCTGAAGAAAGGTGGATGATTTTGTCAGTGAGGAAGTAGATCAAGTGCCAGCAGCCCTCTGAGACTATAACTAGCTGTTGTTGATGAAGCAAACAACAATTTGATTTGACTTATTTAAAGCTGGTTTATTTTATAGGCTTTAAATAAATTTTATAACCTATTGCTTGTGCCCCCAATTCCATTTCTTCCATTCACTCCAGGACTTTTTGTCCCAATTATCTTTCCTTTTGTATCACTGGTATTTCTGTTACCACTAGTCACTTCTCAGGAAAGGAAAAGAGCTTAAGAAAATCCCCAAGAACCATTCCATGACCCACCACAGTGACATTTAATTTCTTGTTTTCCTTTAAGCCTTATGTGGAAGCACTTGGCACTCCATCAGAAATTGAAAAATGTTCTCTCACTTTGAATCAGCCACATTTCCCGAAACATAGTCTACTGCTGCCTCCAGTTTCTGACTGTTCACTTAGTGTGCAGCTCCTCCCAGTCTGAATTCTTCATACACAGTCCTCTGTCTCTGTTGGGGTCCTCTTTCTAAGACCCCCAAGTATCTCCTGCACATCATCCTCCATGCTCCCCAAACAAAAACAAACCCACAGTCCTAACATTCTTCAACATTTCTGCCATATTTGACATACGCCAAATGTCCTTCTGACTGTAAGAGGCAGCACTCATGGGATGTAGCTAGAACTCTGTTTTTGCCTGTCTGTAAATTTTTACAGTGAGGAAAAGTCTACTCTTATGTCTGAAGGGAAACTCAGGAACCTTTGTATTCACTCACAGGCAATAAAATGCCGTTGTTGTTGTCATTCAGTCACTTAGTACTGTCCGCCTCTTTCCAACCCCATGGAGTGCAGCACACCAGGCTTCCCTGCCCTTCACCTTCTTTTGGAGTTTGCTCAAACTCCTGTCCATTGAGTCGATGATGCCATCCAACCAATGCATCCTTTGTTGTCCCCTTCTCCTCCTGCCCTCAATTTTCCCCAGTGTCAGGGTCTTTTCCAATGAGTTGGCTTTTTGCATCAGGTGTCCGAAGTATTGGAACTTTAACTTCAGTATCAGTCCTTCCAATGAGTATTCAGAGTTGATTTCATTTGGGATTGACTAGTTTGATCTTCTTGTTGTTCAAGGGACTCTGATGAGTTTTCTCCAGCACCGCAATTCGGAAGCATCAGTTCTTCAGTGGTCAGCCTTCTTCATGGTCCAACTCTCCCATCTGTACATGACTACTGGAAAAACCGTAGCTTTGATTATACAGACCTTTGCAGCAAAGTGATGTCTCTGCTTTTTAATATGCTGTCTAGATTTGTCATTGCTTTTCTTCCAAGGAGCAAGCATCTTTTAATTTCATGGCTGCAGTCACTATCCACAGTGATTTTGGAGCCCAAGAAGATAAAATCAGTCACTGTTTCCATTTCTTCCCCATCTATTTGCCATGAAGTGTAAGGACTGGATGCCATGATCTTCGTTTTTTGAATGTTGAGTTTTAAGCCAGATTTTTGACTCCCCTCTTTCATCAAGAAGCTTTTTAGTTCCTCTTTGTTTTCTGCCATTAGGGTGATATCATCTGCATATCTGAGGTTAATGATATTTCTCCTGGGATTCTTGATTCCAGTTTGAGCTTCATTCAGCCTGGCATTTTGCATGATGTACTCTGTATAGAAGTTAAATAAGCAGGGTGACAATATACAGCCTTGATGCACTCCTTTCCCTATTGGCAACCAGTACGTTGTTCCATGTCCTGTTCTAACTGTTGGTTCGTGACCTGCATACAGATTTGTCAAGAGGCAGGTGAGGTGATGCGGTATTCCCATCTCTTTCAGAATTTTCCACACTTTGTTGTGATCCACATAGTCAAAGGCTCTAGCATAGTCAATGAAGCAGAAGTAGATGTTTTTCTGAAATTCCCTTGCTTTTTCTGTGATCCAACGGATGATGGCAATATGATCTCTGGTTCTTCTGCGTTTTCTAAATCCAGCTTGTACATGTGGAAATTCTCAGTTAAAATGTTCTACTGTTACTTTTTAGATTATTTATTTATTTATTTATTCATTTTGGCTGCCCTGGTCCTTCGATGCTGCATGTGGACTTTCTTTTGTTGCAGAGCACAGGCTGTAGAGCCTAACCTCAGTAGTGTGGCACACGGACTTCATTGGCCTGTGGCCTGTGAAATATCCCCAGAACAGGGGTCGAATCCATGTTCCTGTATTGGCAGGTGGATTCTTAACCACTAAACCACCAGGGTCAGCCAGTGTCTCCAGTGTGATTGGAAGAGCCTCCAGCTTCATTTCAGCTCTTTTCTCCTTTGGTTAGACTTGCTGCAGGAAAAGAGCCTCAGCTCCTGCTCCTTTTTCCTGGCCTTTGGCCATCTTGCTGAGATTCTGTCCTTTGAGATCAAAACATAAATAGGAAAAAGTCCAGATAACAGAAAAACAAAAACTCTCACTTGAAGATTTTATTCAACTAGTGTAATTAGAAGACGGGATCTCATGCTCCAAATGAAACAGACTAGGACAGACACCCTTGGGGACCTTTTTTCAAGAGTTCTTCGTAGACCTCTGTTCTTCCCCTCAATCAGCTAATAGCAACCTCCTCAAATGTTAATACTTTAATTAGTACTTATGAGCAGTAGAGTTGATTTTCATTCCAATCATTTCCAACCTTTGGAGCACATCAGATTCACTTGGGAAAATTTTTTTTCAATAAAAATGCCAATATCAAGCCCCAGGCCTATTAAGTGAGAATCTCTAAACTGGGGCTCTGTTCTGTTTGTTTTTAAAATTCCATAGATGATTATGATGCTCACTTAAGGCTGAGGACATGAGATCTAACCTAGTTTATAGTTAATAATGTGCTGCTTACCTCCTCCCTGGACTCTCAACTTCCCTGAGGTTGTTTTCATCTTTATTATACCCTCTACAGTGGTAAAGAATCTGCCTGCAATGCAGGAGACCCTGTTCAATTCCTGGGTTGGAAAGATCTGCTGGAGAAGGGGTAGACTACCCACTCCAGTATTCTTAGGCTTCCCTCGTGGCTCAACTGGTAAAGAATCCACCTGCAATGTGGGAAACCTGGGTTCAATCCTTGGTTTGGGAAGATCTCCTGGAGAAGGGAAAGGCTACCTATTCCAGTATTCTGGCCTGGAGAATTCCATGGACTCTATAGTCCATGGGGTTCAAAGAGTCAGACATGACTGAGTGACTTTCACTTTTTACAGATCCTTAATCATACGAGATTTTGAGTGTTTGATGGTTTGAAGGAATTCAAAATCTCGGGGTTCTAACAGAGAAGCTTTCTCACCAGTATTTATTTAGTTTTCAAACTGAACTGCATATAGAGTCGGCACTCAGTAAATATAGCAGAAAGAGTTGGCTGGCTGGGTGGTGCCTAGGAAGGAGAAGTGAGGCAACAGTCTAGTTAAATAAGATGCACTGTTTATGGTCCCAGGATTTGTTTTGAGATATCTCATGTCTGGCTGTGGAAGAGCTTCCTTCATTTAACCTCAATTAATGTTTAGGACAATCATTCAATAAGTGGGACTGTTTACCCTCATTTTTAGATGAGGGAAAGGATTTCTCTGGTGGCTCAGATGGTAAAGCATCTGCCTACAATGCGGGAGACCCAGGTTTGATCCCTGGGTCAGGAAGATTCCCTGGAGAAGGAAATGGCAACCCACTCCAGTATTCTTGCCTGGAAAATCCCATGGATGGAGGAGCCTGATGGGCTACAGTCCACGGGGTCACAAAGAGTCAGACACGACTTCGCTTTCACTTAGATGAGGAAACTGAGTCTCAGGGAAGGAAAGTAACTTGACTCTCAAGGCCACACACCTGTAAGTTACACAGTCAAGATTTAAACCCAGTTTCTCTGACTTCACAATGCAGATTTCTTAAAGACTGTTTAAGCAGCACTTTGCAAAGAGAGTAGAGCTTTAGAGCAATTTGGGCACATACTTGGGTTTGCCACTTCCCTTGCCCCTTCCACTGCCTGCCTTCTTTTTGCTCTGTCTTCCTCTCTGTAGTCTGTTTACCTGCTCTCCTACCATACCAGGTGCAGTAATGGAAGGATTTTAGTGAAAGGAAGGGGCTGTACTCTGATGAGATTATTTCAGAAAGTTCACTCTGGCAGTATTTGTGCAAATTGTGCAGGACTGGAGCCATCCTAACATGCCCAAAACTTACTGAAGCTACTGAAGTAGTTAGGGGCAGACAGAATGCTTTAGTAATAGAGGCAGAAAGAAAGGAGAGGCTGCCAACTGTTAAGCAAGTGAAGTTGGAGAGACTTAGTGACGAGTTAGATGGGAGATCTGAAGGGCTGGAGAGATTTAGAATCTATGGAGTGTTGCTGTGGTTGTCTGGAGAGATTGCTGTGAATTCATTCTCAAGAGAAGTAGTAGATCTGGGGCAGGGAGAAGTGAGTGTCCACAAACGAGTTTGATGGATCTGTGAAACATAAAGTTTGGAATTGTCTTATATATTACAGACAGGAATTGTCTTATATATTATATATTACAGTCTAGAGATAGGTCAGCCCTATTTAGGGATACAAATCTGAGACATCAGCATATTGGTCATAGTTGAAACCATGGAAGTGAATACTGTTGTTTAGAGAAAAAGTTGAAAGGGAACCCGGAGAGCACTGAGGAAGTGATTTCTGTGACTTTAATAAAGCATACTGAAGGCCTTTTTGACCTTGAAGAAATCTTTGGCTCTCTCTGAACCGATGTCCTTGCTGATAAAGGTTAGTGTAGGGGATGTCTAAAGCCCCTTTTGCAGCTGACATTCTGTGGTACTAATCCTTTGCGTTAGTTTTCATTACTGCTTTGGGACAAATATGACATTTATTAATTGCTTGATTTTTGTAACCTTGCAAGTTATCAGTAAATCCATGCAATCACATTGGTCCCTCGTGTGTCTGATTTGCAGAATGACTGCCCTGTACATGTCAAGTCCTCTATCATTCTTTTTTTTTAATTATTTTATTTTTGGCTGTGATGGGTCTTCATTGTTGCCTGAGGGGTTTCTCTAGTTTGGTCTGCAGGGGCTACTTTCTTGGTGCAATGCGTGGGCTTCTCATTGTGGTGGCTTCTCTTATTGTGGAGCATTGGCTCTAGGGCACATGGTTTCAACAGTGGTGGCACTTGGGTTCAGTAGTCGTGGCACATGGACTTAGTTGCCCCGTGTGGGATCTTTCTGGACCAGGGATCGAACTTGTGTCCCCTGCATTGGCAGGTGTATTCTTAACCACTGGATGATTCCTTGAAAATAGCCTGGAGCACCATGATCATGGCAGGTTTGAGGAATCCACCTGTGTTACATGAGTTGAGCCTCTGAAGCCGGACCCCTGGGCTTAAATTCCTCTACCCCTTAACTGGTTATGTCATCTCAAGCACCTTTTTTTAACCTCTGTTTCTCTTTCCCCTCATCTATAAACTGAGGATAATAATCCTAGAAATGGTGTAGAGATTAAATGAGTTGCTATCTCCACGGTACTTAGAAGGGTACTTGGCACATATGCCCTCAGTAAATGTAAGCTCTAAGTGGAGGATGATAATGATAACAACAACATTGTCTGGTAAAAACTGTCATAACCATAAAAGCTGAAGAAGTCTCCTCTCTCAACTTTCAGTTTTCAAATGGAGAGTGAAGAAGAAACATCTGTACCACTTCCTAATAAGTGGGACTTTCAGATGATTGAACTCCATCGGTGGTAAAAATTAATTTCCTACCAATAAATTGAGCTGCAGGTAAAAAAGCATGCAGATGCTGAATTATGGTTGCATTTAGTTTATAAATTAGTTAGTATGAGATAGGAGACAATAGAGCACCCTTCCCACTATTTAATACTCTGTTTTTTGTTGCATTTACTAGTCATATTAGTGTGAAGCTAGATAAAAGCAAAAGGGCAAATTAGGAACTTCCCCCTTTCTCAGTAATAGCACTCACTGTCTTCAAGCATCTTAGAGGTTAGGTAACTCTTGCCTGTGCAGCTGTCATCCTCTAAAGCTAAAAGTTTTCCCCTAAAGCATGTAGTTTATAAATCTATAGATTTGGGGCAGCAGCTTCAAGCTTCTGCAGATCATTTGACCTGGTCCTCAAAATATACCTACAAGGTATCAGCTACCTGGAGGGAAAGATGCATCTCGAGGAATGGTAACCCTTGAAACTTCTTGAGTCTTTTTCTGATCTCTTCCCCTTTCCTCTAACAATTTTGAGAGGGACTGGGTTCATGGTGTTTATCAGGCTCAGCCAAATGTGTGTCTGTGCATTTTATTATATGCCAGGAAGGACAGTAGCATGACAGCAGGAATTCAAAACAGGTTTTACAATGAATAAATGAGAATAAGCCTCTGGGATTAGTCCCGACTGAAAAGTTCAGCGCGATCAGGGAAGGTTGCTACTGCTGTTGGGATGGGCAAATTGTTTGCTGCAGGGAATAGGATTCACTGATGCAGCTACATTTTTAGTTCCTGATGGCCTCTCCACCCGCCATGGGGTTCATCTCTCCTCGGACAGACTCAAGAGTGAAATTCTTAGAAATGTGTTTTTTCTTATTTTGCAGCCTTCGAAGTTGTCCACTTGATTGCAGATGAGCTTCTCAGTTCATATCTGTTAGACCACAGAAACTGTGTCTCTCTAAAAATTACTATAGTCTTAGAGAAGAAGATGAGAGAATTTTCTTCCACAGAATCAAATTAAAAAGCAAGAAAACAAAGGACGCTTTTTGATGAAAGTAGTGGAAGGGTTTAGTTCAGTTCAGTCACAGAGTCATGTTCAACTCTTTGCGACCTCATGGACTGCAGCACGCCAGGCTTCCCCGTCCATCACCAACTCCCAGAGCTTGCTCAAACTCATGTCCATCAAGTCAGTGATTTCATCCATCCATCTTATCCTCTGTCATCCTCTTCTCCTCCTGCCATCAGTCTTTCCCAGCAACAGGGTCTTTTCCAAGGAGTCAGTCCTTCACATCAGGTGGCCAAAGTATTGGAGTTTCAGCTTCAGCATCAGTCCTTCCAATGAATGTTCAGGACTTATTTCCTTAAGGACTGACTGGTTGGATCTCCTTGCAGTCCAAGGAACTCTCAAGAGTTTTCTCCAGCACCACAGTTCAAAAGTATCAATTCTTTGGTGCTCAGCTTTCTTTATGGGCCAACTCTCCCACCCACTTCTCCTTTGGAGAAGGAAATGGCAACCCACTCCAGTATTCTTGCCTGGAGAATCCCAGGGATGGTGAAGCCTGGTGGGCTGCCGTCTATGGGGTCACACAGAGTTGGACACGACTGAAGCGACTTGGCAGCTCCCACCCATACATGACCATTGGAAAAACCATAGCTTTGCTAGATGGACCTTTGTCACAAAGTAATGTCTCTGCTTTTTAATATGCTGTCTAGGTTGGTCATAGTTTTTCTTCAAGGAGCAAGCATCTTGAAATTTCATGGCTGCAGTCACCATCCACAGTGATTTTGGAGCCCAAGAAAATAAAGTCTGTCACTGTTTCCATTGTTTCCCCATCTATTTCCCATTAAGTGACAGGACCAGATGCCACGATCTTCGTTTTTTGGATGTTGAGTTTTAAACCAGCTTTTTGATTCTCCTCTTTCATTTTCATCAATAGGCTCTTTAGTTACTCTTCACTTTCTACCATAAGGATTGTGTCATCTGCATCTCTGAGGTTATTGACATTTCTCCTGGCAGTCTTGATTCCAGCTTGTGCTTCATCCAGCCCAGCATTTTGCATGATGTACTCTGCATATAAGTTAAATAAGCAGGGTGACAATATACAACCTTGACGTGCTCCTTTCCCAATTTGGAACCAGTTTCAGCATCAGAAAAGGCAGAGGAACCAAAGATAAAATTGCCAACATCCGTTGAATCATAGAAAAATCAAGAGAGTTCTGGAAAAACATCTGCTTTATTGACTACGCCAAAGCCTTTGACTGTGTGGATCACAGAAAACTGTGGAAAATTCTTAAAGAGATAAGAATACCAGACCACCTTACATGCCTCCTGAGAAATCTGTATGCAGCTCAAGAAGCAATGGTTAGAACTGGACATGGAACAGTGGACTGGTTCCAAATCAGGAAAGGAGTGGAAGGGTAGGCAGGCTCATTTTGTGATCATAGCATGGAGTATTTTCATTGAGAGAAGCCTGTGTGTATGGAGTCTTTACTGCTTACAAAGCCTATTAAGGACATCATTTGATGTTTACAACAGACATTGTGTCTCTACTTCATAAATGAGTAAAGCAAGCCCAGAGAAGCTGACAAACTTGTCTAAGGTCACTGTGCTGGAAGTACTATTGTCTGACTCCAGGTTTGGAACTTTTTTTTTTTTTTTGCTATAGTCATACTGGCACTAATATGTTGAACACTTTTAGAAGTGTCCCAGATACCCAACTGGAAGGCCCAAGTATATAAACCCAACTATATTTGCAACTTTTGCATGTTTTAAAGTTAACTTTATACACTATCCATAAAGCCATCAGTTCTTTTTTCCCTGCTTGCTAGTTGGGTTAATCCTTTAGGAGAAAGATAGCAAACAGGCAGAGAGAAACATGTAACATGTAAATAGTAAAGGACAATGATCAAAACCCTGGTTTATGGCTTAAAAGAAGACACTAAAAAAAATGGGTGCTGCCTAAAATGTAAAGATGGAGAAGGCAATGCACCCCACTCCAGTGCTCTTGCCTGGAAAACCCCATGGATGGAGGAGCCTCGTAGGCTGCAGTCCATGGGGTCGCTAAGAGTTGGGTACAACTGAGCGACTTCACTTTCACTTTTCACTCTCATGCATTGGAGAAGGAAATGGCAACCCACTCCAGTGTTCTTGCCTGGAGAATCCCAGGGATGGAGGAGCCTGGTGGGCTGCCGTCTATGAGATCGTGCAGAGTCGGACACGACTGAAGCGACTTAGCAGCAGCAGCAGCAAAATGTAAAGAAGTGGTGAAGAACAACAAAGAATGATACCAACTCTTTGTTCTATTCTGTTTGAAGGACTTAGAGAGTGGGGACTGGATGGCTATTTTTAATATCTTCCCTGATATTCTCTCTTGAAAAAAAATTTAAAAAACTACAATCTACATTTATTTGTTTGTCTGAACTTTGCTGAGGCCCTAGGCCATAGGTTCTTCTGTCAGACCTTTGCAGCCCCCATTTTGCCTTTTTACTTCCTCCATTTAAAGACTGTGGCTCCATGCAAGTGGCATGATAGCCTTTTAGCTGTTATCAAAGACGAAAGGTGAGGGGGTCAAAAGCCCCTTAGTAAACTCGTGCTTTGATTTTCTAATCCTTGCTGCTGCTTTTAAGTTTTAAGGATTAGATTTAGCACCCTCGAGGTATATGCTATGAAGGGTCTCTGTACTTACTGGCTCTCAGAAACTGTCCAGTAAACGATTGATCACAGTTCCTGAGATCATCTATTTTTCTTTCATTATGATAACAAAGTAAGATCCTTGTGGCCAGAATCGCATCCTCAAGCACATTTTTCATTCCTTCCATATGTAATAACAGCCCCTGCTGAGTTTCTTTGATGTTACTTTTGTCTCATTTGATGAATTATGCTTCGGAGGAAATGGCAGAACCAACTGGGCAGAATACACAGATTGCAGTTGAGAAAGTCAAAGGCTATGAAATGAGCTTCATTTCCTTGACTTCATGCTGTCTCAGAAATAAATAACTTTGAGGGCTCTTTGGAAACAGTGCCAAGGAGAACCAATGGTTCTGTCGGTGATCTGTAACTCGCCTTAGACAAGTGTCCAGTGTTTGTGTGAGGCTGCTGGAGACTTATTGGTGTTTAGGGCCCCAGTGAAATGTAGCTTGAGGGGGGTGTGTATATGTTTCTGTCTCCTTTCTTTGTCCTGTCAAGGCCACTGATAATGTTGTGTGTCAAAGAGATTTGGAAGCTTAGCATTCCAGTTTAGACTCTCGTGGTTAGCATTTAAACAAAGGATCTTCATTCTTATTCTGTTTTGTCTTCCATTTACATTCCAGTTCCCATTCTGTTTTTTTCTATATTGATACATTTTGAGGACTAACTTTATATGCAATAAAGTGTGTACATTTTAATCACTTTTTAAATAATTTTTTACATATGTTTATGCCTGCGTCAACAGCACCCAGAGCAGGATATTAGTCCCAAGGGTAATCACTGTTTGACTTCTACCTTTGTAGATTGCTTTTGGCTGTTCTGGAACCTCATAAAGAGGAAGTTATAAAGTGTGTACTCTTTTGTGTTTGATTTTTTCATTCAACATTATACATGTACATGTCATTGAGTAAAGAATTCATTGTATAGTGCTATTCTGTTCATGGACATTTGGGTTGTTTCCAGTTTGGGGCTATTGCAAGTAATAATGCAAGGAACATTCTTGTGCATGGCTTTTAGTAGACATAAACACTGATTTCTCTTGGCTGTATACCCCAAAGTGGAATTTCTTAATCGTAGAACATGTATATATATTTTCTTTTAGTAGGTAGTATGATGTACTACCAAACATTTCCCCTAAGTTATTGTACCAATAAACACTCCTGAGTTCGTAAACTTTGAAAGTACACTTTTCCTCTGCTATATTTTTGTTCTAGATTGGTGATATTAGTTAATGTGGGATATGGAGACATTTTCAGTTCATCTCAGATTATACATGTACACATATTTTTGTATTTCACATTCAGTATGGATTCAGAAGTGCATATTTGCCTTGTCATATGCTTGAAGATTTAATTTTAAATTGCTCCTAGGAATTAAAAGGCAGCTATGTGTTAGTTTGAAAAAAATATTAAGCACAGTAGTTTACTAAGTAGGTGTTCGCTTTTTATGATTTACTCTTAAGTGTGGTATTTACTTCATACCCAGAGTTAAAACCAGAAGAATGAATTAATTCAGGGAAGAGCTAGATCCTGCATCTGGTGTTATTTTTGCAACAGGCTGAATTGCATTTTTGCCTTTTATTTAATAACTGAATTGCTGTTTTCTCTCATTTATTTTTTATTCCTTTGAGAGGAAGGAGTAACATTGCTTAGAATTCTCAGCCCTGAGCATTTTGATTCTGTCAAGTGTATATCAGCACATGGTTAAAAAAGAATGGGAACTTAGAACTTAAATGTCTTAGTTCACACCTTGGATTCATTCA
Source organism: Bos taurus (assembly GCF_002263795.3). Classification (NCBI taxonomy): domain Eukaryota; kingdom Metazoa; phylum Chordata; class Mammalia; order Artiodactyla; family Bovidae; genus Bos; species Bos taurus. The sequence continues at coordinate 44,890,455 of NC_037335.1, forward strand.
GGTAACCTACCTGCATGGGCTGGAGGGCACTGTAACTAATGATAGTCTTGATATGAGAAGAATTATCAAAGTAAAGAGCACGTAGAATCAGTCTAGAAAGGCCTATTAGGCTGGATTTTCAAAAACTAGAGTTCTCTTCCCTTTTGGACAGAGCTATATTAGTCTGTGTATTCATTCATCACTTGAATGAACGATTCAACATTCAATGATTCAACGTACAATGATTCAACACTTGCTTATTGAGTGCTATATGCCAGGCCTTATTCTGGATACTAGGTGTATATCAGGGAGCCCCCGTGGAGTTTGGATTCTTGAGGACAAAGAGGCAAAAAAACATTGTGTACATATTGTCATGTGGTGCCCTGGAGGATAAATTAAAACAGAGTGGGGGGATGGGAGTGTAGGCTTGGTGGTGGACTCTGCTGTTGCTTTTTATGAGGAAAGGTCAAGGAAAACCTCTTAGTCAATGATGTTTGTACAGAGAGCTGAAGGGATGGAACAGTGTAGATGTCCACTGGCAGGAAAAGTAAGCTGAGTGGAGGGGGAACATGCCTGGTGGGCCAAAGGACAGTAAGGAGGCCTCTGCAGTTGGAGGGAAGGCAGTGAGCAGGGAGAGCAGTTGGAGGTGGGTAGGCAGAGGGATGGCAGGGACCCAGACAGAGCACTATAGGTCATTGTAATGACTTCAGCTTTTTCCCTGAGTGGGAATCCACCAAAGGATTTTGAACAGGGAAGTGACTATTCAAGTTTTATTTTAAGGATGACCTTGAAGGTTGGGTGGACAAGGGTAGAAACAGGGAAATGGGTGAAGATGTCTAATAGGTGTGTTCAGGTAAGAACCAAATAGCATAAATGTTTGATTTTGTGGTTATCACCATCCCTGATCTTTATTAGTGAAGATAATTATTGTTTATCCAGACATGCATGAACAATGTTGGCACATTTGAGTCATGCTAGAATTAATTTAGTAATATACAAATTAGCAATATGCTATGGATTATGGTGAATACGTTTTTCCTACTCATCTAATACTGATTTTCTTCTGGAGCTCTTCCTCTCTCACCTGTTCTTATTCAGTACTGTTGTACCATTTGTTCAGTTGTACATGCTCAAACTTCAGTTGTTTGTGACTCCTCTCTCTTCATCCCCTGTACATCCAGACAGTCAGGATCTGGGTTGTTACCTTCCAGTCTCCACACCCATCTCCTTTTCCTGCCATTCCCAACTTTAGTTTAGATCCTCTTTTCATCAAATGGCAACCCACTACAGTATTCTTGCCTGGAAAATCCCATGGATGGAGGAGCCTGGGGGGCTACAGTCCATGGGATTGCAGAGTCGGACATTACTGAGCAGCTTCACTCATCTCAGAGTTAGCTATCAAATTCTCCATCTTTAATTCATGGAGAAAGCATCAAAAAGAATATGGGTTTTGAAGTGACATCTTGATTCAGATTCATTCAGATCTTTGTTCTTCCATGTAGCTATAGGGCCTTTTGCAATTTTTGAACCTCAATTGTCCCTTTTACAAGATGAGCATAACAGTATCTGATTTATAGGATTACAAGGAAAATTAAATGATAAATGTTTAAAGTAACTGGCAGCCCTGGGCATGTAGAAAATGTTGGTTCTTTCCACCTTCCATTCTTCCACTTCTATCTATGATCCATCCACCTGGCAAGCCCTAAAGTGAAGTTGTTGTGTTGTTCCTCTTGTTAAAAACCTTCAACAGTTCCCTATTGTCCCACACGTTAAATACAAGCACTTTTTCCTGGCATTCAGAGCTCCAGTACTGATTCCAACTTTAATTTCCATCTTTTCCCCATTACCTGTTCTTCTCCATGTACTTCATGTATTAGCCAAGTTCACTATTTTATACCCATGCTGCCAAATCTATATAAAATATTATCTATTAAAATCCTACCTGTCCTTCAAATTCTCTCTCAAATACCATTGCACTTGCAAAGGTGTAGACAATCTGGAAATGGTTTCTCCCTGTCTGAAGTGTTACTGCACATGGAGGAGGCAACACTGTGCCTGTGCTCTGGAGCCGGAAGGATGAGGTCCCACTGCTTCCTGTCATCCTGGGCGCATTACTTAATCCTTGCATCTCAGTTTCCCCTGCAAAATGGAATAATGATACTCCCTTTATAGTTATTGTGAGGATTAAATGAGGTTCTGCCTGTGATGCACTTTAAATAGTGTCAGGCACTTGGAAAGCTTAAATCAGTTCCTAGAATTATAGGTATGCATAATCAACATTATTTCATTAGCTGGGTGACTACATGAAATAGGGGGATTTCAAATTAAAAGCTGTTTGAGAGACAGTGGAAAAGGTATGGTCTCGTATTTTCATACTGGATTCTAGTACTGGTTCCCATTACTAAACAAGCTGTGTGATGTTGACTATGCCAGCCTCTCTGGATCTTACTGTCTTCAACTGCAAAAAGGAGACCAAACAAAAATCACTAAGCTCTCTTTCAGTTCAAATTAGGCACATGGATATCTGATACCTCCAAATCAAATCAACCAAAACAGAACTCAGTTTCTACTCTAAAAGAACTCTTTCCCTGCCTCTGTAAATGATGCTGCCATTTACCCAGTTTAAGTAAAACATCTCTGAGTTGCCTTTGGATTATTTATTTCTTTCACCATCTAAATCTAATCCATCTACACGTCCTATTGGTTCTACTTTCAAAATATATCCTGAATCCATCTACTTCTCCCCCATCACCATTGATAGAACCCTAGTCCAATAATCTCTTGTCTACCCTGTTGCCATGGTTCCTAATCCATCTTTCTATCTGCACTCTTAGTCTCTTTCAGCCTGTTTTGCAAAAGTGATATAAAACATAAACCAGATAATATCATTCTCCTGCTCAAAACTCGCAGTGAGTTTTCATCATACTTAGACTAAGATCCAAACTCTTTTACCCCCTCATATCACTCTCTCCCTTATGCTTCAGCTGCTCGGCCCTTTTGTTTTCTTGCCAGTTCACCACACTTAGGTTTGCCTTGGTCCTTTGCATCTGCTATTCTCTGTGGTTGGAATATTCATTCCCCAGATGTCAGCAGGACTTGCTTCTTGTCATTTTGATCCCAGCTCTGTCTAATTGCACCCTCCCTTCTCCCAGTAGTGGTCTGTCACACCGCCCTATTTTATTTTTTTCCTAAGGCTTACCACTATCTAAAAAATAGCTCACGTATTTATCTCTCCCCCTGACCCTGCCCCAGGTAGAAATTAAATGTTTTCATAGGGCCTGATTCCTACCACAGTGCCTGGCACATAGTTGGCACACAGAAGAAAAAAAGAATCTGACTGAATACACTAAAGAATAAGTATAAACTGATTTTTAATGAGATATGAAAGTTTATATTAATTACATGACCCAAGTATTGTGTTTTTAATGTTCGAGGTCCTGTTGGTTTTTCCTTCATTTAATCCCTCATACTGAATGAACATGATTGAGCACATATGCTTGTGTTAGATATATGACTGTAAATAAAACAATAGTAATACAATTACAGGTTGGTTTTTTCCCTTCTTGACCTGAATAGTTCCCAGATTTACCACTTTCCAACTCCTTTCCTACAGTACCACTTTACTGGAAATACCCATCATTCTCGTCCAGAGGATTGCCTCCTCTCTGTCTTTTTCTGTGGGTTCTAATCTCCCAGTAACGTATTCTCCGGAATGCAGCCAGAGACCTTTTCAGTCGCTATTATACCCATGCTGAAAAACCTTCTGAGTTTTTATTGTTCTCAGGATAAACGTCCACCACATCACGTCTTGCTAGCTCACTGTACACTCCAGGCCATACTCACTCCCTCCCTTCCTGGTTCCCGCCAGCCACAGGGCTGGCAGTCCTCGCTTCCCGGGGAGTTATACACCGCATCCTTTTGGCCTGCTTTTCGGGATCTCCAGAGATTGGCCCTTCCTCAGAGAAGGCCTCTCGGATTAAGACCAACTCCTCTCCTCACCATATAACCCAAAGTCGCAAAGTGCTTCTTTTTCAGAGCTGTAACTTTATAAACATATACTCCTGAATATGATAACCTTATTCACATGTGTTAAAGCAAGTTTGCACTCAAAGCTATTTGCGGAAGAAACATATTGACTCCCTTCCCAACCACTCCTCGCCCCTCCCCCTAGAGCTGCGGCGCAGCTCTTACGCTTTCAGCCAGCGCCAGGCACAGACTTTGCAGAGCGCTTGCGCGGAGGGGCACGCATGCGCAGAGGGACGAGCCCGCTGACAGATTCTCGGTGGCGGTGGCGGCGGCCGCGGCCCTGGACTGCGGGGAATGGGAATCCTAGGTCTCTGACTGAGCACCGCCCCCGCCTCCGTGCCCGCGACATGGCCCAGGAGAAGATGGAGCTAGACCTGGAGCTCCCTCCGGGCTCAGGTGGGAGCCCGGCGGAGGGCAGCAGCAGTGGCGGCGGCGGGGGCCTCAGGAGATCTAACAGCGCCCCCCTGATCCACGGCCTCAGTGACACTTCTCCGGTGTTCCAGGCCGAGGCGCCGAGCGCCAGGCGAAACAGCACAACGTTCCCGAACCGCCACGGCCTGCTTCTGCCGGCCTCCCCAGTCCGCATGCACAGCAGCCGCTTGCACCAGATCAAACAGGAGGAGGGCATGGACTTGATCAATCGAGAGACTGTCCACGAGCGCGAGGTGCAGAACGCAATGCAGATAAGCCACTCCTGGGAGGAAAGTTTCAGCCTGAGCGACAACGACGTGGAGAAATCTGCCTCCCCGAAACGCATCGATTTCATTCCGGTGTCGCCAGCACCGTCGCCTACCCGGGGAATTGGAAAGCAGTGTTTTTCACCATCCTTGCAAAGTTTTGTGAGTAGCAATGGATTGCCTCCAAGTCCTGTTCCCAGCCCAACGACCCGATTTACTACCCGGAGAAGCCAGAGTCCCATTAATTGCATTAGACCAAGTGTTCTTGGACCATTGAAAAGAAAATGTGAAATGGAAACTGAGTATCAGCCAAAGAGATTTTTCCAAGGCATCACCAACCATGCTTTCTTCTGACGTTGCGCAGCTGTCAGATCCGGGTGTGTGTGTATCTTCCGATACCCTTGATGGAAACAGCAGCAGCGCCGGATCTTCTTGTAACTCACCAGCGAAAGTCAGCACTACCACCGACTCTCCTGTGTCGCCTGCCCAAGCGGCCTCTCCATTTATTCCAGTAGATGAACTTTCATCTAAGTGATTCACCCACCCTTCCTGAGACTCGGTTTTGTTTTTGCAATGGAGAGAAAAATCAAGTTGGAACAAGCACTGAACTTTGTCGATTAATTTGAGGCTATTTCCTATTTGACCCTTTTCCTTTTTTGGAATTTCCTGAAATGTTGTTATTCTAGAGAACTTTTATGCCAGATTCCTGCGGATGCCCTTGAATTCAGTGTAGTAATATTTTCAGACTTTTTCCCAATAAGTGTGTTGAAGCATACATCTTTACGCTGCTAATATGTCTAAATACATATGTTATCCCTTGATTTTTTAAAAAACTGAGAGCTCTATTTATTTATGGGATTAAGTTCTGATGAAAATATAAATGTTGAATTAATCAGCATAGTAAACTGATGTTTTAAAATTCCATACTTCATGCCCACACTAATTTTTAATGTTATTGTCAGTGATTGCTAACTTCTATTTGATGAAGAACAATAACTTACCTATGTACAGCTATTTTTAAAGTGTTAGTTTTATCCATCCAGTGGTTGTCAGTTTTACCCAGGAGTCCTTGAATATTTAATTATCTGGGTATAGAAGTGGATGGGAGGGGGGGGAAGCTGATAAAAGAGCAAAATATGAAAGTTTGCAACAGATCTTTTAAATATACAAAAGTAAACATTTAAACATTTTCTAATGAAATTTTAATAGTAATTTAATATGTCATTACAAATATAACTACTATACAGAATTTCTTCTTTTTTTTTTTTTTTAACCAGATAGTGCATTCCTATGGGTATATTCCTGAAGTTAAATGGGACAGTGCCTTGCAGTCTTAGCCCACTGTACGTAGGCTGAGGCCAGGTTCTTTGTACCACTGCAGACTTTATCAGTTGTAGAAAATGTGTGGGAAGCCCTGTTGAACTTGAGCAGAGCGCCTAGGCAGATGAAACTCTCTCAGTCATTGATATGCTTTAATAAGATATTCCGTCGTGCCTCAGTGAAAATTCTTGCCAACAAGGAGCTCAAGAAACTTTTGGCTGCTTTTCCACTTTGTCCATCTGTCACCTTCTTGGTTTTCCCTGGCTCAGGAAGGAAGCAGCTGTTTCCTTGCCAACAGGTCCTTCCTCTCCACCTCCCAAGAAACTAGGGCATCATCAGTTAGAAAAAGGTACAGTGTGACTCAAATTTCTCCCAGTAAGAAACAACAGGACTGTGGAATTGTTTCAGGAACCTCTGTGGTTAAAACTACAGCTGGAGTTGACTGCCTGGGGGATGTCAGTTAATTAAGGGGCAATGAGTTGCCAGAGAAAATCAGGGGAGAGTCACCTAGGTAAATCATTATGGTTTTAGTAAAGGTAGAATTATGAAATTTTTTTTACAATTAAGACAGAGTATGAAAATATTTAATGACAGATTTTTTTTATATGATACTTTATTTCCTGTATCTTCCTTAACTAGATAACTAGGTAGATAGAAAGAATGGCAAACAAAAGGGAAAGGGGAAAAAAATAAGAGAGACCAAGAAACCAAGAGAAAAAGTTCCGGCTCACTTTAAGTTATTGCCTACAGAGACTTTACAATTATATGGAATTTTTACAACTATGAGAATAAATGGAACCGGTCAACTCAAGAATTCAGTGAATTACAGCGAGGGTAAGATTGTGTCCACAGGCTTAAAGTTCTATATTCTGGGTAATAGTGTTAATGTGCTCCAGTTCTGACCTTGTTGCTCAAATTCACATTTATATATCCAACTTCCTGTTGGGCGCTTTGACCTACTCCCAGAGGTTCTTTAACCTCAGCATCTCCAGAGCAAAATTTAGTATCTTTTCTTTTAACCTGTTCTTGGATGATCTAAAATTGTCATCTTGTCTAATTTCCTAAACTCAAAACCAGGGGCAGCATCTTTGACTTTTCCCTCTTCCTGTGCTGCCACATCCAGCTCAATCACCAGGTCCTGTCTGCTTGCGAACTGAGTCTCATATCTCCCTTTCTCTATCTCTGTTGCCCCTGAATTTAGCTTAAGTCCCCGCCTAAGTGATCTCCCAGCCTATTTTCTTACCTCCCTTTTGATCCAGGCTTCGTACTGCCTGTAAAGTAAACTTTCTAAAATACTTGATTTTGTCATCCTCCTGCTTAAAAACTTTATATGCTTCACCATTTTGTACATTTTCATGAATGCTTTCTTCAGCTTGACATAGAAGGTCCTTCATGAACTGCCTATACGCTAAAACAGTATATCACCCTCTGCTCATCCTGTCCCAGTTACATGTCCTTTCTTCTTTGTAAACCCTAGACCAGTTTGTAATCTTTAAATATGCCTTGTACTTTAATGTATTTGTATCTTTGATTAAATTGTTTCTTTCCCTAGAATGCCATTCCTGTCCTTTTCACCCTGGAAAATGCTGTTTCTTTTTATTGCATTTGAATTTAAGTATGAAATAATGTATACTTTCTACTTATAAAAATATTTAAACAATGCAGGTATCTATATAGTAAAAAGTGAAAATTTGTCTGTATCTACTATGTAAAATTCATCTTCCTTTCCTATAGGTAATTTCTGTTAATAATTCAGTTTATATTGTACAAGATATTACTCTGCATTCCATGTATATAGGTGTATAAATTTCAGAAAACCAACATCTGACTGACATCTCTTTTCTTTCCCTCATATCTAATAATTTACCAAATCTTATTGATCTTGTCTTCTAGAATCTGTCTTCTTTAATCTCAGCTGCCACCCAGATCCAGCCTACCATCGTGTCCTGCTTAGGCCTCCTGATTCCTACTTGTCCCTTCACACTCTCTGCTTGGCCACCTGTTCATCTTCCATAGATCAACCAGAGTAATCCTTTTAAAGTTGCAGATCAGATCCTTACATTTCTCAGCTTAAAGCTTTTCATCTGCTTCCTGTTCTTGTGGTATACCAAAAGGTATTCATTCTAGCTTAGGAGGCCCTGTGCAATCTGGCCTTTGCCTTTCCCTTCCCTTGTTTGCATTCCACCCTTACTGGCTTGCTTCTCATTCAGTACATCTTGTTCTCTCCTGTCTTACCACCTTTTACCAGATCCTCTTCCCTGAAGGTATAGAGAAACTTTTATTTCTGTAAGTTTGTTTTTCTATATCGGTGGTAAGTTTTAAATCCAATAAGCCTCTAAGTTTTTATAGACAATTTACATTATTGTTCATAACTCCAGTCATTACTGTAAAATGTAAGGGGCTAGCTGATATAAGAATTATCCTTCAAAAAACATTTTTAAGGTATTAGTATTGTTAATCTATAAACTTGGTGCTAGAAGCCCCAAAGCACATAACATTGAGTTCAAGTGTAGTTCATCATATGTAACAAACCTCTGTTGTATATTTTCCTTTGTTATGTTTGTTAAAAACAGCAGTGCAAGTGGAAAAAATAATTAGTAGTCACCAGATCTGGGACTGCAGGATGTCAGAACCTTTAAGCATACTTAAAAGATTGATTGTAATCAAGAATAATCGGTATGGGGTTGCCTTCCAGTGGATCTCATTTATCTGTTTAGCCAGCTACATACCTACAACAAGAGACCTCTCTCAGATAGTTGGCATATAATTGGGAAAGGGTCAAGGCTTATGAGGGAAACAGGACTGAGAATTGTTTTCTTATTGGCATGTTTTTAGGTCAGTAGAAAAAGTCTGAAGGTCCAAGAGAGAAGTGGGATACTGGGGGTGGTGGGGGGGGGAGGGAATAGTTGCCAAAGCAACAAACCAAAGATGGTGATGTAACTGACATTTCCTGAGTAGCATCAGAGAATAGAAGAAGGAGTTGGTCTTGGAAAGCACTGCCCCCCCCCCCCTTTTGCAATAGGAAAGAGAGTGAAATGGCTAGACAGCAAAAGCAGTAAATGTTGATTCATGTTGCAGGAGTTTAGGGGTATGGGGGAAGGCATATGAAAATTGAAAGAACTTCTGATTGCTTCTATTTTCCAATTTTTAAAGAGTGTAGGATATTTGAGGGTAGGGCAGGAGTACCTTTCGAAGTTTGAGTGAAGTAAAGGTTTAATGCTGCCTCTGAGAATCTGTAAAGGAGTGACAAGGGTGAATAGGAGTTTTGTTAGGCCACATTAGATGGCAGGTGCAAAAGAAGAAGATTGGATTAACCTAGGTTTGGGAGTTGGTTACGCAGGTACTTGGTAAAGCCCAGTGTGTGAAGCAATTAAGGGTTTTGCTGAAAGTGGAGTTGAGTGATTGGCCAAGATCTTGAAGATGTTACAAGAAGTCAGCAGTGGGTCACGGACTAGGCTGTTTTTTCAAGATCTTACATTCCATTTGACCATGACAAATGGAGAGTCTGATCTTACTGCAGAACTCAGTTTATCAGTTTTGCCCATGTTTTTTCATGTTCATTTTATTCAGAGAATCAATCCTAAATCAGCAAGCCTTGAATTCCATTTAGATGATTAAAAAAAGAAAAACACAAAAAAACTTTTTTTGAGTCAGATTGCTCACTGTAGCCAAGACAGTTCTTTATGCCTTCTCTACCTTGCCATCCAACTAAAAAAGTTTTCTTAAAAGTTAATATGACCTTTATATTCAAATGTTTATTATAGAGTACTTAACTGCGTGTCAGGCTATGTTCTAGCTGCTAAACAAATGTATTATTTCATTTAATGTTCATCACTGTCCTCTGAGTAAATTAGTGCCATTATTATTCTCATTTTATTAGTGAGGAAATGGAGTCACAGAGAGATTAGGTAACCTGCTCAGGATTCTGAAGTAGTAGGCAGGCAACATACTGTAGTGGTTAAAAACAGGCTGTGGAGCCAGGTGGCTGAGGTAAGGATTAAGTGGGTCACTATATGTCAAGTTCTTACAGCAATGCTGGCAATTTCTGTAGAAGTATCAACTGTCATTACTATCCTTGTGGGGATGGTTGTTGTCATTATATTATTGTTGTCATTTAGTGTGGACTTGCTGAGGAATCTTTTATCATCCTTGACGGGTGAAACTCCTCCTTTCACATTAGTAACAACGTACCCTTCAACCCTCTAGGCAGCCTGTCCTTTTATAAGATGAGTGTTTTCAACATCGGATTCTTCTTAGAGTGAGCAGACATTTCCCTCTGTAAGTTCCCCCATTTAATTCATGTCCAATTCTCTGGAAAATGCAGAACAAGTCTTATCTCTTATTTATATGATAACCTTCCCTTCACAAATCAGAAACACTGATCCCTCAGTAATTACCTCTTCTTCTGGATTTGAGGACTCTTGAGGAGTTTTTTCACTGTGCTTTCTTCATAAAGTCGAGCTATCCTTGCTTGGCAGGTAGGATTTTCACAAGACAGTGATCCTTTTAAGACTGTTTCCTTTCCCTCATAGAAAATGGTCTAATAACTTGAATCGTTGCCAGTAGTAATAATAATTGGCACTAATGCTTATTGAGTATTCAGTATGGGCCTAGACACTATTTTCTGTGCTTCAATCCTCATGACAACCCTATGAGGTAAATGCAATGATTATTCCCATTTAACATGAGAAATCCAAATACATTTTCTCAAGTCTCTGTTACTTTCTTATTTTCTTCTCCTTTTGAATTTAAGTCTTTTTGTCATTTCCTATGAACAAACTTTTGGTTTTGTTTTTGAGATGAAGCCTATTTTCCAGCTTGCTAGTGTTACCACTTCTGTTTTGAATCAAATGATATGTTTACTTAAAATGGTGTCTTTAGACATTATTATCATATTAGAGGAAGCAATCAGGAGGATTGTTTTCTTTACTAAGAGGTTAAAAAAAAGTAGAATAGAAGGAAATCATAGTTTACATATTTTAAAACTGATTTGCTATTTGAAATAAGAAATCCCAAACTACAAATTTTAGATTGTTTTAAAAATCGTGTATAAATAAAAAATACGTATATATGTTATATATGTTTTGTTATACTTGAGTTATACAGTATCCTTGGGTGTCCTTAGATTATTCTCCTAGGGAAACAAGCAAGAACCACTTGATCCCTCCTCCCTCAAATAAACTCTATATGGTAAAAATGTATCATTTTTAGAGGAAAAGCAACAGGATTTCAATAAGTGATAGTTGCTCAGTCATGTCTGACTCTCTGCAGCGGCACAGACTGGAGCCTGCCAGGCTCCTCCGTCCATGGAATTCTCCAGACAAGAATACTGGAGTGGGTTCCTTTTCAGTATTTAAACAGCAGGATTTAAAGAGTGGTCCAAAAACCTTTTATTACTTACATAACAAATTCGCCTTCTTTCTCTGTAAGAAGCTATCCCCAGAGGTTAGAGATTTAAATTCAGAACAATTGAACAATCCCTGAGAAACTTTTTTTTTTTAACCTTTACTTCATAAAAAATCACTTCACTGTTCAGCCAAAGGACCCAAAAAGGGAAAACTTAGTGTGCATTTAGTTGGTGGTCAGACTTCAAATTTCAGTGTCACATCCCTGCATTAGATACTTGGAAACAAACCATTGAAAGCCACAGTTTATTCTAAAAGGTTGCTGTCATTTTTGGAAGTTCAATAAATATTTTCAAATCACCTGAAAAGTGACTTTTGGTTCTACCTGTAAGAGAAAAGAATCTGAAGAAGCACAGGTAGATAGAGATAATTGAATCACTGTACTGTACACCTGAAACACACAGCATTATAAATCAACTACACTTAAAAAATAAAAATAAGGAAATTAGCTTTAGGGAGGTTAAGTGATTTACCCAAACTCACAGAAATAGTAAGTGGATGCAGATAAAATTTGTACATATGTAGCTTGTTAGTGAAAATAGTTTTATAACAAGTTAGGCAGATAACATCAAATACTCCAATCTTGTGCATGTACAACTCAATGTACACTCACATTCGCACATATACACACCTGACCTACTTTATGAGTCTTGTTCTGTATGCTTGGAGCCATATTCACCTTTATTTCCATTTTAGATTTCCTCTCCTTAGTTTTCACATAGGTAGGTTAGATTTTGTAAATTATTCACACATATATAGGTACTGTTGGCAAGAGTGTTTGGTGCCTTGATTTTGCATCAATTTCCAAATTCCAGTTGCTGCCCTAAAACAGAAACAGGTATTTTGTTCTCATACATAGGGTTTCTTTGTGCCTGATTTCTATTTCTCCTATTTGAACTTTTGGAATAAATACTTGGGTAGATGTAAAAATCACTCATTAAATTCTCAGACAGCATGACTGAAGCTAGAGAGCAGAGAACATATCACTTTTATTTACCTGTGAAAGTTGAGTTCTGTATCAATGCCAGGGATAGTTCTGGTTCTTTTCCAATTGCCTACAACGGTCTTCCAAAGCAAACTGACATCTAAGGCTTGGCTAGCAAAGCAGGTTGTGAAAGAAGACAATTGAAAAAGATCTTTTGTGCCCTTGCAAAGTAAAATGATTGGTTGATGTAGCCATTCCTGTGATTCAGACAATCCCTTCCCCTTACTTTCAGGACAAAGAATGATTTTACTGTTGCAGTGCCAGGAGGATTACTGGAACTTCAGTGATGAGTAGCTATTGAGTGTTGGTGTCTTTTGGACAGTAGAATGAGAGCTGTTGAGAAGGGGATCGGAGTGAGGAGATGAGTGGATTGGATATACCTTTTGGCACCTGAGCCCTCACGACATTGTGAACTCCCTGTGGGCTAGAGGGTGACATTGATGGTGGTTTTCTTCATGAATGTTTGTTTTTCCTTTGTTCCACTTCATTTGGGATTTGGGGTTGAATCAGTGTGTTTAAAAATTTTTTCAAGCATCTTTCCCTTTAAGGTCTCATCTTTTATGTCTTCTAAAAAATAGTGAATAATAATCCAGTGATACTGATAATTATCTTTTGTTATTATTGAAGATTACTTTGAGTCAAGAATTAAAGTTCTTGGAACTCTTTACCACTTTATACTAGGTTTAAAACTCAATTAAAATAGTCTTTCTCAAGACCCCATTTTACCACACTACTTGCTACCTGAATTTCTAAAATGCAGACCTGAAATCAACTTTAATGGCTACCCCTTTACTTCAGGATTAAGTCCAATTACGCAGTATGAGAATTTGCATGTCTCCACAGACCCTCTGAACCCCCTAGCTACACTGCACTGCCTGGGTTCCCCCAGCTTCCTGCTCTCATGCACTAGCTGCGCTCTGACAAGCTGTGTCCTTACTTAGAACTGTACCTCCTTCTTCCTCTGCACTCCCTACCAACCTTCTTTCCTTAACTTAGACCGTGGGGGATACAGCTTCTGAGAAGCCTTTCTTGATGCCTCTGCCTCTCCAGCCCTGGTCAGTTAGATAGCTTTCCTCTGCGATCTTGTTATATTCAGGCCTTGCTTCTATAAAGGCACTTAACAGGCTGACATGTATATGTGTGGTTTCTTGACTCTCTAACCTGCGTAAAAGCAAAGCCTGTCTTTTACTTCTGCCTCTAATGCCTGTGCCTAGAACGTTATAGTTACTCAAATTTACATTGAGTAGATGATTAATGGATGGATAAGTGGGTGGGAAAATGGCACAGATTGTTTTAAAGAGAAAGGAATGTAATAAGATTCTTAGGGGAACAAGCTCAGTCACATGGTTGGGTTCTTTATAGTTTGCTAGGAGACTAGAAATTCATTCATTAAGTAATTTTGATTTGAGCACCTGCCTCACACTAGCTAGTCCCTTAGGATACATCAGTGTACAAAACAAAGACTCCCATCTGTATAGAGTACACATTTTGCTTATATTCTAACAGGGTGGAGGGAGAGCAACTAAACATAATAAATAAGTAAATTCTTATACATAATATATATAGTGAGGAATAGCAAGGATGTCAGGGTGGCAGGAGCAGAGTTATTGAAGGGAAAGATAGTTGGAGGGGCTTAGAGAGGTGGGCAAGGGTGGGGACTGTTGCAGATACAGGTGGCATAAGGTCTGTGTGCCATTAAAGGACACTGACTTTGAGAGATGGAGAGTTTTTGCAGGGGATTGAGCATAGAAATGGCATGACCTATCTTAGGTTTTAAAAGAAACACTCTTGCTGTCTTGACAGTAGACCATGAGCGGCAGGGGAGGAAGCCAGTAAAGATGGGGGGTAGGAACTACTCCCATTAGGGGGACCAATTAAGAGGCTTTTCAACATCTAGTAAAAGATGGTGGTGGCTTAAATGAGGGTGGTAACATTGGAGATGAGGAGAAGTAGTTAAATTCTAGATTATATTTTGAAGATAGAACCAATAGATTTTGCTCTACCTTCAAAGAAGATAGAGCTGACAGATTTAAGGTGGGTGTGAGATGCCTGGTGGAGGAGAGAGAAACTGGAAGGATGGAGTTGCCATCAACTGAGATGTGGAAATCTATGTGTGAGGTAGGATTTTTTGTTCTGGGGGTTTGGTTTGTTTGCTGCTAATGTTTGGCGGGGGGTGAGCAAGGGAGGTATGGGGACAAGAGGTATTAGGAGCTCAGTCTGGATATATTGAGTAAACAAACTTTATAGACATTCAAGTGGAGGTGTCAAGTAAGCAGTTAGATATCTGAGTCTAGAGTTCAGAAAAGAGGACTGGGCTGGAAATACATGACTGGGAGCCTTGTGCCTGTATTTAGAGTCTAGAGAATACATGAGATCATTACAGGTCACACGAATGTGTGTAAAGAATAGAAGAATAGGAACTAACCTAGGAATACTCTGTAACATTGAGAGGTCAGGAAAAATAGACTGAGAAGAAACAACCACGGAGGTAAGAAAACTGTGAGTGTGGTGTCCTGGAAACTATGTGAAGAAAACGTATGAAAGAGGATGGAGTGATCAAATGTTATCAGTTGCAGCTGATCTGACAAGTGAGGGAGGACCAAGTGTTGAGCCCTGGATTTAGTAATGTGTAAGTTACAGGTCACCTTGGTGAGAGTCATTTCATTGGAATGATGGAGTAAAAGCCTGATTAGAGGAGGTTTAAGAGAGAATAGGATGAGCAGAATTGGAGACAGCCAGATGGCTGAAGAAAGAGATTGAGTTCTTCTAGATCCTTGAGGATAAAGAAGAACTAAAGTGAAAAGGTCACTCCCTTCCCCTTCTTATGGGTAAAATGCTTTTAAGCATTTCAAATATCTCTTTACATATGTATGATTATAATTTGAGACAAAAGCAAAGTCTAGTAAAATTGTTTTATGTCATTTTTTTTTTTCCATTTAGGACTATTATGAGGAGAAAGATCTATAAGTAAATGCTTTTACTCCAAACATGAGTAGACTGTTCAAGCAAAAGGTTTACAGATTCACTTCCTTCATGAATTCATCTGGTTCATTTTATTCCCTTGTCATTTATTTATCTTAATGGCTTTTTTTCCACTTATAAATTGAAATTTAGTTCCACACCCGTGACACAATTATTTCTGTCTGCAAGTTTGGCCCAGTTTCTTAACCCAGAGACGTTTCCCTCTTCAGTGAGTACTGTGAGTTTTTTTTTTTTTTTTTTAAGTAGTTCATTGTCCTCTTAGGTTTTATTTAGGGACAGATTTTTTTTTTTCCTTATTCCTTTTTGAAATTGTTGCTGATCAGTGAGAGAGGAGAGTACCAGTTATGATAAGGAAGGAAGAATGCTTTCCCCACTTTGAATTGCTACGATTTCATTCTGATTGTAAAATATTGTCAGGTTCATTCTTGTGGGTTGGGGAGTCTGTCCCAGTCTTTCATACAAGAGGACTCAAGGACATCCAAGCCATATTTGTACTCAGGAGGGAAGAATGCTTTCTCCTGGAATTCCCTCTCTCTCCTGATATTGCGTTTCTGCCTTTCAAGACTCCAATCAAGTCCCGTTTACTCCATGGAAACTTCTGTGTTTCTCCTGGCTCTGGGTAGTATTGGTTTCCTCTTAATTGCTGTACTTACTGCTTATAACCCTTACTTTGTTGGTTGGTTTGGGGTTTTTTGTTGTTTTGAGAGAGTAGGAATGGGAGGTGGGCAGTGGAGGGCGTTAAAATCACTGCATCTGCAGACTAGTAGAACTGCTTTCCCGACCTAGCCCATCTCCCTGCTTTGTGCAAATGAGTTAATCTTTGTGTACCTGTTAAGTGGGAGTAGTTCCTACCTCAAAAAAAAGTTGTTAGAATTAGAGAAGAGAAAGCATTAGATTTATTTAGCAGAAAACTTATTTGAATAAATGGAAACCTGAAGAATATATATATTATATGTAATAACCCCCTATCTTTATGGCAGATTTCCTGAAAGAAAGAGACAAAGGCTTATATATCTTTCCTAACAACCAGTTCTTCTCTATAGAAAGAACTCGGTTCTTAATAGTGATGATAGATGGAGCTTAGGAAATGTGGTGTGTTTGCGTCTGGAAACCTGTGATATACATGTCATAAGGTATTTCATTGTTGCACATTAGTGTTTCAGGCTTTAGGACTCTTCCAGACTAAAACCCTTCCCTTGCACAGGCTAGAGATGATGGTGTGTGAAGTCAATATGCTCTCCTTTCAGTTTTCCTAACACTCATGAAAATTGCTGGGTTTTTTCCTCTCATTCACATTTTCACAGACCAGAATTCAGAAATCTGCTTTAATTTTAACACAATCTATCAAATTCTGTATAATTAGGAGAAGAGTTCAGATGACATTTTCTTTTAAGCAAC
Organism: Bos taurus; assembly: GCF_002263795.3. Taxonomy (NCBI): domain Eukaryota; kingdom Metazoa; phylum Chordata; class Mammalia; order Artiodactyla; family Bovidae; genus Bos; species Bos taurus. The sequence goes on from NC_037335.1 coordinate 44,907,227, forward strand.
CTGTCATAAGGTGCATATTTTAATAATGTGAAAAAAGATTAAAAAGAAAGAACCAGGTAGGCTAAAATAAGCAAATATTTTCTGATGATAAAAGCAATACAGATTCATTTCAAAATTAAAATAATTCTAGTAAGCAAAAATAAGTATACTTCACTGAGGTGCTGCCGTTAACCTTCTCATGAATGTTGTTCCAGGCTTTTTCTTTGATTAATATGCACATGTAATTTTTACACAAAAATGGCATCTACTGTATGGGTAGCTCCACAGACTGCTTTTTTCAATATAACATGCAGTGAATGTTTTATGTATACTTTTGCATCATTTTGCCCTCTGTGGCTATACCATGTAATAGGTAACCAACTGATTTTGGCTTCCTAGGATGTTTCTAATTTTTTTTTTTCACTTACAATGTTCTGATGTACACCTGAACAACTTTTACAATTTAAAGACCACAGAACTTTCTTGAACTTGTCAACATGAAATAGTTGGTATGTTAATTTCAATTCAATTTTGTCCAATTCTAAAGCATTCTTTTCCAAGTCAGTTTTGAGTGATTTATTTGACAGTCATGTTTGGAGATCCCATGTGTGACTAGGAAAAAAAAAAGTATAGTTCTCTGAAAATAATCTATATTTCAGTTGTTTTTTTTTTTAAATGAGTATGAAATAGCCTTTCTTTAATCCAGGCTAGAATGTTTTGATAATGTCATTTAGGAATACGTGGCTCTGAGGTTTTTATTGCTATCCTATACCTGACTTATCTGTAATTCAGAGTTAGTGAGGTCAGCAGGAGGTCAGTTATTACTGTTCTATCATTTCAGTGGGAGAAAGGCTGGACTTTGTGGAGGTGAAGAGGGTGCAGAGATTGTGTGGGTGGGTGGTGATGGAGAAGGAGGCCAGGCTTAGACAGATATCTGCCTCACAGACTTGAGGGTCTCCGCTGTTTTCATCTTTCACAGCTGTGGCAATTTGAGATCTCACGTTTCCTAAATTAGTCATTAGTCAAGATATCAAATATTGCCTCCAGCTGCCCATTGAAATGTATCAGAAATCTTGACATTAAAATTGGTATTTTTCTGTTCTAGAAATGACATGAAAATCCTTTGTGATATCATGTTTGTCAGTATTACAGTTAAATGACCACCAAATTTATAGATTTTAGCAGAAGGAATAATAGAGATGACTTACTCATTTTTGCAGTAAATGTTCAGTGAATACCTACTATGTACCAGGCTCTGTGATGGGGTTGGGGATTCAAAGGGGTGGACAAGTCTTTAAGCTGCTGTTGGTGGGGATACGAACATTAAAAATTTAAAAAGGACAAGACTTTGTAGTGCTTTGCTGTGATATATAGTAGACATATTTTCATAGTTGCTGCTATAAGACTATAGAGGAAAGAATACAAAGGGGTTTACAAAAGAAGCAACTCTTTTTTTTCACCTTTTTATTTTGTATTGGAGTACAGCCTATTAACAAACAATGTTGTGATAGTTTCAGGTGAAGAGTGAAGGGACTCAGCCATCCGTACACGTGTATCCATTCTCCCCTAAACTCCCCCCACCTCATCCAGGCTGCCATATCACACTGAGCAGAGTTCCATGTCCTCTACAGTAGGTCCTTTTTGGTTATCCATTTTAAAGCAGTGTGTACGTGTCCATCCCAAACTCCCTAACTATCCCTTCCCTCATCCAAAAGAAGCAACTCTTTAGCAAATTGATAAGTGAGGAGTATCCTCCAAGGGGAAAATGAAGAGGGTCATGTAACATATGCAAACAGCAGAGTATATTCTAGCAGTTTCCAGCCAACAAGAATTGCAATGTTCATTTACAGCAGATAATTAATTCTTAAGTTAAAATTTTTTTTTACTTAATGTTTTCTTATTTCTCTATTTCTGGCTTTTAAGAACCTAATTATTTATTTGTTTATTCCATTTTAGGAAGTTCTTAAATTGATCCTAAAAGAGTAAATGAAATGAACTTGGCTTAATAAGGTGTTCTTGTAACTACTTGTGTCTCAGTGACATTCTTTTTCTCTTGCTTTGAATTTAATAGCTTAGAAATTATGGCTATAGATTCATAAGGAGATTGAAAGATAAAATAGACAAAGAGTATGTAAGTCAAATTATCTGTGAATTTTTCATGTTGTTAGTAATGCTCCAAAATGTGATCAAGAGCACTGTGCACATCCGTTGGTCTTAGCATTGGAAAAGCCTTCAGCTGTACATCCTGAGACTTCAGATAAAGTGGATTACTAGTGGGAAGGAACCAGAGAGTTAGACTAAATAGATATGTTGTAAGAGAGCCATAATAATCTTATTTAAATATTTTCCACATTAAAATAAGGCATGTAGTACTGCTGTGTTACTGCCAAGATTTTTTAAAATAAATGAATTTACATCCATGATATTTTTAAAAAATTCTCCATAGAGTACCACAAAATAACTAATGTGAATACTTGAATAAAATAATCTGTTGAAGCCCAGATTTGAATTAAGCTTCCTCAAAGCATAATGATTCCCTTATTAATTTTAATCTTGTTTAATAAGCAAGAATTTTTTTATTTAGGAAGCCTAATTAACAATATTCTGGAGAGTGATAATTGGGGTGAATTTCTAGTATGGTTGTAACACTGTTTACTTGGTAAATATTTCTCAAGCACCTACTCTAGGCTAGAGACTCACCTTTCATGAACAGTTTGATCTCAATTTTCTAAAAGACACATTAATTCTCTTGCTTCATGGAATTTATATTATAGTAAAAGGAGATTTTTAAAAAAGAGACAGAAACAATGGACTCCTTGCCAATTACAATAAAGATTAGGGACATCTTGTGTGTAGGGGAGGGAGGAGGCCTGCTTTCCTTGAGCCAAGACACAGTTGTCCTGAGATCGTGATGGAAACTGCTCAGGTAGGGCTATTCAAGGGGAAATGACAAGCCTGGGCGGCACAGAACTTGAAATTCCAAGGAGACTTAGCGGTATTAACACTAGGGATAGGGCACATGTTTTTCCATGGATCACTAATAATGACAAAAATGTTCAATCTTCCTGAATTGCATACAGTTGGGCTGAATTTAAGCATCATAGTTTATCCTTTTCCTTGATGTTACAAGATTATGTTCAATACTGAGATATAGCACAGTGGTGAGCGTTGAGGCAGCCTACCAGGTGTGTGGGATTTGAAATAAATCCTAAAGCTGAAGGTGGGAGATTTCCCTCCCCCCACCCCCCGACTTTCAAAGGAATTGAAATAGGTTAATAATAAGATTAAAAGTTACTCCTGTGAACTTAATACCCCACTTGAAAAGAAGTCTTTGCCAGAGTGAACTGAGTTTCATCCAACAGATAAGTGAAAATCTAGACAGTTTTCACTTAAAAGTAAGATTATTTTGCAGCATAGATCTACCCCAGTAGAGTGTGAAGATGAAGCCCAATCTCAGGTTGAAGTTCCCTCCTTAGAGTGTCTGCTGTACAGAGTCTTCTTATTTTGTCCTGTGACTAATGCTGTGTCGAATTCTGCTGGAATGAATGAAGTAGGCTTGCCCCAGGCTATGTGGGTATCACAGCCCACTTCAGCCCCTGTGCCATTCTAGAAGCAGTGAGGGGATGGAGAGCAAGACAGTGTGTGAGCATCACAGAAAGCAGATTAGAAGAGACTCTGAAGGAGCAACAGTGGGTGTCTCTGGGCAGTGAGATTGCTGACCACTTGTATTCTCTTTGTGATTTTCTATGCTTACCCATTATTTCTATAATAGATATGAGTTGCATTTATAGCCATATTTTAAATGCTCAAAAAGAGATTCATTTGAAGAAAGTGAGATGGAGGGAGGGATAAGTCAGGAGTTTAGGATTAACAGATGCACACTACTATATATGGAGCTTCCCAGGTGGCACTAGTGGTAAATAACCCACCTGCCAACGCAGGAGACATAAGAGATGTGGGTTCGATCACTGGGTCAGGAAGATCCCCTGAAGGAGGGCATGGCAACTCACTCCAGTATTCTTGCCTGCAGAATCCCTTGGACAGAGCCACCTGGTTGGTACTGTCATAGGGTTGCAAAGAGTCAGACATGACTGAAGCAACTTAGCACAAACACACTACTATATATAAATTAGATAAATAATAAAGACCGTCTATATATATAACCAGAGAAGGCAATGGCACCCCACTCCAGTACTCTTGCCTGGAAAATCCCATGGACGGAGGAGCCTGGAAGGCTGCAGTCCATGGGGTCGCTGAGGGTCGGACATGACTGAGAGACTTCACTTTCACTTTTCACTCTCATGCATTGGAGAAGGAAATGGCAACCCACTCCAGTGTTCTTGCCTGGAGAATCCCAGGGACGGGGGAGCCTGGTGGGCTGCTGTCTATGGGGTCACACAGAGTCGGACACGACTGAAGTGACTTAGCAGTAGCATATATATAACACAGGGAACTATATTGGATATCTTTAATAACCTACAATGCAAAAGAATCAAAAAAGTATACACACACACTGGATCCCTTTGTTATACTCCTGAAACCAACACAACATTATAAATCAACTATTCCTAATTAAAGAGAAAAGAAAATGAAATAAACTTGTGTGAAATAAACCTAAAACAGGGAAGGAGGTAAGGGAGGAGAGGAGGAAGGTAGAAAAAGGTAGACCTTATAGAAGTATTTGGGATGCTAAATCACCATCCTAGTTTTTCATATTGTTTTCTCACTCTGAAAACCAAACTTTCATTTATTAACAATGATAAAAGGAAAAATAAAACAGTTATGAAGCATTGACTTAACTGATAAGACCTCATTTCTGCACTCAAGGTAACTTATCTGATGGTGACAGACATTTTCATATGTACATTCATTATACTTTCAACTTTTAAGTCTGTTCAGGTGCCAAGCACTGTGCTAGTTTCTGTGATTTACAGAGAAATACATAGAAGCCCAGAAAAGGCTTACAATATTGTGGAAATAAAAGAAATTTAAACTGATAATTATAATCAGGAAGTGTCACAGTAGAGGCAGGACCAGGGCACCCTGGGAACTCAGGGAGGCACAGAGCCCTGACTTGGCAGGAGTAAGGGTAGATTCGAGGAAGGAAGTGATACTTCAGATGCATCTTGCAGGATAAGGAATGCCTGTCGGGGGAGGGGGAGGAGGAACAGTGGCATGTCAGGCTCTGGAGGGTATACAAAGGAAGGAGCAGGAGAGTGCTGTGGCTTCTGGGAACTCCAAGTCATCCCATATGGTGGCAACCATGTGGGCAGCATGGAAAGATGAATTGAAGAGGCCAGGTCATATGTGTGACTCTTAAAGTCTGCCCTGAAGCAGTGGGAAGCCACCAGAGGATTTAAAAGGAGAGTGGCACAGACAGATTTGCATTATAGAAGGATTCGTCTAGCAATAGTGTGCCCCAGTGGGGCAGACTAATTAGGAGGCTGAGGCAGTAATCTATGCAAGAAATGAAGTCTCGATTAAGATTGTAACTGGGAAACTGCCAATAAAGAGTCCAAAAACATTAAGGAGATTGATTCAAGAGAACTTGATTGATGGACTATGGGAGAGCAGTAAGGAGGAGTCAGGATGGCCCCTTGATTTCTGGCTTCGACAACTAGATGGATGCTGGTAGCATCCTCTGAATGGGGAGAAGGATGGTAAACTGTAGAATTTATAATGCCCCTAAGATGCTATGGGGCTTCCCTAGTGGCTTAGATGGTAAAGAATCTTCATGCAATGTGGGAGACCCGGGTTTGATCCCTGGGTTAGACGATCCCCTGGAGAAGGGAAAGGCAAGTCACTCCTTGCCTGGAGAACTCCATGAACAGAGGAGCCTGGCAGGCTACCTTCCATGGGATCGCAAAGAGTCGGACATGACTGAGCGACTAACACTTCATAAGAGCTATATAAAAACCCTGAAATCAATTGAAAATACCGATTTGTGCATGTACATGCTCAGTCGTGTCTGACTCTCTTCGACCCTATGGATTGTAGCCTGCCAGACTACTCTGTCCATGAGATTTCCCAGGCAAGAATATTGGAGTGGGTTGTCATTTTCTCCTCTGGGGGATCTTCTCAACCCAGGGATCGAACCCACATCTCCTGCATTGGCAGGCAGATTCTTTACCACTTGAGCCATGGGGGAAGCCCTGAAAATGTAGATTTAGAGCTCAAGAAAGAGATGTAGGTTCAAGAGTTACTGTAGGGGAATCATCCAAAATAGGTGAACCCTTTGGTAATGGAGGGCATTATGCAGAGGGAATAAGAAGAAGAGAATACAGACCGTGAGGAACATGAATTTTAAGAGGCAGCCAAAGAAGAGGGAGCCTGCCAAAAAGACCAAGATGTGTTCAGAGAGGTAGGGGGAAAGCCAGACATGTGAGGAAGGGAAAGTCGGGTATGTATGGAATCCTGGTTCAGGTTTTCTCTCAAGCCTGCTGTCCGTGAAAGAAAGGGCAAAGAGCACATGGCAAGTGGCAGAAATGCCCACACCAACTGAGTTTGCCTCTAACAAGTCTCCCTGGACATAAACATCTGCCAACATTTCATTTCTAAAATGTCTGGGAATAGAAGTGTTGTTTAATTGGGCATATTGCCTCCCCACACAAAATCAGGGTTCTGTTAGTAAAGACCAAGGGAAAAAGGATTTAGGGTAAGCAGATGACAGTGTTGGCCATGTGGAGTAGCCATGGGAAGAGGGACTGTTGGTGAAGGAGGGTCTGGTCATCAGTTCAGCAAAGGTTTCAGAGTCCACCAGGGAAGCCTGTATGCAGGCTACCTAAGGTCAGTGTTTCAAAGAAGTCCAGAAAGGTGATAAATGAAACTTCATGGGTGAAGCAACCAGGATTCCACTTGTGAACCTGGAGTGGTTGTGGGGGAAGCTGGATTGCTGGTGCATCCGGAAGTGAATGGGCAGGGAAGTGGAAGTGAAGGCCGGGAGTGTACACTAGTCTTTGGAGGATTTGAACCTGAGTGTGAGGAGAGTGAGATGGGATTGCAACCAGAAGAGAGCGTCAGGGTTAAGAAGAGGTGTCAGGAGGAAGGGTCTTGGCAAAGGAATTGACATGCTCATATTTCCAAGATAAAGAACCATATGAGAGAATGAGGTAGAAGATCCAGATCAAAGGATAACTGGTGGAGAGAGGGCTCCAGACAGGTGTGTGTCGGGGGAGGGGACACAAAACATGCCCTAGCTGTGCACTAGAGAGGAGGAGAGAGCTCCAGAGCAGAGAGAAGATGGGAATCAGTGTGCAGGATTGCACAGGAGGGAAGGCAGTAAACGAAGGGGCCATTCATCCGTCTGTGAAGCAGAAGGCAAGAAGCAGAGATCATCAGGCAGGGGCCTTGACACAATAAGTGAAGTCTTGGAGCAGGCAGTATTCACAGAGTGGTTAGGAGCCCTTCTTTGGAACTGGACAGTCTTCATGCTTGCTGGTAATCCTGGTTGTGCCCCGTAACTAACTGTGTGAATTTAGACAAGTTATTTAACTTCTCTGTGCCTTAGTTTTCTCAGTTGCAAAATGAGCGTAATAACAGAAGCCTGTTACTTGGAGTTGCTGAGAGAATTAAATGTGTTAATATACTTATAAGTGTGCCTGGCACACACAAAAAAAGTGTTCTGTATATATTAACTATACTAAGTACTGTTAGCAAGACTGAGAGCAAATGCAGTCTGAGCTCACATAAACACCAAAATGTTAAGTGGTTGATGGAGAGATTCTGTGAGCCCAGCCAAGGAAGCTCTGTGTTCTTCTAGGATAGAAGGACTCAAGGAGGTTCTCAGAGATGAGAGACTCTTGACTGATGCATGGGCCATGGAGAACAACACTGGGCTTCGGTGAGAGGCTGTGGAAGAGCATGCGCTCTCTTGAGACTTGAGAGGGAGCAGGTGAGGTGCGGGGAGCTGGGTGTGTGTGTGTAAAGGCTCTTCCCGCCTCCAATGAGGGGGTAAGCTGGTGGAGCAGAGCCATGAGCCCCAGACATCGCAGGACCTTGAATGCTGGGCGTCTGCCTTGTGCCCACTTAAAGTTTGGAGGCAGAACAGTGACAAGACCTGCTCCGCCTCACAGGATTCCTGCTGGTGAGAGTGCTGATGAGGATGAGGATGATGATGGTGGTGATGACAACATTAGATATGGAGTGTGTGCCATATGCCTGGGACACTGTCTCCTCACCTCTGCTCTGTGAGAGAGGTACTGCCGCTTCCCCAATTTCTCAGATGAGGAGGCACAGTCACTTGAGGAAGCCAGACAGCTGGTAAAGCCTGGCATTCTGACTCCACCCTCATTCTCATGACTGCCTCGTTGTCACCGCTCGACAGGTGGAGGATGGGGTGATGACCTCAGCTAAGCCCTTGGTGTCGTACTGATAGTAGATTTTCTGTCTTAGTCAAGGAGAGTTTGGCCATAGGGATTAGAAGCCCCTGCAGAGAGCTCAGGGGAACGGTGGGCATGTTACAAAGATACAGGACTCTCCCAGTAGACAGCTTCTAGCTAGGGACTGTGACTAGATTCAAGGACTGGGTGTCCGCAGGCAGTAGTACTATCTCTGTCTGGAAACACAGGGCTTTGTCTGTCCGTCTTTCTGCAGTCTGCTTAAATTGCCAAGTTCTGAGTTTCACTCTCCTATGACTTTGGCCGGCCCTGGACCAACCCCACTCTACGGTTCAGTCCCTGCGTTGTCAGAATGTTCTTGATTCGGATAATCCAGTGGCTTGGCCTGGGCCCAGCATGCCCCCTTGGTTCATTCCAAGGCTGGGATGGAGGTGGGGAGGGTACCACAGACAGGCAGACAGCTGCTCTTAGAGCTCCCATGAACTGGCCACAGTTAGTGAGGCTCAAAAACTCCGTCACCCTGACTGACCCTCATACTCCCACAGACCCTGGCAACGCCTGTGTTCTGACCATATTTTTGTTGTCAGCACCACACAGGGCTCCATCTGTTCAGTCTCCAGCTCAACCCTCATCTTCTAGGTTCTCACCACCATGACCATTGTGGCAGCTGCTCCGTTCACTCTTTCAATCCTGTCTTCCCTTCCCATTCCATCCTGTCTCCTCTTAAGCAATATTATTATTATTTTTAATCTTACTGGCCTCCCACTCAAAAGCCTTCAACAGGTGTTCATATCTGATTTGTCATATCTGTGGTGGGCTCCCAAGGCCATCTAGCCTGGGACTAACCATTGGCTTCAGCTTGATTGCCCACTATTAGGTCAGGATGGTCATCTTCTCTCACTGGTAGTTTTCCCATATGTGCCAGCCCTAGTCACCTGCCAGCTCCTGCATTTGCAAGGACTGCTTACTTTAGACCCTGTCACCTGCTCTTCCCTGAACCAACTCCTTTGGTCTTGACTCTCCAGTTAAACAGTTGGTTTATTGAAAACAGCTCCATGTTTTCAGGATGTCTCAAAACTGTACATAACTGAGTACATGTTAGAACTTGGGAAATTTAATATTTAGGGATTAACAGCTGATTTATGATCTCATGGACTTTGGTTTGGGGGTTAGGTTTTTATGTTTTGGTCTTTAATTTTTAATTGCATTTTTTAGAACATTCCATGTAAGCCTTCTGACTGTGATAATTGAATACTTGTTAGAGGCAAAGCCAAGTATGGGGTATTAGCTCCTAATCCTGTTAAAGACTTGCCCATTATTCCTGTGCTTTTGTTTTGGCCTCTGTTTTAAGCACTGTGACAACGGGGACCATATTATTCCTTGTTGTTTCCCTCCAAGTACTTTCCATAGAAGTTCTGGAATCAATGTTTAGGTAAATGTCATAAGTGGTCATCTCACCAGTTTTCCCTCTGTCTTGATTTTTATATTTGTGCCTTGTTTGAAACTTCTTTCATTACTTGTTGATTTATTAAGGTGTATGGTGGGCTGCCATCTATGGGGTCGCACAGAGTCGGACTTGACTGAAGCGACTTAGCAGCAGCAACAGCAGCAGCAGCAGCAGCCTAGAACTCTAGGAAATTTTTTGTTGGACAGAATTTTTCTCCTGCTCAGTCTCTTTTTACTATTCGGAGCATTCGTCATCCCTTTGAGCAGTGTGTTTCTTTTAGGGTCCTATCTATCCCCACTTTTTGTCCTTTCAGACTTCCCCTAGACACACCGCACCGAAACACTGGTAAAAAGAAAGTGCTTTGGGGTAAACTACTAGCTATCCTTTGTGTCTCTGGTTTTCTCTAAAAAAATGATGAAATAAACCCAGAAATGCCATGCACTTTGCAGCAGGAGCAGAACCCAGTCGATTTTGATTATTTTTTGGGGCTGCTTCTGAGTCCAAACATTTTTCTACCAATCGCCAATGCTTTTGTTCACATTTGGTTCACACAATTATTATTACTGTAATAATTGATTAATTTCTGAGGCATATATTCCTGGGAGGAGAGGAAAAATAGCTTAGCAATAAAATGTGGACAGAAAACATAATCTAGTAAATAAAAAAATAAAATTTACAGTGCAGTGAGAATATACTATTGTGAAATCTACCCAATATTAGATGTTTAGTAAAAACTAGGAAAGAAAAAATTTAAGCATTATGCAGAGGTAGAAAGTTCAACTATGTGAAATTCTTACTGATTATTCCAGATATTTCTGGGAAGAGACAAAAGTAGCAATGATTATAAAGGCTTCATGGAGGCTTTTTGGAAGTGTAAGTGTCATGACCATATATGAATTTGCTCTCCTGACTCTCAGCCTTTTTGTCTGTTTGTTTGGCTGTGCCAAGCCTTGGCTGTGGCAGGTGAGCTCTTAGTTGTGCATGTGGGATCTAGTTTCCTGACCAAGGATCAAAGCAGGCCCCCTGCACTGGGAGGGCAGAATCTTAACCATTGGACCGCCAGGGAAATCCCTGACCTTCTGCTCTTCCCCCCACCCTCTTATGCTACACACAAACACACAGTAGGTCTTTGTGTATTTAACATGAAAATCGGGGCAGGAGAGGACTGTGCAATGTTTTACTGAAAGGCTGTGAGTTATACTGGTCTGGAACCAACACATCCTTCACAGTCGTTTCCATGGGCTACTTTCTTCCATCTAATGTTTGCAGCGAAGGCTTGGTTAGAAAAGACATATGAATTCTTTGAGCACCTTTGTTGAGAAAATGAATTACAAGTGGTTTGTTTTATGCCGAGCCTTTTGTCGATGCCATTTATAGCTATTCTCTGTATTCAGCCACCCTGAGAGTGGATGAATGTGTTTTATGAGAGACTATAAGAGCTCTGCAATTTGTTTTGGTTGGTCTCCATTTGGATTGATAGCGAGCAAGTGCCATCATTTGGAATCAGTTTTGGCAGCAGCTTGGTTATATAAATATTAGATACATGAAATGCAACCTCATTTAAATTATTTTCATCAGTAGGAATAGGGGAGCCTCATACTGACTATAAGAGCACCAAGATTCTATTTTTATGGCTTCTGAGCTTACAAATGTGTAACATATCATATGTCTGAACATATGTGTGAATAGGTGGTCTCCATTGCGCAAATACTTAACATGCTGATCTTCTGCATTTTGTTGAGAGTTTATGCAAATATTCTGCTGTTGCTGCTGCTGCTGCTGCTAAGTTGCTTCAGTCGTGTCTGACTCTGTGTGACCCCATAGATATGAGCATCTGATTTCTTAATATAATAGAATTTTTTTTTCTGGTCAATCCTTGATGTACTTTGGAAAATACATCAAGGATTGTTTTCAGTTTGATGTGTTTTTGTTGCTTTTATTTAAGCCTTGGAAAATAACCTGTCACATTTTTAAGCTTTTGATTTTTCCTGTCCTGTTATTGTTTGTTGCCGAAACCACATTAAAAGAGCGTCAAACCTCTTCTTAAGTGCCTGGGTAATACTCATTACCTCCCCAGCAAACTATTTACAAGGCTGACATTTTCCTAAGAATGACTTTCGAAGTTTTCATGAATCCATATACATTTTTACAAATGTATTTTTATGCAGGCAAAGGATTGAACAGGGACTTGTGATCATAGGTGAAGTGAGCAATCCAGATGTTTGTAACCCTTTAAGTAACATCCTAAGCCTGCTCCTGGGTATATTCTTAAAATGCAAGATTCAAGATCCTTGAGAACATCCAGGAAAATGTGTTAAATATGCTTCATGCTACTGGGGCTTTCTTTAAGCCACCATGGCAACTGGTGGTCCAGTGGTGAGGTCTTCCTCACCCTCTACTTCCCAGCCTTGTGTCCTCCCAAAACTGCTCAGTTTCAGTGTTCCTGATAAGTGAAATTTTCCCTGGTCCCTGCAGGCTGACTCAGGCATTTCTTTCTCCAAGAACCCTAGCAAAGCACATGTCGTGTTGTGTTATACCTGTCCCCATGTCTGTCTCTCTGCTGATGTGACTCAAAATGACTGAAAGCATAGAATTGTAGAAGACTCTGAAATAGTGTAAATTATTTATTTCTTACACTAACAGGATCCAGATACCAAAATACCAGAAAGGATAGATAAGTCATCAACTAGTTACAAAAAATAGGCTGCAGTCCATGGGGTCGCTAGAGTCAGACATGACTGAGCGACTTCACTTTGACTTTTCACTTTCATGCATTGGAGAAGGAAATAGCAACCCACTCCAGTGTTCTTGCCTGGAGAATCCCAGGGACGGGGAAGCCTGGTGGGCTGCCGTCTATGGGGTCACACAGAGTCGGACATGACTGAAGCGACTTAGCAGCAGCAGCATGGCGTGTATAATTGTTAGCTGAACTGGTATCTTAATTGGATCATGTGACACCATAAGTTGGCTCTGTTTTATGTCAGAAATAGTTTAAGAAAATAAATTCTAACTGGAAGTCTTGTGTCAGATTACATAGTAACATATCTCCTAAGGAGACGTGAGTCTTATGATTATGCCCTTGCTTGGCCAATAGAATTTCTGCATTCCAAGCTCTTGCCAGGGACTATAATTTTGAGTGCTCACCTGTCCAATTCTTATCAAAAGGTTGGTTATGACAAACAATTTTCATAGAGCACTGCCTGAAGGATATGAGTCCATTCATTCATCAACTAGATAGCCTACATATTATTCATGAGTTAAGTCGCAGATCCCTGTGTAATAGCTTCTTGTTAATTTCCCTTCACTGGGCAGGACTGACAGAAAAAGAAATATCTGTCCTTCTGTCCTTATGGAATTTTTGAACTATATGTTGAAAGAGAAAACTCTCATGGGTTTCTAGGTGGAGAAAACCAATAAGTTATTAGGACAGGAGCATCAGACTAGCATCAAAACTACTCATCTGTAAGCCAGGAAGATGGCAGGATCATATCAACAGAGACATGAAGGAAAAGGGCTGGGAGTTAAGAATCCAAGAGATCTAGTTACAAATGAAGACAAAGGAAAGACATTTCTGGACATGGAGTGACACAGAGTGGACTGTCCACATGCCACTTCTGAGTAATTATTTGAGAAGTGTTCCAAATGAATGAAAATTGAATCAGAACACGGGTGTGCAGATAGCAGGAGATGAAGAGCCAAAGAAACAATGATGAGCAACAAATGTTGTAAAACTTATGGTCAAAGTCTAAGTAAATGATAATAATGTGCCCATGAACTATAAACTGTTCATTAAGAAGAGCCGTCTCAACAAAGAGGAGATAGTTCAAAATGGAGTATTCATTGAGAGAGTCAAGTTTTTTCATGTATCTTGTCTTAGGGATGAGGAAGAGATGTCATGGACTGGACTCTGTGGAAGCAGGTACTGGGGCAGAGTTTGGGGTGCAAGATGTTTTTAGGGATCAAAAAACAGATGTTGAAGTCCTAACCTCCAGTACCTGTGAACACTGACCTTATTTGAAAATAATCTTTGCAGATATAATCATCATCATGTGAAAACTCTTAGTTTAACACCACCCCCTCCCCCAAATCTAGTTTTAAGCTATATGTCAGGAACACAGTTGAAACCAAATGACAAATAAAAAAGCTGAAGTTAAAGAAATGGAAGAGGAGATACGCACCATGTAAAAGAAAGCAGATGAGGCTATTACTGTCAACTAAGATGGAACCCAAGACCAAAAATATTAAATAAGAAAAAAAGATAACTTTACAGATAAGAGTGCAGTTCAACAAGGACAGTATTATTCACATATCCTTTGTACACTGGCCAGCATAGTTTTAGAAATCTTAAGGCACAAAAAAGAAGTAAAAATATATGAGAATATATAACCATATCAGAGAATTTTAATATATTTTTTCATAATTTGATAAAGTAGACAATATTATAAGATTATGTGTTTTTCTACCCTATATGCAGAAAATGCACTCTTTTCTCTTGTGTCTTTGGAACATTTTCAAAAAGTTATTCAATGGCCATAGGAAAAGCATATTCTGGGGGGCCCAGGGCTAGCTTTTATTCATTCCATATTTTGATCCCAGTGCAGTAATCAAGAATGTGGCAATGAATGAAATAATAGTATTAATGATGAAAATATAAATGCTTAGCACTAAGCAACCCTCTTACAGATGATTCCTATATCAAGTTGAAAATAAAATCAAATTAAATCAAAATAAAAATGACAAATTTATTTGGAAATAAACTGAACAGAAGACTTCATCAAAATTTATGTTCAGTTCATTTCAGTTCAGTCGCTCAGTCGTGTCCGACTCTTAGCGACCCCATGAATAGCAGCATGCCAGGCCTCCCTGTCCATCACCAACTCCCGGAGTTCACTCAAACTCACATCCATCGAGTCAGTGATGCCATCCAGCCATCTCATCCTCTGTCGTCCCCTTCTCCTCCTGCCCCCAATCCCTCCCAGCATCAGAGTCTTTTCCAATAAGTCAACTCTTCACATGAGGTGGCCAAAGTACTGGAGTTTCAGCTTCAGCATCATTCCCTCCAAAGAAATCCCAGGGCTGGTCTCCTTCAGAATGGACTGGTTGGATCTCCTTGCAGTACAAGGGACTCTCAAGAGTCTTCTCCATCACAGTTCAAAAGCATCAATTCTTCGGCGCTCAGCCTTCTTCACAATCCAACTCTCACATCCCTACATGACCACTGGAAAATCATAGCCTTGACTAGATGGACCTTTGTTGGCAAAGTAATGTCTCTGCTTTTCAATATTCTGTCTAGGTTGGTCATAACTTTCCTTCCAAGGACTAAGCGTCTTTTAATTTCATGGCTGAAGTCACCATCTGCAGTGATTTTGGAGCCCCCAAAAATAAAGTCTGACACTGTTTCCACTGTTTCCCCATCTATTTCCCATGAAGTGATGGGACCGGATGCCATGATCTTTGTTTTCTGAATATTGAGCTTTAAGCCAACTTTTTCACTCTCCACTTTCACTTTCATCAAGAGGCTTTTTAGGTCCTCTTCACTTTCTGCCATAAAGGTGGTGTCATCTGCATATCTGAGGTTCTTGATATTTCTCCTGGCAATCTTGATTCCATCTTGTGTTTCTTCCAGTCCAACGTTTCTCATGATGTACTCTGCATATAAGTTAAATAGGCAGGGTGATAATATACAGCCTTGATGTACTCCTTTTCCTATTTGGAACCAGTCTGTTGTTCCACGTCCAGTTCTAACTGTTGCTTCCTGACCTGCATACATATTTCTCAAGAGGCAGGTCAGGTGGTCTGGTATTCCCATCTCTTTCAGAGTTTTCCACAGTTTATTGTGATCCACACAGTCAAAGGCTTTCGTGTAGTCAATAAAGCAGAAATGATGTTTTTCTGGAACTCTCTTGCTTTTTCCATGATCCAGCAGATGTTGGCAATTTGATCTCTGGTTCCTCTGCCTTTTCTAAAACCAGCTTGAACATCAGGAAGTTCACAGTTCATGTATTGCTGAAGCCTGGCTTGGAGAATTTTGAGCATTACTTTACTAGCATGTGAGATGAGTGCAATTGTGCTGTAGTTTGAGCATTCTTTGGCATTGCCTTTCTTTGGGGTCGGAATGAAAACTGACCTTTTCCAGTCCTGTGGCCACTGCTGAGTTTTCCAAATTTGCTGGCATATTGAGTGCAGCACTTTCACAGCATCATCTTTCAGGATTTGAAATAGCTCAACTGGAATTCCATCCCCTCCACTAGCTTTGTTTGTAGTGATGCTTTCTAAGGCCCACTTGACTTCACATTCCAGGATGTCTGGCTCTAGGTCAGTGATCACACCATTGTGATTATCTGGGTCTTGAAGATCTTTTTTGTACAGTTCTTCTGTGTATTCTTGCCACCTCTTAATATCTTCTGCTTCTGTTAGGTCCATACCATTTCTGTCCTTTATTGAGCCCATCTTGGCATGACATGTTCCCTTGGTATCTCTTATTTTCTTGAAGAGATCTCTAGTCTTTCCCATTCTGTTGTTTTCCTCTATTTTTTTGCATTGATCGCTGAGGAAGGCTTTCTTATCTCTTCTTGCTATTCTTTGGAACTCTGCATTCAGATGCTTATATCTTTCCTTTTCTCCTTTGCTTTTCACTTCTCTTCTTTTCACAGCTATTTGTAAGCCCTCCCCAGACAGCCATTTTGCTTTTTTGCATTTTTTTTCCATGGGGATGGTCTTGATCCCTGTCTCCTGTACAGTGTCACAAACCTCATTCCATAGTTCATCAGGCACTCTATCTGATTGAGTCCCTTAAATCTACTTCTCACTTCCACTGTATAATCATAAGGGATTTGATTTAGGTCATACCTGAATGGTCTAGTGGTTTTCCCTACTTTCTTCAATTTAAGTCTGAATTTGGCAATAAGGAGTTCATGGTCTGAGCCATAGTCAGCTCCTGGTCTTGTTTTTGCTGACTGTATAGAGCTTCTCCATCTTTGGCTGCAAAGAATATAATCAATCTGATTTCAGTGTTGACCATCTAGTGATGTCCATGTGTAGAGTCTTCTCTTGTGTTGTTGGAAGAGGGTGTTTGCTACGACCTGTGCATTTTCTTGGCAAAACTCTATTAGTCTTTGCCCTGCTTCATTCCGTATTCCAAGGCCAAATTTGCCTGTTACTCCAGGTGTTTCTTGATTTCCTACTTTTGCATTCCAGTCCCCTATAATGAAAAGGACATCTTTTTGGGGTCTTAGTTCTAAAAGGTCTTGTAGGTCTTCATAGAACCGTTCAACTTCATCTTCTTCAGCGTTACTGGTTGGGGCATAGACTTGGATTACTGTGATATTGAATGGTTTGCCTTGGAAACGAACAGAGATCATTCTGTCATTTTTGAGATTGCATCCAAGTACTGCATTTCGGACTCTTTTGTTGACCATGATGGCTACTCCATTTCTTTGGAGGGATTCCTGCCCACAGTAGTAGATATACTGGTCATCTGAGTTAAATTCACCCATTCCAGTCCATTTTAGTTTGCTGATTCCTAGAATGTCGACATTCACTCTTGCCATCTCTTGTTTGACCACTTCCAATTTGCCTTGATTCATGGACCTGACATTCCAGGTTCCTATGCAATATTGCTCTTTACAGCATCGGACCTTGCTTCTATCACCAGTCACATCCACAGCTGGGTATTGTTTCTGCTTTGGCTCCATCCCTTCATTCTTTCTGGAGTTATTTCTCCACTGATCTCCAGTAGCATATTGGGCACCTACTGACCTGGGGAGTTCCTCTTTCAGTATCCTATCATTCATGGGGTTCTCAAGACAAGAATACTGAAGTGATTTGCCATTCCCTTCTCCAGTGGACCACATTCTTATATTCAAGAATACTTTTAGCCTAAGTGACTTTAATATGATTTTTTTAAAGAGTGAAAATAAACTAAGCAGTGTATCTAAGAAATTCTTAAAAAGCCTGAAGAAGATATTATTAATAGTAAAAGTTAAAATTAATGGAAGTGGCCACAAAACGCAAACCATAGAAAAGAGAAGTCTGACTAAAAAATACATATTCATGACATATATATACAATATATAATACATCTATATTTTTAAATACATGCACACACATACACTCTATCAGGAATAAAGAGGAAGACATTAAAAGAATTCAATAACAATATTATGTTTAACTATATGACAATAAATTGTACAATCTAAAGGAAATTGATTATTTTTCCAACAGAATATAAATTATAGAAATTTGATTCAAAGAAAGGTTATAAATTTCAAGAAATGAATAATCCAAAAAACTGAGTGCACATAGAAAGCCTTTCAATTTTATGAAAGTATTCATTTTTTATTAACAAAACCTGATAAAGATGGAAGAAAAACCATTCAATTTCAATTATAAAAATATCCTTTTTAAAATAGTAGCAAATCCAATCCAAATTAGAGTTTTTTAGAAATATATAATTTTTCATCATGAAATTTCTCAATGTTTTATATGTCATAGCAGAATAAAAGATAACGACTATATCAACTAATGTTGAACATGCACTTGATGTAATTCAGTAGACATTCCTAATAAAAAGTGAAGTAAAGGGCAATATAGCAGAAAGAAGCTACCATGCTACCAAGCAAACAAAAACATTATGGAGGACAGTGACTACTGCAGGTTATATTATAAATATCAAGCACTGCTGCTGTTAACCACTATTATTCAGTGTTTTCTTAAAGAAGTACAGTGAATGCAATAAGAAAGGAAATAGAAATAAGATGTATAAATATTGCACATGATGAAACTGAGACTCGACTTAAAATCTTTTGTTTTTGTTTTTTTTTATGAGACTCTACTTAAAATCTTTTAAAATTCTGTAAGAGGATTTGGTAAAATGACTAGGTGAAAGATAATAGATGAAACCCAATCATTTTCTTTCTGTGAATTAATAACTGGTGAGAAATACAAATAGAAAAATTTAAATTGTCACCCTATTTAAAAGTGTGACAAGCTAAAATATCTGGGGATGAATTTAGTAAGATGTAAGACAAATACAAAAATATGGATGTAGTAAAAGATATAAAATAACATTTGAAGACAGAACTGGACCATGTTTTTGAATAAGAAAACTTAAAAATTCCTAAAATATTAGTGCTTCCAAAATTAGTATATAAATTTAATATAACTCTGGTCAGAATGCCAAGTTGATAGGGAGTGAACGGC
Organism: Bos taurus; assembly: GCF_002263795.3. Classification (NCBI taxonomy): domain Eukaryota; kingdom Metazoa; phylum Chordata; class Mammalia; order Artiodactyla; family Bovidae; genus Bos; species Bos taurus. Next base: position 44,926,190 of record NC_037335.1, read on the forward strand.
GTGGGCATGTTTTCAGGTCAAGCAATGTGATTTTAAAGTCCATATAAAAATATAAACTTGGAAGAAAAATAGTATGGGAACTTGTAGCAGCAGATATCACAAGCATGCTGTCTTATTACTGCATTTAAGACAACATGTTAGCTTAGAAATATCAAAAAGCCTTTGACTCAGAGAGTCCAGAAATATATTAAAGTATATAGGAAAACTTAATATTTGCTAAAGGAGGCATGTCTTTCCAGTGAGAAGATAGGTTATAAAGTAAAGGATGCTGGGCAAATTAGCTACCCATCTGGAAGAAGATGAGGTTAGTTAGATTCCATTTGAAGTGAGGATCAAATGTTAAAAATGAACTATAAAGATGTTTAATGAAAATATAGGAGAATACATGTTATACATGTAGTATAACACCAGACTTGAAAACCTCTCTCAAGTAAGACAGTAAATCCATAGTCCATATAGGAAAAATGAGTAGATTTTACTATGTAAATATTTAAAATGTCTACCTGACAAGACACCATAAACAGAATCAAAAGATGAACAACACCTGCAGCTCATGAGACAGAGTTAATGTTTAATATACTAGGAGATCTTACAGATTATAAAAGAAAAGTATAAAAGCATGGTATAAAGATAAGCAAAGGACGTGAACTGAAAATGGAAATCATCAGTAAACCTGTGAAGAGAATAGGCCTCGTTAGTGGTGTGTGTACTAAATCACCTTAGTCATGTCTGACTCTTTGCAACCCTATGGACTGCAGCCCACCAGACTCCTCTGTCCATGGGATTCTCCAGGCATGAATACTGGAGTAAGTTGCCATCCCCTCCTCCAGGGGATCTTCCCAAGCCAGGGATTGAACCCATGTCTCTTATGTCTCCTGCATTGGCAGGCAGATTCCTTACCACTAACATCAAATCAACAAAGCCAAAAGCTGGTTCTTTGAAAGGATAAATAAAATTGACAAACCATTAGCCAGACTCATCAAGAAACAAAGGGAGAAAAATCAAATCAATAAAATTAGAAATGAAAATGGAGAGATCACAACCGACAACACAGAAATACAAAGGATCATAAGAGACTACTATCAGCAATTACATGGCAATAAAATGGACAATGTGGAAGAAATGGACAAATTCTTAGAAAAGTGCAACTTTCCAAAACTGGACAAGAAAGAAATAGAAAATCTTAACAGACCCATCACAAGCACGGAGATTGAAACTGTAATCAGAAATCTTCCAGCGAACAAAAGCCCAGGTCCAGACGGCTTCACAGCTGAATTCTACCAAAAATTTAGAGAAGAGCTAACACCTATCCTACTCAAATTCTTCCAGAAAATTGCAGAGGAAGGTAAACTTCCAAACTCATTCTATGAGGCCACCATCACCCTAATACCAAAACCTGACAAAGATGCCACAAAAAAAGAAAACTACAGGCCAATATCACTGATGAACATAGATGCAAAAATCCTAAACAAAATTCTAGCAATCAGAATCCAACAACACATTAAAAAGATCATACACCATGACCAAGTGAGCTTCATCCCAGGGATGCAAGGATTCTTCAATATCCGCAAATCAATCAGTGTAATACACCACATTAACAAATTGAAAAATAAAAACCGTATGATTATCTCAATAGATGCAGAGAAAGCCTTTGACAAATTCAACATCCATTTATGATAAAAACTCTCCAGAAAGCAGGAATAGAAGGAACATACCTCAACATAATAAAAGCTATATATGACAAACCCACAGCAAACATTATCCTCAATGGCGAAAAATTGAAAGCATTTCCTCTAAAGTCAGGAACAAGACAAGGGTGCCCACTCTCACCAATACTATTCAACATAGTTTTGGAAGTTTTGGCCACAGCAATCAGAGCAGAAAAAGAAATAAAAGGAATCCAAATTGGAAAAGAAGAAGTAAAACTCTCACTGTTTGCAGATGACATGATCCTCTACATAGAAAACCCTAAAGACTCCACCAGAAAAGTACTAGAGCTAATCAATGAATATAGTAAAGTTGCAGGATATAAAATCAACACACAGAAATCCCTTGCATTCCTATACACTAATAATGAGAAAATAGAAAGACAAGGAAACAATTCCATTCACCATTGCAACGAAAAGACTAAAATACTTAGGAATATATCTACCTAAAGAAATGACCTATATATAGAAAACTATAAAACACTGGTGAAAGAAATCAGAGAGGACACTAATAGATGGAGAAATATACCATGTTCATGGATTGGAAGAATCAATATAGTGAAAATGAGTATACTACCCAAAGCAATTTATAGATTCAATGCAATCCCTATCAAGCTACCAACGGTATTCTTCACAGAGCTAGAACAAATAATTTCACAATTTGTATGGAAATACAAAAAACCTCGAATAGCCAAAGCTGTCTTGAGAAAGAAGAATGGAACTGGAGGAATCAACCTGCCTAACTTCAGGCTCTACTACAAAGCCACAGTTATCAAGACAGTATGGTACTGGCACAAAGACAGAAATATAGATCAATGGAACAAAATAGAAATCCCAGAGATAAATGCATGCACCTATGGACACCTTATCTTTGACAAAGGAGGCAAGAATATATAATGGATTAAAGACAATCTCTTTAACAAGTGGTGCTGGGAAAACTGGTCAACCACTTGTAAAAGAATGAAACTAGAACACTTTCTAACACCATACACAAAAATAAACTCAAAATGGATTCAAGATCTAAACGTAAGACCAGAAACTATAAAACTCCTAGAGGAGAACATAGGCAAAACACTCTCCAACATACATCACAGCAGGATCCTCTATGACCCACCTCCCAGAATATTGAAAATAAAAGCAAAAATAAACAAATGGGACCTAATTAAACTTAAAAGCTTCTGCACAACAAAGGAAACTATAAGCAAGGTGAAAAGGCAGCCTTCAGAATGGGAGAAAATAGCAAATGAAGCAACAGACAAACAACTAATCTCAAAAATATACAAGCAACTCCTACAGCTCAATTCCAGAAAAATGAATGACCCAATCAAAAAAATGGGCCAAAGAACTAAATAGACATTTCTCCAAAGAAGACATACAGATGGCTAACAAACAGATGAAAAGATGCTCAACCTCACGCATTATTAGAGAAATGCAAATCAAAACCACTATGAGGTACCATTTCACCCCAGTCAGAATGGCTGAGATCCAAAAGTCTACAAGCAATAAATGCTGGACAGGGTGTGGAGAAAAGGGAACCCTCTTACACTGTTGGTGGGAATGCAAACTAGTACAGCCACTATGGAGAACAGTGTGGAGATTCCTTAAAAAACTGGAAATAGAACTGCCTTATGATCCAGCAATCCCACTGCTGGGCATACACACTGAGGAAACCAGAAGGGAAAGAGACACGTGTACCCCAATGTTCATCGCAGCACTGTTTATAATAGCCAGGACATGGAAGCAACCTAGATGTCCATCAGCAGATGAATGGATAAGAAAGCTGTGGTACATATACACAATGGAGTATTACTCAGCCATTAGAAAGAATACATTTGAATCAGTTCTAATGAGGTGGATGAAACTGGAACCTATTATACAGAGTGAAGTAAGCCAGAAAGAAAAACACCAATACAGTATACTAACGCATATATATGGAATTTAGAAAGATGGTAATGATAACCCTGTGTACGAGACAGCAAAAGAGACGCTGATGTATAGAACAGTCTTTTGGACTCTGTGGGAGAGGGAGAGGGTGGGATGATTTGGGAGAATGGCATTGAAATATGTATAATATCATATATGAAATGAGTCGCCAGTCCAGGTTCGATGCATGATAGTGGATGCTTGGGGCTGGTGCACTGGGACGACCCAGAGGGATGGTATGGGGAGGGAGGAGGGAGGAGGGTTCAGGATGGGGAATACATGTATACCTGTGGCCCAACATTGTAAAGTTAAATAAAATAAAATTAAAAAAATAAATAAATAAAATGAGGTGTCATTCTCTGCCCATCAAATTGGCAAACATTTTAAACATGGCAAACATCCAGTGCTGATTAGTATGTCAATAAGCAGATACTCATGCATCATGGAACTGATTTGCTTCACCCTTTTTATACAAAGGAATGTAACAAAGACCCTTCAAATACTTAATGCACTTATCAAGTTGGGATTGATTGCCAGAATTCTTTCCCACAGAAATAAAAGCACTAGAACATTAAAGGTATTTATGTAAGTTTGTTTATTCCTTCTTTGGCTACAGTAGCCCATCCTGGAAACAGTCTGAATGTTTTCCCATAAGGGAGTGTTTGCTTCAATGATGGTACATCCATTTTGTGGAAACAATGCAGTTATTTGTAAATGAGATAAATATGTAATATAGACTTGAAGAAATATATTTAAAATGCCAATAAAAGTAAATGGCTGAAATAAGTGTCTGTATGTGTATGTATAGGACAGGGAAGATTTTGGGAGGATAGTCAACAAACTGTTCCCATTGATTAACTCATTGGAGAGACACTGGTGGAATCTTATTCACTTTTACTTTCTGTGTGTGAGGTGCCCAGTCCTGTCTGACTCTTTGTGACCCCATGGACTGCAGCCCACCAGGCTCCTCTGTCCTGGAGTGGGTTGCCATTCCCTTCTCCAGGGGATCCTCTTGACCCAGGGATTGAACTCAGGTCTCCTGCATGGCAGGTGGATGCTTCACCATCTGAGCCACCAGGGAAGCCCATTTTTATTTGAAACTGTATTTTTAAAATTGGTTACCATGAGCAAGTATCTCTTTTGTATAAAAACATAGCAAGAGAAAAGGTTTGTTGAACTATCCTTTGAAGTTGTGTTATTGAAACAACCCTCATGAAAATCACATGACTTATCACAGGGATAATAGTGAAAAATTATCCACACATCATGTGGGGTCTCTTTTTATTCCATAGGAGGAGAAATGTTCACTCCAGCCTCAATCCCCAGTGGTTCATTTGAGCAACTGACTTGTTTTTATCTTATGAGCATTGGGCATTTATGAAACTGATTATGTCTTCCTCTGCTATGACCACTAGGAATCTCAGAGTCCGCTGGAGACTGACCAGGGTATTCAATGACTATACAGGATTACGTAGTGCACATTCTTTGTACAGCCCATACTGCTGGCACCACCTTGTTCCTCACCTTTATCTTCCCTTTATTTATGCACACATTGCTTCCTTTGTTTTAATTTTGAGTGAGTAAGTGAAAAGTTGCTCAGTCATGCCCGACTCTTTGGGGTCCCACGTAGCCTGCCAGGCTCTTCTGTCCATGGAATTCTCCAGGCAGGAATACTGGAGTGGGTAGCCTTTCACTTCTCCAGGGATCTTACCAACCCAGGGTTCAAACCCAGGTCTCCCGCATTGCAGGAGGCTTCTTTACCGTCTGAGTCACCAGGGAAGCCCCTTCCTGACTACAGTGTGTGTGTATATATATAACCCTGTGGCTATCTCTTAACCTTTCTGGGAGCTGAAAGAGAGGTATGAATAAATAATGACCAGTGATTTCTATTTTAACAGAAACCTGGGAAGGGAAACAGTCTCAACAATGAATAGGCCACTCAGCACAACCAACTACAGATGACTGGCCATTTCATTTACAAAGGTAAGGAAGTACAGTCTATATTTTAATTATTTCCAGTGGATTCATTGTGTTTACAAATACTGTAAATCATGTATCTAGTTCATGGCCTTTAACGTTGACATTATCAGATTAAAAACAGAAAATAAGCAAATAGGAAGAGGAAATTTTGTGGATGTTGTTATGCTGAAAGGGTCAGAACCCAGGAGATGTGGTCTCTGCTGTTAATTACTGTGTGTGGTTAAATATCTGACAAGTGTTAATGTTTTCATTACTTTTAAATATAGCAGTGCTTACTGCAGAATACTTGGAGAATATAGCAAAAAATTAACATGAAAACACAAAGCATTCACAATCTCATCATCTATAGATACTTACCAGTACTTCTGTGGATGTCTTTCCTCCTTCCTTGTACACATATGTAAAAATATATATGATTATAAAGTTTTTAAAAACTATTTTTAATCCATACTTACCTTGGCTTCCATAGTTATTATATGTGATGTACCTTAACTAGTGCAGAACGTCGCAAGTCTAGACAGTAATTATCACATGCATGCTAAGTCGCTTCAGTTGTGTCCGACTCTTTGCAACCCTAGGACTATAGCCCACCAGGCTCCTCTGTCCATGGGATTCTCCAGGCAAGAATACTGAAATGGGTTGCCATGCCCTCCTCTAGGGGATCTTCCCAACCTAGGGATCGAACCCACTTCTCCTGAGTCTTGGCAGGTGGATTCTTTTACCACTGAGACACCTGGGAAGCTCCAGTAATTATCACTGTGACCATTTTAATAGCCATTTACAGTTAACCAGGGCATCCCCAAGCATCTCATTTGCCTCTCCTACATGGATATCCTGGTGAATAGGTCCACGTGGGCTTTGTTAAACATCATCCTACAGGGGGAAACGGAGAAGGCAATGGCACCCCACTCCAGTACTCTTGCCTGGAAAATCCCATGGACAGAGGAGCCTGGAAGGCTGCAGTCCATGGGGTCGCTGAGGGTCGGACTCGACTGAGCGACTTCACTTTCACTTTTCACTTTTCACTTTCATGCACTGGAGAAGGAAATGGCAACCCACTCCAGTGTTCTTGCCTGGAGAATCCCAGGGACGGAGGAGCCTGGTGGGCTGCCATCTGTGGGGTCGCACAGAATTGGACACGAGTGAAGTGACGTAGCAGCAGCAGGAACAGGGGGGAAAACAAAAAACCTTTGAACCCAGGTGATATCTCATGGCTTCCCTTTAACATTATTATCTCTTTTGTGCTGCCTAAAGGGAATTGTTTACAAAATACTAAAAACCATCTAATTATCTGTCCTTCATTTATGTCATTTGTCAACCCCTCATTAAGGTTGTATTTTCAAGCCCCTTCAACTATACTCTTGAAGTTTTTCAGTTTTAATAGCTACAAAGGCTTAGATAAAGTGAAATTACTGAAATGGCATTCTTTACGGAGATCTTCATTCTCTGGGCTCTATTAAACAGTTGAAGATTAAAGAAAATCCTACTCTTACTTGTTAGTAGTAGTGTGTACTAAATTACACTAACATACCCTAATATAAAAATTGGGATCAAATATTTGATTACTCCCTGTATATTCTTAAAGTGCTTATGTAATTTGAGCTTTCAAGAGGGATGATACAGGATTGGGTTTGGTTTTTACCCTGAGCCTGATATTATAAAACATATCAGATAATTCTGCTGCTAAGTCGATTCAGTTGTGTCTGACTCTGTGCGACCCCATAGATGGCAGCCCACCAGGCTCCCCTGTCCCTGGGATTCTCCAGGCAAGAACACTGGAGTGGGTTGCCATTTCCTTCTCCAATGCATGAAAGTGAAAAGTGAAAGTGAAGTCGCTCAGTCATGTCCGACTCTTAGTGACCCCATGGACTGCAGCCTTCCAGGCTCCTCCATCCATGGGATTTTCCAGGCAAAAGTACTGGAGTGGGGTGCCATTGCCTTCTCCAATGAAGAGACTAGAAAAGTCAATTATTCATTTAATAAATTAAGCACATAGAGAGTGGGAAGCAGTAGTGCATGAAACATCTGTCCTTGAAAACTTTATATTCTAATATGGACAGATTAAATGGAACTGAAAGTTTATCTAAGAGAATGCTTGGATTGGTAGGCAGTCATAGGTCTGGTGAGATTGGCTTGCCATGGCCCATTCTTCCATTTTCTTGGATGGTTTTTAGTCACATCCAGCTCATGGCAGTCATTTTGTTCCAGTATAGCGAAATGGCTGGCAGGTTCTTAGGCTTCACCCACACTGTTTATTAAAAGCCCAGGATTTAAAATGTGCTTCAGAGGCTTGTGAGAAAGTCAGAAGTTTCTCCTCCATGGTGTATAGAATGCTCTTCATTGCAATTTAAGATGTGGCCCTTAAATATCATGGCTCCCTGATTATGTCCTTACCCTTATTTACCACATAAGTAACTGACTTTAAGAAGTCAGATGAATTGGAGGAAAAAAAAAAAAGAAAAAAAAAGAAAAAAAAAAAAAGAAGTCAGATGAATTAGAATATACAAAAATCTTATTATTAAAAGATTAGAGGAACACATGTTTAAATATCTGATACCTCACAATGAAAAAGTTTTTATATAAAAGCATTGGAATAAATCACAAAGATAGTCAATAGTTTTAAGTATAAAAATATAAAACTTCTCCATGTTGTAATTATAAACCAAATTAAAAGAAAGGAGCATGGAAGATACTAATAATATGCTGTAAACAGCTTAATAACCTTAATACATTAAAAACCAATAAGGAAACCACTAATATTACTGACCATAATAGGTAAAAAATCAGTACCTAAGACACTAAACACCAATAGATTAGTGAACAAAATAATAGAAAAGCTGAAAGGAGAAATACAGAGAGCTTAAAAAAAAAAGACATATAAACAATATTAACCTTCACTAACAATTTTCAAAGAGGCAAATTAAAATCAGGAGGTACTTTCTTTTACCTGTCAAATTAGCAAAGATAGTTAAAATGATGAGCTATGCTATGCTATGCTAAGTCACTTCAGTCGTGTCCGACTCTGTGCGACCCCATAGACGGCAGCCCACCAGGCTCCCCCATCCCTGGGATTCTCCAGGCAAGAACACTGGAGTGGGTTGCCATTTCCTTCTCCAATACATGAAGGTGAAAAGTGAAAGTGGTCGTTGCTAAGCATGTAATGAAACCAGCTCCCACTCACTGCTGATAGTGTGAATGGGTGTATTCTTCTAGGAAAGAAATTTAGCAATATGTGATAAGAGCTTTCAATTTTTTTAATGACCTAGTAATTCTAGGAAACTAGTTCAATAAAACATTGAAGTTGGACAAAGATAGAAGCACAAAATCATTACTATTACATTATTTGTAGAAACAAAACCCCTGAACCACATCAACTATTCTTCAATATTGGCATTGTTAACTAAAGTATTAACACACATTTATGTTAAGGAAATGGCAACCTGCTCCAGTGTTCTTGCCTGGAGAATCCCGGGGACAGCGGAGCCTGGTGGGCTGCCGTCCATGGGGTTGCACAGAGTTGGACACGACTGAAGCGACTTAGCAGCAGCACAGCATGTTCACACAGTGGTGTCTCTTGCAACTAGTAAAAATTATTCTTACAATGAGGTTTTTATATTCAAATGGGAAAATGCTCATTACATAAATGTTCAGTGAGAAATGCTCGATTAAGATGGTATCATATTTTTCATATGAAAGTACATGGAACAAAAGGGGGAAACAAATATACCAAAACGTGAGTAGTAGAGTTGCCCAAGGGCAGTAGAACTGAGTAATTGTTTTGTTGTGATTCATATTTTTTTGGTACTTTCCAGATATTTTTACAGGAGACATATAATAACCAGAAGAAAAGGGTTTAAGAGTTTGTAGAAAGAAACTTATACACATAATCTGGGCTTCTGGACTTCCATGGCACCTTTCTTAGAGCATATGGAGTAAAGTATGCTACCAAAATGATTTATAAGTAAAGCGTTATTTTGGAAAGATTGGAGAACACAGAATTTTTTTTTTTAGTATTTTAAGGGATTTCTTCCTTTTTTAGAGACCACAGCCGTAACAACAAAAATGTAATTAACCGAAACAGATTCTCTAGGTAACAATATTATTAGCCTATTGTATTTCAGTGTAGAACTTCTGAATTCAAATAGGTCCACTTCTTTCTTACAGATGTCGTCTGCTGCTGAGAATGGAGACACAGCACCTGGGAAGCAAAACGAAGAGAAAACCTATAAAAAGGTGAATGAGTGTGTTGTTTTCTCTTTTTCAGCTCGGAAAGAGGAACTGTTTTATTGCTTAGAATGCTAATATTGCCATAAGCCTTTGCTTCCTCCAAAGCATTTGTATGGAAGTTACTGCCTTAGCTTCCTGTTTCTGTAACAAATGACCAGAAAGTTAGCGGCTTCAACAACATAAATGTATTATCTTACAGTTCTGTAGGTCACCAGTCTGACATAGGTCTCACTGGGTCGAGAGCCAGGTGTCCACAGGACTGCCTTCCTTTCTGGAGGCTCCAGGGAAGAATTCATTTTCTTGTCGTTTCCAGCTGCTTGAGGTTGCCGGTGTTCTCCGAGTCATGATTTCCTTCGCAGCCAGGAAAGGCCAATTGAGTCTTTATCAGGCCCTATCATTCTGACACTTTTTAAAAGTCTTCATTGAATTTGTTACAATATTGCTTCTATTTTATGTTTTGCTTTTGGGGGAGCTGCCAAGGCGTATGGGATCCTAGCTCTCTGAGTATGGATTGAACCTGCACCCCCTGCATTAGAAGATAAGTCTTAACCTCTGGACTGCCAGGAAAGTTCCAGTTCTGATACTTTAAATCAAAAGTCCCTAACTTGCGGAATCTAACGCCTGATGATCTGAGGTAGAACTAATGTAATAATAATAGAAATGAAGTGCACGATAAATGTAATGCTCTTGATGGTAGTTTGCTCACTCAGTCATGCCATCCGACTCTTTGTGACCCTATGAACTGTAGACTGCCAGGCTCTTCTGTCCAAGGGATTTTCCAGGCAAGAATACTGGCATGGATTGCCATGTCCCTCTCCAGGGGAACTTCCTGACCTAAGGATCAAACCCAGGACTCCTATATTGCAGGCAGTCTCTTGCATTGCAAGTGGATTCTTTTATCGACTAAGCCACCAAGGCAGCTGCTTTGCTAGAGTTATCCTGAAATCACCCCCTCACCCACCCAGTTCTTCGAGAAAATTGCTTGCACAAAGCCAGTACCTGGTACCAAAAAGGTTCGGAACCACTGCTGTAAAGAATGCCTGTGATTATATTGAGTTCCCCTGGATAATCCAGAATACTCCCTTTATTTTAAAGTCATCTGATTAGGAACCTTAATTTCCTCACTGCCCTTACTCCTTGTTGTCATGTAATGTAGTATATCCACAGATCCCAAGAATTTGGATGTGGACATCTCAGGGTGGCGGTGGGGGACATTTTTCTGCCCACCACAGTTACTGTGATAGAATATCAACAGAAGGGAGTTACTTGAAAACCCTTCCTAAGAAGAAGGTCCTATGTGTGTGAAATGTTCTGTGTCTACCGTAAGAATCTTTTAATTGACTTGCTACTTACCACCAAAATTTTAAACATTTTCCACCCTTAAAAAAGATTTTTAACATGAAATTTCATCACACCCCTTACTAAGCCTCTCAGATTACATGTCTTCAGCCCATTTCACAAAAATCTCTTTCCACACTTCCCAACATTCCTTGCCTGACTACTCTTTGACTTCAATAAACTCTTGGTTCCTGGCAACCAAGCTGATGTTCAGAAGCATTACTGGGTAATATATGTCCCCAAGCACCACTGTTCCTGATTTTAAATTGGCTATACATTTTACCTTTTAAAAGACCTTGCTCTCCTTCTCTCTTGGGAGTAGATGGTTTGTGTATCGTAGGTTTATTATACCTTAACATTTCCTTTTGCATTTTGCTCTGTAATGGATAGCTAGCAGGAAGTTCTGTCATAAAGTACATGAGCCATGTGATCTACCCATAGACTCAGGTCATGGAACTAACATGATATATTTCCTGTTCCATTTTCATGTGGAATAATATGTACTTTTTCCTGGCTTATCTTTTCTTTTGACTTTTCTACTCAGCCAAACCTAGACGTATCAACAGAGTGGCTGCCACCCAAAGTGGTGATGTGTATGGGGACTGCTACTGCTAAGTCGATTCAGTCGTGTCCGACTCTGTGCGACCCCAGAGACGGCAGCCCACCAGGCTCCCCTGTCCCTGGGATTCTCCAGGCAAGAACACTGGAGTGGGTTGCCATTTCCTTCTCCAATGCATGAAAGTGAAAAGTGAAAGTGAAGTTGCTCAGTCGTGTCCGACTCCTGGCGACCCCATGGACTGCAGTCTACCAGGCTCCTCTGTCCATGGGATTTTCCAGGCAAGAGTACTGGAGTGGGGTGCCATTGCCTTCTCCAAAGAGTAGGGTAAATATTCACAAGCTCTCATATGTCATGTTGTAGCTTATAAAATTTGTAAATCTGAACAGAGACAGCAATACATTATTATTTATTTTTTAGCACAGGTAGAAAATGAAATCCTACCTGATATACCCAAGACTCTGTAAATTCGGTCAAACGTGAGACCAACACAGAGATGGTCAAACTGCGAGCTTGACATTGCTTGATCACTTTCAGGCAGTTTTCTCAGTCCGCATCAAGATGCACTGTGATTCTTGACTCTGTTCTGCTTTACAGGAGCTCTCTAGTGATGCACAAGTGATAGAAGGAATGTGACCAAGCGATCTTGGAGTCTGCTAAATGTGTCTAGCCCAAGAAGTAGTAAAGTAGGTTTTCAATAATATTATAGGTATGATTCTATGATGAATGTCTCTAACAAGAAATTTGGCTCAGCATATGGGGAAGGTTATAAAAACTAAAAATCACATTGTAGGAAACTTGAGGACAAAAACAATGATGTATTTTCATGTGTGATGACATAACTTTTTAATGATCTCTGATTTTAAAAGGAAGATTAACAAGAGAAGAGGTGTTTAGCCTTTTTATAAGAAAAGCACCACAGCACAACACAATGCCTAGAACTATAGCCCTCAGTTAATATGCTGTTGATATACAAAGCAAGAAGAAGGGATCACATAGAGAAAAAGTGTTGCTTTGCTGACAGGTAATGGCTCCGCTAAACTATTCAATTTAGTTCTTCTCCATTAAGCAAAAGGTCTTTAAACTCGAGGTGTTAATGGTGGACTTAGAAGAGTTGATAGCAGGAGTTACATTAGCTGCCGGAGATGTGTTTGTCTTTAGGCCCAGTTAAACCATTTCCCAGATAAAAGAACTTGAAGCTAGGATAGGGAAACCACTGAGTGAACTTTGAAAAATTAGGAGACTGGAAGACTTACCGAAAGTCAGGAGATGAGCAAATACCATCCCTGGTTTCAAAAATGAGGGAAACCATTCTGGAGACCAGACGTGAAACTGTTCCTCAGCGTAATTTGAGCATGGATTAGTATAGTTATGTACATTTAGAGAAGAAACACGTGTCTTTTACAAAGCTGCAGAGGTTCATAAAGATGGAGTTTATGTTAAATTAACTGCACTTCCTGTTATGAAAGAATCATTAAATTGGTTGCAGATAAGGAGAATTCTCTAGTTTAATGAATCTTGATTTAAATATAGCTGGCATATTCTTGTTGCATCCTTTCAGACAAGGTGGAAAAGTATGGATAAAGTATTATAATTAGTAGGTTGTACCTTGTTAGACTAATGTTCCCAAAGAGTAGAAGTTTTATTCCTTATTCACTTAGTCTTTACCAACAAGATGCATAAGCTGTCCCTGTGTAGCTTCATATTTTTACCCGTGACCTTCATGAAGACATCGAATTTATACTCTGCAAATGTGCAGATGACAGAAAGCTGGGAGTAATAGCAGACTAGATTGGTGTCATCAAACCCACTATACATTTCATAACTATTGCCCTTTTTATAAATACCTTAAAATTAAATTTCTTTCCCAGTCTTGAAACCTTGACCATGGGGTATGCTCTTTTAAATGACCCATTGGATTTTGCCTGTGACTGACACCAGTCCAGGTTAAGAACACCCTTATCTTGGGTGCTAGGTGTGAGAAGAATATCAAAAGAGTTTATAAGGGTGGGAGCACCAAGACATGAAAACAATTTTAAAACACAGTAGTCTGTAACAAAGGTTCAAAAGAGGAGAAATCGATGTAGGGTTAGAGTTAATGAGAGGGTTTAGGTTTTCTGTATCAAGATTCATTGGGCAGCTGCCAGCAACACTCAGCATCATAAGTGCTGTGATGTCCACGTGTTTTTAGGGAACACTCAGAGTTCATGGAACACGGGTATGCTCTCTGAGTCTCAATTATTTTCATGTGACTGTTTAGGCTGACTGCTTTTTGTTCCTACGGTTGACCATTTCTCTAATCCATTATCAGTTCCTGGCAAGCCCAGGAAGAATAGTTAAAATCAGTTGGGAAGGTTAATGTCTTTAGCTAATGACTGAGACAAGAATTTTGATTTTAGCTGCTTAAACATGTTGCCCATGAAAACAGATATTAAGAGCTGCCTGGCTTTATTAAGGAGTGTGGTGTTTCTGTTCTCAGTTCATTTATTGGGTATCTTCTGCAAGAATTGTAAATGAACAGGCCTCAGGGGCCAGGTAGATAATAAGGGAATAAAACAAGCAGAGAGAACATGGTAAACAAGAGAATACATTCCTTTTATAAAGGGGACAGATGGCCTTAAGCACTAGCTAATAAACCTTTGTGTGAGGCCTTACCCAGGGTTGCCAGATAACTGATTTTTCACAAAATAAAGAATGTGGATTCTGATGTAAAACTCCTAATTGTTGAAAGATTGGCAACTGATTCAAAATTATTCAAAATTACACTCAGGAAGTCTGTACAAGGTGGAAGATAACAAAGACTCTGACCCTTTCCCTGAATGATTTTCCCTTTAAAAACCTTCATTTAAAATAAAATTAAAAAAAAAAAAAAAAAACCTTCATGGTCTGGCAGAATTTTGCAGCTGGTTTCTGGACAGGAATCCACTGTTTCCCCAGGTGCTAGTCTCCTAAATAAAGCAAACTTTCTGTTTCTACCAAAAAAAAAAAAGCCCCGCAAAACAAAACAAAGAAAACCACTTTGAAAAAAGCAACAAACTGTATCAATTGTATCTTGTCCTCACATGGGGGCCAGTTTGCAATCTCTGCACTGTTTGGGTAAGGAGGTGAGATAGGAGAGAAAGATGTAAAAGAAATGCATATAAGGCCCGGTCCTTTCTTCCTATATCCGTACAATTTATTTAAGAGAAAAGAAATAGGAGACCCACATGAAAAAAATAAATAAGTCAAATTGATATTAAGTGCCAATACAAGTGGCATTTTACTTAATCCTCTAACAAATCCTGACAAGCACAAAGCTCATTACAGTCGTCTGGAGAAATGTCCTTTTTTTGGACTTGTTTGTTAGCAGAACATTTTGCTGGGATAACAGTTTCTTAGATGCCTCATTGCTTTTTGTCATGGCAGAAAATCCCACTCGTTCAGGGACTGAGTGTTGATTGATCTACTCGTTTGTCTCAGTGACGGGGAATCGAATAGGCACAGGCACAGAATTATCGGGGGTGAACGTAATTTGTTGGAGGGACAGGAGTCTGGTCTAAACAAAGCTAAGTGTCATTGTTTGGAGAAAGCAGAGGAAATTTTGAAAGTGTGGCCTGGCTGTACGTGACTGCTAGCTTTGAGTGCTGGTTGGAGGCCTTTGGATTTCATATTCTGAGCCAGCACCATCCATTAGAACTTTTGGTGGTGATGGAAATGTTTTGGTGGTGGTAGAAATGTTCTATGATCTGTATTAATACAATAGTTACAAGCTGTATGTGGCTGTTGGACTTTTGAAATGTGACCCATGTGTTCGAGGAAGGAATTTTTAAAATTTTAGTTAAATAAACTCATGTGGCTAACGGCTACCATATTAGATAGCACAATTCTAGGCAGTGAGGTACTGTGACATTGGTTTGGTGGTTAGTGGCATGATGAAATGACAGTACAAATTACAATGAAGGTTGGCCTGAAAGTTTTCCATCATAGTAACTGATAGAAATTTTCTACCATTGGTGGAACTAGAGAAGTTTGAAGATGAGATTTTTTTTTTTTTTAGCAATGTCATAAGGAAGGAAAGAAGGAAGCAGAAAGCAGGACATCAGTTCACTTTATGAGTGGTTTAAACTTGAATAAAATACTAATGCTGGAGGCCTGAGTTTTCTTTCTTTGGGATGTGAGGAAATTGCCCACATCTACTCCCACCCTTCCAAAACAAATATGTCATTGTGGCTCAGTGGCTTATCCCAGGTCACCTAGCAATTCTTTATCAGGGACATGAAAAGTTCCAGCCATAGGATGTCCTAATTTTGTGACTCGTCCATCAGAATCAATCAGTGTTTCCAGGTTGGCTGGCTGTGGACAGGCATGGGGAATTTTTAGTGCTGCCATTTGCTTTTCTCCTCCTCTCACCTCTCCAGCCAAAAGTTGTCATTCCAGGCCTGACCCGCCCTCCTCTATTCCTCCTTCCATCCTGGGCCTGCCTACAATAGGGCCTCCTCCCCCCAGGAGATTCTGGTTTTGATGACTTCCACAGGCTGCTGTAGGTCTGGAGGGTCCATCTTTAACACCAGTACCTCGACTTCAGGTGATCTCTTCATCATGTTAACCAATGCCCACCAAGATGGGCACACTTAGTGAGACCACTCACAATGACCTGGTAGGAAACTGACCACTCTAGCTATAAACAGGGTCCTTGAGCCAAACTCCCCAGGGTCCTTTTTTTCATTTTGATTTTTAAGACCTAGGTTGTCATGTAAATCCATTGTCTCAGCCCGTGTCCCTCTCAGTGGAGGCAGGCAGGGACAGGTGGGAGGAGCCAGGCCTTCCTCGGTCCACACTGTCAGTGAAGATGTCCTTGATGACATTTTTTTAAATTATTTTAATTGGAGGCTAATTACTTTACAATATTGTAGTGGTTTTTGCTGTACATTGACATGAATCAGCCGTGGGTGTACATGTGTCCCCCACCCTGAATCCCCACCCACCTCCCTCCCCATCCCATCCATCAGGGTTGTGCCAGTGCACCAGCTTTGAGTGCCCTGTTTCATGCACTTGATGACTTTTGAAACATGAGTGAACTCATGACTCAGCAATACTTAGAACTAAGAGGAAATATTTATTTAAATACAAGCTCTTTTATAAAACATCCATGGGAAGATACACAGGCAGATGTCAACATCGCCTGCCTCTGGGGAGAACTGGGTGGTGGGAATCTTGGGTCGAAGGAAGCTTTTCTGTATGTACTTTTGATGCATATTTAACTTTGAACCATATAAATGTTTTGCTTATTCAAAAATTGAAAAAATAACATTTTGAGATGGGAAGAACGGAGAGCTGGCATGTGTCCCAGCACTAACTGCTCTTCTTCCCTTTAGCCTCCACTTCCAGAAATAAGACCTTTGCCTTCTGCCCTGATGGAGCTACACTCTATAGCTGAGCAGAGACAACCTTGTCTCTGTATTGAGCAGCCCTTGTCATCAGTAAACCTCCACTGGTCTATAGGAAGAGTGATCCTGTGGCATTCCGAGTGTTAGCGTTAATATAAGTTCATGTTCCCACACACAGTGAGGTGGAGTTTGGAGCAGAGAAAGGTTTATTACAGGGCCAGGCAAGGAGGCTCAGGCACTAAAAACTCTTGAGCTCCCTGAAGGGTTTTGGCAAAGCATTTCTGGGGTTTTTTTTAATGACTTTATTTTTTTAATTGAAGGATAATTACTTTACAAAATTTTGGGGTTTTCTGTCACACATCAACAAGAATCAGCCACAGGTACATCCATGTCCCCTCCCTCCCGAACCTTCCTCCCACCTTCCTCCCCATCCCACCCTTCTAGATTGTCACAGAGCCCCTGTTTGGCAAAGCATTTTAAAAAGCCAGGCGAGAGAGCTGGAGAGTCACAGGATACCTGATCAGATTGTAAACAATTCTCTGATTGGCTGATGCTGAGGGAGCAGGGTGGTGTCATGGGGGTTACCTTCATCAGTCCTTAGGCTCAAGGAGACCTGGGGCTGTTTGCTCATGGACATCAAGTAGTTAACATCTTCCATTTGGTGGGGCATTTTCACATCTGTGAAACAACTCAGGAAATTTGCATCAAGGACCATTTTCTATGTACTTTAGAGAGGAGCTGAAGCAGAGCATGGGGAGGTGGGGGCGGAGGGGGGGAAGCCTGTCCTGGGAAGGCGCCATAGGGTCCTGCTAGGTTACATTATTCCTAATCCACCTTACTCCACAACACCCTAAACCAGTGGTTCTCAACCAGTGACCCGGGAACAATCAGCAATGTCTGGATGCATTTTGTTTGTCACAGTTGGAGGGTGGTACTGTTGACATCGAGGAGGTAGAAGCCAGGATGCTGCTTCCTACTATGGCCAAAGCAGAGCTCACAGCAAAGAACTATTAAAATGTTAGTAGTGAGAAGGTTTTTCAACCAAACCCAACTGCCCTTTTAAGTGGAGGATAGATGTCAGTGACTGAGCACAGACTCACGGATATGAGTCCAGCTCTTTTAGATACTAGTTGTATCATCTTGGGCTGCCCAGGTGACTCAGTGGTAAAGAATCTGCCTGCCAGTGCAAGAGACACAGGAGACGTGGGTTCAATCTCTACGTTGGGAAGATCCCTTGGCAATGGCAACCCGCTCCAATATTCTTGCCTGGGAAATCCCATGAACAGAGGAGCTTGGCAGGCTACACCCCATGGGGTCGCGAAGAGTTGGATATGACTGAGCATGCACACACTGTATCATCTTAGGCACTTTCCCTAATTGATCTGAATCTTAATTTTTCTCACTGATGAAATGTACTTAATACCTGCCTTTACCAGCTCACAGCACTGTGAGAATCAAATGATTTAACAATGTGAACAAGTCCTGGGAAAAATGGAATGCCAAAGAGTGAAGTCTCTGTTGAATTAGCAAAAGCAGGATCTCTCAGCCTCTGGTTTCTAATCAGATTAGTTCTGTTAGAACTGAGCATGGCAGGCAGTGCAACTACCTCCCCCCAGTGCTGAAGAAGTGTCACTTAGCATTCTCGAGCTGGCCCTGGTCTGGCCTGGGCATCAGAGAGTAGATGGAGCTGAAAGAAGACAGTCTTTCCTTCCCAACAGCAGGGGTTTCAGAAATAAGAGAGAAAGATGTGCTTCTAGTGGTGGGCTTCCTTGGCACTTTTTAAATTAAGCAACAAGGAAATGAGCTGCCCCATTCAGAGAGGGGGAGTTCTTCTAATCTCATTCGATGTAGAAGCATGTATTATCGTCTACCATTGCCATCCACCCCTTTGTACAGATCTTCCCTCCAAGTCTGTCAGCTTTCATAGAGGATCACCTGCCCTTCTGACTTCTTTCTCGAAAAGTCCTCAAGCAAGTGATTTGAAATCTTCCTTGATGACTTTCAAGCAAGATGTGGCAGGTAATTAAGCAAAAACAATCTGAAACTTCTAAATAGGAGAAGCCCCCCTATCCTACCCCAGGGTGATTACCTTAGCTGTTCATTCCTAAGTGACCTCTTTTAGCACTCATATGGCCCTGATCCTGTTTGTTAAGCTACCCAGGTTTGTTATGCTTCTGCATCCTGGTTAATCATGGAAATTCCCCCAAACTCTGACTCCAGGGGATAATAGGCTACACCCAAACTTACTGCACAGCTTCCTTCCAGGGCAACAAGAAACACTGCATTGTTACATTTGGTGTTCATGGCAGGCTGGGAGGCTGGAGTTTCCAGTGTTTCTACAGCCAGTTGGGCCATCTGAGCTGGAGCTCCTGCTCCCAGGGCACAAGGGCACTTTTGTTTTCAAGTTAAAAGGGTTAATATCTACAGGCCATCTGCATGCCTCCCTGCACAGCTTGGCCAATGGGGTTCTGGTCTGGTCAGCCAGCCTGTGTCCCAGTGCTCAGGGCTTAACCATTTTTATCACTACCACCCCACTTCCCTCTCCTCGTGTGCTTAAGGATTTTTAAAGGTAGCTCTTAAGATATTGCATAAGATCATAGAATTTTAAAATTCTGAAATTCTTCATTCTAAATTCCGAAAATGATAGACAATGTGTGTTAGGTTCTAGGTGTTTAACTACTTAACAGATGCTGATAGGACATATGCCATGTGCTTATTCAGGACTTTTAATATTTGATGACATTAGGATCATTGGTTGCTGGAAGCATCTTATTTATCAAACTCAAGTGGGTTTATTCTAGCCTTAAATCTATTATTTCATCAAGTTAAAGTGTAATTATTATCAACTGCAAGCACTTTCAAAGCTATGCTGGTAATAAGAGCTAACATTTATTAAGTGCTTAACGTATGCTAGGCACCATTTTAAGCACTTTAGAATTATTAACTCACTCTTACAACAACCCTATGAATTAGGACAGAGGACAAAACGAGGTACTGAGAGGTTAAATAACCTACTCTGGGCCACAGAACCAGTAAGTGGCAGGATAAAACTGGGATTCTAACCCCAACTGTCTCTGTCTAGGGTCCGTCAGATCCTAGCGATCATGGAACCAGCACACTGTCCTCTGAACACTGTGGTGCCTACGACAGACATTAAAATGGAAAAACGCTCCATTATCCAGTAGAACAGTGGGGGCCAGTGGCACAGACAAAGCCAGCCGTCTTTAGAATGGGAAAAATGAACAAAATTCAACAATTTTAAAGCGTGATTTCCCTAATTGGGTGGTCCAGAAGCCAAATTTTCTCCTCACCCCTGAATATAGAATCCGAACTGTAGCCTCAAAAATACTTTTCTCTAGAAAGTACGTCATTGTTCAGTCACTAAGTCATGTCTGACTCTGCGACCCCATGGACTGCAACACGCCACGCTTCACCATCTCCTGAAGTTTGCTCAAACTCATGTCCACTGAGTTGACAAGAGTACATAGTCATTTTGAAATGAAAAAACAAATCAATCCCATGGGCACTGGCCAGAACATGGGAAAGAAAATGAGAAAGTCGTAACTTCAAAAATCATTCTTGACCACAGCACTCCAAATTGACAGGGAGGGTTGAGATCTACTTGGAGGGGTGGCATATTCTGGACTGTTTTAAAAGCTAAACACAATGGAGTATTACTCAGCCATTAAAAAGAATACATTTGACTCAGTTCTAATGAGGTGGATGAAACTGGAGCCTATTATACAGAGTGAAGTAAGCCAGAAAGAAAAACACCAATACAGTATACTAACCATATATATGGAATTTAGAAAGATGGTAACAATAACCCTGTATACGAGACAGCAAAAGAGACACTGATGTATAGAACAGTCTTATGGACTCTGTGGGAGAGGGAGAGGGTGGGAAGATTTGGGAGAATGGCATTAAAACATGTATAATATCATGTATGAAACGAGTCGCCAGTCCAGGTTCGATGCACGATACTGGATGCTTGGGGCTGGTGCACTGGGATGACCCAGAGGGATGGTATGGGGAGGGAGGAGGGAGGAGGGTTCAGAATGGGGAATACATGTATACCTGTGGCAGATTCATTTCGATATTTGGCAAAACCAATACAATATTGTAAAGTTTAAAAATAAAATTAAAAAAAAAAAAGGAAAAAAAAAAAAGCTAACTGTTCCATAGACTGTCACAGGGGGAGTAATGACTCACTAAAAATCTGCTCAATGGCTAAAAGATCTGATAAAGGAAGCACTGGGTCCAAGGGTGACTATTTTAGAAGTTATTTTCCCCTGTGGGAATCAAGTTCCCCCAAAAAGCACACCTGCCTTTTCTGGCGAGTGCAGTTCACTGTGTCTAATGCTTTTGTTGTGAAAGGATGATCGTTTCTGGTGAGTTCAGTTCACTGGGTCTGAGATTTCTGTTATGAAAGAACAATGAAGAGGCTCACTCTCTGCTTGGAAGCCTTCACCCCAAAGACACACAGCACATCACTAAGGAGAGGAGAAAAAGAGGGTGGATGTGGTCTCTGGAGACTGTAATAAGATATTCTATCCTGAATCTATTTTATTCAACTCCCAATGCATATATATATACATACACACACAGACACACATGCCTAGACACCAGAGGTATAAATTGGGTGTGATTACAAGGAAAATAAAGAGTTATAAGGAATTGGGTTCAATCATAGGGTCTAGCTGCACTTCCTTCCCGGTGGAGAGGAGATGAGCCACTCTCACTCTCATGCCAGAGCTCTCTCTCCATCCAGGGTGTGCTGTCATCTACTTTGCATTATGGACCAGGCTGCATTTGGTTATTGAGCACAGAGCTCATATATAGACTGTCTTGGTGACATTCTAGTTCTTCTGAGCTAATTTTTCATATTGTGGCTTTGTTGTTTTTAAGGGTGTGGTCAGTGCCTGGGCTGTAAAACATATCTTTGATTGTATGATACATCTGTGGATTCACTCATTTATTTAGTTGGCAAATAGTTATTTAGCTTGGCACTGAGCTAGGCCTTGGAGGTAAGGCAGAGGCAAGATAGACATAGTGCGGCCCTGATCCAGCTTTTGTACTTGCGGTAGAGACGGACCCGAAAAAGTAGACATAATAAAATGATTACCACCTTTAAAAGCGTTACGAAGAAAATCACCATGGGTAGGGCTGCTACCTTTTAGACAGGGTATTCAGGGGGTTCTGAGGAGGTGACCCAGGGCTGGGATCACAAGCTTGAGAAGGAGCCAGCTAACAGAAGAGTGGAACTGAGAACTTTCTTGATAGAACAGCTTCCGCTGAGCCCTGGGGGCAGGAAGGGGTGCATGAATTCAAGCACCTAAAGGCGAGGCCAGTGTAATGGAGGGTCCCAAGCCTGGAAGAGAGAGAGAGTGAAGTGAGAGCAGTGGCTTTCGACTGGGGCTGGTGTTGTCCCCCAGGGTCACAGGACATTGCTGTCACATCTGGGGGGAGGGGATGCAAGTCGTGTCCAGCGACTAGACCCAGAGATACTGCTACACATCCTGCGATGCCCAGGACAGTCCCCCGAAACAACTGTCTGCCCACAGATGTCAGCAGTGCTAGTCTGAGAAACCCTGGCTTAGAGAACTAGGCAGACGCTTAAGCTAAGGTGGAAGTCTAGGAAGAGGGAGAGGAATAAATTCAAGGTATATTTCAGAGTTAGGATGGACTGGACTGGTTTGTGGTTGTAAGTGGGGGTGAGGGCATGACCGGAATGATCGATGAGCCAGCATTTAACTTGAGCACTTGGGTGGCTTTTGTGACTATTGATCAAGATGGAAAAGAATGATATGGGGGAAGGGTTGTGAGGGAAAATCAAGGTCTCCAGTCTGGACATGTCAGTTTCAGGGTGTCAGTGAGTCACTGAAGGAGAGAATCAAGTAGGTCGTTGGAAGTGTGGATTTAGGATTCAGGGAAGAGGTCAGGGTTCTGCTTCAGTTTGTCAAACTGTAGATTCACAGTGAGATAGATGGAAAAGCGAGGCCCCCAGACTAAGGAACACCCACATTTTGGCTTTACCTCCATATAGCCTCCTCTAGAGTGTCAGATTTTTAAAATAAACAAAATTGGCCAAGTCCTTCCCTTAGGATTTTCCACTGGCCTTCTGTTACCTACCCATGCTCCATGGCACACAAATCCTTTACAGTCTTCCCCTCACTGGCGTGTCCAAACCCACCTCCTGCGGCTACGTTGAACACACCCGACTCCAGCCGCACTGAGGTATCTATCCCAGGTCTATGCTGATCACTGTGAATGCCTTCATTCTGGAAACAGCTCTCTCTTGGCCCTTCCCCATGCTCCCAGGCTGTGACTGTTAGTCACTGCTTCCCAGGCTGCTCTCAGTCTCCTGCACTTACCTCTGTTACATCATGGATGACTTTGTTTTGTAATAATCGCGTGCAGTTATGTCCTGCCTACTGTACCGGGAACAGCTAGAGAACAGGAGCCTTGCCCAATCATCCAGACATCCGTAGGGCCCCACACAGTGCCTGGCACATGGTGTTCAAGAGATGTATCACTTTTTTCTTCTTAATTCTAAGATTATTATAGACTTTCCGGAGAGATATGTTCTTGAACCTACAGTTCAGGATCTGCAATTAGAGGTGAGATATGTTGCGGGGAGGCAAGTGGGGAACACAGGAGTGGAATTTGGGCTTATCTGTTTTTTTGGCCGTGCTGGGTTTTAGTCGCAGCATGTGGGATCTAGTTCCCTGACCAGGGATTGAATCCCGGCCCCCTGCATTGGGAGTGCGGAGTCTTAGCCGCTGGACCACCAGGGAAGTCACAACAATGAATTTTAGAAGATATTATTTTTCAATTTTGGTTTCCTCAGGGTATATGCCTAGGAGTGGGATTAGTTTTTTAAGGAATCCCCATACCATCTTCCATAGTGGCTGTATCAATTTATATTCCCACTAACAGTGCAAGAGTGTTCCCTTTTTGCCACACCCTCTCCAGCATTTATTGTTTGTCGATTTTTTGATGATGGCTGTTCTGACCGGTGTGAAGTGTTATCTTATTGTAGTTTTGATTTGCATTTCTCTAAGAATGAGCAATGCTGAAGTAAGTCAGAAAGAAAAAGATAAATATCATATTCTAACACATATATACAGAATGTAGAAAAATGGTACTGAAGAATTTACTTACAGGGCAGCAGTGGAGAAACAGACATAGAGAACACACTTATGGACATGGGGAGAGGGGAGGAAAGGGTGAGATGTATGGAAAGAGTAACATGGAAACTTATATTACCATATGCAAAATAGATAGCCAATGGGAATTTGCTGTATGGTTAAGGAAACTCAAACAGGGGCTCTGTATCAACCTAGAGGGGTGGGGTGGGGAGGAAGATGGGAGGGAAGTTCAAAAGGGAGGGGATATACCGTATACCTATGGCTGATTCATGTTGAGGTTTAACAGAAAACAACAAAATTCTGTAAAGCAATTATCCTTCAACAACAACAACAAAAAACTAAAAAAAAAAAAAAAAAGGTATTCTTTTTCCAACGCCGTCACATAAAGGTTCTATTCTTTCCAGATGTTGGCCCAATTAAAAGCTGCCCTAGATAGATGCCAGGAATTGTCAGGGGAATCAAGATCTGGAGTTGGTTGGCAGTCTTTCTCTAGCGCAGCAGCATAGTAAATACCCTTTTTCTGTTGTTACATAAAAGAAACAGGATGGACAGTTTTTCAGGTTTGCTGTTTCAAAGAGAAAGAGAGGAAATAATAACTTAGCAGTTTTAAAAGCAGCTACGTTCCTCATAAAATCATGGAGGAGTGCAGGCCTTAAAGCTGCACTCAGGACCCCAAAACAGACAGTGATGTGAGTGCCAGCTCTTGACTCTTCCAGCCTTCCTTCCTCACCAGCATGGGTGACAGTGGGTGGGGCCGGGCAGGCAGGCTGGCTCTGCCATTTATGAACTCGACATTGTGCAGGACAGTGAATGTCTGAGCCCAGCAGTACCAGTGTGGTTTGAGCATTAGATCTGAGGGTGTATGAGAAAGTGCTTTGAAGACAGTAGTTGGGTGTACAAATATTAAATCTCTGTTATTGTTGCTGGATTTCCACTCACCTCCTATGGAACTTAAGCCATGTGACAGCAGGGACTTGGCAAGCTGAGAAGAACTCAGTTCTTAGTGAAGAAACAGATACCAGTCCCCCCTTCTCCCTACTGGGGCCCTGCTTAAATTCAGAATTCTAAATAACCTGGGACTCTGACCTCTCCTGATGGCAGTTCCTACTATTGACAGGTCATTTTCAAAAGGCAGTGGGATTCTGCAAAAGAATCTCACTGTAGAAAAGGCAAAAAGAAATCTAACTTTTGTCTGTTAAAGAAACCTTAAAAAAAAAAAAAAAAACCTATGTGCAGAAAGGGGAAATGCTGTCTTTGCTTTCCAGCATATTAAATAAAAATTTGAAGATTTCTGTTGTAGCTTTACTCTATCCTAGGGTCTGAAAAAGTTTGCAGAAACTATACTGGGTTTCTTAGGAGTCCTTTCCCCTCATCTATTTCTTCCTTTATATGTTTTATCTGCTTGTCTTGGGGCAGTGGAATTCTCCTGGGGAAATGAGAAGTCCTTCTCTTCAAGGACACAGAGTGCAGTAGCATGGGGTGAAGGTGTGTCATTGAAGATAGCAGGAGAGGGGAAGTTGGGGTGGGCAGGGAAACTCCAGCTTTGCGTTACATGCATTTTCAAGAAAATCATGGAAAACTAAGCAGTGCAGTCAGCACAGTCCTCCTCCCGCAAGATTATTTCCTTATTTTTAACTTAAAGACAGATCTATTCCCTCACCCACTATATTCTGTCAAACACTGAAATTGGATATAGCTGAGATATTATAAATTAGGAGCGTCTTAAAGTTGTAAATAGGAAAGAGATTTTGAAGCAGTGAAGGTGTATTTGCAAACAAAATCAAAGGATGAAGTCTTCTGAAATTTTGCTTAGTAAGATGAAATCCTATTTTTTCAGGGTGTTCACATATGCAAATATCTTAAGATTCAGTTTCCTTTTGGAATTCGGAATAAGCCTACCCAAGCCACCTTGATGTTCCTCTTCACACTTCTTATTCATTCATTCATTTAATTTTAAGCAGTCTTTTAAAAGCACATTGAATGCTTTCATTGGCATATTGCTAATTAAAAAAAGTTTTTTTTATTATGGCGGCTCTGAAATGCTTCAGGCAAGTTTAGGAATGGGTGAGAAGAAACTGCACAGAATGAAAAAGCTCCTGGTTGCTCTAGCTGAGGGAAAAACAAACAGCTGCAGAGAGCAGAAGCAGATGGAGTATATGTGGCAGTGGGGCATCTCTTAGCCCTCAGAATCCTTTTAGGTACACGCAAGGCAAAGTCTGGCCACATGTGGGGTGCCAGGCATAACCTTTTACCCTCAGGCATTTAGCCCAATGTAGGAGGAATTTAAAATAGCAGTCTACTCTTAAATAGCAAACATTACAGCCATCCACACTTGTTCTGCTTTATTGACCTATACACATCCTTAGCAGGCACCTGGAGTAGAGAGGCCCCCAGAGACCCCAGCAGGAGAGCATCTTTGTTCTCAGCTTTCCAAGGCCTTAGAATACTTATTTCCTGATGTGTTCTTACTCAGTAGGTAAATCTGGATACCTGCTGGTGTTAGGCAGCAGGAATATAGCAACAAATAGGAGGGACTTGGCCCCTTACCCCATGGAACCAGGTTAAACCGTCTGGACATTTTAGCACTATTACTGAATTACTTTTCAAAAAGTTATCCCACTTCAGACTCCCTCAGAGGTTTTGATTTGCATTTCTCTGATAATGAGTGACATTGAGCTTCTTTTCATGTGTTTGTTAGCCATCTGTATGTCTTCTTTGGAGAAATGTCTGTTTAGTTCTTTGGCCCATTTTTTGATTGGGTCATTCCCATGGTATTTTTAATTTTCAAAAATTTCCTAGTTGATGCTTTTATATTTATCCCTTTAATTGAACTTTGACTTCTAAGGTCATTTCCTCTAAAAAGATTTCTATTGTGATATTTGTTGAAATTAAATTTATTAATGAATTTAGGAAGAAATAGCATCTTTAACTGTTCTACCCTTCTAAGAATGAAATGTCTATATATTTATTGTCTTTTCCTTTTCTCAGTAAATTTTTATTCAAAGATTCTCTACCTATTTTTGGTTAAATATACTTCTAAGTAAATTACGTGGGATGTTTTGTTACTGTTTTGGATTTTTTTCCTACTGTGAATAGGATTCTTTTTTTTCCCATTTTCTAGCTAGAAATGTATAAAATCTAGATTTGTGTGAGTACATTTTATAAACTGCCAACTTGATCTTTTGAAACTACTCCACTAGGTCCGTGATTGATTCTTGGATATTACAGGTAATAATCATATTATCTGTGAGTTATCATTTTTCTCCTTATAATCAGCATTTTGTACTTGGTTTTCTTGTCTTACTTTACTACCTGGATCTTACAAAATCGTATCAAAGAATTTTTATGATGAAAGGACCAGGCTTGTTTTGTGCGTGACTTTAAAGGGCAAATGGCTCTTGCACTGTTTCTCAAACTGCATTCTTTAACACACATACATCATTAGTAGATACGTAAATGCAAATCCGTTGGTCAAATGCATTTGGGAAGTGTCCCTCTAGTGCTTCCAATAGTATAATGTTGTCACTTAGTTCAATAATTGTTTTCCATATTAAGAAAGTTTCTTCCTGACTCTAGCTTTACTAAAAGATTTTTTGTCAACTTTAATTGGATATTGACTTTTTTATAAAATTGATTCAAGCAGACAATGAAAAGGCAGTCATTGGAAACACAGTTCTCTTTTTGATATACTCTAAGTACTTGAAAATAATAAAACCATGTTTTTCAGAAAATATTGTTTAATTTAGATTTGGTATCAGTCCAGATGAACAGGGTAATTGTATTATTTCTTTATAGATTGCGATGATTGTTAGACTTTCTTCCTATAGGCATGCTGATCTTTCTCCCATATTAGAGTAATCTGTATGGAAATTATCCTAAGATTTAGTTCTTTCTGCAAGCTATCTTGGGGTAGACAGGTTTCTGAAATCGTTCTCCTCAGAAATTGTGTTTGGCGGGAAAACAAGGAGGGGACTCATTTTTCCACCTGAATAGTGTTTATTCAACTCAGTTTTACTTTTGTTTGTAATTTTATATTATATTTGGGCTTCTCTTTCTTCATTTGTTAAATTGGGGATGTGACAACCAAACACCCTTTAAGTTGCTTAGGGTTTTAATGCTGTTTTATTTGTTGTTTGTGATTCTCTGATCATGCCCTGCAGCCGTTGCTTCGTTAAGTGCATGCAGGATGCTATGGAAGAGCGAAAGAGAAAGAAAGAGGTGAAAGGTGGGCAAGAGGTTACGTTTTACTCCTCAACTCTTTTAAGAAAGTCTGTGCTGGTTTTCCTTTGGTACAAAGGTGATTATTTCTTGCATATTTTCCCACCCTTTCTTCAATACTCCGTGGATTAGAAACTCAAATGACTCTGGATTTAAAAAGACTAATCCTCTATGGGAAAATGTGGAGATTTCCCCCCTTTTCTATGGTCCAGGGAAAATTAATACACCAGAAAATGATCAAAAGTCTGTCATGACACTTAAAAGACAATCTTGTAAGAAAATAAACTGAAGTATGTATAAACTTAAAGCATGGCACTGTGACCCAACCTCACTTGCTCTGCAAGCCTTAGGGAATCCTGACGTAGCCAGAATGTAACATACGGAAGTGGTCTCATGGAAAGAAAAGGAGAAAGACCAGAGCACTGTATTCCTATTGGGTCCATACTTGGTTATTGCTAGTCCACAGAGGTCCTATAGAGACCATTTCTCATCCAGAAGGACAATGTGTACTCTTCCGTGTCAGACTCATCACTTGTATTCATTCAACAAATGGTTATTGAGAGCCCATTTTATACCATTTGCTGGTACCACAGAGATACAAACCCATCTCCTTAATTTTAGCCCAGAGCAAATTAGGTAAGAAGAGTGCCTTGGAAATAAGTTTTTTGCAAATACTGAGGTTAAAGAAGGAGATAAAAGGACAGTTAGTCCTCTTGGTCTGACTTTGGTGTGTTTAAACTTACTGTGTGCCGACAGCAAGTGTGACTTTTGCCTTTTAAATAAATAGATAAACCACTCCAGACAGGTCCCAGTAGAGCATTTTGTTTATAAATAGATCCATCCTTTTGGGCCTGATGGAATGAAAAGGTTGGGTTGCCTCAAAAAGACAGGACCTAAAAGTATTGAGAGTGCTTTAAAAATAATATATGCATTAGTTTCCCTGCTGCAGTAAGTTTCCACAATCTTAGTGGCTTAAAACAGCACAGATTTATTATCTTAAAGTTTTGTATGATGGCCATCCAGTACCATCTCCCTGAACTAAAAATCAAGGTGTCCAGAAGGTCTACATTCCTTTCTGGAAGCTTTGGAGAAGAAACTGTTTCCTCACTTTTTCAGCTTCTAGAGGTCCTTACAGAGAAGGCAATGGCACCCCACTCCACTTCTCTTGCCTGGAAAATCCATGGAGGGAGGAGCCTGGTGGGCTGCAGTCTATGGGGTCGCACAGAGTTGGACACAACTGAGAGACTTCACTTTCACTTTTCACTTTCCACTTTCATGCATTGGAGAAGGAAATGGCAACCCACTCCAGTGTTCTTGCCTGGAGAATCCCAGGGACGGGGGAGCCTGGTGGGGTGCCGTCTATGGGGTCGCACAGAGTTGGACATGACTGAAGCGACTTAGCAGCAGAGGTCCTTACTTTTTTTTGTTGTTGTTGCCACTTCCTCCATCTTCAAAGCCAGCAATGGCAGTTGTGTCCTTTTCACATCTCACTCGCTCTTCTTTTTGCCTCCTCTTTTTTCACTTTTCAGGATCCATATTATTACATTGAGCTCATCTGGATAATTTAGGACAATCTCCCCACCCCACATTCAACTGATTAGCATCCTTAATTGCATCTGCAACCTTGTAGGGTAACATTTTGCCTTCTTAGATAACATTCCGTTAGGTTTCAAGGTTCTAGGTGTTTAGGACATGGACATATGTAAGGGTCAACCTTTAATATAACTTAAGAGCATCCTCCTTTGTGTACTAGAGCACTTTGCCATCCCTTTATCATATGCTGTTAGTCTGTCTAGGACTCTCAGTAGATCTTGGTAGGGGTCCCTGAGGTATAGACTGTCTCCTGTGTTTTTTTCTCTTCCTCTCTTTCCCCTGTTGCTTCTATTTAACTCCCTCCAATCAATAAGCATAATAAACTTAACTTCAGGACCTAAATCTTTCTGTAATAAATGTACATAAATAAGAGATCATTTTACAAGGTGTGATCATGAAACTGGGCTTCTAATATTATTCCATATGACTGAAAAGCAAATATAGCTCCTGTTTTCAAAGATTGACTGTTTCATGTTACAGTGGTAACATGAGCCATGTTTGCTTTTCAATCTTTGAACACAGTTTTGAAAATCTAAATGCTGAGCTCACTGCTGAAGATAGTACAGATGGTGTCCTTCATTTCCTGTATTATTACGGATCTCCCACAGAACCATTCGCCATGTGATTTCTTTGGTGTTTACAGAAGCAGGTCATGTTTATGAAGCATGTCTGGAAGAAGGAAATGATATATGGAAAATCACTCCATGGGGTATAGAGTCAAGTGATCCCGAGGTTGGAATCAAGGGCTGTAAATACTTTTGGTGATTTCATATGCTCCATGGGACTGGTATTTTCCATCTTTTAGCACACAGTTTGGATAAACTTGAATGGATTTTTTAGTACTTCTTTGAAAATGGAATATTAACTGTCCACAGAGATTTAATCTTGGGCAAAAAGAAAAAAAAAAAAAGGAATAAGGTCATCACCTCTAATGACAGGATTAGTCCTTTCTCTTGAAAGTAATTGGATATCTCATGCGTTTTTTTTTGCTATTTCTGTTTAATTGAGAATACTCATTATCACTCAAGGTGGAAGTAACAGAAATGATTAATTTAGAAAGGAGAGGGATTGTGAGGTGGGTGGAAGTGACATTTGTCTGCATTATATTCTTAGAAACGTCAACTGTTAGAGTTGGAAATGCCTCTGATAAAACTGTTCATTAACATGCAAGGAAATAGAAGCCCAGATCCTTCTCTCTGGCCAAGAGTGTGCTGAGTCCAGGAGCAGAGCTGCAGCTTAAGTTGCAAGTTTCTGAGTTCTCAGTCTTTCTCAGAGCACCATACTCATCGCTAGTGCCTTTGAGCCCAGAGAGGCCCTTCCTGTCAGTTTCCAAGTGGGCATTTCTCCTGAACAGATGGCCAAAATACTTCCTGTGCGTTTTATCTTGAAGAACTGGAGAGTCGTCTGCTCTGGGCTGCAGTAGCCCGTTTGTGTGTACAGGTGCAAGTAGACGGGAAGGCAGGGAGAGGCACCACACTCTGCCAGCTACATTTTTAAGGACCGAAATCATGACAAAGGTGAACTGAGTGCACTTCCTTGTTCCGCTTCTCCATCATTGGTTTTTTGTTTGTAAATAACTTCAGAACTTGGGTTTTGTACTTGGTTTGGTGCAACAAAACGCAAGTTAAAACAACTGTGAAGCTTTAAGACATTGCTCTTGATAAACTTAACATTTAAGGTATTCTATTGACATAGGCACTGCATATGCATACAACAAAGGAAGGCATCCGTGCGGCACATTCATCTACAGTTTGGAGGGTGATTTATCTTGGTGTATGTTATGAGAATCGTGGTTTTCAACCAGGGATGTTTGTCCCTCTCTGCTCAGTCACCATTTGGCAATATATGGAGACATTTTTGGTTGTCTCACTTGGAAGAAGAAGTGCTACTGGCATCTAGTGGGAAGAGGCCAAGGATGCTGCTGAACACCGTATAGCATTGTACACAGGATAGACCCCCACTTATATAACAAAGAATTATCCAGTCTAAAATGTCAGTGACGCCAAGGTTGAGAAACTCTGGCCTCAGGGAATCTGTGACTTAACTAATACTTGGCTTTAGAAGGCTATGTAAAGAGTTGATTAATTTAGACATGTCAGTTTAATATATGCCTCAAGGAAGTTTCTGTAGTCTGGTTGGGTAAAGGAGTAAGTTTGCCCCACAGTCCCAGAACTGCCCCTCTGTACTCACTTTCAGGCCTCTATTCTCAGCGACTCTTAATTGAAAGTTAGCTTCCCTCTGCTCTTCACAACCATGAATTCTGTTGTTGACAGTTTAGATGTGTTGTAGTTGTTTGGGGATCATGATATAATTTGCATAAGCAGACATAGTATTAAAGAAGATAGTTAAGAATATAAAGACTAATGAATGCTCTACTCTTATCCATTCTGTACAAAAACAGCCCATTCAGGGGACCCTATGGCTGGTAAGGGCCTCATTGTCGAGTCTTGGCAAAGTCTACGATGGCAGCAGTAGTTGAAAAGGGAGAAGAGTCCGGGGAAAGAAGTGATGAAAGGCTGCTGGAACCCTGCCTGTATACTATGTGCTACTCGGGCACTGAGTGTAATAAGAATGATTTGTATTTCCTTGTTCCTTCTTGAATCTTTAGTAATTTCCATATTGTTAGGTTTTCCCCCATTACCAGGTGGCTAAATTCCAAACAAATTAAATCATGAGATAGAGACAGGTATTTCCAATCGTGCTCATTTTGTAGGACTGGTGGCAGGTGGTTCCCCTCCCATGAAATGAACACTGCTTGGTGATGCAGACTCACCAGTATGTGTGACTGTGGTGCTTGGCATCAGGACCCCCTGTTCGTTTGCCTAGCAGACCTGGTTAGTGGTGGCCGATTGAAGAGACTGGGGCTGCTTTCATCCCCTTCAATTCACAGTGAAACACTGCTCCTCTTGGGAAAAGCTATTTTCTTACCCAGCTGGACTGTAGAAACTTCCCCCCAAGCCACATACTATACCAGCTATGTTTATTTCACAAGCCAGGCTGTTTCTAAGCAACCCTCCACAGAGCTGCCTAAAGTCAAGTGTGAGATATTGGTGCTGGAAAAAGGGTGAAAGGATTGTGCACAGGACCAGGTTGTTTCAAAGTTGACTTGGAAGAGCCAACATTGGAGGTGTGGGTCAGGACAAGGTCAGGAATCAGCCAGAGAATCTGCTTTTCTATAGCAGATTCAAGGAACACAGAATCTGCTATACCACAGAACATAACACAAATTTCTAGACAGAAAACTGGCTTCCTTATTTGCATCCTGAGAGTCAGCTACTGCAGAGCCTAAAGAAGGAGAACCCCCACATTAGGCTTGATGTTTCCATAGCATCATAGACTCTTAGTGTTGAGATGGTCTTTATCTATCTGACCTCATCTGCCCAGTCATTGAGCAAGGCGCTGTGGTTAGATGGCAGACAGGTTAGCATAGCTGGGGAGAGAGAGAGAATGGGGTCAGAGGTTTAAGCTGCAGAAACCCACCACAGTTTCCTCTAACTGTTACCAAGAAAGAGGGGAGGAACCAGCCCTCTATTGAGCAATGGCCTGTGGGTCAGTTAACTTTCTTTGTAATAGCAGGTCATCCACCAGCTGGGGCCATCAGTGATCCATCTTGAGCTGGACCATTGGAAGGCTGGTTTGTTGGGATCAAATCAAGAGCTTCTAAGAAATCTGCTGAGAACAGTCACATCACCTGATGATCCAGAAAGTTTTCTGAATCTGGTGGGAAGCTCCTGTAGGAAGAATCCTGAACTAGGTGTTTATCTGTTGTTAACTCTGACACCAACTTTTATGACCATAGGCAACATCACAATCAATTTAATAACACTCTGAGCTCAAAAGAAAAGGACCAAATGCATAAGCAGCACCCTTAGCCTTTACCCAGCTGGGGCTTCTGGAAATTGCATGTGGGTGAAGCAAGGTTGCTTCCTCCTCCTTCTGGTGTGAGAAATGACTACCCTGTTCTCCTTTCTCAGTATCAGTCTTACTTACATGAAGGGTTGTAATCTAAAGTAGGCAAGATGCAATTACTTATGTTTTTTAAGGAGCAACTGTAATGGGTGGAAAAAGCAGAAAATGTTGGAATGTAATACATTAACCTTGCAAAACAAATGACTTCGGGTTGGTGACTGCATAGACTGCAAAATGAATGTAATTAGGAAGTAGACTTAGAGAATATTATGTGGGTAAGAGATTTTGGCTATCATCTAGTCAAATGCCTTCATTTTACAGAGGCAGAAACTGATGCTCAGTTACATCACTAACTTTCTCAGTCTCCAGCCACCCTGGCAGCAGAGGGGGCCCCAAACTCAGGTTTTTCTGCCTATTGCTGATCCCAAATGTCTGTTCATATTCAATTGTTAATATGGTGGGCTTTATGAAATGAGGGCAGTAATCATTGTCTGTGAATACTTTTTTCCTTCTATTTTTCTACGTTCGGTGAAAAGGCATTGGTGGTAGAGCTAGGAACCTCCAGTCTGGACTTTTCACGTGTCTGGACTTCGCTCTGCATTCCCAGTGTCCAGCTCTAGGTGAGAGGAAGGAGGAGATGGCCTGGGACAGTAGATGGTGGCATGGTGCCATGGAAAGGATCTGGGAGAAGCTTCTCCAGCAACCTGGAGTGTGGTGAATGCTGAAGCATCTTAAGCAGGCAGGGCCCCATGGTAGAGCTTCTCAGGGATGCAGGGGGAGGTACTGGCTGCTGTCAGTCCATCACATTCGCCTCAGTGACCAGCAGTCCCCTGGCCAGGGACTCTCCCATTCCATCTCTGTTGCAGCCCTGGTGTCCAGCTGGGTTTTGATAATGTTTCTATTCTAGAGACCTAAGGAGTTTTTCTGGCAGAAGGAAGTAATCCTAGCTTCTGGGATGAGGAAAACCACAGTTATTTGAAAGCCCTTGATGGGAGGGATCCAGAGGCAAGGGAGGAAAAGCCATCAGACATGAATCGAGGGCGCTGCCAACACATGGGAAAGTCCTGAGCTCCTAAAATGGCTAGGGTTTCGTTGTTGTTCAAATGTATGCGGTTCTAAGAGAGTTTTGGAAATGGTTCCATGATTCTAAAAGAGAATGCCATGTAATCCTAGATCTTGAAACATAGAGGTTAGTTACATGGGCAAAGAATGTTAAATCCCTACTTGAAACTGCACAGTGTTTTAGACTATCCTCTAACTTTAACCTGATTATTGAGGTTCTTGAAAGATACATAAATAACCTCAGATATTTCTGTCTGTACATTTTAATTGTATAGTCTTTTGTGAAAAATGACCTAGAATTTATCTTTCAGATATGTAGTGTTTCTGAACTTCAGTTTATTTACCTATAAAAGGGAAATAATAGGGTTATGGTAAGAAATCAATAATGCAAATAACTTGGCCTTTAATAAACACTTAAAACAATAACAGCGGAATCTAAGGCAGTATTATAGAAGTATGTGTTCATATTTATTTTACGAAAGAAAATTTTCTATTAGGGCCTTTAAATACTTAGAACCAACCTTTTTGTATTAAGGAAACACCTAAATTCCAAATTGTAAAGCTCCATCAGATAAATACTAGCATTAACATTTCAGATCTCTTTGTTAAAAACTCTCCTGGCATTGTTCTTCTGTGGTTTACCAAAAATATGGGCAGCACTACCAAGCAAGTAGTAATAACATTGTTAACAATTGCTGTTACAATCGTTTAACTTAATTGTGAAAGGAGGAATAGCTTCACTCCTCTTTCTTTCAGAAAAGAGCTTGATCATGGGAATTTAAAGAGCAGCCATTTTCTTTTTAATCCTTTGTCAGCATCCATCCCCACTCCAGTACTCTTGCCTGGAAAATCCCATGGATAGAGGAGCCTAGTAGGCTGTAGTCCATGGGGTCACTAAGAGTTGTACACGACTGAGCGACTTCCCTTTCACTTTTCACTTTCATGCATTGGAGAAGGCAATGGCAACCCCCTCCAGTGTTCTTGCCTGGAGAATCCCAGGGACAGGGGAGCCTGGTGGGCTGCCGTCTATGAGGTCACACAGACTCGGACACGACTTAAGTGACTTAGCAGCAGCAGCAGCAGCAGCAGCCATCATTCCTTAGCTCTGACAGCTGCTGGTTCTGTTCTGTAAGGAGTGTTAGGGGCTACCTAGAGCCGAGAGATAGAAGATTGACAAACAACACGTCTCTAGCAAATGATGCTTTTCATTATCTGTCTATAGAGATTACTGTATTTTCAGTTTGTAAAATTATTTTTGTTTTATGTATGATTCCATCTCATTCAACTTCCCCTTCTTTTCTTGTAAATCTTCGATCCTTGAGCTTTGCCTTTCTATTTCATGAATATTATTTATTTCTGTGAAAAACATATATATGCATATTAGTATTATTTTCCATAAATATTATTTATTCCGGTAACATGTGTTGGGATATGTTATGTATATCTTATGATATCATATGCTATTGTGTGTGTGTGTGTGTGTATATATATATATATATATTCATAAAAGTCCCCTCTGGGCCACTGAAAGAGTTTATCCTGAAAATTAACCTAAGAGGGAAGAAATAAGCTGGAAGAGATTTGAAAGAAGCAAAGCTATTTTTACTTCTTCTAGGCCTGCTTCTATACCATCTATTATTTTTCTCATTTAATCATTTTTTACAGATCAGCAAACTTAGTTATTAAAAACATTATGACTAATACAAATTGAGGCACAAATGGAAAAAAAGAAAAAAACAGTGACTCCCACTTCTGCCACCACCCTAGGAGGAAGTTTCATTTCTGTTTTGTTCTGTTTATTCAAGTAAAGATACAGCAATTAAGCCCTCCTGTTTTATGAAGTTAGAGAATTTACTTCATGAATTAATTAACTGCAGAATAGTGACCAATGGCCCTGCCTACACTACTGAGCTTTGAGAGATAGTGGATTATTTCTCCTCCTTAATACAATCTTCTTTTAAAAGCTGAAGAAGTCAGTGGAGTGAAAGGAAAGGTTTGAGGTCTCTTGAAGTTGATAATAAAAGATGGAACAACAATCTCTTATATACCACTGGTAGTTCCAAAAGTATATTAAGTTTCCCTGCAGGTCTTAGCCTCCCTTAAGAAGTTGCAATTATCCCCTCCCATCCCCTGAAACAGCAACAACAGCAGTGTGTGTGTAAGCGTGGGTGTCTTCATATGCAGCAAGAGCATAAAAGGGTAGGGGTGTAAATGGGGCAGGCGTTAATATCCTCTCAGTGTAGATGGGTCTAATGGAAGGCTGGGAAGGATGGATGAGAGAGTGGAGGTTCCTCAAGGGTTTCTTTTTGGGGGGAAGGGGTTGGTGGTTTGTCCTCTAGCTGCCCTATGGAAAGCTGGTAGACAAGCCTAGATTTTAGTTCTGTTTCTAAAGATTCCAAAATGCCAATACTGCAGTGAAACTTTTCTACTTTGGCCCTATCTAGGGAGCCTTTCCTTCAGGTGCCCATGTCTCTGGGTACCTGAACTGGCAGAGTTCTGTGAAACTCCTGCAAACTCTGGAGGAGTGAGGCTTGGCTTGGCCCTGGCCCTGGCCCGCCTCCACACCTCTGGGCACAGAGAGTGAACCGTGACCTTGCTGGTCAGTGGAAAATACAAATAAAAAAGAGTAGAAGCTGGCTTGATATTGTTTGGAAATAGGCCCACAGAGCCAAGAAACAAGTCGTTAGACTAACCATAGAATTTAGCTGAGCCTGTGCTGAATTGAAAGACCCAGTTGGCAAAGCTGATATCTCTATTTCTAGGTCCAGTTATTATGTCAGATGTGACGATTATGAACATGAACTCAGGTTAAGAGACCTGGGTTTAAAAGTTTTATCACTTCCTCACTGCGTGGCTCTGAATACTTCTTTGTCTTTCTGAACCAGTTTGATCTTAGGTAAATCATTACCTTCTATGTTGAGTAGTTCTGATGATAACATGCACCTAAAGGAGAAAATGTCTCTGACATACTCAGGAGGAAGCCCAGAGGACAGTAAACTCCCAGAAAAATGCCAGCTAGCTAATAGAGTGATGACACGGTCTCAATGTGCCCCGTTTATTCCTCCCTAAATGGAATGAAGCAGAGATTTGGTAAGAAAGATACTACCCTCATGTGCATACAATTCCAGTTCCAGAGACCTGGTTGCATCTCACAACAGGATGTAAGACTCTGAAGGGACAGTTAAACATGCACTTTTACAGTTTCTCTGTATCTCTCTCTGAACAGGTGTGTTTCTCGACCTCCCAAACAGCCCCCAGGTGCTGGTATATATTCCTCCAAAAGAATCCCCTGTCCCTATAAGCTGATTATGGAGTACATCTCTTATTTGTTACTGCAAAGAAGCATTTTGAAAATTGTGAATATGGACATAAATTCTTCTGAAGTACTACTTCAAATTGGAAAAGCTATCTACTGCTGCTGCTAAGTCACTTCAGTCGTGTTCGACTCTGTGCGACCCCATAGATGGCAGCCCACCAGGCTCCCCCTTCCCTGGGATTCTCCAGGCAACAACACTGCAGTGGGTTGCCATTTCCTTCTCCAGTGCATGAAAGTGAAGTTGCTCAGTCGTGTCTGACTCGTAGCGACCCCATGGACTGCAGCCCACCAGGCTCCTCCATCCATGGGATTTTCCAGGCAAGAGTACTGGAGTGGGGTGCCATTGCCTTCTCCGGGAAAAGCTATCTAGAGAAGTGCAAAATTTTGTTATAGTAAAAAGGAACAAAGAAGAACTATTTGGTAGATGACGAAGAACACGGTAGTTGTTGCCCTGTGAGAGTCTGAAGTTCAACAATAAAAATACTGAAGAGCAGGGATGGAATCTTATTCTTTTTAGAGTTTCCAGGGAGATTATTTTGTAAATGTAGTTTAACTGATACAATATAATTGAGCATGTTATTAGTGTGTAATGTGTAACCTAAAACAGAAAGAAGAGTATGACATTAAAGGTGCATAATACAGGGAACTCACAAAGAGGGTCTCCCTCACTAATGATCAGGAAGATGGAAACTAAAACAGCAAGATTCACAAAAATTAACAGTATTAATGATAACAGTGTTGGTGAAGGTTTGATGCCAAATTCATTCTTCTGTTGATGAGTATACAAACTGATGAAGTCTTTTTTTTTTTTAATGAAATTTCTTTTGGAGGGCATTTTGGCAGTACCAACAAAAGAATAAATGTGCATATCCTTTAACTCAGCAGTTCTTTTTCTAGGAATTAATGCTGCAGAAATCTGCAAGAAAGAAATGTTCAAAGTTATTTGAGCAAGGATGTTCATTACAAAATATTTTGCCATTAAAAAGAGAGAATAAGAACCCCAATGTCTACCAGTAGAGTAGTTGAAGCAGTTGTGTTTACATACAAACTATGAAAACCTGTGTAATCATTAAAAGTGAGAATCTGTATAGATAGACATGGAAGGATATTGTGTAAAAAAACACAAAATGCAATAGAGCATGAATAATAAGATTCCATTTAAAAATTTTTTAATGTATATACATATGCTTATATTAATGTTTTCAGTGTGTTATTATAAAGAAAAGATGTGCTGAAGGATAGATACCAAAGAAGTGACAGTAGTTAACTCTGAAGAGGGAGATTGAGAAAGGGTACTTTTGTGTTTTGCTTTCTGTAGTTAAGAGTTGTCTGACTTTTGTTCAGTGAGTGTGGGCTACAATTTTATTTTTTTTTTAATTAAGCAATGCTATCTGTACAGACATTTCTCTTTCAGTTGGAGTTATCTCTGAGTCTGCATCACTTTTCAGCTAAAGACCATTTGGTCGTATGTTCATTGATAAGTGCTTGGAGTATAGGTTCAGCTACGTGTAAAGGCAAGAACCTGAGTAACTGTGACTTAAGCAAAGTTGAAGTTTGTTTCTCTCTCAAGTAACAGTTCAGAGGTAATTTACCACCTCTTCAGAGTCACAGGTGCCCAGGTTTCAATCTTGTTTTTCTGTTGTCCTCAATGTACAGCTTCCAAATAAGATCAATCAGGGCTGCTTAGGCTCTGGCCATTGCAGCTGCAGAGAACATTCTCCTCTGTGTTAACTATATGACTGGGAAGTTGGTCACATCATTTTCTCTCACATCTCAGTGGTCAGAAATGAGACACGTGACTACACCTATCTGCGAGAGAACCTAACAACTACCTAATCCAAGTTTCTTTTACCATATAACAGGGGTTCTCAATCTTATCACTGTTGGCGTTTGGGACTGGCTAACTCTTTGTTGTGGGAACTCTCCAGTGCGTTGTAGGACCAGTATCCCTGGTCTCTATCCAATAGATGTCAGTAACACTCCCTAGTTGTGACAGCTAAAATCGTCTCCAGACACTGTTCCATGTCTTCTGGAGGACGAAAATCAACCCTTACTGAGAAAAACTTCTAAACAAGAGGGGTGAATGGATACTGGGGACAGCTAGCAACATCTGCCATAAGCATTGTGTTGTTTCCCCACAAACAGTGCTTAGCGCTGATGTAATAGCTTCTCTTTAAAATTGACACCCCCCCTTACCAGGAAATATAATACTCGAGACCTGAGGTGTTTCTGATTCTAGGAGGATGAAAATCCAATCCTTTGTTATTTTTATTTATTGAACCTAAATTTGTATTTGCATCAAGTAAATACTGTTTTTGTTTGAATATACAAACAAGTGAAGCTTGTTTCCCGAGTGTTCAGTGTAGCATTGAGGGTACTTGCATTGTGTCACATTTATGATGAATATCTCAGTCTACACTGTAATATTTCTGAAAGACTAATATAGCAGCATTCATAATGCCATTCTGTCCTAAATCAAAAATTTCATCTACAGTTGATGGCATGTCTCTTTTAAGGGCAATTAAGTGTGCATAATTTGCCACTGCTGAACACCTTGAGTATAGTATTTTTCTGTTAATGAGAAATGTTTGCTTAATATGCTTTTCCATTCCAGTGAGAGTATGTGCTTCACTGCCAATCATATAAATGAGGGGAAGATCATTTACAAGAGAACACGAAATTAAGTGCTCTTTGTTCTGCCTTTTCTAGCATATTTAGAGAATCGAACCTTTCTTCAAACAGGTGAATACACTGGGATCTTGTTATAACGGCTGCTTAGCAATAAGGAAAAATTACACAGAAAGTGCATCTGTCTTGGGCTTCTTCCAAAGTTGTTGAGTGCCTAATGTGTCAGAATGACCTTGTTATAAGGCAATTTCACCACGTAGAAGGTCCATGCAGGCACAGCGGAGGACATCATTATAATGGTGCTCCAGCATTCTTGTTTTTGAAAATGTCAGTGACTGCAGAAATTATATCAGAAAAGTAGTTGCCAGCCATGAAAGTAACAGTACACCCAAAGTATGAAACCACTCGTACTGGGAGAGGAGAGTAGTCGTGTCTAGCTGCTGGGCCAGCAGACACTGTGTGCAGAGACTAATGGAGAGCTGGACCTGGAAG
Organism: Bos taurus; assembly: GCF_002263795.3. NCBI lineage: Eukaryota > Metazoa > Chordata > Mammalia > Artiodactyla > Bovidae > Bos > Bos taurus. Next base: position 44,967,655 of record NC_037335.1, read on the forward strand.
ACTCAACGGGGAGCAAAGGAAGATGGGGACAACATTGAAGACGGGAATCGGCGTGGGTTGAGACCAGGAATCACATAGCAAGTTAGCAGGAAAATTCGATTGAAGATGTAGATTTGTGCAAAGACTGTCAAGACTGTGTTGTGCAGCCTAAACAGCAAGTTGTCCACCGGAATTTGTGTTCCCTCTTCCATAGCAAAGCAGGACCTGGAAAGCAGCAGCAAAGCCAGCTCTTCTTGTGTCTTGGTGAGGCCATGTGGTTCATCCTTGCTAATCAACTACGAGTGGCTCATTATCTTGGGGCTTCCCTGGTGGCTCAGTGGTAAAGAATCCGCCTGCCAAACAGGAGACTTGGGTTTGATCCCTGAGTTGGGAAGATCCCCTGGAGAAGGAAATGACAACCCATTCCAGTATTCTTGCCTAGGAGATCCCATGGACAGAGAAGGCTGGCAGGCTACAGTCCATGGGGTCGAAAAGAGTTGAGCATTACTTTTAGTGACTCCACAACGACAAAGTGTGCATGTGTGCACACTCACTCATGTCCAACTCTTTGTGGCCCCTGGACTGTAGCCCGCCAGGCTGCTCTGTTCTTGGGATTTCCCAGGCAAGAATACTGGAGTGGGTTGCCATTTCCTCCCCCAGGGGTTCTTCCCAACCCAGGGATCGAACTCAGGTCTCCTGCTTGGAGGGCAGATTCTTTTCCACTGAGCCACCTGGGAAACCCATCTTTAGCTAGAGGATCTGATAATAAATGGATGGCAGACTCCAGTTAGATCATTTGAAGGGAGTTTAAGAAAGGCACTGTTTGCCCAGATGCAGGAGTGAGTAAGGAAACTACAAGGGATAGTGTAGTATCATAAGGCCCATGTCTACCCTGTAAGCTCTCTTAGGCCTGAGAGAAGGGTACAGTTTCTAGGAGTTAGAATAGGAGCCATATGGAGAGGTCCACAAGAAAGGAGAGGAGCCATAACCTTCAGAAGGACACACCAGTCTGAGTCAAACCCTGACATCACTCTCCAGCCTCTCCAATATTCTGTGGAAGCATCCATTGGCCAAACCCAATTAGAAGCCAGAAGGGTAGGAAGTGCTTTAATGCAGTTGTACAGGGAATGTCCCAGGACACAGAGTTGAATGAAGAAAGGCTGAGGAGCAGACCTGGGGTAAATATCCTGCACGATGACCTCTGGCAAAGGTAGTCAGAAGTGGAGAGTGGGTGTTCCTGCACCATTCCTGCTTCTCCTGTCAGCCAGCTGCAGGATTTGGAGACCCTAGGGGAGGACAGGGCCATAGGAATGCAGGATGCCACTCAACAGAGGGAAGCAGAGCCCCAGTCAGGGACATACCCAGTAGACTATGCCTGACTGAGGAATCAACTTGTGTTGAATGAAGACACCAGATTTCAGGGGTGTGTTTACTTGTTTGTTTGTTTTACTGACATTAGCATCTGGGAGTTTATGTATTTTGCAATTAGCACTAGTATGAATTAGATTGTAGAAAATTTTTGAAGACCTAACAAGGAATCGAGGTGAATCGAGGTTCACTTCTATACATAGTGGGGAAAAAAAATGAAGGTTTTTATGCTGGGGGTGGTAATAAAAACAAAACAAAAAGCTCGAGAATGATGACTCTGACTGTCTTACGACAAATGGAAAGGAACACAGTGAGAAACCAATTGATGCCACTGACCATAACCTCACTTTTAAAAAAATCAGTTGCTTACTCACTTATTTCTGACTGTGCTGGGTCTTGTCGCTGCACAGACTTTTCTCTAGTTGCGGAGCGTAGGGGGCTACTCTCTAGTTGTGGTGCTCGGGCTTCTCATTTCAGTGACTTCTTTTGTTGCAGACGGAGCACAGGCTCTAGAGCCCATGGGCTTCAGTAGCTGTGGCACCTTGACTCATACGTTGCAGCTCCTGCACTCCAGAGCACGGGATCAATAGTTGTGGTGCACAGACCTAGTTGCTCTGTGGCATGTGGGATCCTCTCAGGTCAGGGAACAAGTCGTGTCTCCTGCATTGGCAGGCAGATTCTTAGATTCTTTACCACTGAGCCACCAGGGAAACCGCCCCCCCCCCCCGACATTTTATCAGCAGGATCTGTGAATTAGTTGAGGATACTACAGGCTGAAAGGGTGCAAGACTTTTTAATTAGATTGCAAGGTCGGGTGCCAGTCCACCATAAGGAACTTGGGGAAGGAAGTGGTCTAAGACCAGTTCAGTAATCCCCACAGTCTGTGAAAGAGCTTAGCTGGCCCACGCGAAATGCAGAGACTGGAAAAGGAATTTTGGAATGATTGTTGATATGTCATGAGTTACTCGCACAGTGGGGCAGGTATTAGGGGAGGGTTGGCCTGTCATCTTAGGCCTGAGTGCAGGGGGCTTCGGTGAGACCCCTATGCATGTGATACAACCCCTGCAGCCTGGAGGATGCCGTGGACTGTAGTGTTTTCTGGGAAATTCAAAGAACAAGAGAATTGTTGGTCAGCTGCTCTGATGGTAGCGAAGCTAAGAGAGGGTTCTTAGGGAGGATGGGGGACTGTTTGTTGATTCCCATGGTTTCAGGATAAGTGATATGTGACCAGTTGAGGGCACTGAACTAGAGATAAAGCTGCTGTGTGGTCATCACTGAGCCTGTTCAAGTAAGGCCCTGGAGGAACAATGTGGACCTAGCAGCCAGAGGAGATGAGTTCTTCCCCTAAAGGGGAAATGCAGCTGCCATTTGGAGGGTGATTGTCGATCCTATGAAAGCAACCCACAATAGAGAGAGAGCTACATATATACCCGGTGAGCCTTGAATGCCTGGGGCATCTTAGAACTGTACCCCTCTCCTCAAGTAAGACCTTTTCTGCTTCCTCTGGCAATCAGTCAGAATAGAGAAAAAGCTCCCCACTACCTTTCCCACTGCTGGTGACCAGCTTATGCCAGGGCAGGTGGGGGAAGGGGAGATGGTTACTAACAGTATACTTAAGGCTTTTATTAATGAGTGGGCTAGACATACCAGGTATCTGCATGAGACCATTTTTTACTGATCTGTGAATATATATGAACAGAGGACAGACTATTTTATTCTGGGAGTCACCAGAGGGGTCATAGACTTGCCTGAAATTTCATCCTTAGGGCAAGGGAAGACCTGACCCCAGAATAAATTTAGGGGGACAGTGGATGACAAAAAAAATTGATTATGATTACACTTCATAAGAGTATAGGCTTCCCTGGTAGCTCAGACAGTAAAGAATCCACCTGCAATGCAGGGGACCTGGGTTTGATCCTGGGTTGGGAAGATCATCTGGAGGAGGGCATGGCAACCCATTCCAGTATTCTTGCCTGGAGAATCCCCATGGACAGAGGAGCCTGGCGGGCTGCAGTCCATGGAGTCACAAAGAGTCAGACACATCTGAGTGACTAAACACACAGCACACAAAGTTATTATGAAGTACTGGTTATTTCCTGTGCTGAATATTGTCATGGGCTTCCCTGGTGGCTCAGCTGGTAAAGAACCTGCCTGCAATGCAGGAGACCCTGGTTTGATTCCTGGGTCAGGAAGATCCACTGGAGAAGGAATAGGCTACCCACTCCAATATTCTTGGGCTTCCCTGGTGGCTCAGCTGGTAACGAGTCTCCCTGCAAGGCGGGAGACCTGGATTCAATCCCTGTGTTGGCAAGATGTCCTGGAGAAGGGAAAGGCTACCCACTGCAGTATTCTGATCTGGAGAGTTCCATAGACTGTACAGTCCATGGGGTCACAGAGAGTCGGACACGACTGAGTGACTTTCCCTTTCACTTTCATAAGAGTATAATAGTTACATGGGTTTCTAGCATGAAGGCTTTGTCCTAAAGAAAATAAGATTTTAAAAAATGTTGTCACTAAGTCATGTTTGACTTTTTTATGACCCTACAAGGTTCCTCTGTCTATGGTATTTACCAGGCAAGAATACTTAAGTGGGTTGCCATTTGCTAATCCAGGAGATCTTCCCAGTGCAGGAATCAAACCCATTTTCTGCATTGGCAGGTAAATTCTTTACCACTGAGCCACCAGGGAAGAAGCCATTTTAAAATAGCAAATCCCAAAGATGCCTTTGTCATCATTCAAAATGTATTTATAAACATAGTAAAGATGCTTTCATGGAAGGACATTTCCATTCTTACCTGTAACACAAAATTTAGAAAATCTGAGAAGTACAAGACTTGAAAGTAAGTCACCCAACATCCCACAAGCCAGAGATAATCATACAATTTGATATATTTCCTTCCTGTCTTGCTTTCCTCTGTGGATGTGTATAAAACATTTGCAAGCTTTTCAAATTGTGTTGTATGTATTTTATATCTTGCTTTCTTAATGTAATATTTTTTAAAGTTATAGAACATTTTTAAAAATATGGTTTAAATAAAGGCATAAATTGACTAGAGTTTAGCAAATAATTTTGTCAAATATTCTTGACCTGTACTTGGACTTTTTTTTTTCATAATTTTATTCATTTTTCCCTGTGCTGAGTCTTTGTTGCTTGGCAGGCTTTTCTCTACTTGCAGTGAGCAAGGTGGTTGTAGTTCATGGGCTTCAAGTTGCTGTGGCAAGTTGCTCTTCTCTTTCCCAAGGTTATTCATTCAGCCCTTTGGGTTTCAATACCATTTATATGCTGAAAACACTCAAATATAAAATTTCAGCCCAAACCTTTGTTCTAAGCTCCAGATTTGTACCTTGACATCATTTGGATGTCTCACCGGCATCTCACGTGGAACTCAATCTGCCCCCCAAAATGTGTTCCTCCCTCAGTCTTCCCAACTCAGTAAAGCAACCTCAGTCCTCTCCACTGCTCAAGGAAAACACTAGAAGGCATTCCAGTACTCTTCTCTCCCTCATTTCTAGCTTATGGCAAGTTCTGTTTATTTCCCTTCAAAATATATACAAATTCAACTCTTCTTTCCATCTTCTTGTTCATCACCCTACTCTTAAGACATCCACATCTCAATGTGAACCATGACACATGCATGTGTGCTAAGATGTTTCAATCGTGTCCAACTCTTCATGACCCTTCCCAGGCTCCTCTGCCCCTGGGATTCTCCAGGCAAGAATACTGGAGTGTGGGTTATCATGCCCTTCTCCAGGGGATCTTCCCGACCCAGCAATCAAACCCATGAACCATGACACTTGCCTCCTAATCACTTTTCCTCATATATTCTCTCTAGTCTCTTCTCCACATGGCAGCCAGAGTGAAGTTTTTCAGGTTAGACTATAACTCTTTCCTTATGGAAACACATCAGATCCTTAGCAGGATCTATGAGGCTCAGCCCTAGATTTAGCTCATCTTTGCAGCCTCCAATTCTGATGCTCTCTTTGATGCTCACCTTAATTTATCTACAGTGATTTGCTTTCAGTTTCTTGAACTGCTATTTCTGTATGCCTGGAAATTGATTCCCCTGACCTCCTAATATAACTTTCAATTCTTTGAGGGCAAGCACTCAGGCCAGGTCATTTCTGTATCCCCAGTTTGTAGATGAGTGCCTGGCATGTGATGGGCATACAGCCAGCGTCTGTTGATATGACCTGCCAACTGGCTCTCACCTTTCATGTCTCAGACTGTGTATGCTTCCTGTTAGACCTTTCCTAACTCTCCCCCATTCTAAAGTGGATCTCCTCACTTTTGGCCTAATCACATCACCCTGTTATTTGTATCACTGCCTATTATGAATGCTTATCTTTAATATCTCTTTTACTCACTAACCTAGAAACTCTGATGAGAGCAAGAACAGGACCTTTTTTTTTTTTTTTTTTTGATTTATGCTTTCCCCAACATCTAGCATAGTGCTTAGGTCACAGAAAATTCTCAGATCTTTGAGAATGAAGATCTAAATGAATGAACAGCATGTGACTGAATGGAGTTCTAAGGGGAGCTCTTCTCTTTACTTAGGCAACACTGGAAAAAATTCTCAAGTCTATCCTGAAATAGAGGGTAGAATATAGAATCATGGGTCCCCAAAAGACAGCCATGCCCTAATCCCTAGAGCCTGTTATATGGCACTTTATATGGCAAAGGGGACTTTGCAGGTGTGATTAAGTTAAAGATCTTGTGATGGGAAAGTGATCTTGAACTATCCAGATGGGCCCAGTGCAATCACAGAGGTTCTTGTAAGAGAGAGGCTAGAGAGTCAGAGTGGAAAAGGCAATGGCATCCCACTCCAGTACTCTTGCCTGGACAAACCCATGGACGGAGGAGCCTGGTAGGCTGCAGTCTATGGGGTCGCTAGGAGTCGGACACACTGAGCGACTTCACTTTCACTTTTCACTTTCACGCATTGGAGAAGGAAATGGCAACCCACTCCAGTGTTCTTGCCTGGAGAATCCCAAGGATTGGGGAGCCTGGTGGGCTGCCGTCTCTGGGGTCGCACAGAGTCGGACACGACTGAAGCGACTTAGCAGCAGCAGCAGAGAGTCAGAGTCAGAGGAAGAGATTAAGACAAAAGCAGAGGGGGAACAGAGAGAGATTAAGAGAGATTTGAAGATGCTGCTCTTATGAAGATGGAGGGGACCACAAGGCAAGGAAGAAGGGACAGAGCCCTCCCAACACCTTGATTTTAGGACTTCTGATCTCCTAAACTGTGAGATAATACATTGTGTTGTTGAAAGACATGAAGTTTGTGGTCATTTATACAGCAGCAGTAGAAAACCAAATCAAGGAGGGACTGGAGAAATGGGTTGAGGAACCCATAGCAAGAGTTGGTCCCACCTCCTTTCAGAAGACATTCCGCTTGCCTGTCAACAAACTATCCCATTTCCATAGTCCTACAGTCAGTTTTGTGAAATCTGTCCTTTTTTTCTTAATTCTCTCATTGGGACAAATAAGAAATCTCTGCTTTCTTTCCTGAGTTCAGGTTCAGAAACAGGAGAGAGAACCCAGAACTGGACTTGAGCTGTGGCAATGAAGGAGAGTGGCAGGGTCTCCCCAGCCAGACAAGGGTTGTTTTCTCTCGTTCTTTAGAGGTGTTGTGCTCAGTCACTTCAGGCATGTCTGATTCTTTGCAACCCCATGGACTGTAACCCACCATGGACTGTAATCCTCTGTCCATGGAATTCTCCAGGCAAGAATACTGGAAGGATGCCCTCCTCCTGAAGATCTTCCCAATGCGCAGGAATAGAACCCAAGTCTTCTGCATCTCCTGCATTACAGGTGGATTTTTTTTTTACTGCTAAGCCATGAGCCATGGGGGACGCCCCCTTTAGAAGTGTTACTGAACCATTTTCTAACGTCCTGGTTTAAGGTGCTTGTCAGTGTACATCTCTGATTTAGAATTAATCTCCACATTTGTGGTTTTGGGAAAATATATCTTGTGAGAAAAAGAGAAAGCATTGGACCTCCTCCTTGGGAAAAATGCACACAGCAGAAAATTTCACATGCAGTTGTTCGGGGTCCATGGACCTGTAAGGTTATCTTGCTCAAAGGATAGAGTGTGTGTTTAGAATCTTTTAAAAAGATGTTTGTTTGTTTGTTAATTTGGCGGTGTCAAGTCTTAGTTGTGGCACACAGGCTCGGTAGTTGTGGCGCATGGGCTTAGTTGCCCACAGTATGTGGGATCTTAGTTCCCTAACCAGGGATTGAACCCATGTCCCCTGCATTGCAAGGCGGATTCTTAACCACTGGACCACCAGGAAAGTCCCTAGAATCTTTTATATGTTAGGATGCAGGACTCAGTGTGAGGCTGGGAAGGAGGCTTCCATGTCAAGCTAAGATATTTGGAGTTAATCCTGTGGTGAGGATACTACACACCCGTTAGTTTTCAAGCAAGGTGGTGACAAGATTAGATCTGTACTTAAAAAAAAATCACTCTGAGATAGTTAGGGACTTTGTGAAAGTCATGTATACTCTGCTATATTTAAAATGCATAACCAGCAAGGACCTACTATGTAGTACAGGGAACTCTGCTCAGTGTTATGTGGCAGCCTGGGTGGGAGAGGGGTTTAGGAGAGAATGGATACATCTATATGCATGGCTGAGTCCCTTCACTGTTTACCTGAAACTATCACAACATTGTTAAATGGCTATACCCCAATCCAATACAAAATAAAAAGTTTGAACTTTGGGAGAAAAAAATCACTCTGGCATCATGTATATTGTCTATAATCCTATAATTAGGCCATCAGATCACCTGAGGTGGGGAGAAATGTTGACTTGAGATGTTTTAATACTTGCTTTTAAAACCAGTGATATCAGATTGCATATTAAGTGATCTAATTTCATAGACAATATGCTCTAGAAAGCAGTTTCCTGTAACCAATGTAAAATCATTAAAATCTTACCATTGTCAGGATCATTGCTCCCCTAATAGCAGGTTTGCATGGACGTTTAGTCTCATTGATAGTAATCATCATTATCATCTCTTTGTTCAAGTACTTCTCAGCTTCAGTCAGATCCATCTCCTGCACAGAGAATGGAGGCCGGTAAAGCAGTGCACACTGGTAGGACATTGAACTGGTGCCTGTAGACCAGAGTATCATTCATGCCGTTATCACATACTTGGCCAAGGGATTTGGGTCAAGTTAATTTCTCAAAGTTTCTTTATAAAATGGGCATTAAAGCCCTACCTACCTACATAACAATTGTGACAATCAAATGCAGTCATTAGAAGGTAGTATTGTGAAAACCATAGCATATTATCTAAATGCAAGCTGATATTAATTTTCCTTTTAGTATTACCATCATCCCTGAACAGATTTGGGTAGTAAAGAGCCATGAATGTAAATATATGAGATTTGCTTTTGTGGTATTAGCTGGTTCTTTCTCCAAATATCACATGCTTTAGAGGTGTTTGTAATATCCATACAATATGTTGCCTCTACTTAGCCCTTGAAAAGTCCTGAATTAAAAGTAGACTCTGTTTGTCTGTATTCTGAAATCTGAACCTATGTGTTTCGGTGACGCTAGTAGTAAAGAATCTACCTGCCAATGCAGGGGTTTCAAGGGATGTGAGTTTCGATCCCTGGGTTGGGAAGATCCCCTGGAGGAGGAAATGGCACCCCATTCTATTATTCTTGCCTGGAGAATCCCATGGACAGAGGAGCCTGGTGGTCTACAGTCTATGAGGCTGCAAAGAGTCAGACACCACCGAGCACAGAGGGGAAATAGTTACATATCAATGTGTTTGCTGCTGCTACTGCTGCTAAGTCGCTTCAGTCATGTCCAACTCTGTGCGACCCCATAGACGGTAGCCCACCAGGCTCCCCCGTCCCTGGGATTCTCCAGGCAAGAACACTGGAGTGGGCTGCCATTTCCTCCTCCAATGCATGAAAGTGAAACGTGAAAGTGAAGTTGCTCAGTGTGTCCTACTCTTAGCGACCCCATGGACTGCAGCCCACCAGGCTCCTCCATCCATGGGATTCTCCAGGCAACAGTACTGGAGTGGGGTGCCATCAACATGTTTAGAGCACATGCAAAGCCACACAGAAAATTTGATGGACCACGTGTGTGTGTGTTTGAAGCTGCTAACTCATCGAATTTACAAGCAAAGAACTGCTGGTTCTAGAAGAAGAGAAACCTGCAGTACACAGAGCAGGTTCTTAGTCATCATGATTTACTGGTCTGCTAATCAGAAACCCTCCCATTAGCATTTCTAAGTGTTTTTGTAACTTTAAAACACATCTTGCTCAAGAGTGACTGTGTCAGAAAATACTGTTCTTTCTCCCATCTTGGTCCCTGTGCCTAATGTCCAATAGGAAAATGTCAGATGATGCGGCCATTATTGCTGGTGACTTAGAAAACCACATGCCACAGTGCAATCAGACATATCCATGAAATAGTCAGGATGATTTTTAATTATACCCAATGCATCTATGCTAAAGCATTTAATTTTACACAGAGATGGGGAGGAAGAAACCCTGAGGTAGCCAGAGGTAGCCATCCTCCCCGGCAGCAAAATATCTCCTTTTGTTTGTATCTCCATGTTATTAGTAGTGACTTTAACAGAGATGTTCATACCAGTTTACCAGGTGGTTTACAGGTTTCTTTTAGGCTCACCCATGATTGAGTATGATTAGTAGCAAATAAAATATTTTATCCCTATTTCATCAAAAGGCATGGCTCCCACAGAGCTGCTTCCTTTGCTGAGGTCAGCCAGGCTTAAAAGAGAGCTTCTAACTTTGGTTCTAGACTCATTTTGAAAAAAAGAGACAGGGAAGTGGCATGGGCTTTGCAGGCAGACTCTGCCATGTGCTAACAATGTGAGAGAGGCAGTCATATAACCTTGCTCAGCTTTAAATCCCCCTGTAAAATGGGTGTGATTCTCCCTCTCTTTGGTGTCCTTGAAAGGGTTAAATGAGGTCAGAGATTCTGATGTTAGAGGCAGCACAGTACTTGTTTATAACCTGGATCTGGACTGTGGAGCCAAACTTGCCAGGTACAAGTCCCAGCTCCACCTCTTTGCTAGCCACGTGACCTCGCATAAGTAACTATACCTACTTGAATCAGTAAAATGAGGGGGGTTCAGGATTGGGAACACGTGTACACCCGTGGCGGATTCATGTTGATGTATGGCAAAACCAATACAATATTGTAAAGTAATTAGCCTCTAATTAAAATAAATAGGAATGCAAGGGATTTCTGTGTGTTGATTTTATATCCTGCAACTTTACTATAATCATTGATTAGTTCTAGTAATTTTCTGGTGGAGTCTTTAGGGTTTTCTATGTAGAGGATCATGTCATCTGCAAATAGTGAGAGTTTTACTTCTTCTTTTCCAATTTGGATTCCTTTTATTTCTTTTTCTGCTCTGATTGCTGTAGCCAAAACTTCCAAAACTATGTTGAATAGTAATGGTGAAAGTGGGCACCCTTGTCTTGTTCCTGACTTTAGAGGAAATGCTTTCAATTTTTCACCATTGAGGATAATGTTTGCTGTGGGTTTGTCATATATAGCTTTTATTATGTTGAGGTATGTTCCTTCTATTCCTGCTTTCTGGAGAGTTTTTATCATAAATGGGTGTTGAATTTTGTCAAAGGCTTTCTCTGCATCTATTGAGATAATCATATGGTTTTTGTTTTTCAATTTGTTAATGTGGTGTATTACATTGATTGATTTGTGGATATTGAAGAATCCTTGCATCCCTGGGATAAAGCCCACTTGGTCATGGTGTATGATCTTTTTAATGTGTTGTTGGATTCTGATTGCTAGAATTTTGTTTAGGATTTTACATACAGAAATCCCTTGCATTCCTATACACTAATAATGAGAAAACAGAAAGAGAAATTAAGGAAACAATTCCATTCACCATTGCAACGAAAAGAATAAAATACTTAGGAATGTATCTACCTAAAGAAACTAAAGACCTATATATAGAAAACTATAAAACACTGGTGAAAGAAATCAAAGAGGACACTAATAGATGGAGAAATATACCATGTTCATGGATTGGAAGAATCAATATAGTGAAAATGAGTATACTACCCAAAGCAATTTATAGATTCAATGCAATCCCTATCAAGCTACCAACAGTATTCTTCACAGAGCTAGAACAAATAATTTCACAATTTGTATGGAAATACAAAAAACCTCGAATAGCCAAAGCGATCTTGAGAAAGAAAAATGGAACTGGAGGAATCAACCTACCTGACTTCAGGCTCTACTACAAAGCCACAGTTATCAAGACAGTATGGTACTGGCACAAAGACAGAAATATAGATCAATGGAACAAAATAGAAAGCCCAGAGATAAATCCACGCACATATGGACAGCTTATCTTTGACAAAGGAGGCAAGAATATACAGTGGATTAAAGACAATCTCTTTAACAAGTGGTGCTGGGAAATCTGGTCAACCACTTGTAAAAGAATGAAACTAGAACACTTTCTAACACCATATACAAAAATAAACTCAAAATGGATTAAAGATCTCAACGTAAGACCAGAAACTATAAAACTCCTAGAGGAGAACATAGGCAAAACACTCTCTGACATACATCACAGCAGGATCCTCTATGACCCACCTCCCAGAAAATTGGAAATAAAAGCAAAAATAAACAAATGGGACCTAATTAAACTTAAAAGCTTCTGCACATCAAAGGAAACTATTAGCAAGGTGAAAAGACAGCCTTCAGAATGGGAGAAAATAATAGCAAATGAAGCAACCGACAAACAACTAATCTCAAAAATATACAAGCAACTCCTACAGCTCAACTCCAGAAAAATAAATGACCCAAATCAAAAAATGGGCCAAAGATCTAAATAGACATTTCTCCAAAGAAGACATACAGATGGCTAACAAACACATGAAAAGATGCTCAACATCACTCATTATCAGAGAAATGCAAATCAAAACCACTATGAGGTACCATTTCACGCCAGTCAGAATGGCTGCGATCCAAAAGTCTACAAATAATAAATGCTGGAGAGGGTGTGGAGAAAAGGGAACCCTCTTACACTGTTGGTGGGAATGCAAACTAGTACAGCCACTATGGAGAACAGTGTGGAGATTCCTTAAAAAACTGGAAATAGAACTGCCTTATGATCCAGCAATCCCACTGCTTGGCATACACACTGAGGAAACCAGAAGGGAAAGAGACACGTGTACCCCAATGTTCATCGCAGCACTGTTTATAATAGCCAGGACATGGAAACAACCTAGATGTCCATCAGCAGATGAATGGATAAGAAAGCGGTGGTACATATACACAATGGAGTATTACTCAGCCATTAAAAAGAATACATTTGAATCAGTTCTAATGAGGTGGATGAAACTGGAGCCTATTATACAGAGTGAAGTAAGCCAGAAGGAAAAACATAAATACAGTATACTAACGCATATATATGGAATTTAGAAAGATGGTAATGATAACCCTGTATACGAGACAGCAAAAGAGACACTGATGTATAGAACAGTCTTATGGACTCTGTGGGAGAGGGAGAGGGTGGGAAGATTTGGGAGAATGGCATTGAAACATGTGAAATGTCATGTATGAAACGAGATGCCAGTCCAGGTTCAGTGCACGATGCTGGATGCTTGGGGCTGGTGCGCTGGGACGGCCCAGGGGGATGGTATGGGGAGGGGGGAGGGAGGAGGGTTCAGGATGGGGAGCACGTGTATACCTGAAATTTTTTTAATTTAAAAAAAAATAAAAAAAAATAAAAAAAAATAAATTAAAAAAAAAAAGAAAAAAAAATACAAAAAAAATTAAAATAAATAAATTTAAATTTAAAAAAGATAATAATAGTACCTACCTCACAGGGTTATTGTGAGGATAGAAGAGTTAATATAACCAAAAGCACTTAGAATAGTGATTGCCTCATAGAGTGTTTTCAGTAAACACTCTTTAAGTATATGCCATAATTATGATTGATTGTGATTATTATTGCTGTTATCCATATGTCAAGTCCCAGGCACAAATAGTTGATAAAAAACATTGACTTTTATTAAGACTTCTCTTATTTCTGTCTTCAGAGCACTTGAATTTTAAGGAGCATGAAAAGAAAGTAATAGTATTGTTATAAGTCTGGTTTTTTTATTTAAACAGATGTCAGTGAGCTCCTTTCCAAAATCTTATTCCTTCAGGAACTCAAAATTCAATCTTATACCATAGGAGAAAAAAGTTTCTTGATGCTCCTTAGAGCAAGAGCAAATTTTTGAGCCTCACTGCAGACTTTCCGAGTCAGAAATTCTGGAGATGCAATCCATAAGTCACTTTGGTTCTTGTTTTTCAGTGCTTGCTGACATTTTTTTTTAAGATTTGAGCAGTTTTAGGTTAACAAAAAACTTGAGAGGAAGATACAGAAATTTCCCATCACCCCCTGTACCCACACACGCACAGCCTGCCCATTGTCAACATCCCCCACCAGAGTGGTTCACTGTTACAACTGATGAACCTACATGGACACATCATAATCACCCAAGTCCACAGTTTATATTCTGGCTCACTTTTGATGGAGTACATTTTATGGGTTTAGACAAATTCATAATTATGTGTATCTATCATAAAAGTGGACTTCCCAGGTGGCTCAGTGGTAAAGAACCCGCCTGACAATGCAGGAGACTCAAGGGATGTGGGTTCGACAAGAGCTCTTCCTGGGTCAGGAAGAGCCCCTGGAGAAGGAAGTGGCAACCCACTCCAGTATTCTTGCCTGGAAAAGCCCATGGACAGAGAAGCCTGGTGGGCTATAGTCCATGGAGTCACAAAGAAACACGAAGGAGCGTGCATGACACACCATCATAAAGGAATTGTGCAGAGTGCTTTCCCTGCCCCGAAAATCCTCTGTGCTCTACTTCCCCTCCACAACCCCCAGGCAAGCACTGATCTTCTTACCGTCTCCATAGTTGTGCTTTTGGTCCATTTTAACAAATGACCCAGTGATTCTCAGACTTTCTAACATTTGCAAATACCAGATATAGACTGCTGCAACTTTGACCACCTTCTGTTACTGGGGGTGGGATAAGACTGCTGCTGCTAAGTCGCTTCAGTCGTGTCTGACTCTGTGTGACCCCATAGACGGCAGCCCACCAGGCTCCCCTGTCCCTGGGATTCTCCAGGCAAGAATACTGGAGTGGGTTGCCATTTCCTTCTCCAGTGCATGAAAGTGAAAAGTGAAAGTGAAGATGCTCAGTCGTGTCTGACTCTTAGCGACCCCATGGACCGCAGCCTACCAGGCTCCTCCGTTCATGGGATTGTCCAGGCAAGAGTACTGGAGTGGGGTGCCATTGCTTTCTCTGGGATAAGACTGACGGGTGGTTAACAAGGAATTGGGCATTCCATGTTTCACATGTGTTCCAGTCCAAGAAGCACACTAAATGACTGAATTAAGCAGAAATACAGGTTATTTCTGGAAGCAGAGTCAGGGGTGTGGTAAAGGGAAGGAAAAACAGTTTGAGAGTGTGTGCTTCTGTTGATAGACCTGGAATAGAAAGTTTCAGACTGTACGTGTCTTCTGGAAATGCTGATGTCACGTCCTGTGCCATATTGCCCTGTGTGATGGATAGGAGAAGAGAAACCTTCTGAATTTTTATGTGAGGTTAAAATGAGAAAAATTCATTTCAGCCTTCAGAAGTCAGAGCTATCAGTACAAAAGGTCACTGATGCCAACTGGTGGCATTGCTGAGCTCGCAGTGGGAAGATTAAAATAGCAGCTTTTTGTTTTTGAAGCACTAGTTGCACTATTTGGGCTTGACTCTCAGTCTTTTGCCATCTTGCTGCTCTGGGATCGTAAGTAAAAAGGCATACGTAAAGAAGAAAAGCTCCAGGATGTTCTCTTAACTGCACGGAAGGGGATAGATATTATAGTTGTCCTCACACTAAGGCTGGTATAATATTTGCAGTGAAATAAGCAGTGCGATTGAACGATGACTCCATGGGATAGTGAGGGTTACTGATTGTATAGTGGAAGTGACTGAGCCGTGTGAATGACCGTGACCATTTCAGGCCCAGTCAGCAAATATTTCCTGGGGACCCAGCCCTGCGCAAGATGTGGTTTGCTTGGGATTCACCCTTCAGTGACAGGATTATAGAGCCTAGGGAGAGGGACACCAGGCTTAGAGGTGGGGGGTTGGTTGTAAGATAATGGTTTGGTGCCACGTGTACTGTGTTTGTGATGATAAAACAGTGTGCAAGTAGGTTCTGAGAGTCATATGCATGGAGCCAGTATTTGAAACCATTAGGAATGAATGGATGATCGTCTGCATAACTAAGGAAATTTGAGAATCAAGGATCCAACTTTTAGGGACACAGCAATTATAGCAAACAAAATATGAGAATTTAGTGAAGAAATGAGAGACCATCAGAAAAGGTAGACATGGACACAGGACTGTGTTCTATCATAGAAATCAAGAGGATACATTTTTCAAGAAGAGAAATTTTTTTGATGTTAAAAGCATGAAGAAATTTTTTTTAAAAAAGCAGCATCTGGGAAGATAGAGATGGGTCTTGGACTTGCAAAGTGAAAATGTTAACTCAAAAAGAATATTTTATATTAAGCAGGTGATCTTTATTACATTCATTTTAAGGCATGGTTTCTCAGCCTCAGCACTAATATTTGGGGCTTGATAATTTGTTGTTATGAGAAGCTGTCCTGTGCGTTGTGGGATGCTGTAACAGCATTCCTGACCTCTACCCACTAGATGCCAGTAGCTCTACCGCCACTGGTTATGACAACTAAAAAATGTCTCCAGTGTCAAATGCCCCTGGCTGAGAACCAGTGATTTAAGTATTTATTTAGTTCCTATTGTCTGAGTGATAATTGCTCTGTTGTGTCGGACTCTATGCAACCAATAGACTGTAACCTGCCAGGCTCTTCTGTCCCAGTGTGTACTATATTAAACATTGCAAGGCATAAAAAAAAAAAAAATGCCACACTTGCATCATTAAGAAGAATGTATTCTGATTTTCCTAAATTAAGTTATTCTATTTTTCCTATTATGTTGGTTAAAACTGTTTATATATACATTCACACATGTGCACACACACAAATATATATGTCATTCCTCTAAGTTAACATTGTCAGTTTAACTGTGTAATAATATTAGAAGAGCAGTAAATTTGAAATATTGAAGTTCCAAAACTCTGTGTTTTATTATAGATCAGTGAAGGAAATTTTGATTATGGACCCTTGCCAAGACTAGTAAGCAATTTTTTAATTAAATTTTATATATTCCAAAGGCTGAAATTATTTTTTACTCTCTCATTTCTTATGAAGCCAAAATACTCTTCCTGATCCATAGGTATGTTACAGAACTTCTGACTTTTTAAAAATGTGACTGTGCCAATTATCCTTTGGTAGAAATTACAATGCTATATGTTGAAAGTTTCTCAGTTCTTAATAAAAGAAAGATGGAAATTTTGGATGGTAATTGACCTTGGGAACATTTACAGGAAAGATAACCACCAAAATCATTTCATGGAAGGAAGGGTCCTTGATGTTTGGAAAGGATTCTCCATCAAAAGAAGCATCCTGTCATCTTTCTAAACCGAGCTTCCTTGTTGCTTAGAAACAAGAGAAGAAATCTAACCTCACTCTCCTGTTTTTGCTACTTGTGACATTGAACAAGGTCCCGACTACCGAGGCTAACGCTGAAATCCTTGTTTTCCCTGCAGACTGCATCATCTGCCATCAAAGGTGCTATTCAGCTGGGAATAGGATACACAGTGGGTAATCTCACCTCCAAGCCAGACCGAGATGTTCTCATGCAAGATTTTTATGTGGTGGAAAGTGTGTTCCTGCCCAGGTAAGAACATTGTTTATTGTGATATTTCCATGCTAAGGAACCTTTCCTGTGACATCCCCATATTGAAGACTTTTCTACTGGTGCAAGACTTTTCTACCAATGCACGTGTACATTACGTACTGGTGTTCATGTTGGACCTTTGGTGTGCCCAAAAGCAATCCAATTATTACTTTCGGTTGCATTAAATGGCTTGCATTTTTTTTAACATAGCCTGCATTTTTATAGCAGATGGTAGATAGAGTTCATCCTGTGGGTCAGCTGTAATTAATTAGTTGTAATAATGCCTGAAAGACCGTATGGAGAAAGACTTTGAAATTCAGTGGGAAAGGACTAGAGTAATCACAGAGTGATGTCTGCATAGGTTTAGAAAAAGAGGGCACTTGAGACGCAGCAGATGGTGCCAAGTTTTTGCTGTAGCCCTAATTTAAGAAATGAGTTGGGGAACCCGTAATTGGTTCTGCTATCTGAATATTCTCATGTGTTTCCTCTTTTAACTCTCCTCCGGAAAACTTAAGGGAATTCCCCTATTTTGACAGCATATTTGAAAAGACACCCAAGTTACCCATACATGTCACCTCTAACTTTATCATATGCATGCTAATGTGCCAAGTCACTTCAGTCATGTCTGATTCTTTGTGACTTTATGGACTGTAGCCCACCAGGCTCCTCTGTGCATAGGATTTCCCAGGCAAGAATACTGTAGTAGGTTGCTATGTCCTCCTCCAAGGGATCTTCCCAACCCTGGGATCAAACTCACATCTCTTAGTGTCTCCTGTATTGGCAGTTGAGTTTTTTTTTTTTTTTTTTTTAACCACTAGTGCCACCTAGGAAGCCCCATACTGGGGGGGATAAATCAAATAAATCTGAGATGGATGATAGTGATGGTTACACAACAGTGTTAATGGACATAATGCCACATAAGTATATGTTTAAAAATGGGTAAGATGGCAAATTTATATTATGCATGCTATACCAAAATAAAACAAATAATTTAAAAGTCTAATGCTCAGTTAATATAAGAAGAGAAGTACTCACTATTAAATTGGAAATGTCACTACCACTGACAGGACTTTTCAAAGAAAGAAAATAGATACTCAACTTAGGGGTTTGGAAGCAATTATATTGTCTTTGTGGCTACAAGGATTGACTTGTCATTTATTTTAAAGTAAATATTTCTTTCTAAAATAAGCCAATTTTATTATCAATTATTGCTAGGCTTGAGTGAGAATGGTTGGGTAACACTTTTCCTCTCCATGTTTTCATTGTCTTTAAAAATCTTCAGGGAAATGGTTCTTAAATTTATTTCTTTGTCCAGGCATCAACTTCCTAGAAATAAAACCTTTGGATGAGTGTGTCCATGTAGTCACAACAGAGCACATAAATAAAAGAAAGTCAGCTAGAAACCCACACAGCCTCATTCTTTTAAAATTTATCATCTCAGCATTGTTTTTTAAATTGGAGTGTAATTGCTTTACCAATGTTTTGTTACTTTCTACTGTACAGTAAAGTATATCAGCTATCTGTATACATACTTCCCCTCCCTCGCATCCTCCGCCACCCATCTAGGTCATCACCGAGCACTGAGCTGAGCTTCCTGTGCTCTGCAGTGGGTTCCCGCTAGCTAGCTGTTTCACACATGGTGGTGTATACACGTCAATCCCGGTTTCCCAGTTTGTGCCCCACTGCTCTTCTCCCCGTGTCCACATGTCCATTCTCTGCATCTCTATTCTTGCCCTGCAGATAGGTTCATCTGTGCCTTATTTTGCTTTAAATCCCTTAGCTGAAGAACAAAGTTGGTCTATGAAAGATTAGAAGTTTGCCTTTCTCTGTTTCCCTTGCAGTTATGAGAACTAGTTTTCATGCAGAATATGGACAACCCCAAGACCTAAGATATAATCCTGTCTGTTCATGACACTGTTATTCTCTCTGTAGCTGGAAATTGTCCTTTGTGTTTGTTTTTTAACAGTCTATCATTCAAAAATGTATGTATTAGTCAGGAGGTCATGAGTTTATCTTAATCTTTTGGTATGTTCTGTTAGGCTCAAATTCTATGAAATGTGTTTACAGAATATTCTAATTCTCATGGTCTTCTAGGGCCTCTTCTCAAAACTTTCAACCTTATTTTTTTTTGTTTTTGAGGCCTTTTGTGGAAGGATGGCTGGCAGTGAGTTAGGGTACTAGAGCAGTTACAGCAAAGATGGGTGTACAAAGAGCAGGGTGTTCCATCCTGGCTGATCTCTTCTACTCATGCTGTCCAGTCAACAGAGCCAACCGTTGCTGGGCACCAGGAGCAAGCATATGGTCCTCAGGCCTGCAGCATCAGCATCATCTAGCACTTTTTAGACACGCAGGTTCTTGGGCTCCCCCTTCCCAGATCAACAAAATTAGAAACTCTGGGGCTAGGACCCAGGAATCTGTTTAACAATTGCTCCAGGTGATTCTAAGCACATAAAAGTTTGAGAATCACTGAGCTGGCATTTTGCTTCCCATTTTAGAGTAATAGTTGCTGTAATAGATAACAGATTTTGTTCTTAAAGCACATAAAACCCCCAATATTTTTAAATTAATATCTTAAATATAAAAATTATATTTAACAACTGAATTATGCATGACGCTGTATGAGATACTATACAAAAAGGAGTGCATAAATAAGGTCTTCATAGACACTTTTAGGGGCTTCCCTGGTGGCTCAGACTGTCAAGAATCTGCCTGCAATGTGGACAATCCAGGTTTGATTCCTGAGTCAGGAAGATCTCCTGGAGAAGGAAATGGCTACCCACTCCAGTAGTCTTGCCTGGAGAATTCCATGGACAGAGGCTACAGTCCATGGGGTCGCAAAGAGTCAGATACAGCTGAGCAACTAACACTGTTTTCAGGCCCTTCTGAGAGTTTTGATTCCTTTTGTTGATGGACAGTTTATCATAAGCACACTGCATTTTTATTAAGACAAAATGAGATTTTTTTCTTCAGGAATAGAGAACCAAAGTTGTATCTACCTGGATTTTGCATCTTTAACCTTAACTCTGTATTCCAAGAAAGCAGCAGCAGCCACTGAATGACACGCATGTCCCTGGGGAAGGGAGCACCCAGCTGGCTGATCCTATTGAGAAGAGTCCACTGTCACATTCAAATATATCATTCAGAGTTTGTATAGCTTTTAAATGTCAATGTGACATGAAACATTTGATTCAGACTAAAATTTAAGCGAATACTGTATTGCTTGTTTAAAGAACACACAGTATAAGGAACTCTATTCAGTTTTCTGTGGTGAACTAAATGGGACAGAAATCCAAAAGAGAAGGATTATATATATATATATATATGTAATTCACTTTATTCTACAGCCAACACTGACACATCAGTGTAAAGCAACTACTGTCGTTCAGTCAGTCAGTCAGTATGTCCGACTCTTTACAACCCCATGGATTGCACAATGCCAGGCTTCCCTGTCCTTCAGCATCTCCCGGAGCTTGCTTAAACTCATGTCCATTGAGTCAGTGATGCCATCCAACTATCTCGTTCTCTGTCGTCCCCTTCTCCTCGTGCCTCCAATCTTTCCCATCATCAGGGTCTTTTCCAGTGAGTCGGCTCTTCACATCAGGTGGCCTAAATATTGGAGCTTCAGCTTCAGCATCAGTCCCTCCAATGAATATTCAGGATTCATTTCCTTTAGTATTGCCTGATTTAATCTCCTTGCAGTCCATGAGACTCTCAAGAGTCTTCTCCAACACCACAATTCAAAAGCATCAATTCTTCGGCACTCAGTCTTCTTTATGGTCCAACTTGCACATTGACTATATGGACCTTTGTCAGCCAAGTAACATCTCTGCTTTTTAATATTCTGCCTAGGTTTGTCATAGCTTTTCTTCCAAGGAGCAAGCGTCTTTTAACTTCATGGCTGCAGTCACCATCTGCAGTGATTTTGGAGCCCAAGAAAATAAAGTCTCTCACTGTTTCCATTGTTTCCCCATCTGTTTGCCACGAAGTGATGGGACTGGATGCCATGATCTTTATTTGTTGAACATTGAGTATTAAGCCAGCTTTTTCACTCTCCCATTTCACCTTCATCAAGGGGCTCTTTAGGTTCTGTTCGGTTTCTGTCATAAGGGTGGTGTCATCTGTGTATCTGAGGTTATTGATATTTCTCCCACCAATCTTGATTCCTACTTGTGCTTCATCCAGCCTGGCATTTCATATGATGTACTCTGCATATAAGTTAAATAAACAGGGTGACAATATACAGCCTTGATGTACTCCTTTCCCAATTTTGAACCAGTCCATTGTTCCAGTTCTGGTTCCAACTGTTGCTTCTTGAGCTGCATGCAGGCTTCTCAGGAGGCAGGCAAGGTGGTCTGGTATTCCCATCTCTTTAAGAATTTTCCACAGTTTGTTGTGATCCACACAGTCAAAGCCTTTAGCATAGTCAGAAGTAGATGTTTTTTCTGGAGCAACTATATTCCAATAATAATTGGAAAGATTATTACTCCAATAATAATAATTTAAAAAGAACATATATGCTCCAGATGCATTTACATGAAAACAAGAAACTCACATGGGGTCTTGCCTCAGTTTCCTCATCTGGGCTAAGTTTCTTCTTTGGTTTAGCCAAGGGATTGGTCCCAGTATTTCTCAACAAATGTGCTTTTGACTTTTTTTGGATGAGCTAATTCTTTGTGCAAGACTGAACATTTGTCATCCCCAGGCCATGCCAGTAATATCTCATTATTATAGCGATCAAAACCCTTCCCACAAAGTGATGGATAAATTCAGTTTCTTGATTCTGGTGGTGGTTTCATAGGTATACACATATGTGAGAATTGACAAACTGTACATTTTATTGTATGTCAGTTACAACTCAGTAAAGGGGCCAAATAATGCTCCCTCCCTCCCTGCTTATATTTCTCTACTTGCCTAGGGTGAGAGGCCCTTGTTGCAAGCAGTTGAAACATTCTGAAGTCTCTGGTGGCTCTAAAGTCCAATGCATTTATCTGGGTCATAGAACTAATTGCTTAGGGTGCCTTGAGATGTTTTAATTTACTACTGCTCTGAGACTGCAGAATCTGTTTCCCTTAGCAACGAAGTGCACTGTGTTATTTTTTATTTCTTTATTTTAAAGTGGCTTGAAGTTATTTTTAGATATTATGTATTTGCACCACAGATTATTTCATTTTGTAGATGGAAAAGAGCTCTAGACCTGTTTAAGATTTTAAGGATGATACAAAATTCTTTTTAACTGTCTGTTTCCATTATCTTCCAAAATCACAAAATAGATGAGTAAGAGAACCATGACCATATCTTAATCTTTTGACCCCAAATTCTGTACCACCCAGAACTCAAGGTTGTAGATTTTTCATGTGTAAATGGGATTAGGAAGATAGAGAATGTTTGATCATGTTTCTGCCATGTAAACATGAACCAGAGGCGGCAACAGGAGGCAAAGTTTAAGTACCAACTATGAACTAAGCATAGTCTTATTAATAATATTTGTATGTTCTACAATATTATTGTTATTACTTTTCATCTTTACCATTAAGAAAAATCTAATTTATATATGAAGTAACTAAGGCCCTGAGGTATTAGGTGTCTTAACCCAAAGTGATAAACCAGTAAATGGAAAAGCCAGGATTTGAACTCAGCAGTGGCTGGGTCCACAGTTTTGTTTCTCCCTATACTATGGTGATGAAACACAGGAACGGTATTTCTTTTTGAATTAAAAAAAGAACAAAACTTCTAGAATTATGAAACTAAATCTACCTATCTGGCCCCTTGACAGCCAGCTTGAATCCATCCCTCTGTTCCTCTGTAGGAGATACCATCGCCTTCTCTGGGATGGAAAATATGGATTGAAAGCTGGCAATAAATATATCTTTCCATATTCAAGAATAATTATCTAATCAAAGAATTTGTTAAAAAAAAAAAAGAAAGAAAAAGAAATCACCTGTATTTTCATCTACTCACTGGAATTTAGCTTGATGTGAAGATCATTGCAGACTGCCCTTAGGTTTGATGGATTTTCTTCTTGGGGATTTATTTGAATCACCAGGTGAAGTGAAAGTCACTCAGTCATGTCCGACTCTTTGTGACTCTGTGGACTGTACTTCCCAGGCCAGAATACTGGAGTGGGTAGCCTTTCCCTTATCCAGGGGATCTTCCCAACACAGGGATTGAATCCAGGTCTCCCACATTGCAGGCAGATTCTTTACCAGCTGAGCTACCAGGGAAGCCCAAGAGTACTGGAGTGGGTAGCCTATCCCTTCTCCAGAGGATCTTCCTGACCCAGGAATCGAACTGGGGTCTCCTGCATTGCAGGCAGATTCTTTACCAACTGAGCTATGATATTATTCTCAATGACAAGCAAACATATATGTCAAAGATGCATATAAGCATTGCCAAATATCAGTGCTACATTTAGGGTTTTGACAGACTAGTCAACCACCTGCATTTCAAGTTTCACTGACATAAACTCATCCAGGAATCCATTTGTACCATGGGTCAGCGCACTACAGCTCATGAGAAAAAGCCGGCCCCATGCTTTTTTTTTTTTTTTTAATAAAGTTTAATTGTAGCAGCCACATCTGTTCACTTACATATTGTTTAGGGTTCCTTTTCCACTACAACAGTAGAGTTGAGTAGTTGTAACAAAGACTCTACAAAGTTTGCTAATCCTTGATCTATACCTGTTTTTTTTCCATACAAGGTTTTATATAGATGTGGATAGAACAGAAAGCTACCAGAATATTCTTCTCAGGATTAAATGAGAGGTGTGACTGTTGCTGGTAAAGCCAATAATACAAGGTCCCTTCAAGTCAAAGCGTTTCAAATATTTGCTCAGTATTTATGTAGTGGGGATAGATAATGTATAGGGGAAAGATAATTTCCTATCAATAAGGATTATATACCTCTTCCTTTAATTCAAAAGTGAAAAATTTGTTGCATGCACTGAATATTACATAACATTTTCACTTATTTGAAATTGTCTTGTAAACATAATTTTTCAGTGTGCTAATAACTACTTTAGAAGTTTAGCATTTAGGTGATGAACGACGATATCACACATTCCCAGTAAATGACACCCTGGAATATGTTCTTTAGTTTTGGAATTTAAGCTGTCTTCAGCTACTCACTTTTAAAGACTGGCTGTTAGCTTGTTCGCCTCAAAAGATGGTGCAACCTTGTGTTCCAGAAGGCAGCTCAGGGGTACCCATCACAGATGTGTTCAGCAGAAGGAGGCTGGCACCTGCAGGGAGTGTGTCTTTTGTTTCATTATGTTGGTTTTGTTTTTCCTCCAGGAGAATGGAAAGACACTGCCACTGTCTGATTTGGCAAGAGAGAGAACCAATTTCTATTACCTAGGTTAAATGGTTGTATGTTAAAACTAAGCAGTCTCCACCTTGCCCGAGTGGGCAGAGGCAGTTAGTAATGCCTGACGCTGCTTCTGCATGCCCTGCCATACACAGGTTCACTCTGAAGACTGGTGCCACCGCTCGTTTGTTCCTGGACTGTGGTGTCACTGGTCCAATTGTATTACACTTAAGTTTTCTTTGTCTCAGTATCACCATCTGTATATTAGGACAACGTCACTCACTTATCCTGCCTCATGGGAGGTGGGATGGTTAAGTTGATGCGTCAACTTGACTGGCTAAGAGATGCCCACATAGCTGAGAAGACGTTTTTTCTGGGTGTGTCTGTGAGGATATTTCTAGAAGAAATTAGCATTTGAATCAGTAGACTGAGTAAAAAAAGATCACCTCACAGTTTGGGTGGGCATCACCCTGAATAGAACAAAAAGGTGGCGAAAGGGCTGATTCACTCCCTACTTGAGATGGGACATCTCCTGCTGATGCTGAAAGCTCAGCTTCTCGGTACACTGGTGGTGAATCAAAACTTGGAGACAAGAGTTTTGGATGAAGTAGAGAAGGATAGCTTTATTGCTTTGCCAGGCAAAGGGGGACACAGTGGGCTAATGCCCTCAAACCATGTGTCCCCACTTGGGGAGGATAGGGAGAAGTTTTATAGTAGTTGTTCAAAGAGGGTGAGATCAGTCCATGGACATTCTTCTAACAGGTTGGTGGGGAAGTAAGTGGGAGTCTGCCTTCAGGTCTAACTGGTCTGGGGTCTTCATGCTTGTGGTCAGCATACCACCATTCATCATTAACTCCTTCCACCTGGAGGGGCCTTCAGTACCTGCAGATTAGCTCGAAGATATTTTTGTGTGTATCCACTGATGGGAAAACAGGCCCTTGCTCCAAGGCTGCTCTTGACTGTTTCTCCCTGGCCTCACATCCTCTCCATTCCTTAGTTAAATACTTGAATCTGCCCATTGGAACTCAGGGAAGATCAGGGAGACTGAATGAAGGCTGTTTCCTATAATCAAAGAAATGGAGGATACAGAAAGGGCTTGTATCCAGGAGCCCCACAGGCCCTAGACATTATCACTGCCCTGGGACATCAGTGTTCCTGATTCTTGGGCCTTCAGACTGAAACTGGAACTTATACCATTGGCTTCCCTGACTCTCAGACCTTTGGTTTTGGTTTGGAATTACACTACCAGCTTTCTTGGGCCCCCAGCTTGCATATGGCAGATCGTTGGATTTCTCAGCCTCCATAACCGCATGAGCCAATTCCTTATAATAAATCTGTCACCTAGGAGTTGCTGACCCACTCGTTTTGCCAGGAGGCCACTAACAGTTTGAAATCAAGGAAGCTCACCATATATAAAATGTTGCCTCTAAAACATCAAAGCTCTGGGCCTCAGCTCCAAAACTGAGCCTCTTAAGAGTCCTGGAGATACTAAATCAATTTCACCCCATTGCTGAGCATCAGATCTCTCCACTCAGTGCCACTGAAAATAGCGCTTGGTTATCAGGCTCTGAAACCACACATGCAAAGCAGGGTGTTCACGATACATACAAATGAGAACCCCTAAATGGCTAATCAAATTCAGCCCACCTGATCCTGCAGCATTATTAGGGATGGGGAGCATGGGGATGGGGAGATAATTGGGGTATTTGGGGAGGTTGTACCCTGAAACCTTTAACAGGATCCTAAAAAGGAAGACTAACCGAGGAAGATCAAGTTGAAATTAAGGCCAACCTAATTGCTGCTGACTGTTCCACTGCCTTGGTGTAGATCTAATCTCCTCCTCTTGTTTGTTCCTGACTAATTTAGGTCATTACTTTCCCTCCCTAGGCTCTGACTTCCTTATCTGCTAAATGGGAAATTCCAGATGCTAGCTACTGCTTCCTCAAGCTTCAGCATTGTAACCCCAAACATTTACTGCCATTGAGAAATAACATACGTTTGGACTGAGGACAAGCATTAACTTTAAATTAATTTCAGTTAAATTGAAAATTGAACCCACCTCCAAAGAGTAAATATCAAAATCCCAAAGCTGATCCATAATAAACTCTAACTGCTTCTTGATGAAATAAGGGAGAAAAGAACAAGATAAAGTACTATTTTTTATTTGAAGTTTCTTCCTCCTTTGGGGAGGTTAACAAACCCTTTCTTTAGTAACTTGGTAAAGTAGAACTGTGTGTTGGCTTACTTATTTAGGTTCTTACTTGGCAAAATAAAATTGGAGATCCTACGTGGGCCTCAAGATTTTTTAAAGATTTTTTCTTAATATATATTAATTTTATTGAAATATAGTTGACTTACAATGTTTCAGGTGCACAGCAAGATGATTCAGTTATACATATACACATATATTATTTTTGAAATTATTTTCCATTATAGGTCATGATAAATATTGACTATAGTTCCCTGTGCTATACAGTAAACCTTTGTTGCATGTTTCATATCTGTTTTTTAAAATTAGAAACTAACATTCTGTTCATACTAAATCAGACAACTAAAAATGTATGACATTTCGGCCTCCAGATTTTTATTGTTGAAATTTTACCAGCTCACGGGATCCAAACATCTCGAATCACTGCTGAAAACATCGTAGCTGAAATTTCCAAAGCCTCAATTTTATGCTAAGACAGGAAACTGGGGTCTTTTTTAAACGGGTTGAAGAGACCTAAGTCTTAAATTGTGAAGAAGTCTTCTCTTCGGCAGACTTCAGTTTTGCTGAATCTAGATGCCTGACTGCTCCTGATGGCTGCCACCAGGCTCAGGGCTGGAAAGCCCTCAGGGGTCTTTGGTGGCGCTTTCCCACTGGCCAGTGGATAAATGCTGATTGAGTTGTGTCTGCTGCCTTGGCTCAGCATTTCCTGCATGTGCAGAGGAGCCTCTGTGCTGGACACCAGTGGACCAGCACCCACACTGGTACCCCGTAGGTACCCTGTAGGTCCCCCGTAGGTCTGCTGGCTGATCCTTGCTGCACCTGCTGTGTGGTGTTGCTCTTGTGCCCTGTACCTCCTGACAACCTCCAGCTGGGGCCAACAGTCCAGTAATTTGCATTTCTTTCAGTAGAGCTTCATTCATGTCAGGTTGCTATTTGTTATTCACTGGAGCAGCTTACTAAGCAGAAGGGTTACTGAACCTTTCTGCTGTGTGGTACCCAGTGTGCAGAGCTTTGTTTTGGGCTTATGGCTTTTACCCCCAACTTAAAAAAAAAATTTAATGTTGTAAATGGTAATACATAGAAGGGTTAATCCTCATGATGCTTTTAAAAGAAATACTGTACATAGTGTCCCTTTCATTCCTGTCCTTTTGTACCCAGTGTCTAGCTCTAGCTCTACTGACCCCTGTTACTAGGGATCTGTACATCCTTCAAGGGTTTTTTTTATGCAGATACATGCCAAAGATATATTTTTTTGTTTTTGTATACAAGTGTTGGCATGCCATACACAGTATTTTGCATCAACCTTCTTTCACTTAATGTGTCTCACATCTCACCATGTCAGTGTGTTTTGGTCTCTAAGTCAATGTCCAACTCTTTGTGACCTCATGGACTGCAGCATGCCAGGCTCCCCTGTCCTTCACTCTCAGAATTTGCTCAAATTCCTGTCCATTGAGTCTGTAATGCTATCTTACCATCTCATCCTCTGTTCCCTCCTTCTCCTCCTGTCCTCAATCTTTCGCAGCATCAGGGTCTTTTCCAATGAATCTACTCTTCACATCAGATGGCCACAGTACTGGAGCTTCAGCTTCGGCATCAGTCCTTCCAATGACTATTCAGGGTTGCTTGAGTGTAGGATTGACTGATTTGATCTCCTTGCTGTCTGAGGGACTCTCAAGAGTTTTCTCCAACACCACAGTTTGAAAGCATCGATTCTTTGGTGCTCAGCCACCTTTATGGTCCAACTGTCACATCCATACATGGCTATTGGAAAAACCACAGCCTTGACTTTATGGACCTTTGTCCACAAAGTGACTTCTATGCTTTTTAATTAAGCTATCTAGGTTTGTCACAGCTTTCCTTTCAAGGAGCAAGTGTGTTTTAATTTCATGGCTGCAGTCACTGTCTGCAGTGATTTTGGAGCCCAGGAAAATAAAATCTGTCACTGCTTCCATTTTTTCCCCATCTATTTGCCATGAAGTGATGGAACCAGATGCCATGATCTTAGTTTTTTGAATGTTGAGTTTTAAGCCAGGTTTTTAACTCTCCTCTTTCACCCTCATCAAGAGGCTCTTTAGTTCCTCTTCACTTTCTGCCATTAGAGTGGTATTATCTGCATAACTGAGGTTACATAAGCTTCTTCATTCTTTTGTAATAATTGCATAATATTCCAGTGTGTGACTGAACTTTAATTGACTTCCCTTCTGAGAGACATCTAAGTTGCTTCTAATCCTTCATTCCTTATAAACAGTGCCATAATGAATAACCAGATACACATATGTCATTTTATACAAACACTAGTTTAGCATATAGTAATGCATTTGCTAAATCAAGAGTTATATATACATTTGTAATTTTGACAGTTGTAAAAAATGTCCTCCAAATAAAAAGTATCAATTTACTTTCCCACTAGTAGTGTCTCAGGGTGCTAGTCTCCCTTGAGCTATGGCAAAGTTTTAAATTTTTACTCATCTAAGGGAGAAAATGATCTCTTGGTGATGGTTAATTTGCATTTATTCTATGACAAATGAGGTTGAACATCTTTTCATATATTTAGGTCATTTGTACTTCCATTTCTGTGAACTGCCCGATTATACCTTTGGCTATTTTTAAAAAATATTAATATATAACTTTTTGGTCTTTTCTTTGCTGTATCTTAGAGCTCTTTATATTGGAACGTTAGCTTTTTGTGAAATGAGTTGCACACGTTGGGATGGCCAAAAAGTTTGTTTGCGTTTTTCAGCCCAATGCTACAGAAAAACCCGAGTGAACTTTTTAGCCAACCCAGTATTTTCTCATTTTGTCACTTTCTTTTTCCTGCTTTAAAAAAAAAAAAAACACACATTTAGCCACCTTATTCTTCATGTGACGTGTTCAACCCTGGGTTATCTCTTGTTTCCATGCAACCTCAATCATCCAAACTCACTGAGGGCTCCACATGTGCCGGGGCATGGCCTTTCTCTCACATTTTCACCCACTCTGCCATGTCATTTCTAGAGGCTCGGTAACAGGTCTCAGAGAGCACAACTTGTCAGTGGCAGAGATGGAAATTGAACGCAAGTCTCCCTGAACTACAGGGAGTTAGGAGCGTCTCAGCTCCCACATAGGGGGTCCAGTGTTTGAGAGAATGCAAAATCTTAATACTTGTCAAAGGAAAGCAGAATTCATGAACTATAATCTACTAGGAGAAAAACAAATGAAAAGTGGTCATTTATTATGATCCACTGTTAGGGAATGTTCCTCTCCATTCAGGCAAGTGGAGAAGTTCAAGATTGTATAACCTCAGCAGTTAATTATTAATATCTGCTAATTATGCTGTGAAGAAATTGCCATTTCCTGTAATGCTTCTGTTAAGTATTATCCTTGTTCTCTGTTCATTGTCTCCATTATACAAATATAAT
This sequence comes from Bos taurus, assembly GCF_002263795.3. Classification (NCBI taxonomy): domain Eukaryota; kingdom Metazoa; phylum Chordata; class Mammalia; order Artiodactyla; family Bovidae; genus Bos; species Bos taurus. The sequence goes on from NC_037335.1 coordinate 44,997,745, forward strand.
TTATTGATGACCCCATACAGGCAAGCCTGTATCATAGTTGACCCATACCTTTCTTTATATCTTAATGTGGCCCAAAGCTAGCTATTAATAGATTCAATTTATTTTTTTCATTTTTAGTGATGTAATGGCTTTTTATACCAGCTGTCAGGGGTCAGGGTGGATATGTAAAGAAATAAAGGTTCCCTTTCTTTAACTAGAGATGTTCTCTGTGTGTGTGTGTGTGTGTGTGTGTGTGTGTATGCACACATGTTGTCTGCCTGTCTCATCTCCAGGGAAACCTAACACTATCCTTTTCACACCTTTTCTGAATTAAGCACAGTAGTCAGGGAGATGTGAATCCAAGGAAAGCTGTTGTAATTAGTGGTAGATTCAGGGAAAGGTGAACAACTCAGGAAGCTCTGAGTAACCAAAAATGATAGTAATAAATACTGTATCCTCTCTGATAAAATATCGGGTCCCCAACTGCATCGGAATAAATCATCTGAAGAATAATTCCATGTAAGTGGAACGGGTGTTTTATTTTACTCTTGAATGTTGAAGGTGATCTGTAATAGAATGAATTATTTTGACTGCATGAGATAGAAAGGAGATAAGAGAGTGGGAGAAAATAAAAATTGGCAACACTCTTGGCCCACTGAAAGTAGCCTGCTTCAGATTATCAGTACTTGCTTGCAACAGTGAGAAAAGATGTCAGAGGTCTCTATGAGCCTTTTTGCTCTTAATCTCTTATTTCTACACAGCCCATGTTTTCGAGTTATAATTATGTAAGTTCTAAAGTCATTCCTTATGGCAGTCCCACAAGACGTATAACTGAGTGCATGTCTCGTAAATCCCAAAATATGGGAATGAGGAAATGTTTGGACACCATGCCTGGGTATCATACAAGCATTATGAATATTCAACTGTGCTTGCTTCGGGCAACAATAGCCATTTCAGTGAGCGGATGATCTGGTCATATGTGAGTTCTTCTCCCAAGCAGCCTCCATTCCTGTGTCACTCCCGTCCTGTATGTGCCTTGCTGCTGCCTGAGTGCAGCCCTGGCCTTCCCAGAGAAGATTGGTTGTTATAGGATGGCCCCTAACAACACAAGCTTACTACTTCTTTTGGAAGTCACCAAAAGAAACGGTCATGTGTAACCATGCGGGGGAAAACTGGCCACATGATATATTGAACAGGTCATTTCCTAAATAGTTTTTAAGGATGATTTTGGACTATGTGATTTTTTGTTTTCCTTTTATGTTGACTTTTGAACCTAAGCTTCATCTAAGAATCAAGTTTACTGAATTAGCATTATCTTAAACTCATTTTTTTCATTCACAAAATACTTATTGTCTGCCATGTGTCAGGTACTGATACAAACAAATCTGACAGACCTCAGCTACCTTAAATTGCAGCGGACTCTAAGTACTTGCTGTATGCTGAAAGCCTTTCTATTTGCACAACGTGTTTGTGTAATATCCAGGAAAGACCGGCCTCAGTGTCCCACTGAGAATGTGGTGAAAAAGGATTCTGAACCTCTAAATAAATTTTTTTTTACAATAAAAAATTAGGTAATGTCATGTGAAATGTCTTACTGTATGTAGGCAAAGAATAAAATGGATGGTAAACATCATAAACATAAAAATTCAGAGTAGTGGATGTCTCTAAGGAGAAGGAGGAGTATATGATCCATAAAAAGTACTAAAGGCAATTGAACGACATGAATAATATTTTATTTCTTAAGCAACAGGTTAGGTGCATGAGTATTTGCTGATCTCCTTATACCTTATACCTGTCATAAATTTTGTACAAAAATTTTCAAAGATGGTGAACCCAGAAGAGGAAAAAAATCATGATATGTATGGGAATGGAAAATAGGTTTTAAAATCCCTAAATATTTAAGGTCTTTTCCCTGTAACTGTGGATATAAGAAAGAGTTTAGCACCCATCTATTTCCACTGTGTTGGTTCTTTCTGTTGGTGAGACATTTGCTAAGTTATTTTACTTATTCCTACTTTAAAATGTTTATGCAATATTCAAAATTCATGGCCAAAAAAAATGCATTTTTGAAATTGCTCAAAACACTGGATCTTATACCTAAAGCATTACAGCAGTGGTTTCATTGGAGAGAATGGAGTGCTTTTCCCAGAAAGGAGGCACAGGGGGATGAAGAATTTTCAGGCTGAAGACACATTGTGACTGGCAGGGAATGCGAGCCTGGAGTGTCCCTTGCTGGATTAGCAGCTGTTTTTCCCTGATGGCCATTGGCCTTTGTGACACTAGCTTAGAGAGACTCAGTATCAAGGGATGTTTTACTAGAGGGGAAATTGGTACAGGACTAATAGAGCTAGAATTTGAAGTCAAAATTGTCTTTGCTGATGTTCTTTATCTCTCTCTCTCTCTTTTTTTTTTTCTTTTTAACATTTTAACTGCAGTGAAGGGAGCAATCTGACCCCAGCACATCACTATCCAGACTTCAGATTTAAGACATATGCTCCACTAGCATTCCGATATTTCAGAGAACTTTTTGGTATCAAGCCTGATGATTACTTGGTAAGAACTTATCATTTTCCTTCCTTCTCCAGAAATGTGTGACGTCAACATTTGTCTCATAGCAATAGCAACAAGTGTCTCATAGCAACAGCAACAAATAGCCTGGGTCTTTTACTTTACAAAACTCTGGAGCATAGCAAAAGGATCAAGTTTTATAACGATTATAAATTTAGCTTCAGGAAATGTGGTTTGACTCTAAGTTTTACCTGATAGCTATAGAATCTACTATGGTAATTGATATTTAAATAAGTGGAATTCAGTTGCTACTTTAGATAATTCTTCTAAGAGATATAATTAGCTATAAATACTCCTGTGAGTTTTGTTGATTGGGTTCTTTTTGAAAGTCTTCCTGTTTTAATTGCCTTATTTGTACCATTTGTCTCAAACCTGCCATGGCCCATGGCCATGTTCACCTTGACCTACAATTTGAATATGATTTTAGAGAAGCTGGATAGTTTTGTCCTAAACAGCTTTTCATGTGGGCTCTTTCTGAAGGTATTTTTTATTTGGTACGAGGGCATGTATTACCCTTAAGTCTGTCTTTTCTCCCTGTCTGCCTTTTGGCATGCAGCCAGTACAAACACAGCAGGCTTTTTGTGAGAAAGTCTGATGTGACCTCAGAGTTTTACCTTATTCCTGTTCAAGAAGCCAGGAAGTTTCTTTCTGTTTCAAGAGAAAAATGGTTTATCTTATAATTTGATCACTGTTAACACCCTGGGGCTCTTGAAAATTGGTTTTCAAGAAGCTTTAGGAAGGATACCATCAAATATTTATTGTTCATTCCATTCTGAATGATCTTAGTAAGACTTGAGCCAGATCTGAGAATAATCCTTTGCAGAAGAAGTACAGCAACATGTGTTACTTAATAACAGAGAATATTTAAACTCTGTTTTATACTTTGAATATACTACAAATGATTAAATTCAAAGCTGATTCTGTTCCGAGCTGATAAAACCCATGAATGACCCTCTCCCTTAGTTGAGCCCTAAGGAAAACTTCTGCCTGATGAATGAAAGAGTATACTGGTTGCTCAAGGAAATAATATTAAGTCTTCATAGAGCATGAGAACTGTGTGTACTGTGGGCGTCCTGCTGCCTTAAATGTGCACTCATACTACTCACATTTGGGTTTCCCTGGTAGCTCAGTGGGTAAAGAATCCGCTTGCAATGAAGGAGACCCTGGTTCAGTTCCTGGGTCAGGAAGATCTGCTGGAGAAGGGATAGGCTACCCACTCCAGTTTTCTCGGGCTTCCCTGGCGGCTCAGTTGGTAAAGAATCCACCTGCCGTGTGGGAGACCTGGCCTCTCTCTCTAGATTGGGAAGATCCCTGGAGAAGGGAACGGCTACCCACTCCAGTATTCTGGCCTGGACAATTCCCTGGGCTGTATAGTCCATGGGGTCACAAAGATTCAGACACAACTGAGTGACTTTCACATACAACTCAACATCAAAAATAAACAACCTGATTTAAAAATGAGCAGAGGCTGTGAATAGACATTTCCCCAAAAAAGGCATACAGATGGCCAACAGGTACATGAAAAGATGCTTAGTATCACTAATCAACAGAGAGATGCAAATCAAAACCACACAAGCTGCCACTTCACATCTGTGAGATGGCTGTGCCGCTCTCTGCCTCCCCACACCCCATACCTCTACTCTCCACACCCCACTGGTGGAGAGATTAGGTGCTTCTACAGCAATGTCAACCCTGCCCTCTTAACCACGCAAGTACATGAACACAGGCATTAGCAGGATGTGGGGCAGGATTTACATTAGGGAAGATCCTTTAGTTTCTGGCCATTTGGTAGTTACTGAGGGTCACTGTTATTCAGGAAACATGTTTGGAGAACCCAATGAGGTCTTGATACTGTGTTATTGAAAACAAGATTGATGATAGCTCATCTTCTGCCATATGTTACAAGTTAATGGATTCTCTCTTTCTGACTTACCTTGAGCTTCTGCCAACCAAGGTGATGCCCCAGACTTGCATTTCATAACACAGATTCAATCAGTGTGATGAGATGGCTGTCTACCTGACAGGTCTCCATTTAGTGGGCCATCAACCCACTTTGATAGCCATCAACCCACTTTGTAGCCATCAACCTGCAGGCTACAAAGCCCATTCTTTAGTCAGTCTACCTCACAGGATTTCTTTCCTTGGGAAGGCCTTTTTCTAAGCAACAAGTCACATAGCTTATACAGTTTCCTAATGAGCTTTTAAGCTGGAAAAATTACCTTCATAATGGGGTCAGAATGTTTACAAAGGAGCAGGAGGCTATGTGATGGCTTCTCAAAGCAGAAGTCCTCCTTCATGTACCTGGCAGAAGGTCGTTAATTGATTATTTGGTACTTTGAACAGCAACTGTAACTAAAACGCTTCGCTAATAATTATGGAGAGATTCAAAAAAATTACAAGTCATGACACTCAAAGAACTTAGAATCCAATTGGGATGATGATTGATGTGGGAAAACCACCCATTCTACCAGGCAGTAATTAAGAAGAGGAAGAGAAACAATAAATGCTCGAAGATTTCAAAGGAGGGAGAAGTCGCTCTCTCTTGGATCAATGATTAGGAAGGCTTCTTATGGGTATGGCGTGGTTTAACCGTGACCTAAAAATTACAGTGAAATTTGAGTAGGTGGGGAAAAAAGGAAAGATGTTGGAATGGCATGTAAGGATGAGGAGCAGTGTTAGGACCATGAGACCAGAGATGCAAGTGCATTAGATAGGACTTTGAATGGCCCAGTATAGCAGGAAGGGAAGGTTTTGATCAAGAATATTAGAAAGATCAGTTCAGTTCAGTTGCTTATTCGTGTCCAGCTCTTTGCGACCCTATGGACTGCAGCATGCCAGGCCTCCCTGTCCATCACCAACTCCCAGAGTTTACTCAAACTCATGTCTATTGAATCGGAGATGCCATCCAAGCATCTCATCCTCTGTCGTCCCCTTCTCCTTCTGCCTTCGATCTTTCCCAGCACCAGGGTCTTTTCAAATGAGTCAGTTCTTCGCATCAGGTGGCCAAAGTACTGGAGTTTCAAAGTATTGGAGTTTCAGCTTCAGTTTCAGCCCTTAGAAAGACAGAGCCAAATAATTCAAATAACTAGTTATGTTTTTTTAATTCTAGGAAATTAGTGAAATGTAAAGACTGACTAGATGTTTGATTATGTGGAAGATATTTTTTGTAAAGGGATGGAAGGGTATTTTGGTTCTCTTTTATAAGAGGAATCCTCATCCTTTAGAGACAAATAGTGGCTTACCTGGCAAAGAATTCACCTGCAATGCAGGAGACCCCAGCTCAATTCCTGGGTTGGGAAGATCCGCTGGAGAAGGGATGGGCTACCCACTCCAATATTCTTGGACTCCCCTGGTGGCTCAGCTGGTAATGAATCTGCCTGCAATGCGGGAGACCTGGGTTCAATCCCTGGGCTGGGAAAATCCCCTGGAGAAGGGAAGGGCTACCCACTCCAGTATTCTGGTCTAGAAAATTCCATGGACTGTATAGTCCACGGGGTCGCAAAGAGTTGGACACGACTAAGCTACACTCAGTAAAATACCAGAGAAATGATTTAATGTCTGTGATTTGCTTTAAAGAATCTGAGGAAAGCAGGCAGGGGAAGGACTGAGGATGTAAAGAGACAAGATAGGCTATGAGTTGATAGCTGTTGAAACCGAAAGATAGACACATGAATGTTAATTGCACAGTTCTCTACTTTTATGCATATTTGAAATTTTTCGTAGTAAAAAGCTGGTGGAGGAGGTGCAGAGATAAGACCAGGCAGCTTAAGTGTGCTTTTGTTTGATTGCATTTTCCACCTCCCTTGTTAATTGTACACACAGTTCCATAACCGGACCCATCTCTGGGAGCTGCAGAAGACATAACAAGGGCCACGAGCCTCTAACTACATGGCTCCCTGGTCCCCGTAGCCAGGGCCTCCCTCAGCCCAGGCTCGAGGCAGCTCCCCTTATTGTTCTTGGAGCTTCTGGAGGCTCACCTCCAAAGCACTGTATCTGAGGACACTACCCAGTGATCTGGAGTGTGATAGATGAGGAAGGGGTCTTTTGCCTGAGGCATTGTGCTTCAGAGAGTCAGGCAGAACCTCAGAGACTTTTTAGCCCAACTGTTCATTGTAGATGAGGAATCTGACACCAGTGAAGGGAGGTGCCCAAGGTTACCCATGCTGAGGGGTGGAGGCACAGCCCAAGCCAGAACCATAGTCTCACATGCTTCCAACCACTGAGTCTTAGATGTCGTTAGATGGCAGGAATTCCCTGGATTCCACACTTTCACTCCCGAGGGCCCCAGTTCAATCCTTGGTTGGGGAACTGAGATTCCACAAACTGCACGGCACGGCCCCCGCAAAAAAACCCAAAAGGTATGGTCTCAAGGTGGTCACTCCCTAGCCATCAAACTGCGAACTGTGGTTATCCATTCTGAAAAATGAGACAAAGAGGTCAAATACACCTAACAAAGCACATTTTGGAATGGTTAAGCCCAAAAAACAGAAGAATGAAATAAGATGGTGTCCCCTGAAATACCATGTGAAGGAAAAAAAAGGATAAGGCGTACATCACAAATACATCCTGGTATCCATCAAACTAGGGCTATCTAAACCCAAATTTGTGAAGATATACGGACCTAAATGGGAGGGGAAAGGCGAAGATGTAGGGGGTGGTCACTATAGATAGATTTGATATCAGATCCCTGTGATATATGTGTATTTCTGCTTAGTCTTATGCTGTTGCATCTGGATTTCAGCCTGAATTACTCTGATTACATTCTCAGTACTATTAAAATTCACCAAGTGCGTGCTGATTACAAATTCATGTTGAAACGTGCACAATTGGATGTGAGACAGCGTGGTGAGGGTGCAGCCGCGTGTATTACAAAGCAATTCAAATGCTCCTTCTTCCTTATTTGTTCCTAAATAAAGACCTCCCAGGGGAAGGGGCCCCAGAGCATCTTCACCCCATTTCTGCTTAGGCAACAAGCCTTTGGTTAATTTCCTTCTTTTCCAGGTGCCTGGGTATTCCCAAGTTCAGGGTGATTTAGGTTTATTGACACCCATAAGAAAGAGAGCAGGGTAAATAATTAAACACCATTGAGGGGAAGAAGTGGCAGGAAAAATGATCTCCACCTCACTGTGCAAGTTTACAGAGTTGATTTGCCTTGGCAGAGCCCAGCTGGACTGTGCTTTGCATTCTTTCCAGGGTACATAGGGAGGCCCTGCAGGAAATAGAAGGCAGGGAATGAACACACTGCAACAGCTTACACAGTGAGGGTGCCAGGAAGGTACATCAGGGTGCACACAGGAGCTTGTTGATCACAGCTAATTAACATGTTCCCATAGCTCCTCTTTATTTGCTCTGAAAAGGCAACATTTTGAAGAGGATAGCTTAGCAGAGAACAGTAACAGAGTTGCAAAGTGAAAAGCCATAGAAATCAGAGGTGATAATGGTAGAAAGGGTTCTGCATCCTAATGCCAACTTATTGTAGACTGACACTGTGCTAGAAGTGACCCCAAAATGGTTATTGAAAGAGGGCAAAACAACTGATTTCTCCATTCATATTCATCTGCAAATTGCATAATAAAGGAGTATTTGGCAATTAGTAACCAATGAAAGAGTCTCCAGTTTGTGTCACTGCTTCTGGAAGAATCTGAGACTTTAATTGGAAGCCGATGTTCACATCTGAATCCAGTTTTCCCTAGACAGCTCTTCCTGAATCACCCCCTAATTTCTCTATTTGCAGCCCCTAATTTCTGCATTCTTTGTTGTTTTTGTACTTTCACAACATTTACTCCTACCCACAAGAGGATTCTATGCCAGAAATCCAAACCCCATGGAACAAAGAATCAAAATCCTAAGAGAGTCTGGGATCTGCCTTCATTTTTTATGAGAATGGAAATAAATGAAAATTTTATTTAAATAAATTATTTATAAATAAATTATTTATTTATTTAAAAATAAATAAATACACTTATTTTCCTGAGTCTCAGATTTGTCATTACACAAATCACCTACTTTTTCTTTAAAAAAGAAAAATTTTTAAAAGTTAATTTCTTTAATTGAAGTATAGTTAACTCGCAGTGTTGTATTGGTTTCAAGTGTACTGCAAAGTGATTCAGATATATAGATATATATATATGCATATACACTCTTTTTCAGATCTTTTTCCATTATAGATTATTACAAGATATTGAGTGGACTTCCCTGTGCTATACAGTGGGTCCTTGTTGTTGTTTATCTATTTTATGTAGAGTAGTATGTCTTAATCCCAAACTCCTAACTTATCTCATCACCCCCCACCCGTCTCTTTTCTTGCTTCACCAAGATCATCTTAGTGTGTACCTTTGAGTAGCCTTCTTGTCATGGGAGTTAGGCTGAAACTCTCAGTACATCCTAGGGCACTGCTGAGCATGTAGTGAAAAATGGCAACAGCCATGCCTAAGTGGTCACTCTTTGCCAGGGATTTAAAAAACATTTATTTTTAACACTCTGAGATGCTATCAAGTATATATCACCATCTTTATTTTAGAGACGAGGTTTCTAAGACTCCAAGTGCTAAATTACTCAAGGTCACATGACTAGCCACTGGCAGAGTCATGATTTTACAAACAGTCGGTTGATTCCAAACCCAGGCCTTTCCTTCCACTTGGACTCTGCCCAAGAGCGGGAAAGGTTCCCTCTGCTTCCTCTTGGCTTTTACAGCATCCTGTGTGGAGGCTGATGACTGTTTTTATTTTCCTTGCATATCCTCAACTAATTCTTGAGGTCTTAGGTTGCTGTGCTGCTTAGCAAGAGAGCTCCAGGAAGCAAGGCTGGAGGAAAAAGGAGAAGGTAGGGGATGGAAGTTGCCAGTGATGTTAAGAAAGACAGTGAACTCTTGCTTATTTTTTTTCCTGGTGAATTCTGTTTCCCTTACCCACAGTGCTGCCAAAGCAGGATGATTTAAAAGGTAACATCTAGACACTGCCTTTTAGTCATTTTTCTCCCATTTTCTCTCTTTCTTCTCCTCCCTCCTTCCCTTCTTCCTCGTATCCTCTCAGATGTTTCTTTGATAAGGAGTTACATATTCACAAACCCAGATAAAACACTTTGAAGGATGTTCAGCCCTGGTGATTTCAAATGCCTCCATCCTCAAAATACAGTTCCTTAAATCCCTGCTCTTGCCTCTCACCAGGGCTGGTCTGATCTCACACATTAACTTCCTTACCTTTTTTTCTGCCCACAGTGTTTCTATAAGTCAATAATAGGGATTATTAAGTAGTAAACACTAAACTCATAAACCTAAAATTTCCTGTTCTGCTGGTTTGGGGCACTACTTGGGGAGACTGACAGCCCTTCAGTTGTTGGTAAATTTCAGTCATTTATTTACAAAAATTTATCGAGTCCCTTCTGTGTACAAGGCACAGATCCTGAACCATATCAGAATTTAAGAGTCATGGTTTCTGCCCTCATAGAGTTTTATAGTCTAGAGGGAACTTGGAATAGGTAAATAGGCCATTAAGGTACTTTGTGGTACTCAAACGGTAAAGAATCTGCCTGCAATGCAGGAGACCTGGGTTCGATCCCTGGGTTGGGGAAATCCCCTGGACAAGGGAATAGCAATCCACTCCAGTATTACCTGGAGAATTCCATTGGCAGAGAGGTCTGGCAGACTGCAATCCATGGGGTTGCAAAGAGTCAGACATGACTGAGTGACTAACACGGTCACGTGCTATCTTCTGTGACGAGAGCATCCAGTGCCAGGAAGCAGGTGATGTGGACCCGCAGAACCAGGCAGAGTTTTCTGGAGCAAGTGCTGTCCAGCAGACACTGAAGGCCAGCATCACTATACCAGCCTCCTTACTGAGTCTTCCTTCTGTCCTCCTACTGGGGCCTCTCAGCACAGCAGAGGGAGTGAGTGGTCCTCTGCTACAGACCCTCCAGTGGCTTTCAGCTCCCCTAAATAAAAGGCCACTTCCGTATATAGCCTATATATTTGTCTGTCCCACCAGACCCTTCTGGCTTCTTCCCCTTCAGCTGTCCTCTCTGCCCCCTCTGCTTCAGCCGTGGCCTCCCTGCTGTGCCATGAACTCTCCAGGTCTCAAGATCTTAGCCTTTGCCCTTCCTTCTGCCTTCAGTACCCTTTCTCCAGATATTCCCCAGGCCTCTCCTCAAATGCCGCCTTCCCAATAAGGCTTTTAGTGACCACCTTGTCTTCATCATTGGTGGTACTCCCATCCCCCTTTCCCTGTGTCCTTTCTCTCAACAGCACTTAAGCACATTCTGATGTGTAAATTATTTACTTTTTTGTTGGCTGTTTCCTCGTACTACTGTATAAGCTTCCTAAGCGCCTGGGGCAGTGCATCTATCTGCACTCAGTAGGTACTTTTTAAATGTTGAATGAACATGGATAGTGCATTTCTGGCATAGAACTAGAATCATATGTGATATTAACCAAATCATCCTAAGGGTTTTCTTGAAGAATCGGCAAGCCAAGTGGATGATAAAATCCGTATGTCAAGTGTTTAAGTGCATATACATCCTACCAAAAATAATTTGTTGTCATATAATGGTAGTCCAGTGTCTGTTGTCAAGAAAATAAGGTGTTTTTTTTTTTTTTTAAGGAAGTTTTATTCGGTGGTATTCAGCTAGATGAAGGTAGCATGGAGGTAGGTGGTTTCTGATAGAAGAAAATACAGTCAATAATCAAGAGTGTGTGGCACACTTGAGAAAATGAGAAATAGTTCTCTGGAGTTAGAGTTTAAGGAGGAAAGGGATGAGAGAGAAGGCTGAAGAGCAGAGCTTTGTCATCCATGGAGTTGAATGCTGTGCTGAGAAACTTGGATGTAATTGTCTCTATTAACAGTGGAACCCACAGGAAGGTTTGAAGGCTTGGAAGGCTATGCAGTTTGGAAGGATCTCTGGTTTCCTGGTGGAGGATTCTCAGGAGGAGTCAAGAGTGAATAGCTTAGAACAGGTGGAGCTTGCCATATAATCAAGGTATGGAATGATGAAACCACTGAATTTCAGGAATTTGAAAAAGAGATGTCATGAATGGGGCAGATATTAGCAGTAGTCTGGATATGGAAGATGAACAAATGTGAAACATCAAGGATGATGTCTCAGTTTCTGGTTTGGAGAACAGAGTGAATGATGTTTCCTTTCTATAAGAGAGGGAAAAAGAGAGAAGACGGAGGATGGGGGAGGAACAGATGATCTAGTCAGCATGTATAGTTGTACAAGGTGTGCACCACCCAGAAATACCTGGCTAAGGTGAAGGAGTGAAGCCTGGAATCTATCCCTTCATCTGTTTACCAACCTTTTTATGGCTCGGAGCTGCATATACCAGGGAAAAAAAAAAAAAAGTTCCTTCTTTCTAATCACTACCAAGACACCACATGGGCTAACCACAGGCTGAGATGAACTTACTTTTGAAATTGTTACATATGAAGTGTTTGTGGTATAACTAAGTAGAAATGTCTGTTACACAGTTAGACATACAGGTCTGGATCCCCTAGGGAGATCTTGGCTGGAGATGCAGGTGTTAGAGTCATCTCTTTGTTGAAATCATGAGTGAATGACCTCTCTTAGAGTAAACAGTGAGACAAGAATATGTGTTGGTGTCAAGTGAGGAATACACAGTGGGGACCACACCTTCCATTCTTATTTTCTGGGCACTTGCTAGAAACAAAGTGCCTTGGTCAACACCACTCTTGGGAAGTTATTGAACAAATATGGTGATTCATGATTCTGTTATTAAGGTAAATGGATCAGCTAAATTTTTAGAAATCTCATAAGAGCCATGTTAGTATACCTAGAGTCTCCTCTTAAAGCTGTTGGAGAGGGCTTCCTGTTTTAACGTGGGTAAGACATGTAATGCTCTGATTTTCTTCATTGGCTGCATCATACACATTAATGCATTTTTACTGCTTATGTATTTGTTCTTGTAGTATTCCATATGCAGTGAACCTCTAATAGAGCTGTCTAACCCTGGAGCCAGTGGATCCTTGTTTTTTGTGACCAGTGACGATGAATTTATCATCAAAACAGTTCAGCATAAAGAAGCGGAGTTCCTTCAGAAGCTACTGCCAGGCTATTACATGGTAAGTGCATGTAATTAAAGCTTCTACTTTAGATTTAATTACTTTCCTCCAGTTTTTTTTTTTTTTAATGCTTTTTTTTATTTTCAGTAACTCTGGCATGTTTCTTTCTCCTTGGTGAGGTTTATTTTGCATTTAGAGTATACTATGAAATTGATTGAATAGATTTTGAGAAGTAAGTAGAACTATGTAGTAGTCCTGGGCTTATATCCCACTCGGCCATCAACTAACTTGTGTGACCAGGAGTAAATAAGGTAAGCTCTGAGCCTCAGTCTTTGAAGGCTGGCAGACACCTGTCTTCCATGGTGGTTGTAATAAAGACAGGATCCAGGATGCAGGATAAAGGAAGCAATGTATTGCAGAGCACTTTGTATGTAGTAGTAATATGAGTAGTTAACATTCATTGAGGACTAAGTTGTAAAACTGATGAGGTAATTGAGACAAAGATAAATGGAATCACTTGCCAAGGGTTATTTAGCTAATGAGCTATAGATCCGGGGCTTGAACACAAACAGTGGGGGTCCAGAGGGTGCGTCTTTAACCCGTGCACCTTATAGGGCCACGCATTCAGCATTAGCCACTTTTAGCCATCACACTTCAGAATTGAGGATGTCATAGGTTAAATGCAACATGAAGATCACCTTCCATGCAATGTTTTAGAGACAAAGGAACTATAACCTAGCCCAGAATTTGGATTTGCTAAACATTTAGACCAGATTTTTCCTGTTTTGATGATAAATTCATCGTCACTGGTCACAAAAAACAAGGATCCACTGGCTCCAGGGTTAGACAGCTCTACTAGACATTCACTGCATATGGAATACTACAAGAACAAATACATAAGCAGTAAAAATACATGAATGGGTACGACGCATCCAATGAAGAAAATCAGAGCATTACATGTCTTACCCATGTTGAAATAGGAAGCCCTCTCCAATGTTTGTTTCCAGGCAAACATTTTCCTCAGTAGATTTGTTGTTTTCATACCTCTGATTTCTTTGTACTTTCATGGCAGTTATTACTTTTCTGTGATTGGAATGGTAGCAGGATTTTAAAAGCCACAGTTCTGCTATTCATTTGCTATGAGAGGTGATAACTGTCATCTTTGTTTCAAAACAAAATTGATGAGATACACCACACAGCTCATTAGAGTGTAAAAATATTTTTAAATTCCAAAATCTGCTCAAGATAACAGTAACTGCCCTAAGTTAGTCTCACATATAAATATAGGAATTGAAAATCTAAACAAAAATCTTAGTGGACAGCATACACAGATTTTAAAAGATTTTGATCCTGAACAAAATTTTTTTTTTTTTAGCACAAAAAATGTAGCACTGGAAAAATTTTTTTAGCACAAATTATCTACTTTATATTAGGGAAAATAGAAAATACAGAAAAGGAAAAAATGCAACCAACTGTATTTATTTTCTCAGAGATACACATTGCTAGTATTTGGTATATATCCTTTCAAATGTATCCTAGTCATATACACATTTTTAAATAATTTAAAATTGCAGTCAAACTCACATAGTACTCTTTGTTAATCTTCTAAGTGAGTAAATCTTAAACTTCTCTATTTCTAAGCTTAGGTAGATTAGTCTCTTATTGTAGAACTGCACTGTCCAATATGGTAGCCAATAGCCATATGTGGCTATTAAATTAAGTAAAATTTTAAAATTTAGCCTAATCAAGTAATTTTATACCAACCATGTAATATATATAATAATATAATTCATCTTATTAACAAGAAAAAATGTGAGCATTATGTGGTTATCCATCTAAATATCCGAGAGAATTCTTAAAATTGGAAATTTTTACATAATAGGTAAATAAATCAATAGGCATAAAAACCAACATTTATCAATCTCCCAGAGTTCACATATCTTCATGGAGAAGAACAAAAGCTCTTTCATTGAAAGTAGTAGAAAAAGATAAGGATGCTTTCCATCAATGATCTTTTCTAATGTATTGCTAGAATTTCCAGCAGTAACTTTTTGAGTATAAAAAAACATAGAAGAAAAGTATAAACACTGTTCTGTACAGATGATGAAATTGAAAATGAGCAAAACTTCAAGAAAATAAACCAGTAGTTTCCAGAGGTAATGAAAATCCAGTAGATTTGCAGGATATTTGGTAAATAAATCCATCATATTCTATTATGTAGATCATATAAAGTTGGAGAGTATAAGGGGGAAAAAAGAATTCCATTTGTGATGACAATAATTTATAATGATTGTTATTAAAGATATAAATAAATGAAGACATACTATAATTCTGATTGGAAAGCAGCTTATAGTAAGTATAGCGTATGAACAATACTCCAAAAAGAATTTATAAAATTTTATTTAATAAGAACTCAAGTGCTTATGTCTATAAAACAAATGAACAAGACCAATATGAAGGAAACTACAAAATGTTATTGAAGGACATAAACAGAGTTCTGAAATAATAAATGTGCATCATTCCTGAACCCAGAATTATAATTTTAATTGCCCACATAAATTTATAAATCCAGTCTAATTCCAATCAAAAATTCTAATAGGATTTTTTCCCCTGAACTTAACAGAGCTGGTTCATTTGAAAGTGAAAACAAATATTATATTAAGAGTAGTTTTAAAAACAAACAGGAAAGCAAGCCTATAGAAATGGACAATACATTTTGGCAAAGGAGAATATGTTAGGCCTGCCATAACATACACCAGAAATGTGTAAGTCTGTACTAGTATTAAAGTGGTGGCTTTTGTACAGATCGAGACAAAAAGAGCAATGGAGTCAAATAAAGTGTAGAAATAGACTCGTGTGTATTTGACAACTTATTGCCTGACGTAGGAGGGACTTAAATTCAATTGAGAAAGGACAGACCGTTTAATAAATGGTTATCCATTTGAAAAAAGAAAAAATCCCCTTTTTCAGATCTTTTGCATACAGTTACTTGCAGACAAGGGAAACAAAAGCAAAAAAATAAATAAATGGGACTGCACCAGACTAAAATACTTTGCACAATAAAGGAAACTATCAATGAAATGAAAAGATCACCTACTATATGGGAAAAGATATTCATAAATGATATATATGATGAGGTTAATATCCAAAGCCTATAAAAAAAACTCATAAAACTCAACTTGAAAAGTAAATAATAAGCAACTCACTTAAAATATCTTTTAAAAATGTCAAAAACAGGCACATGTAAAGATGCAAATCAAAATAGAGAAATACAAATCAAACCTCAATGAGGTATCACCTCACACCAGTCAGAATGGCCGTGTTTAAAAAGCCTATAAATAATAAATGCTGGACAGGATGTGCAGAAAAAGAAGCCCTCCTACACTATTGGTGGGAATGTGAAATGGTGTAGCCACTGTGGAGAACAGTATGGAAATTCCATGAAAAACTAAAAATATATCTACCATATGATTTTGCAATCCCACTCTTAGGCATATAGATGGAGAAACTCTAATTTGAAAAGATGCACCCCAGTGTTCCTAGCACTATTTACAATAACCAAGACATGGAAGCAACCTTAGCATCCCTCAACAGGTGAATGGATAAAGAAGATATGGTACATATATAAATAATGGAATATTAATCAGCCATAAAAAGTAAATAATGCCAATTGCAGCAACATGGATGGACCTAGGGATTCTCTTACTAAGGGAAATTAAAGCAGATAAAGAAATATGTGGTGTCACTTTTATGTGGAACCCAAAAAATGCAAATGAACTTAATTTTAAAACAGAAAGAGTCTCACAGACATAGAAAACAGACTTACACTTACCAAAAGGGAAAGGGGTAGAGAGAAAAATTAGGAATTTGGGATTAATAGATATACTACTTTATATAAAATAGATTAACAACAGGGTCTACTGTATAGCACAGGGAACTATATTCAGTATCTTCTAAAAACCTGTAATGGAAAAGAATCTGAAAAAGTTACTTATATATGTATACAGTTATATATGTGTGTGTGTGTGTGTATAAAACTGAATCATTCTGCTGTACACCAGAAGCTAACACATTATAAATCAAATATATTTCAACAAAAAAATGAAAATAAATTGGGCACACTATCTGACTAGACATTTTCCCAAAGAAGATATACAGATGGCACAGGAAAAGATGCTTAATATAACTAATCATCAGAGAGATGCAGATCAAAGCCACAGTGAGATATCACCTCACATCTGTCAGAGTAGGTATTATCAAAAAGACAACAAATAGAAATTGTTGGCAAGGATTTAGAGAAAAGGGAACCCTCATGCCCATTGATGGGAATGTAAACTACTTTACTATGGAAAACAGTATGGAGATTCCTCAAAAAATTAAAAACAGAACTATGTATGATCCAGAAATACCACTCCTGGGACTTATTCAAAGGAAACAAAAACACTGCTTTGAAAAGACACATGCACCCCTATATTCACTGCACCATTATTTTACAAAAGCCAAGATATGGAAGCAACTCAAGTGCCCATCATTAACTGAATGGAAGAAGAAGATATGATATACATATGTAATGTTCATTACTCAACCAGAAAAAAGAATGAAATCTGGCCATTTGTGACAACATGGATAGACCTAGGGGGTATCATGCTGAGGGAAATAGCCATACAGAGAAAGACAAATACAGTAGTGTTTTACTTATATGTGGAATCTGAAAAACAAAATAAATGATCAAACATAAAACAGAAACAGCATCATAGACAGAGAACAAAGAGGTGGTTGTCAGAGGGAAGAAGGGTCAGGGGAGGAGAGAAACAGGCGAGGGAGATTAAGAGGTACAAACTTCCAGTTGCAAAATAAATAAGTCATAGCTATGAAATGGACAGTGTGGGGACTATATGTAGTATCTTTGTATTGTGATAGGTTTTAACTAGACTTACTGTGATGATCAGTTTGAAATGTATAGAAATATCTAATCACTATGTTGTATAACAGGAACTAGCATAGTTATGTAGGTCAATTTTACTTCAAAAACGAGCACATAGAAAAGGAGATCAGATTTGTGGTTACCAGAGGTGGGAGGTGGGGGGAAGGGATAGTTAGAGGAAGGTAGTCAGAAGATACAAGCTTCTAGTTACAAGATAAATAACTACTAGGGTTGTTAATGTAAACATGATAAATATAATGAATACTGCTGTGTGTTATATATCAGGGGTCCCCAAACCCTGGGCTACAGACTGGTACTGTTAGGAGCCAGGCTGCACAGCAGGAGGTGAGCAAGTGAAGCTTCATCTGTACTTATAGTCACTCTGTGTCACTCACGTTACGGCCTGTGCTCCGCCACCTGTCAGATCAGTGGTGGCCTTAGATTCTCGGAGGAGTGCAAACCCTACCATGAACTGCACATGCACACGATCTAGGTTGCGCACTCCTAATGCGAATCTAATGCCTGAATATATGAGGTGGAGCTGAGGCAGTGATGCTGGCCCTGGGGAGCAGCTGTAAATACAGTTTTCACTAGCCCAATGAATGTAATGTACTTGAGTCACCTAAAACCATCTCCTCCAAAACCCCTGGGTCTATGCATGGAAAAATTGTCTTCCATGAAACTGGTCCCTGGTGCCAAAAAGATTTGGACTGCTGTTACACATGAAAGTTGTTAAGAGAGTCAATCCTAAGAACTCTCTTCTAAACTTGCTGTGATACTCGTTTCATGATGTACATAAGTCAGATCAGTGCTCTATGCAAACTTAGTGCTGTATGTCAATTATATCTCAGTAAAACTGAAAGAGAAAAATTAATCCCATACAGAGTAAAAACCAAATGTAATCACCAAAACTATTAAAAACTTGTAAGAAGAAGGAAGAAATTTATAACCTTGGGGTATAAAAAGCCTTGCTAAATAAGAAACAAAAAAAAGCATGAGAAGCAAGTTCATAAATATAACTACATGAAAAGGCAAAACATCTATAAAACCAAAAATAATGCCAGATATCAAATTAACATAAGCACATAGACTATTTCCAGAATGATAGAAACAGGAAACAGTTTCCACAAAAGCTGGGAAATGGGGGAGGGATTAAGGATAGAAGAGAGAGTTTTCATTATATAAATGCCTTTTAGTGAACTGTTTTTGGTGCTTCCCTGTTGGCTCATTTGTTAAGAATCTGCCCACCTATGCAAGAGACATGGGTTTGATCCTGGGGATGGAAAGATCCTCTGGAGAAGGAAATGTCAACCCACCCCAGTATTCTTGCCTGGAAAATCCCATGGACAGAGGAGCCTGGTGGGCTATAATCCATGGAGTCGCAAAGCAGCTGGACGTGACTTAACAACTAAGCAACAACAACCCAAAAAATTATTTTTTTGTTTTCCCATACTTTTAAAGTGAAACAAAAGCAGACACATATTCCTTATTTTTATAGCCCAGTGATCTGATGGTTAAGACTTTGTGTTTCCAGTGAAGCGGGGCGTGGGTCCCATCTCTGGTTGGGGAAATTCTGCATGCTCTGTGAGGCAGCCAAAAAACAAAGTTAGATTGTCTATTTTTGTAACAAAAAAGACAACATACTGGAAGAAAATATTTATCCCAAGTAGAAGAGGAAAGTAATAAATATCCAGAATATATCAAGAACTCCAACAATGACAAAAAACCTAAGGAAAAATGAGCAAAGGAGAGTAACACAAAATTATCTTTAAGAGGTGGCTAAACATACATAAGTGGAGAAGGCAATGGCACCCCACTCCAGTACTCTTGCCTGGAAAATCCCATGGATGGAGGAGCCTGGTGGGCTGCAGTCCATGGGGTCACTAGGAGTCGGACACGACTGAGCGACTTCACTTTGACTTTTCACTTTCATGCATTGGAGAAGGAAATGGCAACCCACTCCAGTGTTCTTGCCTGGAGAATCCCAGGGACGGGGGAGCCTGGTGGGCTGCCGTCTCTGGGGTCGCACAGAGTCAGACAGGACTGAAGCGACTTAGCAGCAGCAGCAAACATACATAAGAATGTTAAATTTCTCTAGTTCTCTGTGTTATTCACATTTAAAGTAACTTGAAAACACATTTTCATTTTTCACCGACCTTGCTTCCAGAGATTGTAAAGTGGGATAATATTCAGCATTGCTAAGAGTGGTGGTATATATGTAACCCTATGAAATGTGGTTGTAAACTGGTCTGGTCATTTTGGAAGACAATTTCTCAGGAGCTATTAAAATTTTAAATGTCCACCCTTGTACCCCAGCAGTTAATTTTCTCTTGAGCTACCTTAGAGAAAAATCACACATGGCACTAATCACATCTCTGCCTGTTTTAGTTGTAACTAATTAAAGAAGGAAATTCTGTCCATTTTCAGTTCTGCTGTTGCTGCTGCTATGTCACTTCAGTCTTGTCCGACTCTGTGCGACCCCATAGACGGCAGCTCACCAGGCTCTGCCATCCCTGGGATTCTCCAGGCAAGAACACTGGAGTGGGTTGCCATTTCCTTTTCCAATGCATGAAAGTGGAAAGTGAAGTTGCTCAGTGGTGTCCAACTCTTCGCCACTTTTAACACCCTGAGTTCAGAATGATAAAGTTGCAGTTCCCATAAGCTGACTTAGAAACTAGATTTGGAACAGCAAAATTTTAACAATGACTGTTAACAAGAGTAATCACATTCCATTTCTAATTATCATTTTACATGAAAATGCATCATAGTGGAGTGTTGCTTTGTAAAAGTACATTTTAAACATTTTTTTTTCTTTTTCTCTTTTTAGAATTTAAACCAGAATCCAAGAACTCTTTTGCCAAAATTTTATGGACTGTATTGCATGCAATCAGGGGGCATTAACATCAGGATTGTGGTGATGAACAACGTTTTACCACGCTCCATGAGAATGCACTTTACGTATGACTTGAAAGGCTCAACCTATAAGCGAAGAGCATCCCGAAAAGAGAGAGAGAAATCTAGCCCCACGTTTAAGGACTTAGATTTCCTGCAGGACATGCATGAAGGATTGTATTTTGATACAGAAACATACAATGCACTCATGAAGACACTTCAGAGAGACTGCCGGGTAAGGAAATGTCATTGTTGTGAATGCCTTTGCAAAGCTATCTGTGGTAATGTACTTTTTTAAGGAAGGTCCAAAGGCCAACACATGGAATGCCTTCATTCCCAATCCTTGTGCTGATCCATGCTTCCTTGTCGTTGAAGGAACTGGTGGATGACGATGCAGTTGTCTGGAGTCTATTAATTTTACTAATAAGAGAAGTCAGCCTTCCTTGATCAAATGACACAAAGATTTTTGTTTCTTTTCATCCTCTGTGGGAAAGATAGTTAAAATGAAAGGAAAAGAAATTTGGGTTTAACACAGTGATTATTGAGAAAAGCCACATGGACGAAGTAAGATTCCAACAGGGGAGAGAGGCTTAAAGAAAATGCACTTAATGCAATTGATAAATGGATCTCTAGAAATCTGTTGTAGATGCCAAACCATGGGATGGATTCATTTACTGAAACTGCTTTATATGATCTGTGTAAGAAATGATCAGGAGTGAGATTTGACAGAGCAAAGGCCTTTCCATGCAAAGTAGCCAAATCCTTTATCAAAAGGATGCGAGTTCTCAGCCAGCAATGAGTAAGAAAAAAACTAAAACCAAAGTTGAGGATAAATATTTCTGACATGGTAAATTTACAGAAAGTAGGTAAAAGCCCTTTTGGAGAAATAGATGAGAATGCAATGAGAATGTAACTCTGCTGGGTTCTGAAGGGTGATGATCATTTGATCAAAAGATTGTCAGGGGTGTTATTTCTTGGTCCAGATGAACTTTTGAGAACTACTCAGTTCTCAGCTGAGTTGAGCATGTTGGAAATGGGCCGAAGGAATGATGATAAGGGTTTGGGTCCAGGCCTGATCAGGGCTTTCTAGAAGAGAGGACAGGATTCATGGGGCCTGATCACTGGGAAATATGCAGTGTGTCTTGGCTTCCTGGGCCTTCTGTGGACCTGGTCAGATGACCCACATTGTTGCTGGGGAGGGAAGATCCCTTCTCTGCCAGGCTTGAGCTCAGCTGAAGGTGAAGAAGGCAGTCTTGACTCCTCGTGTAATGTATAAAGTAGGGGATCCTCCCCGAGAAGCACAGCCCACTGTCGCTGTATTTTGTCTTTCTCTGTGTTAGAACATTTATGAAAACGCAGAAAGATGCATTCTTGGAGTCGTTTCTTTCGTTGGTAGAGGATTTACCCCACAGTTCCTGTTCTTTAGCTGCCATTCATTGAATGCTTCAAGATTGCCAAGCTAGCCTAAGATTTTCCATTTTTAAAAAATATTGAAGTATAATTGATTTACCATTACAGTGTTGTGATAGTTTCAAGTATTCAGCAAAGTGATACAGTTATACATATGTGTGTGTGTGTATCCTTTTTCAGATTCTTTTCCATTATAGGTTATTACAAGATACTATCTTGTTTGTATATATATATATATATCTTATATATATAAGATATATATACAATATACCTTGTGCTATATAGTGGGTTCATGTTGGTAATCTATTTTATATATAGTACTGTGTATATGTTAATCCCAAACTCCCAATTTATCCCTCTCCTTCCTTTTCCTTTGGTAACCATAACTTTGTTTTCAATGTCTCTGAGTCTATTTGTGTTTTGTAAGTTCACTTGTATCGATATTATTTTTTTATATTCCACATAGAAGTGATACCATATGTTTGTCTTTCTCTGTCTGACTTAACTTCACTTAATATCCTAAGTTCATATTTCATTTCATTATCTCAGCCGCCATGTGACATCAGTACCATTCATACTCCCATTTTTCTCTCTCTTTTTTTTTTTTTCAAAGTTATCAGTACATTTTAATGGCTACAAAGAATGCTAGAATTAACATCAGGTTTTGGTATGAACATACATTTTCAAAGGAAATGAGACACTTGTAGAAATGGTAAAGGCTTAACCATCCTGGGATGAGATATGAAGAAACAAGGTAATTTATTGGTTTGGATTAGATTTTGGTTGCAAGAGAATAGTTCTGTAAATTAAACACAAATTATTATTATTAGTTTTTTATTCTCATGGCAGATCCTGGAGATGTTGGCCCAAGGGCTGGTGTGCTCTGTGGAACCAAGCATCTTCTTTCTTACTAATCAGACATTCAGGCCTCTTTTGTTAAGTGACCACAGATGCCCCCAAATTTGCTTCACCTCCAACCTTCATGTTGTCCTTCTAGCATTTGTTGTCCACTCCCAGCTCAGAGCAGAAAGGCCCTCTCAGCCTGGTCCTTCCCTCTCACGTTCCACTGTTCCTGGGCAGGCTGTCTTATGTGTCCTCTTCACTCTAGGTGGGCCTGGGGTGTTTCAGAGGAAGTCCCCCAACAGGTCCTTGTTCTCATCTAATCCCAGCACTGCCCACATGAGAGTCACTAAGCTACTCTGTGATGACTGCACAGAGAGGATACTTGTTCACTCCTCTTTTTTTTTTTTTAATTTGGAAGATAATACTCCTATTTTAATTGGTGAATAATTAAGTTCTTAAAAAGATTAAGAAACCTGTCCAGCATCACCTAGCCAGTTAGTGGCAGAACCCACCCTGTTTAGGGACAAAGCATGTGTTCTTAACAACTGAAATTTACAGACTCAAATGTAAGGATTTTTTTTTAAACTATCTTTTCAGAAATCATGGGAAGAACAGTGAGAACCAAGCAAAAAAAAATATCCAGCTGAGCTGTTCAGATATCTGGGTGCATATGAGTGACTCATATTTTTCTTTAAAAAAGAATAAAACATACATACATTTTAGTAGAAACCTTTTTCTATGCTTTTCAACTCTGACAGGATGTGGGTGAAAAGTGACTCTCAGTTCCCCAGAGTTTAGTACAGTTTTAGATTTGCTCTCTGTGTGTGCATGTGTGTGTGTGTGCGTGCGTGTGTGTGCGTATATTTCTTGCCTCTTTAATATGGAAAGCCTTTTTCCTGCTGTCGTCTAAGGCTCCTATGCCAGAAAAAAAAAAGGAAAGGTCAAATGTAAAAAGCCATTGCACAGGATTTGTCTGTTTATTAGCATTTCCTGAGCCCAGCCCTGATAGAACGAGGTCAAACACAACTCTTCTTCAGCAATGAGTCCCTGGAGATTTGCCTTTTTATTTTTTGAGGATTTGTTGTGCTGAGGAACATAAAGGTCAAAGTAGAGGCATCATAAGCCTAACTTTCTCTCTTTCATTGCATTTGAACCTGTAAAAGACACAGATAATGAAACTTCCTTAAATTGCACATTTATCTTCAAAAAGGCTCTTCTTGGGGTGGTGTTCGGGCATGTGAGAGGCATGCTATGGAGGAAACTGAGTCCCTTCTGTGATCTGCCTTGGTGAAGACCAAGGCCTCTGTGATCTGGAGTCAGCAGCTGATTCTCAGATCAGAGCTGGCTGGCGGAGGGCACGTTTCTAGAATGGTAGCTCTTAATATTTAAAGGTCAGGGACCTCTTTGCAAAACTGACAAAAGCTGTGAACTGTTTCCCCAGAAAAATGGGGAAACATCCACACACCAGTTCGAGTCCCTTGGAGCCCATCATCCCCCATCCCTACCCTATCCCACCCCAGGCAGAGGACTCCCATCCTAGAGCTGGGCAGACCCATCTCGCTCTTTCTTCAGGTCATCCCCTGAAGGGCTAGAATAGGTTGTGTGGTTGGCATTATCTGCAGTGTCTCTGACCCTGACATTTCCCTCACTTTGTAGAAAACTGACTTTAGTGCCAGACAAGGTGCTATGGAGATCCAGGGAGGATGTGAGATCACCCTGGGGCTGGTTCCAGCCCCAAAGGATGGAGAGTCTCTGCTATTAACATTCCTCTGAGTGAGGCATTACTGCTAGGGCTCTAGAAATGAGGTGGGGGACTGCACTACCGTGTCAGCAGCCCAGCCAAAGAAAGGTGAGCTAGATCCCTATTCAGATACATCCCTCCATGCACTTATCAGACACATGTATTGTGGGCCTACTATGTGCCAACATGGGGTAAATGACCTCTATTTTTAATCCATTGCCATTCTGTGTATTAGTGCTATGATGATGTTCTAAGGCATTTATAGGGATCAGAGTAGGTAACATCATTGTTTGGTTTTGAAGAAGAGGAGTTCTCCAGGTAGGCAAAGAAGTAGAAGCATATTTCTAGGCAAAGAGAGTAATATGAGTTAAGCATGAAATGGTATAGCATGTTCCTAGAACTAGAATTGTTTGCTGTTGTAACAGTTAATAGTAAAGGAACATGTGAGGTAGGAGAGAAAAGCAGTCAGGAGCCAAATAATGTCAAAAGCCCCTTTCTGGGGATGCCAGGTCCTCTTAAGGGCTTAGAAGTAGTAAAGCCAGGAATCCCAGACCTTTGGACCCCAGCTTCTCTGCCGTTCCCAGATAGAAAAGATAAGCCTCCTAACTTCTTCCTGTCGTCACTCCTACTTCCTGCCCCCACCTCTTTCATATTTCAGCTTGACATCTCAGAACCCAGGGCTCCATCTGCCTGCATGACTGCTGGCTGGACGATACCCGCCTGACTCACTGACCCAGCTTGACCCACATGCATCGTGCCCTATTCCCCACAGACTACTTACTTCCCTGACTCCCCATCAGAGCTGCTTCCGGACTCTGCATCCAAAATGGCCTGAACTACCTTAACCCAGACTGAGTGCTCTCGACAAGGGCCATCTTCCCCTGCACTCCCTGAGCACCCCTGAGTCCTTTTCCTCAGCTTTCCCAGCCCAGCCTCAGGCCCTTGCCTATAAACCTGCCCCCACCCCACTTCTGGTCCATCCCTATCAACTCCTCCACGTGGCACTCTGGCTGCTTGGCAGTCCTCTAGAAAACAGAATGCACTTTATCCTTCAACCTTGCTGAACCCACTTCCCCACAGAATTCAGAAAAAGGACTCTTCCCAGAAGCAGGAATCCAGATCTTGGTTCTCCTTGACTCCCACACCGCTGTTCCCTATAGGTTATGTCTAGGGGAAATGAACGTGGATGTAATGGGGTTCCCTTTCTGGAAGCATTACCTCTTCCTTAGCCTCACCCTCTGCCTGCTATGACAGCCATCTACACCCATAAGAGAACTTGGCCTGGGGTAAGAGTCATGCCAGTAGAAAGTACCACCAGGACAGTACAGGTCACTTGTCATCAAAAGCAGAATGTAGGATTTATTCAAACCATCCCCTGTGGTCCCCGTGTGACAGACAAGCTGAGAGGCGCATCCTGTGTGAACACTGCTCTTTCCAGGTGCTCCATTGTCTTCCCATAGCCTGATCTTCTGCCTGTCTTCTCTGGCCCGGGGAATGTGATCAGTATGAAGCCAGTTGCCCACTTCAGTTCCCTGCAGCTGCCCTTCCCATCCTCCTTTCTTATCCTCTTTCTCCACACTCAGTAAATCACCACATCCTGTCCAATCTGCCTCCTAAATAACTCTTGGCTACCCGCTCCCTCCAGATGCACAGCCTCTGCCCTTGCAGAGACCCTTCCTTGCCTGGTGTTTTCACTAGCGTTGTCTTTCAGTATATTTCCAGTGCTGCCCCCAAAGTCATCCTAAGTTCAGAAGACCACCAGCTCTTGAAGCCATACATACTTCATAGCTTGAAACTTTCAGACCCTTCCTGATTTGATCCCTTCTGCTTCCCCAGATGCTCCTTCAGTGTCATTCTTCAGCCTTGTCTCTCCCCTTTCTCCAGAGCATCCTTACTCCCCAGCCATTCTGATCGGCTGGACACTTTCTCTAAAGGTTTTGGTCTTTTCAGGCATGTCTCACCTCTCTCCTTCACCTGGACCCTGCCTACTCATCTCAGGACTACCTTCCCCGAAGACCACCATGCTGTGGGTCCCCCAAGCCTCCAGGATTAACCTCTTTTTTGGAATTAAAACGTGTAGTTCCTTGAGCCTGAGGATGAAACCTGACCTCATTGCCTGGTGCTTAGTCAGTACTTAGTAACAGTTCATTGAAATACATATTTGAACAAAGGAATAAATTATCTGATGATAGAGGAAGACAGGTTTAGGCACACCTCCAAAAAAAATCTATCTTTGGTGACTTTTACATATCTAGCTGTTTTTAAAGTTCTGTCTCTTTTGGAAGAGGCATCCAGTTTCACTGCCATGCCTGCCAGATACAGCCCTGAGAATTATATATATTTTTATATATATATAAGAATTTATATATTTATATATATATATAAAGAATTTATATATAATAAAACAGATGAGTTCCCTTTTGAATCACTTGGGTTTTTTTAAAAAGCTGAACTGATTGTCCCCATGTTCAAAGTCATTTGTGCAACAAAAGTATTTTTATCTTTCAATTATTTTCCCATAGAAACAGTATTATAGTCATTTGAATTTATTTGATGCTGATTCTTGTTTCCTTTAGGTACATGTCCTGTCTCCTTAGCCAGACTAAATGTCTCAAAGCCTAAAGCTCATTGCTTATACCTCTCTACAACTGTGTACCTGGCTTATTGTGTACATTCAATACATATGATGAAATTTAAAATGACTTGAAATTTATGTATTAATTTGGAAAGAACAATTAGGAACTATTTGGTATTCATTTTTTAAATTTACTATAATTCTTCTCTGACATAACTTACATGTGAAAAATCTAAAAAGTCTCAATCATTTAATTAGTTTGATACATTACTACATCCTATGGTATTTATTGATAACTCTGGGGATGTGACATTGATACAAAGTATATTAGTGAGAATTCATGTTTGCAATTCAAATAGTTTATTCCTTCATGTGGGAGTCATATCAGACAGTCTTGATAATTAATAACCTAAATGACTTATTTTGCATTTATTATTTTTTTGTTTAGCAGCAAACTTATTAATTTTTATTTAGTGTGGAACCAATTTTCTTTTTTTATACAAACATCTGTCACCATAAATATTAATATTAATGAAATATTCATGAAACTAGTCTTAATACTGAGACTTTTTATTTTGCAAACTGGGATTTCTTTCTGTGTATGGCAAGTTCTAAATTTGTAGATTAGATTCTTCTCAGCTCTGGACATGTTTGTATGGGTTACAATGTAGGTTATTTTCTATAATACTTAATTTAGCATAATGTTAGTGCTCACCACATAGCTATAATTTTGTTTAGCAATTATGTTTTTTGCATTTAGTTTAGACAGATTCTTTTCTTTTATATTTATATATTGGTTGCCTTCCAGTTATCTTTAAGGAGGAAAAAATGCCTCTGACCTAATAGAAAAAAGATGTATATCTTTTACTGATGACAACACTTAACATTTAGGCTATTTTCTTTATCAGTAAGGAATTGAATTTTGTTTTTAGACCTCAGCTAAAACATGGGAAGAGATATCATTGACTCCATATCTCTGTTCCAGAGATGAAAGATTACTTCCCTGAAAAGATATAGATGAATGCACTGTTTGGCAAATTAGGTCTTAAAAACACTATAATCTCATGATATATTTATTTGCTCCATTGTTTTAAATTATGAGTCTTGCTATCTCTTATTAGCTATATTGATAACATTGTAATACCTACATAAAAAAAAGATAAAGTTGTTGAAAAAATAAGTAAATAAAACCAAATTATGGACTCAGAGATTGTTTCAGCTAGAAAAAAAAATCATTAAGTTTCTGAGAAACAGTGAAGCAATGCCTTCTGTGCTCTGGTCTAAGAGAAAATGATCTTGGACATAGAACTCTGTACTATCCAGGCCAGATTTCCCTGTGAAACTGCAAAAAAGACATTGTCATATATGCAAGGACTTTTTTTCCCCATTTTATTTTATTTTTTAATTAATTAATTTATTTTACTTTACAATATTGTATTGGTTTTGCAATACATTGACTTGAATCCACCATGGGTGTACATGTGTTCCCCATGCTGAACCCCCCTCCCACCTCCCTGTCCATCCCATCCCTCTGGGTCATCCCAGTGCACCAGCCCCGAGCACCCTGTATCATGCATCGAACCTGGACTGGCAATTCGTTTCACATATGATAATTTACATGTTTCAATGCCATTCTCCCATAGCATCCCACCCTTGCCCTCTCTGGCAGAGTCCAAAAGACTATTCAATACATCTATGTTTCTTTTGCTGTCTCGCATACATTGGAGAAGGAAATGGCAACCCACTCCAGTGTTCTTGCCTGGAGAATCCCAGGGACGGGGAGCCTGGTGGGCTGCCATCTATGGGGTCGCACAGAGTCGGACACGACTGAAGTGACTTAGCATCATACAGGGTTATCGTTACCATCTTTCTAAATTCCATATGTATGCGTTAGTATACTGTATTGGTGTTT
Organism: Bos taurus; assembly: GCF_002263795.3. Taxonomy (NCBI): domain Eukaryota; kingdom Metazoa; phylum Chordata; class Mammalia; order Artiodactyla; family Bovidae; genus Bos; species Bos taurus. The sequence goes on from NC_037335.1 coordinate 45,026,602, forward strand.
TTCTTTCTGGCTTACTTCACTCTGTATAATAGACTCCAGTTTTATCCACCTCATTAGAACTGATTCAAATGTATTCTTTTTAATGGCTGAGTAATACTCCATTGTGTATATGTACCACAGCTTTCTTATCCATTCATCTGCCGATGGACATCTAGGTTGCTTCCATGTCCTGGCAATTATAAACAGTGCTGCGATGAACATTGGGGTACACGTGTCTCTTTCAATTCTGGTTTCCTCGGTTTGTGTGTCCAGCAGTGGGATTGCTGGGTCATATGGCAGTTCTATTTCCAGGTTTTTAAGGAATCTCCACACTGTTCTCCATCATGGCTGTACTAGTTTGCATTCCCACCAACAGTGTAAGAGGGTTCCCTTTTCTCCACACCCTCTCTGGTATTTATTGGTTGTAGACTTTTGGATAGCAGCTATTCTGACTGACGTGAAATGGTACCTCATTGTGGTTTTGATTTGCATTTCTCTGATAATGAGTGATGTTGAGTGTCTTTTCATGTGTTTGTTAGCCATCTGTATGTCTTCTTTGGAGAAATGTCTGTTTAGTTCTTTGGCCCACTTTTTGACTGGGTCTTTTATTTTTCTGAAATTGAGCTGCAGGAGTTGCTTATATATCTTTGAGATTAATTCTTTGTCCGTTGCTTCGTTTGCTATTATTTTCTCCCATTCTGAAGGCTGTCTTTTCACCTTGCTTATAATTTCCTTTGTTGTGAAGAAGCTTTTCATTTTAATTAGGTCCCATTTGTTTATTTTTGCTTTTATTTCCAATATTCTGGAAGGTGGGTCATAGAGGATCCTGCTGTGATTTATGTCGGAGAGTGTTTTGCCTATGTTTTCCTCTAGGAGTTTAATAGTTTCTGGTCTTACATTTAGATCTTGAATCCATTTTGAGTTTATTTTTGTGTATGGTGTTAGAAAGTGTTCTAGTTTCATTCTTTTACAAGTGGTTGACCAATTTTCCCAGCACCATTTGTTAAAGAGATTGTCTTTTCTCCATTGTATATTCTTGCCTCCTTTGTCAAAGATAAGGTATCCATAGGTGCGTGGATTTATCTCTGGGCTTTCTATTTTGTTCCATTGATCTATATTACTGTCTTTGTGCCAGTACTATACTGTCTTGATGACTGTGGCCTTGTAGTAGAGACTGAAGTCAGGCAGGTTGGTTCCTCCAGTTCCATTCTTCTTTCTCAATATTGCTTTGGCTATTCGAGGTCTTTTGTATTTCCATACAAATGGTAAAATTATTTGTTTTAGTTCTCCAAAAAATACTCTTGGTAGCCTGATAGGGGTTGCATTGAATCTGTAGATTGCTTTGGGTAGTATACTAATTTTCACTATATTGATTCTTCCAATCCATGAACATGATATATTTCTCCATCTATTTGTGTCCTCTTTGATTTCTTTCACCAGTGTTTTATAGTTTTATATATTCAGGTCTTTTGTTTCTTTAGGTAGATATATTCCTAAGTATTTTATTCTTTTCATTGCAGTGGTGAATGGAACTGTTTCCTTAATTTCTCTTTCTGTTTTCTCATTGTTACTATATAGGAATGCAAGGGATTTCTGTGTGTTAATTTTATATCCTGAAACTTTACTATATTAATTGATTAGCTCTAGTAATTTTCTGGTGGAGTCTTTAGGGTTTTCTATGTAGAGGATCATGTCATCTGCAAACAGTGAGAGTTTTATTTCTTCTTTTCCAATTTGGATTCCTTTTATTTCTTTTTCTGCTCTGATTGCTGTAGCCAAAACTTCCAAAACTATGTTGAATAGTATTGGTGAGAGTGGGCACCCTTGTCTTGTTCCTGACTTTAGGGGAAATGCTTTCAATTTTTCACCATTGAGGATAATGTTTTCTAAGGGTTTGTCATATACAGCTTTTATTATGTTGAGGTATGTTCCTTCTGTTCCTGCTTTCTGGAGGGTTTTTATCATAAACAGGTGTTGAATTTTGTCAAAGGCTTTCTCTGCATCTATTGAGATAATCATATAGCTTTTATTTTTTAATTTGTTAATGTGTTTTACATTGATTGATTTGCGAATATTGAAGAATCCTTGCATCCCTGGGATAAAGCCCACTTGGTCATGATGTATGATCTTTTTAATATATTGTTGGATTCTGTTTATGCAAGGACTTTTAAAAGCTTCCTACCTATAAATCTTTTATTAAAAGAAAAAATTTTTTTAATAATTGTAGATTTGCATGCGGTTGGAAGAAAAAGTACAGAAAGATCTCATATGAGATCTTTATATGATCTTTAAGTATATACACTTTACCTAGCTTTCCCAATGGTAACATCTCATAGCACTTTTGTACAATATTGCAACTAGGAAATAGACATGGGTACAATGCAGGGATCTTTTTCAGATTTCACCAGTTTTATGTGCACTCATTTGTATGTGTGCATGGGTATGTATGTATATAGTTTATGCAGTGTGATGCATATATGTATTTCTGAAACCAACATGGTCAAGTATCTTGACAGGCAACAAGTGACAATTCTTGACACAAATCCTTCCTGCCCCTGTTTTATATGTAGCCACACACAGCTTCCTCATCCTGCCCCTCCCCAGTCTCTTGCAGCCATCAGTGTTTTCCGTCCCTTCAGTTTCATCATTTCAAGACTCATACAGGTGTAACCTCTGAGGAACGTTTTTTTACTCAGCATGATACCCTTGTGATCCATTCAAGTTATTTTGTATATTGGTGGTTTGCCCTTTTTTTATTGCTGAGTTTCATGGTATGGATATACCACTTGCTGAATAACATGTAGCTTTCTTTAGTTTTTGACTGTTACAAATAAAGCTGCTATGAATATTTGCATGAAGGTTTCTGCATAAGCACAAGCTTTCATTTCTCTGCTGTAAATGCCCAAGTGCAGCTTCTTTGTTGTATGGTAAGCATGTGTTTACTTGGGAAGAAATTGCTAAACTTTTTCAGAGCAGCTGTACAATTTTGCATTCCCACCAGCAGTGTATGAGTGATCTAGTTTCTTTTCATCCCCACCAACATTTGCTGTTATCACTATATTTTATTTTAGCCATTCTTATAGGTGTTTATTTAAGTCTGTTGTTAAAAAATTACTTAAGTATATACTTCAGCAAAGCAAAAGATAAATCCAATAAAGAAGTAGTTTGGGGATATAGGAAAGAGGGGTAAAAATGAAACAGAACTTACCATTAAGTCTAAAAGCTAATCATACATCTCCGGGCCTTAATGTAATTGCTAGGGATTTCTGAGGAGAGGCCCAAAGTATAGGACTTTAGCACTAATAATATGCTGTGACTTTAATGCTCATAGCACTTGATCTAACTCTGTTCTATAGCCTTTGGTATTTCTACATTATATTGTGATTACGTGGGTACATGGTTTGTTTGCCTACTAAAATCTGCTCTCTAGGAGAATAGGAATTGTGTGATTTCACTTTCCTACCCTTCAAAACACTTAGCAGAATAGCAGTTGTCTTAGTGTTAGTCCTTTTTTTTTTTTTTTTTTTACCACTTTCTATAGTTTATTTCTTTGCTAGCCTATTCAGTAGGAGAACTTTTTTTGTAGTTAAAAAAAATTATTATCACTTATTTGGCTGCGTCAGGGCTCAGTTGCGGCATTTGGGATCTCTGTTGTGGCACACAGGCTTAGTTGCTCCGTGGCATGTGGGACTTTAGTTCCCCGACCAGGGATTGAACATCCCCTATGTTGGAAGGTGGATTCTTTTTTGTTTTTTTTGTGTTAGTCTTTTGATGTTCATGGGTCACAAAGAGTCAGACACGATTGAGTGACTAAGCACAGCACAAGAGGAAACAACATTTTTGAAATGATAACTCTTGCCTAATTGATAAATATAATAAGAGCAAGCTTTGATAATAGTGTACCAATGGTCTGATATGAAATAGACCTAGAGTTAATCATTATATCAGTGTTGTGGATTGGAAAATAATTGAAGTCCATTTATATTGCTCATGTGTCTAGTGTCTGTTGTTGTTGTTTAGTCACTAAGTTGTGTCTGACTCTTTCACGACTCCATGGTCTGTGGTCCTCCAGGCTCCACTGTCCTTGGGATTTCTAAGGTGAGAATACTGGAATGGATGGCCTTTCCAGGTGACTCAAATGGTAAAGAATATGCATGTCTCTCCCTGTAAGGCCAGAGACCAGGTTTGATCCCTGAGTCAGGAAGATCTGCCGGTGAAGGAAATGGCAACCCACTCCAGTATTCTTGCCTGGAGAATCCCTTGGACAGAGGAGCATGGTAAGCTATAGCCCACAGGGTCACAAAGAGTCGGATATGACTGAGCGATGAACACACTTTTTGTCCAGCTGTGGCACTGGCTGCATTTCAGCTTTCATGCAGGTGTGTGATAGAAAGGGGCTCCAATTGCAGTAACACACGGGGCAAGATGGTCAATACTAGAGAATTTCAGGGTAGCTTCAAAAATCAAAATACTCGTCTATGTTGCTGTTCATACCTGACTTTCTACTCAGCAAGAGATACCTCAGTTTGAGCCAGACAAGTAATTCTCAGTATTTCAAAACGAGCTATTCCAGTTTTGGGTAGAGGGAGAGTTCTGTCTTAGAAATAACCTGTAGGTAGATACCAAAGTAGCTTAATACCCAGTGCATGATTTTGTGGACAGTAAGGACACACTTCCAAGGCCCAGTTCATCTCTAGATTGTTTCCATTAACATTTATTATGGACTTGCTCTGAGCCAGGCAGTGCTTGACATCACAGATAGATTGTCTTATTAATCCTCACAACAGCCCTTCAGAGTGAGTGCCATGATTCTGTTTTGACAGATGAAGTGGGGACTCTGGAGAGGTTCAGCTTCCCCAAGCCTGCAGAGCTTAGATTGCTGGAGCCAGGACTCTTTGGTTCCAAAATCCAGGTTCTTTCATCTGTACATTCTCTGTAGTAGGAGTAATGGAGGAAAGTCTGTGGAAATGAAAGTGTTTAATTGATAACTTGGATGCAGACAGGATGGGTTGGAAGTGCCTGGTAACGGATTTTCTAGCTCTAACACAGAGCTGGTGAGGACTTGATGTAGGAGGTAAGAAAGGACTCCATCAAAACAGAGAACTTGGTTTGGACGGTGCAGTGAATTAATGAAGTGTCTCACAACCTACTTGAAGGAAGGAGGCAAAGAGGAACATAGTGCCAAGTGACTGAGAACCACAAAGTAACATTAGTAATCCAAACATTTAATTTTGAAAGTTTAATGAAAAACATAATCAAGCCCATTGACACTTGCCAACTGTTACCAACATGTGTGCATGTGAAATCCTATTAACTTAAAAGCAAAACTTCTTTCTGAGAAATGTGATGGTTTACAGTGGAGTTGATTGTTTTTCCAGTCTGGCAGAGAGGGAGATCAGGGACACAAAGTGTGTCGTTGAATCCTGTGTAGCAGCTTTTAAGAATCCTCATTAACTCCAGAATTGGAAGGATTATTGAGCCAGTAGGTTTTTTTTTAACCCTCACTTCAAACCAAGTGGAACATTATAAGAATGTCTACAGTAAAGAATAGAAATGGGACACTGAAAATATCTTCCTCAACCCCTTTAAAACTCCTTTACTTTTTCTTCCTAAAAGAAATATGACCTAAGGATTAGAGCTCACCTGTATCCTGAGGTGTGGCAGTGGTGGTGCTGTATCTACCTAACTTGCATTATAAGTAAATTGTCACATGTAAATAAATATAAATAACAGTAATGCCCATTCAAGGTAACTAAAGTCTTTGGGCTTTATGAAATACATATAGTATGTGAGGGTTTCCTGCTTTTGTGAGAAAAGAACCTACCTGTCTTTGATTTTGTTGATGACCCTAGGTCTAGAGGTGAGGTCAGTGGAGGCCCCAAGTGGGAGGACTCACAGAGAATCTGAGGGCAGGGAGCAAAGGGAAGGAAATGTCCCCACAACCATATCCTCCTCCACTGGGGAAATCCTGGGAAACCAGAGCACAGAGAGCAGGAAGAGGAAGTGGCCATGGAAGAGTTGGGGCATGATGGTAATATCCCTGGCTTTGAAGATGTGTCTGGAAAGGCTATGAAGTTGGCCAGGGTGGATCTGTTGTGGATGCCTGGGTAAATCTGTCACACAGATGACCATGTAAGTTAGAGTTGTAAATACTCCAGCCCAGGGAGACAGAGGGGTGGCAAACCCCAGCAACTAACAAAATGGAGTTGACCTTCCATAGTTTAGGAGAAATTTCTGGAATCTGGTAAGAGACTGAGTTCCAGAGACTTAGGAAGTATTTGAGAGTTTTCAGGGCCTGGGAAAATGTTACAAAGTTTAAAAACTGGTTCAGAAATATGCCCTGGGGAAATGCTTTTAAAGAGTGAAATCAGTTTGATTTTTATAGGGCTTTATTTTATTCATTCAGTATTCAGTGTACATTTACTCAAATACTCATATTCTGGAAAAATAGGGCTTCCTTGACTGTCTTGGGAAAGGCAGGGTACTTCTCGGGCCACACTTTGGTTCTAGTTCTTTCCCCAAAGATCAGCACTTACTGGCCTCTGAGAGGCTTTGGCTCGTGTGCACGGCTCTTCGTTCCTGTCCCCATCGCCAGCACATTTTATATGCCTCCCCTCTCCTGCAAGTGACTGTCCCTTTGATGTCATCAGTGTTCCTCCTTCGAAGACATTTTTTGAGTATTTCAACCCAGCAAGTGTAACACTTCTCTCCTCATTTTTGTTCCTCAAAATTCTACCCTCTACATTGTGAGGTAGAAAATCTCCACGGGAGAATTTCTTCCTCCCCTCTTAAGAGTGAAATGGCCAAGGACAATCTGTTTTTAATGAATTTATTAAATTTCAACTTTTTATAAAAGATGCATCTGTGCATTTGTGTACACAAACACTTGGGGAAAAAGTATTTTAAAAAGAATGCGTAGTCCACTGGATGTATCAGTTGTCCTTAGGTAGTAGGGCTGCAGGGAGGTTAAAACCTAATCTTTATTTAAAGTGTCCTCATCCACCCTGAAAGTGAGCCTGGCCGCAGTCTGATCTTGTTAACGTCCTCTCTTCATTTCTCCACATGAAGACCTCATTTTTAAACTTCGCTTGTGTCCAGTCAACCCCAGCTGTTCCCAAAACAAACCATTCTAGATGCCATCTCATTGTTTGCTATATTTTCACCCGATAATCTGGCTTCAGATGGTACGGACGTTCTCTGTAGGTGGAGACTCACAAGCCTCTGATATTTCTGTTTATGAAAGAGCTATATAACTTTTTCTAGATTATTAGCAATTAGAGAAAATATGTCAACCACTTCATTCTCCAGGAGCAGAGAAAGCAGTGGTTTGGGATTACAAATTTACTTTCTCTGCACTCAGATGCATAGGAAAATTAGACTCACTTAATTTTTCCATGACTACTCTATTTTTTTTTTCTTTTTTCATTTTTATTATTTCTTTGGCTGTGCCAGGTCTTAGCTGTGACACCTGGGATCATCAGTGCTTATTGTCGCATGTGGGATCTTTAGCTGTGGCATGCAAACTCTTAGTTGTGGCATATGGGATCTAGTTCCCTGACCAGGGGTTGAACCCAGTCCCCTTGCATTGGGAGCATAGAGTCTTAACCACTGGAAAACCAGGGACCACTGGACTTTTCATGACTACTCTTGCTCACTAAAATCCACAGTCTTGTACTTGCCAATTATTATTTGTCTCTCCAAATTTAAACATTCGTGTCTGAATTTAAATAATAATCTTACTCAAAATTGAACTCCCTCTCAGGACTGGTATAGACTAACCTTTTATCAGTCCATTTTGTTAGGTAAACGTCATCAAACATGTAGGGTGTGGATCACATCTTGACAAGGAGACTAGAATATTGCACCAGAGCATATTGCAGAATATTGCACTTTATATTCTATTTTCACCTCAAACCCTCACCCTCATGCTCTGTGGGACGTAGCACTGAGCTGCCATCTTGTACTTTCCTTAATTTTGACCGTGTACATATATAATTGTTTCTTAATTAAAATGCCTCAAGACCCCGAAGAATTCATTTCTAGTGATGCCTCCCGCAATCTGGGTTTCCTGTCACTTCTTAAAACTTACCCTATGGGTAGGTACTTATTGTTCTTCATAAATTGTAAGCTTTTCAGTACAAATGGAGACTTTCCCACACCTGAGATTCTGCCTGTCCTGTGGAACCTTGAATGATCTCAGAGCATGGCTTGGCTTGATTTCTCTGGCTTCAAACCATCACTGGAATCTCAGTTGACAAATCCTTCCTTACCTTCCTGCTAAATTAACTACATGTCATTCAACAAATAGTTTCTAATTCTTGCTCTGCATATGGCTCTGTGCTAAGTCTGTGGGAGAGAGAAAAGTGAATAGGGTATGGCCCTTGCCTCAAACCTTAAGGCCACACAATTGAGGTTTTATTTATTGTGGACAGATTCTCCCATTCTTCTTTGCTCTCTTTGTTTATTAAAGTGAAGAGGAGAGAGAGGAAGACTTTTTTCCTCTTTACTCAGAGACAGTTCACCGCAAGGAGTGGACCGTAGTAGGTGGTGAGAAGGTGTCAGGAATCGCACCTCGTACATTGAAGTGGGCATGGAAACTTGGGCCATGAGTGGCCTCTGAGTCTCACTGGACAGCTTATCAGCCCAGTTTCTCAACTGTCCCATCACTTAAGCCACAGTGAAGCAAGTCACTTCTAGTGATGGCAACTAGAAGATAGAATGGGAAGTACTTGACAGTTTTTAAAATAATTGATTTTCTAGTGCTATAAGGTATGCTTCTATTTCTTTAAGCTTTTTAAGTGAGCAAAAAAGACCTTTTTACATGTTTATCAAGCACAGCTTGATATTCTAAGTCACCACATTAGACACAGTGAAAAACCACATTATTGCCATCACTAAATTAGAGACTGAATATTTATTTCAGTCTGCTCTACCAGTCAAAACTGCTTGGCTTGTCACAGCCTGTTTTTTTCTCTTTATCATATTAGCAAAGAACACTCTGAGCTGTATTGAGGAAATTAAATTAAATTTAAAAGACAGCTTTCGGCTTTAACTGAACTTGCACATGCAAGTAATTCTGGGGCTGTATTCCAAGGAGTCTACTTGGGGAGGAGTGGCATAGCCTTGCATCCATTTTACCCTAAGCCAGTGCGTCCAGGAATGTCTACTTGCATAAAATCTTCAGGATACTGTTTTGTCTTACTGAATTAACATAAATGTTTTTGCCAATCATTTTGCTCAAATAATCCCTAGTTACTAAAGACTCCGTTTTTAAAAAGTAACTACAACCTCTTCATCATATCTGTAGAAAATTAATAATTCTTACTAGTCAGTGTTCAAATTTCTAGTTGTATCAGGGGGGAAAAACCGTTTTTTTATAGTTTGGATCAAGGTTTAAATAGGGTCTACTGGTTAACCACTCCCCTTTACCCTGGTCATTTATTATTTCATTGATACTTGTTGAAGAAATTGGTTTGTATATTCCATTGTCCAGATTCTCCTGGTTATGTTTCTCATAATTTCTTTCAGTATACACCTCTTTCCCCTTTCATTTCCTATAGATTGGTTGTTGGATCTAGATGTTTGACCACTAACTAGATGCTTTAATTCATTCAGTTCAGTTCAGTCGCTCAGTCATGTCTGACTCTTTGCAGCCCCATGAATTGCATCACACCAGGCCTCCCTGTCCATCACCAACTCCTGGAGTCCACTCAGACTCATTAGGTGTTGTAAAATGGTGGTGTTCTTATTTTATCACACATTAGCTAGACTGCTCAAAGGATTTTTAAACAAGAGAGTACCAAGCACATAGCTGTTGTTGTTCAGTTGCTGAGTCATGGCTGACTCTTTGCGACCCCATGGACTGCAGCACACCAGGCATCCTGTCCTTCACTATCTCCCTGAGTTTGCTCAAACTCATGTCCATTGAGTCAGTGATGCCATCCAGCCATCTCATCCTCTGTTGTCCCCTTCTCCTCCTGTCTTCAAAATTTCCAAGCATCAGGGTCTTTTCCAGGGAGTTGGCTCTTTGCATCAAGTGGCCAAAGTATTGGAGCTTCAACTTCAGCATCAGTCTTTCCAGTGAATATTCAGGGTTAATTTCCTTTGACTGGTTGGATCTCCTTGCAGTCCAAGGGACTCTCAAGAGTCTTCTCCAACACCACAGTTCAAAAGCATCAATTCTTCAGTGCTCAGCCTTCTTTATAGTCCATCTCTCACATCCATACATGACTACTGGGAAAAACCATGCTGCTGCTGCTGCTGCTAAGTCGCTTCAGTCGTGTCCAACTCTGTGCGACCCCATAGACAGCAGCCCACCAGGCTCCCCCGTCCCTGGGATTCTCCAGGCGAGAACACTGGAGTGGGTTGCCATTTCCTTCTCCAATGCAGAAAAGTGAAAAGGGAAAGTGAAGTCACTCAGTCGTGTCCGACTCTTTGCGACCCCATGGACTGCAGCCTCCCAGGCTCCTCCGTCCATGGGATTTTCCAGGCAAGAGTACTGGAGTGGGGTGCCATTGCCTTCTCCGGGAAAAACCATAGCTTTGACTATACGGACCTTTGTCAGCAAAGTAATGTCTCTGCTTTTTAATATGGTGTCTAGGTTTGTCATAGCTTTTCTTTCAAGGAGCAAGTGTCTCTTCATTTCATGGCTACAGTTGCTGTCAGGCACATAATAGGTGCTCAATACAATTTTTAATGACTTGATTAATTTCTATAAGAGCCCCCCTAACGTGGAAAATTATTAGAAACTCTGCTTGCCTTAAATCTGATTAAAAAGCATCTTTTTCCTCCTAGAATCATCATCCTTCTCCACTTTGCATAAGGCATGGTTTACAGATGAATTCTGTTCTATTGCCCCTGTGAATATCTCCTGGTGCTGGAACCATTTTTTAAAAGATTTATTTATTTTTTGGCTGTGGTGGGTCTTCTCTGCTGCACACAGACTTTCTCTAGCTGCGGCGAGAGGAGCATACTCGTTGTTGCCGTGCGCAGGCTTCTCTGTGCGGTGGTTTCTCTTGTTGTGGAGCACAGGCTCTAAGCTCACGGGCTTCGGTTGTTGCAGTGCAGGCTCAGTAGTTGTGGCTTGCTGACTTAGTTGCTCTGTGGCATGTGGGATCGTCCTGGATGAGGGATCAAACCGGTGTCCCTGCATTGCAAGGCAGATTCCTAACCACTGAACTGCAGGGAAGCCCAGGTACCATTTTTAAAATGGAGCCATTTTTCAGCAGTCTTTTGGACTTACCTGATTATCATCCTTTCTCAGTCTTGTGCCAACTTAACTTCACATATCTTACAGATTGGAAGAGCAGAGAAATAGAGGACAGGAAAGCTAAGGAAGCCCTGAAGTGTGTTTCAGAACAGAGCCTCCAACCTAAACTCAGCACCAAGCACTCCTGGATGCTTAATGGGTCTTTGAAGTTGACCCAGCCTGTGACATGCCCTTTTTGCAAACGCTTCCTTAAAAGAAATGTGATACTCTTACTAGATTCCAAGCTCAGCCTAGTTTATAGAAAACAAGCTTGCCTTTTATCTGCCATTTAGTTGTGTGCCTACAAAACAGTAAATTAAGAGTCTCTAAATAACAGCTTGATTTTTGTCCTTGACAAAGTGGATATAAATACTTTTGGTGTGGGAAGGTTTGAGAATACTGTAGGCTATTTTATTTATTTTTTTCTGACAACATAGAGCACAGAATCACAGTAAATGCTTTCAGTGCTGAAGATTTTTCACAAGCATTGTAATTGTGAAGCGCAATATCCAAGTTCTTATATTGGAGATATTAATGTAAGATGTATTGCTATACATTCTTTGCTGCTGAATATTTTGTTTTTCCCTTACTTTTTCATATGGAAAGCAGTGTAAAAATGCATATTTCTGCTCTGATCAGAGTGCAAGCAGGGAGCACAAAGTAAAACAAGTCTTTGGTGAATGGAGCAGCCTTATATGTATGATAGGAAAAGCATAGATAAACGGATAGTTGTATTTTATTCCATAGACAGGTACTAATAATGTGCTTGAGTTTTCAGAGGGGAGATGTGTTCCTGATATTTTGTGTAGATCATGAGTCTAGTCTTTATGGAGGCAAGAATTGAGATAGGCTTTGAAAAACCAGTAAGGTTTGAAATGAGGACCTTTAAGAAGAAACGGCCTGAGCGTATTTAGGGGTAATTATGGGATTTCAGTTTGACTAGCCTGGGAGGTGTCTCTAGACAGATGGTAAATAGCAGATGTTGGCTGGGGCCACAGTAGCAAGGATCTCAGTGTCACCTGAGCAATGGTGAGAGACCGCAGGCTTTGAGGAGGGATGTGAGGTGACCTGGTCAAGTGAAGGGGTCAAGAATGAATCAGAAGAAGAAAGGGAAGTTGAAATCAAAGTATTAGCAAGGAGGATGATTTTGATTATAGAAGCTGCAGGATTGGGAAACGTAATGAAAGGAAAAGGAGTCGTGGAGTCCAAAATCCACATTAGGATGATTTCAGAGAAAAAGTGAGAAAGAAGAGTTGGAGGTTGCACGGAGCCGGTGAGGGATGAGATGGGGAGGGAGGCCGGAGGAGGGTTCAAGAAGGAGGGGACACATGTCTACCTATGGCTGACTCATGTTGATGTGTGGCAGAAACCATCACAATATTGTGAAGTGATTATCCTCCAATTAAAAATTAAATTAAAAAAAAAAAAGTTTGGGGTTGCAGCAGGACAGTGTACAGAAATGTCCAGCAGAAGGCTATGGGAAATATACGGGACTGGAACTTAGTTCAGATTAAAGATAACATCTTAGGAGTTGTCTGTGGACCAATGATAGTTGGAATCAACCCCTAAAATATTCTTAAATCTATCCATGTCTCCCTTGAGCTCCCCTGCTGCTGTGTCATTCAAGTGCTATCATTTCTTACCTGCTCTGTTGCTGCTTTCCCATAGTTAAAAGTAGGTCACCATTTTGTGGGGCAGGCCTTGCTTCAACCTGTGATGCAAAGCTTGCGTAATTTTGAGGATGGTGTAGTTGTCTGTTTTATTTACCCCTGAAGATCTGGCAACTTCCGTGGGGCCTGGCACAGACTAGACACTCAACTTATTTTTTTCCAGAGTACTAAATGAATGTCACTATAGAAAAGTAGAAAAAAAGGAGTTGAAGAGAGAACTCTGGTGAATATTCCTAGAGCATAGAGGAAAGTACTGGGAAAAACAAATAGGAAGGCAAAGAACCAAGAGAAGGTGGGCCTTATAGCTAAGGATGAGTAGAGATTCCAGTGGGGGTGGTTTATTCTACAGGTGGTGGAGAGCAAGGGCAATAAGAAGAACTAGCACATACTGGATGCTTTTTCTATGTCATGACTGTCCTAAGACTTCACGTGGATGAACTAATCTTCACACTAACTCTGTGAGGTAGGTGTCCCTATTATTTCTATTTTATGAATGAGGATACCAGGCCCAGAGAGGTTATATACTCTGCTCAAAGACAACCCAATGGGGGAGCCATGAGTCAAACCAGGCCACCTGGCTTTCAGGCATGGAGTCTTCTCACCATGCAGTCATGCTGGCTCCATCTAGTTGAGGAGCAGAAAGCAGTGTGCAGCGGGCTAAGGGCTATGGCACAGAGGATGGAAAAGGAAAAAGAACACCCATCTTTCTGACCTTTGTCTGTGAAAGGAGCATAGCGTTGCCTGCTGTTCTAAGCTGTGGCATCTCCCATGTTAGGTCACCAAGTCTACAGAGATTGTATGTGAATGAGAGCCCCCCTGATGCAGTGCCAGCCATGAAAGCCTAGAGGATATGCTTTATCTTGGAAGAAGTAGTTTTGAGCACGTCTTCAGGATAATGTAGCAGCTGCTTTGACGTTGGCTTTTTTTTTTTTTTTTTTAAACCACATTCCAGTATTATTACTGACTTAAAATAGTCCTTGAGAAAGAAGAGAAAAAATAATCTGGCTCTAAGGATAAAAAAACACTGTGGTATTTCAACTTACTTTCAGTTTTGCATATGTCTGTGAATCCTTCCTGCTTTCTCTTTTTCACAGGTGAGAGAGTAAGGTCTGGCCCAGCTGGATGGGAAAGCACCTGTGTTTGCCTTGCAGCTGTTTTGCAAAGCAAATGCACGGGTACAGGATCCACCAGCAACAGTGAGGTCAGGCCGACAGTCTGGGAAAAAAGCGTGCACCTGAGTGGCATACTAGACTGGTGTCTGTCGTGTTGCAGGATGTTGCACCCTCTTAACACTCACACGTTAAGGTTCTGGCAGATTTATTGATTCCTTTCATTAACGATCCGGGAAGATATGAATAACAACTATTTTGTTCCTAATTGATGCACATCTGCTGTGCACATGACTAAAATCTGTTCCCAGAATTTTTCATTGCACAAGTTTGGGAATTTCATTTAAAATATACGTCTATATATTTATCTTTTTCTTTCTTAACATTTGTTATGGATGGTGACTTTGCCTAAGCCCAAATCCAACTATCATGCTCAGATTTCTACACAATAGGAAGATAACTTATCTCTTTTTTTTTTTTTTTTTTAAGACTTTCACTTGGAAAGTAGAAACCTGGCCTCTTGAGGACAATCTAGACCCTTCAGATATGTTGGCAATCCAATTAAAAAGTATAGAGAAATCTAATCTCTGTCTCAAACTTATTTATAGCTTTTTCTTAGTTAATTCTCTCTAAGTTTTGGCTTGTATGTTTTTTTAATAAACCCAGCCTGATATTTGACCACATAAAGCATTGAAATTGCTTCTTGCTTTGTCCAGCCTGACTTCACATCACTTAAAAAATACGTATGTTCTCTGTGGCCTGTCCTTGAGCAAGAAAGGAGACTACAGGTACAGATAAAGCCATTGTTTGAATAGTGCATTAGACGATTACTGTAAGAAACTTTAAGAAAGATTATTATATAAAGAAAGCTTATTTATAAGCAGAATTAATACTTGGGTACTTTGCAGAGAAAAATGAAACAAATATGACGGTGTCCAGGAGTGCCTTTCAGTTTTCACTCTGGAGGCCTGTGAAATGTGTACATTGTCTTGGAGACTGACTAGAATTTGCTCTTGAAGCCAGGTCACTGCTTTGGGGTTACCAGTGGACACTTGGGGCTGTACAGAGCACAAGGCTGTGATTTTCACCCACTGAACACAGGACTGTTCCCTCAGGCAGATTGCGAGGCCATTATTTTATAACCCATTGGCCAGAATTGCTGTGTCAGCCAACCTTTTCCTGTTGAGCATCCACGCGGTGCTCCTCGGTGCCATGAACCCAGAACTTCTAAAGGAATTGGGACACACCAAAGGGATACTAGCAAGCAGGCTGGAAGTGCAGTCATATTTTCGTTGGCTTTTTATGAATATCTGTTTTCAGAAGTATAACCCCAGGGTGTCTGCTTCCAGCTGACACCTCACATGTGAGCAATGAGTTGTAACCATGATGATAACTAACAATGAACTGAGCACTTTCTTTGTGTTAGGAATTTCTCTAAATTACCTGCATTACCGTATTTAGTTTTCCCAAGCACCCTGTGCAGTAGCTAATGTTATTGCCACCATTTTTACTGAGGAGGAAACTGAAGCCTGGGGAGGTGACGTAATCTACCTAGGGTCACAGAGTTTGTGCACTGTGTTCTGCGTGTCCATCTCCAACATTCGTTCTAAGAAGGGACATGCCAGCACTGATACATGAGAGCAGGAAAACTGGTATCTGCAGACGGTGGTCATTGTGCAGGGTCACATCGTCTCTGGATGGGCACTGTTCCCAAGCCTTTCTTTCAGGATGGTGGGGAATTGGAAAGGCTAAGATCTATCTATGCTTGTTTCTGTCTGAAGAAAGCATCCAGTGTCTGTTAGTGTTTTCTTTTAAGAGGCTGGGTCCTTGGCAACCCTGATGCAGGCCCATCTTCCCCAGCTCTGTGTTGTATTCCAGAGGGGCAAGGCATGGGTGTGCCTCCATAGGGAACCAGCCCGTGGGTCTAAGGCTGCAGCACTGGGTCAGTGGTAAGGAGCTTCTCCTGTCGCCCTTCCTTCTTCCTCCAGTCTTGGAGTCCCTCTTCCTCAGGTTGGGGAAACTGGTTCCACTTTGCTGTCAGGCCAGTTTGTGATATCCTGGCTTAGAAAGTTCCAGGGCCTATACTGCTTAAATAATAAGATTCTACTCTTATCTCTTGCCTGCCTCCTTCTGAAAGTATTCAATTCAGTTTACTGAAAGGTAAATGGTGAGCACTCAGGATTAAGTAATACTTCCAACCCACTTAAAGTTTCCTCATTGCCAACAAAGATACATAAGACCTAGGAATAACCATATTTTCCAAAGGCCATATACGTCATAGTTCACAAAAATGAAAAGTGAAAGTCACTCAGTCGTGTCCAACTCTTTGTGACCCCATGGACAATACAGTCCGTGGAATTCTCCAGGCCAGAATATTGGAGTGCATAGCCTTTCCCTTCTCCAGGGGATCTTCCCAACCCAAGGACTGAACCCAGGTCTCTCTCACTGCAGGTGGATTTTTTACCAGCTGAGCCACAAGGAAAGCCCACAAAAAATAGTTCACAAAGCCTACCATTAAATGGCATCCAGTAAGTGGCAGCCACAAGTATTTGAATCCTCAGACAACAAAGACCCTTCTTTGTTGTTGTTTTAGTATTCAGTCGTGTCCACTTCTTTGTGACCCCATGGAATGTAGCCTGCCAGGCTCCTCTGTCCATGGGATTTCCCAGGCGCAAGATGCTGGAGTGGGTTACCATTTCCTTCTCCAGGAGATCTTCCCAACCCAGGGCTCAAACCTGTGTCGCTTGTATTGGCAGACGGGTTTTTTACCACTGAGCCACCAGGGAAGCCCCGACCATTCTTAAGTATGTCATAAGTGTCTGATCAAAAGCAGTTGACTGAGGGAGAAGGAGAAGTGTAAGATATACACTTAAATTCAAGATATACACTTGAAGTTCAAGTGTGTACAAGTTCGAGATATACACTTGAACAGAATTCAGTGTAATGCATACGTATTCAATCCCTGGTTAAACAATTATCTATAGACTCTGATCTCTGAAGGCATTTCCTAACTAGAGTACAGAGATACATTGTCATGTTGGTTCAGGGGTAGCTATTCGCCATCAGGCTGTTCTTTCTGGGCTGTTTTGATTTCCTGAGCAGCTTTGTGTGAGAAATGCCAGGTGTCAAAAAAATCTGTTGTAGAGGAGAATCATAAACAAACCATTAGGAAAAAAACTTTATCATATAATAGAGAATATCCCATTTTCCTGAACTCCCCCTGAACACTCTTCCTCAGTTGAAGGGTCCTGAGTATCAGACTTACCCATACTCAAGAGCCATGTTGCTGCCCGCCCCACGTCTCGATCATGTCTCCATTTTTTTTCCCCCATCTCCTTTTTCTGGCTACATCCAGCTTACTTTTAATTGCTTCTCTTTCCCACTGTTTGCTGAGTGGATAATTAAACAGTAAGTCCTGTTCTTTGTTGAGACCATACTTTTAAAAAAAGACTTCCTACAGGGAACTGATGGTAACTTTGAAAGATAAGCTTTGAAAAGGGGGCCCCTGAACTTTAGGAAGATGAAAGTTTTGAGAACGGAATTCAGGTAAAAGCCCATTCCAGCTGAGTCTTCATGCTCAGGAGGGTACAGGTTTTTAGAGACCATTGATTGTTGGTTTCTGTCCTCTAGTACTTAAGGTGCTGGAGTTGACCACCTGGGTTCAGATCCCAGCAGTGCCACTTAGGAGCTGTATGATACCGAGCAAATTACTTCCTGTGTGTGCCTCAATTTTTTTCATCTGTGAAACAGAGACAATAATAGCACCTGGCTTAAAGAGTTGTGAGGACTGAATCAAAATGAACCATTTAGCACCTGGACTCATGGGAAGTGTTCAATAAATGCTTAGTAAAACATTCATGGAGTGCTAAAGAAAGATGTACTTACTTTAGATTTGTGTAAAAATATCATATTGGAACCATGGTGACAGTGGTTACTGCATTTGACCTAATAATAACCTCCAATGTTTTTACTTTGATTTTTCCTCTGTCAGCCACCCCCTTGGGAGGGAAGCAGGAGCTGCTTGTCTATGTATCTCTCTGATCCTGGGCAGATGAGAATTATAAGCCATTGGCCTGATGGGCCTCCTGGTTCTTTTTCTTACTCAGGTGCTGGAAAGCTTCAAGATCATGGACTATAGCCTTTTGCTGGGGATCCACATCTTGGACCATACCCTCAAAGAAAAAGAAGAGGAAATTTCCCAAAATGTGCCTGATGCTAAGCGGCCTGGGACGCAAAAGGTTCTCTACTCAACAGCAATGGAATCCATCCAGGGTCCAGGGAAATCGGGAGACGGAATCATCACAGAGAACCCAGACACGTAAGTGCAGCCGTCTGCCCACACACCCCTTGATCACGGCAGACAACGTCACTGGGTAATTAAATGCAATCATATTCCATTCATGGTGTCTCTTTAGGAATAGATTCCTACCTGGCACTAAAATGGATCAGGCCAGCCTAATTTCCTCTCATCCACAGATAACTGGATGAATGGCAGTTTTTTGAGTCATTATGCTTTCACCCACATGGTTTCTTTTTTCAAATGGCTCCATAATTTAACAATGGCTAAAAATGTTTTTATTCCTATTTACTACATATTCAAAACATCCTTCACAAACAGGGGGGATATACTTTGAATTTGAATAAGCATGCATTTAAGCAAATACTTGCTAGAAGTGATGTCTGCAATTCAGAACTTTTTATCTGTGTAAGAGGATTCTGTTGTCCTAGTCCTACATCCTGACAGATGTGATCACTTGGTTCAGCCAGATGTGCAGCATTAGGTTACATGTACAAAGTGCTTATTGACTAACAGAAACAGTTACAACCAAAGAAAATTGTTGAATTGGTTGACTGTACCACGTGTGTGTACTAGCCGAGCAAAAAGACTGAAAGAAAGAAATCATTTTCCTTGACTATAACTGCCTATCTTGTAAGCTTCTTCAACGGTGACTAAACCACAGACATATTTTACTTTTATGAAGGAAATTCATACATACTAAAGTTTTTAATCCTTCCTATAAATCCATCTAATAAGTAATAACTTATGCAGATGAATAAATACAGAGGAAAGATGTTAACAGTAGTTATCTTTGCATCCTTGGAATGGATTCTTTATATATTTTTATATATTTTTTTTCCTTTGTGCTCACCTATATTTTATTTAAAAATTTCACAGTAAACATATAAAAGTGTTGCATTTTTGATGGGCAGTATTTTGAAATACTTTAAAAATTCTTGCTCATGGTTTTAAAGTCAGAATAATTTTTTAATTGAATTCTTCCCATCCAACTCTTCAGAACTGGCAACTGTGGTATTATTCTCCTTCTTGGAAAGTACATCTTTCTTGATTCCCAGGAAGACTTTAGCTGAAGCCAAAAAAAATAAAAAAATAAAGATGAGAGTCCATGATTTTAGAGACTAACCATTTTCATTTACAGTCTATTTATTAGAAATGATTTTTAACTTCCTGTTCACATAAAATGATTTTTCTTTTGCTCTGTTCACAGAATGGGAGGCATTCCAGCTAAAAGCCATAAGGGAGAAAAGCTACTCTTATTTATGGGCATTATTGACATTCTGCAATCATATAGGTAAAAAATTGGGGGGAATAGTCTTTTATTATTTCAAAATAATTCAATGAAAGGTTCTGAGAATTCACCAAATGGGGTTGATTTTACATTCTTACTTTTATTTTTCTGTATGTTTATATTTAGATTAATGAAGAAGTTGGAACATTCCTGGAAAGCTCTTGTTTATGATGGGGTGAGTGATTTATCATGCTCCTTGTGAAACTGGATTATTTTTCTGATTTCTCAGAGACCTTAGTGTATGTCTAGGAAGCTGTGTCACTTGAAAAGGAGAGGAAACAAATATCTTTATAAACTCAGAATCTCAGGCTTAGCAGATCAGTTCAAATCTAAGAATAAAGACAACATAAATGTGAATGGCTCTTCAAATAGAGGCCATCCACGTGGGTGAACAGGTAGAGGCCAGGAAAACAAAATGATGTCTTATTTTGATGTGCAATCTAAAGGACCCAGTTAGGAGATGATGAGAAAAAGCTAAAGGCTTTTCATAGGCACTGGAAAGACCAGTAGGACAGTTGAAGTTCTCCCAAAACTAAGCTTCAGAGGGGGTTGAACCTGAATTTGATGGTGGTCAGCTATAGGCTGGAATCCTGCATTTAAACCATGTTACTAACCATGTGACCCAGACACATTGCTTGCTTCTCATCTCTTAGTGTAGTTTCCCATTTATAGCAGGAAGCTAGTAATAGTACCTGTACCTCAGAATATTTCCCTGGTGGCAGAGTGGTAAAAAATTCACCTCCAAGCAGGAGACGCAGGTTCAGTCCCGGGGTTGGGAAGATCCTCTGGAGGAGGTACAGTATTCTTGCCTGGAAAATTCCACGGACACAGGAGACTGGTGGACTACAGTCCATGGGGTCACAAAGTGTCTGACACAATTTAGTGCGCGCACTGCTACACTCCCTGCCTCATAGGCTGACTTGAGGGTTAAGTTAAATAATGCCCTTTGGTGTTCAACACAATGCATAACACATAATAAGGACATGGGAAGGGAAAACTTTTAAATTGTGTTGGATTTAAATATAACAAAGGTTAACTGATACAAGAATGTCTTTTGCACCCAGAAATGGCATGACTGAAGAAAACAATTATCAAAGAGCAGTCTGTCTACACACACACACACAACTTCCTATCTAGAAGTTAAATGTGAACTTCCTGCTGCTTGACAGAACATTTATGGCCTCAGCCTCACTCAGTTAATAACTCAGAGTGACACTTCCAAAGATTGTATTGGTCAAAGATTTGCTCACATATTTTTTTAAGATGTTAGCAGATGCTTTTCTTTGGAAAAAAAGATAAATTATGGATGCTATTCTTCTCTGTTCCTGGAAAAGAACACTTCGCTGTCTCAGTTCTGAGGAAGACTGGTAATAACCTCTCAGCATGTCAGATCTGCATTGTGTCCACAGGCTAAGGAAATGACCTTTGTCAAAATGCACTTTTAAACAACAGGTTCACAAGTTTGTTTCTGAGAATCAAATTTAGGCTTCTTATTCAAATCAAAGATTCTTTTTTAAGGAAAGGCCAAGATGGAAGGTTAGTTTTTTTCCTTCTAGCTGAGAAAAGTACCAACTACATAATGCCTTGAACATGGAAGGGAGAGAGAGTAAACACTTTGATTCTCCTCCTGTTTATTGACAGTTTCAATTCCCTGTTACCAAATGAGACTTCTGCTCCAAATGGTCTAGTCTCTATTGGTCAGATACTTCTAAGGAGCCCCTACCTTTGTTGAAATAAAATATGTCTTCTGTTTTTCAGTGTCCTTTTTTTTTTTTTTTTTTAAGAAAATCTCTGTGCTGACTATATATTTATGTAATTATAAGCAATAGTTAAGACTTTTTTTTTTCTTTTTACAATTGTGCCTCTCCTTTAAACAACGCTTCCTCATACCAAAAAGAGCCACAGTTTAACCTCTCTTAGAAGGCAAGGGCTGACTCAGTGATCTTACATCTTACGTATTTCTAAATGACTGCACTTGTGAATCCATGTCCACTTCCAGCAGAAACTGACAGAACACTGGGGGGAGTGCATGTCAGACCAGTGGGAAGTTTTCCATCACATCTGCAGGATCACTGATAGTCTAGAGAACATTATCACTTGGCAGAGGATTCCTCCATGCTGTGTCCTTCATAAAACACTGATTACAGAATTCTCTTATGCTTCATGTAACACCCAGTTTCACAGATGAAAAGACTGAGGCACTGAGATACTGTCTTTACCCAGGATCACAGAGCTCTTTAAAATTAGAGCTAACACGAGAACCGGGTCTCTGGATTCTGGTCCAATGTGTATTTCTTCTTCCAAACCCACTGCAGACGATATTATTTAAATATAAATTTTTAGAAGTTTCTCTGTTGGAATCCATGAACCTCAAATCAAAATGGAACACTAAATAAGCAAATTTACTATTTTTAGGAATGTCTATCTCAGATAGCAAATAAGTGACTGCTGAATAAATATATGGAATTAGCTCCTTCATCTGTCTTCTTTCCTGGACTTGTAATAAAATGCCCCCTCAGTCCTAATGACTCCTACCAAGCATGAGAGAATTGAGCTAATGATTTAATTCAATTCAGCTGTATCTAATTAGTAGCTAATCGAACATAACAGGGATCGTCAGTCAGCCTTATCTCCTAGGAATCGTCGTGGTGTTTACATACCTTATTACTGGAAAGTGAAACCAGCAAACTTTTTTTTTTGCTCTCTATCTCAACCTTACATTGGGGTTGTTTTGCTTGTTTATGTCCCAGTTTTGTTCTGACTGAAAGTGATTATGTCTTTGTTCCAGATGACACTTGAGGCACTGGTTGCCTTATATGTTAAAAAGTGGAATTTAAAAGCCCCTCGTGGTGGACAGTGGATCAAGGATTAGCTGTTTGGGTTTATAAAGCAGAGTCTTTGCTATCTCAGCCCTGCCCCTCTTCATTATCTGTTTCGCCATGAGTATCTGGAATCTTTGCTCAGATTGATCCTTGTGCTTTTTGCCCCAGCTCGGCTCCTGTGCACACGCCCACAGGCATCACTCATGTCTGGCTCCTAACATCCATACCTTCTGGTTAAGGACATTGGCTAACAGAAAGCTGGTTGCATAGAGCTTTCTACTGACTCGAAACAAACTGTGTGAGAGGTAAACCTGTGGTACCTGATTTATCTTTTCAGGACACTGTTTCGGTTCATAGACCCAGCTTTTATGCAGACAGATTTCTAAAGTTTATGAATTCCAGAGTTTTCAAGAAAATTCAAGGTAAGATTTTTATGAATTTCTTTTTTTTTTTTACCCTCAGCACTTAATGACTGGCTTCACTTTGTAAGATTTTTATTGAAAGCATTTGAACTATTTATCTCCCCAAAGCAGTAATCAGTAATTGTAGTTAAATATCTTCAGTTTAGTTCAGTTCAGTCGCTGAGTCATGTCCGACTCTGCAACCCCATGAATTGCAGCACACCAGGCCTCCCTGTCCATCACCAACTCCCGGAGTTCACCCAGACTCACGTCCATCGAGTCAGTGATGCCATCCAGCCATCTCATCCTCTGTCGTCCCCTTCTCCTCCTGCCCCCAATCCCTCCCAGCATCAGAGTCTTCCAATGAGTCAACTCTTGGCATGAGGTGGCCAAAGTACTGGAGTTTCAGCTTTAGCATCATTCCTTCCAAAGAAATCCCAGAGCTGATCTCCTTCAGAATGGACTGGTTGGATCTCCTTGCAGTCCAAGGGACTCTCAAGAGTCTTCTCCAACATCACAGTTCAAAAGCATCTGCCAGGTGCTTATTGATGCCATAATCATTAGAGTCCAATTTTGTGCTGGAAAAAATATTAAACCATATAATATATTGGCTAAATACATTATGATATAATTAAATAATGGGATAATATGAAACAAAAATGATGTATTAAAGCACATTTAGTCCTTATAGCTTCATTTACATGTATATAGTTATTGGCCTGCATACCTATACGGACAACAAAATTCTAGTGGGGTATATAAAAATGTAGTTAGTCTCATGGAATATTCTCCAAAATAGACCATATGTGAGTCCTGAAAATATATTTCAATAGATTTTAAAAGATTGAAGTCATGAAAAGTATCTTTTCTGATCACAACAGAATAAATAAAGAGCAAAAACTAGAAAATTCACAAATATGTGAGAATTAACACATGCTCACATATTCAGAAATGTGTGAAAATTAAACAAACAACTACCAATGGATCAAAGAGAAAAGCACAGAAAAATTAGAAAAAACTTAAAGATAAATGGAAATGAACATACACATTCCAAAAAATTATCAGTTCATTTGCTCAATCATGTCTGACTCTGTGCAACCCCATAGACTGCAGCACGCCAGCCTTCCCTGTCCATCACCAACTCCTGGAGCTTACTCATGTCCATTGAGTCGGTGATGCCATCCAACCATCTCATCCTCTGTCGTCCCCTTCTCCTCCTGCCCTCAATCTTTCCCAGCATCAGGGTCTTTTCCAATGATTCAGTTCTTCGAATCAGGTGGCCAAGGTTTTGGAGTTTCAGCATCAGCATCAGTCCTTCCAATGAATATTCAGGACTGATTTCCTTTAGGATGGACTGGCTGGATCTCCTTGCAGTCCAAGGGACTCTCAAGAGTCTTCTCCAACACCACAGTTCAAAAGCATCAATTCTTTAGTCCTCAGCTTTCTTTATAGTCCAATTCTCACATCCACACATGACTACTGGAAAAACCATACTTTGACCAGACAAACCTTTGTTGGCAAAGTAATGTCTCTGCTGTTTAATATGGTGTCTAGGTTTGTCATGGCTTTTCTTAAGGAGTGTCTTTTAATTTCATGGCTGCAATCACCATCTGCAGGGAGTTTGGAGCCCAAGAAAATCAACTCTGTGCTGTTTCCATTATTTCCCCATCTATTTTCCATGAAGTGATGGGACTGGATGCCATGATCTTAGTTTTTTTGAATGTTGAGTTTTAAGCCAGCTTTTGCACTTTCCAAAAACTTACAGGATGCTGCAAAGTCAGTGCTGGGAGGGAAATATATAGCTATAAATGCCTACATTCAAAAAGAAGAAAGATCACAAATCAGTACCCTAACTTTAAACCATAAGGAATTAAAAAAGGAAGATCAGACTAAACCCAAAGTTAACAATGGCTATTCTGACCCATGAAGTTGTGTGTTATTTTCTTTTTCTTTACATCAATATTTATTAAATTTTCTACAACAGGTGTGTATAATTTATGTAGAAATGTTTTTAACTGTATTAAAAGAAAAAAAAATATTGTTCCTTATGTTATCATTTAGGTATTTTGTGGTCCAATTTAGTAACGATTTAAAGTGAAAGTCACTCAGTCGTGTCTGACTGTTTGCGACTCCATGGACTATACAGTGCATGGAATTCTCCAGACCAGAATACTGGAGTGGGTAGCCATTCCACTCCTTCTCCGGGAGATCTTCCCAACCCAAGGATTGAATCCAGGTCCCCCTCATTGCAGGCGGAATCTTTACCAGCTGAGCTACCAGGGAAGCCCCATAACAATTTAGCCATACACAAAAAGCTGAAAAAGTGGAAAATTCATATTTTTTATTTATATAAGACAGATTTTTAAAATAATATTTGTTGGAGTTCTTTGTTAATGAAAGTGAAGCACTTTCTTTTTTAAGCTTTTTCCCCCTAAAGTTACATATAGCATTCACATAATGTTACATATAACATTATGTAAGTTTAAGGTGTAATGACGTGATGATGTTACATATAACATTTACATGTTACATATAGCATTTTCCCATAATGTTACATATAGCATTATGTAAATTTAAGGTATAAAATGTGATGGTATGATACATATATATATTGCAAGATGATTATCACAGTTACGTTACTTTGTACCTTCACCATCCTATATAATTACCAATTGTGATTGTGTATGTGTATCATGAGAATATTTAAGACCTACCCTCCTAGCATCTTTCCAGTGGATAAGACAGAATTATTAACTGTAGTCACCTTGCTGTATTTTAGATTTCTAAGACTTATTCATCTTATGAAATGCAAGTTGGTGCTCTTTGACCAATATATCCCCATTTCACCCACCTGTCAGCCCCAAGTAACAATTCTTCTACTCTCTGTGTCTATGAATTCAGCTTCTTTAGCACATGTAAATGAGATCATACAGTATTTGTCTTTCTCTTTCTGGCTTATTTCACTTAACATAATGCTGTCATGGTCCATCTATATTGTCACAAGTGACACAATTTCCTAATTTTTAACAGCTGAATAATATTCATATATGTGTCAGTTTTTTTATCCATTCATCTGTCAGTGGACATTTGGGTTGTTTCCATGTCTTGGCTATTGGAAATAATGCCTCACATACAGTGGAAATGCAGATCTCTCTTTGAGATGGTGATTTCATTTCCTTCAGATACATACCCAGAAGTGGGGAATGCTAGATCATATGATAGTTCTATTTTTAACTTTTTGAGGTGTCTCCATACTGTTTTCATAGTGGCTGATCAATTTACGTTACCATCAACAGTGTATCAGGGTTCCCTTTTCTCCATATCCTGGCAATGCTTGTTATTTGTTGTATTTTTGATAATAGCCATTCTGACAGGTATTATTAGGTGATTATGGTTTTGATTTGCATTTCCATAATGATTGGTAATGTTACATATCTTTTCATGCACCTGTTGGCCATCGGTATGTCTTCTTTGAAAAATGTCTATTCAGGACTTTTTTTTTTTTTTTTGCCCATTTTTAAATCAGATTATTTGATTTTTTGCTATTGGATTGTATGAATTGTTTATATATTGTGAATATTAACCCCTTATTTGGAACATGGTTTGCAAATATTTTCTCCCATTCTGTAGGCTGCCTCTTCATTTTATTGACTGTTTCTTTTGTTTTATAGATGCTTTTTAATTTAAGGTAGTCCCACTTGTTTATTTTGCTTTTGTTGCTCATGCTTTTTTGTGTGATATCCAAAAAGTTATTCCCAAGACCATTGTCAAGGAACTTTCCCCTATGTTTTCTTATGCTATTGTTAGTTTCAGGTTTTATATTTAAGTCTTTAACCTGACCCGTGCCAATGTAAAAATATTAGAAAATGGAAAAGAATGCCAAGAAAACTGTGAAAATTATTTAATATCCCACTACCTAGAGATATCCACAGCAAATATTTTTTCCTCCAGTTTTATTGAGCTGTAGTGAACATATAACACTGTTTAAGATGTGCAGCATGATTTGACTTTCAAGAGTCTTCTCCAACACCACAGTTCAAATGCATCAATTCTTCGGCGCTCAGCTTTCTTCACAGTCCAACTCTCATATCCATACATGACCACTGGAAAAACCATAGCCTTGACTAGATGGACCTTGGTTGGCAAAGTAATGTCTCTACTTTTGAATATGCTATCTAGGTTGGTCATAACTTTCCTTCCAAGGAGTAAGCGTCTTTTAATTTCATGGCTGCAGTCACCATCTGCAGTGATTTTGGAGCCCCAAAAAATAAAGTCTGACACTATTTCCACTGTTTACCCATCTATTTGCCATGAAGTGATGGGACCAGATGCCATGATCTTCGTTTTCTGAATGTTGAGCTTTAAGCCAACTTTTTCACTCTCCTCTTTCACTTTCATCAAGAGGCTTTTTAGTTCCTCTTCACTTTCTGCCATAAGGGTGGTGTTATCTCATATCTAAGGTTATTGATATTTCTCCCAGCAATCTTGATTCCAGCTTGTGCTTCTTCCAGCCCAGTGTTTCTCATGATGTACTCTGCATATAAGTTAAATAAGCAGGGTGACAGTACACAGCCTTGATGTACTTCTTTTCCTATTTGGAACCAGTCTATTGTTCCATGTCCAGTTCTAACTGTTGCTTCCTGACCTGCATATAGGTTTCTCAAGAGGCAGGTCAGGTAGTCTGGTATGCCCATCTCTTTCAGAATTTTCCACAGTTTATTGTGATCCACACAGTCAAAGGACTTGGCATAGTCAGTAAAGCAGAAATAGATGTTTTTCTGGAACTCTCTTGCTTTTTCCATGATCCAGTGGATGTTGGCAATTTGAACTCTGGTTCCTCTGCTGTGGTAGTTAATGGAGAACCCCAAGACAGTTTGTGCCAAGGGGGACCTTCCTGGCTTGATGCTGCCCATGCCCCCATCCCTGTGGGTGAGGCCCTGCCAGCCCTTGCCACCACAGGTGACCCTCCAACACTGGCAGGTAGTTTTGGTTCAGTCATCTGTGGGGTCACTGCTCCTTCCCTCTGAGTCTTGGTGCACAGAAGATTTTGACTGTGTCTCCAAGACTGTAGTCTCTGTTTCCCCCAGTGCTGTGGAAGTCCTATAATCAAGTTCTTTTGGCCTTCAAGGCCAGATTCCCTGGGGATTCCAAGTCCCTTTGTCAGATCCCTAGGCTGGGAAGCCTGACACGGGGTTCTGAACTTTCAGAAGTGGGAACGCTTCTTTGGTATTATTGTTCTCCATTTTGTGGTTTACCCACCTAGCAGGTATAGGATGTTACTTTATCATGATTGCACCCCTCCTACAGTCTCTCTTTGGTTTCTTCTTTGTCTTTGGACGTGGAGTCTTTTTTTGGTGGGTTCCAGCATCCTCCTGTCGACAGTTGTTCAACATCTAGTTGCAATTTTGGTGTTCTGGCAGGAGGAGGTGAGCGTACATCCTTCTGCTCCACCATCTTGAACTGGAAGGTTGCCCACTTTTCAGTTGGGTTGTTTGTTTTCCTGGTATTGACTTGCATGAGCTACTTGTGTATTTTTGGAAATTAAGCCTTTGTTGGTTCACTTGCTAGTATTTTCTCCCATTCTGAGGATTGTCTTTTCACTTTGCTTATAGTTTCCTTTGCAGTGAAAATGCTTTTAAGTTTAATTAGGTCCTCTTGTTTATTTTGTTTTAGTACCATTACTCTAGGAAGTGGGGCCATAGAGGATCTTGCTGTGATTTGTGTCAGAGTGTTCTACCTATGTTTTCCTCTAAGAGCTTTAAAGTTTCTGGTCTTACATTTAGATCTTTAATCCATTTTGAGTTTCTCTTTGTATATGGGGTTAGGAAGTGTTCTAATTTCATTCTTTTACACTCAGCTGTCCAGTTTTCCCAGCAGCACTGATTGAAGAGACTGTCTTTGCCTCATTGTCTATTCTTACCTCCTTTGTCAAAGATAACGTGCCCGTAGGTGCATGGGTTTATCTCTAGGCTTTCCATGTAGTTCCATTAGTCTATATTTCTGTTTTTGTGGCAGTACCATACTGTCTTGATGACTGCAGCTTTGTAGTATAGTCTGAAATCAGAAAGGTTGAGTCCTCCAGCTCCATTCTTCCTTCTCAAGTTTGCTGTGGATATTCAGGGTCTTTTATGTTTCCATACAAATTGTGAAATTTTCCGCTAGTTCTGTGAAAAATGCCATTGGTAATTTGATAGGGATCACACTGAATCTGTAGATTGTGTTTTGTAGTATAGTCATTTTCACAATATTGCTTCTTCCAACCCAGGAGCATGGAATATCTCTCTATTTATGTCATCTTAGATTTCTTTCATCAGTGTCTTATAGTTTTCTGTATACAGTTCTTTTGTTTCCTTAGTTGGGTCTGTTCCTAGGTATTTTATTCTCTTTCCCTAGAAGTTTTGACTGCCTTCATCTAATTCCCCCTCCTCCCAACCTCACCCCCAGTCTCTGATAGCCACAGATCTGATCTCTTTTTCTACAAGTTTGTTTGTTTTTGAAGTATAATTGATCTACAAAACTATGTTAGTTCCTGTTATGCAGCATAGAGATTTGATATTTTTATACATTTCAAACTGATCATCACAATAAGTCTCCTTATAATATGTCACAATGCAAAGATATCACATAATAATTGACTGTTCCCCACACGGTACATTTCATAACTGTGGCTCATTTATTTTGCAACCAGAAGTTTATACCTCTTAATCTTTCTCACCTATTTGCCCCACCACTACCACTACCTGAAATATCTGTATTTATCTTTCTTTGTCTGACTGATTTCACTTAGCAGAATACCCTCTCAATCTATCCATGAGGTCACCAATGGCAAGATTTCATTCTTTATTATGGATGAGCAATATTCCTGTGTGTGAGAGAGAGAGAGATCGATCTTTATCCACTCATGTATTGATGGGTGGGCACATAGGTTGCTTCCATATTTTGACTGATGTAAATAATGCTACAATGAATATAAAGGTGCATATATCCTTTCTAATTAGTGCTTTGTTTTCTTTGGATGAATATCCCGCAGTGGAATTGTTGGATATGGTAGTTCTGTTTTTAACTTTTTGAGGAATCCCCATACTGTTTTCCATAGTGGCTGATCATTTTACCTTCCCACCAACAGTACCCAAGGCTTCCCTTTATTCCATATCTTCACCAACACTTGTTACTTGTTGTCTTTCTGATAATAGCCATTCTGGTTGGCAGCTATATGTCATCTTTGGGAAAATGTCTGTTCAGATCCTCCACACTAATATTTTGACATTCTTCCTACCCATCTTTATTTCTGTACTTTGTGTATTTATACAAAGGTAGTGGCACAGTGGTGTACAGTTTTATGTCTGTGTCCTCTGTTTTTTACATGAGTAGTTTCCCATATCCTTGTATATTGAACAAAGAAGCTGTTTACAATTATGATACAACATTAAAATTATATGGGTATGCCGTGATCTGTTTAATAATTCTGTCATTATTGGGCATTTACATTATTTCTCCCTTTTCTAATTAGTATTTTTATGAGCATCATTTTAGATAAATATTGTTTCCAAGCTTATGATTATTTCTTTAGGATAGATTCCAAGAGAAGTACCGAGTGTTTAAAATGCACATTATTGCACAGAATGATTATGCCATTCTAGACTTCCACAAGTGCCTTTAGCCAGAATTATTCTTTTTTAATTATGCTACTCTGATAAGGAAAAAATGTTATCTGATTGTTTTATTTTGCCTGTCTTAAGTACTGGTAAAGTTCAACCATTATTCATGTTTATTAGCCATTTTAGTTCCTGTGAGAATTGAGCTTCAAAATATTTGTTCATTTATATTAGTGTTTACTATTTATCCAAGTGATTTGTGTGAACTCTACATACTAAATATATCAGTCCCTTTTTCTAAACCTTATTTCATTCTAAGAAAAACTTTTATTTCACATTTGACTATCTCAGTGGTATCTTAAAATTGGTCTAAAATCGAGACCACTACAAATTAAATTCTCTGATTGTCTTTTCTGCCTAAGATAGAGCATAACATAGTATTTATTCAGCCTGAAATCCTGTCTGAACACCAACTTATGGTTCAGATTTTCTTCCTCTCTTCACCCTTTGCTGTGGTTAAAAACATGCATTTCTTTGTGGCCCCTGGTAGATTTATGGAGGAGATAGTCCTTGGGACCCCAGCTTCAGTGAGTCTCCTCCATGAGATTCCCCATCTTCAGAGCTTTTGCTTTCTTAACAGTGTATAAATTCATGGTACAGTCAGTGGCATCCTCAATTCCATGACATATAGTGTGAGTTGTGAATCTTTCTAATTTGTATAGTTTATCATGTTTTTAATATTACAGGTCTTTTACTCCTCAGGTGGCCAGATCTATTTTTTTCTCATTTTTCTCTACATTTTATAACATCTCTATTCAGATATAATTCACATACTGGGAAATTCACCTTTCCAAAGTATGTGATTTGGTGATTCTTAAAATATTCACAAAGTTGTGAAAATATTACCACTATCTAATTTTAGAACATTTTCATTACTTCTAAAAGAAACTTACATACCCATTAGCAGTTGCTTTTCATTCCTTCCTTTTCCTAGCCCCTGGCAACTACTCATTTATTTTCTCTCTCTGGATTTGCATATTATGGATATGTCATATGGATGGAAGTAACCAATATGTGGCCTTTTGTGTTTGGTCTTTTCACTTAACATGATGTTTTCAAAATTTAGTCATCTTATAGTACTTTACTTTTTTATTGCTGAATAATATTCCATTGTATGGAAAAAATACATTTTGTTTATTGATTCACTGGTTGATGGATAATTGTGTTGTTTACATTTTTGGCTATTATGCTGCTATGAAAATTCATACACAAGATTTCTGTGGACATAAGTTTTCATTTCTCTTGGTATATACCTAGGAGTGGAATTGGTAGGTCAGATGGTAATTCTATTTAACATTTTGAGGGACTGCCAAACTCTTCTAAAGCAGCTACACAATTTTGCAGTCTCACTAGCAATGTATGAGAGATCCAGTTTTCCGCATCCTCACCGATGTTTGTTACTGTCTTTTTAATTTTAGACATCCTAGTGAGTATAAAGTAGTATCTCAATGTGGTTTAGATTTGTATTTTTCTAATGACTGATGATATTCAACATCTTTTTTTGTGCTTATTGAGTATTTATATCTTCCTTGGAGAAATTTCTATTCAAATACTTTGCCTATTTTTAGTTATTTGTCTTTTTATTGTTAAGTTATAGAGAGTTCTTTATATATTCTTGACAGGAGTTTCTGTTAACAGATATATTATTTACAGATGTTGATTTAATTTATACTAGATGGTGTGAGGTAGGGTCCTGCTTCATTCTTTTGCATATGGATATCCAGTTGTCCTAGCATCATTTTTTGAATGGCCTGTTCTTTCCCCCATTGGATTATCTTGGTTTCCTTGTTGAAAATCAGTTGTCCACAAATTAGGACTAATTTCTGGATTGCCCTCAGGGTGCTCAAGAACCTGCCACACATCCCGAGTCCACACATCACTGAAGGCCACCACAATTTACTCAGTTATCCAGACCAGACATGTTGGCATCAAGCTTTGTAAAGGCTTAACCACTGACTTGCAGTCACTCACCAATACCTAGTTGTACCTAGAAATAGCAAGTGTCCATTGCTTCTTCCACGATGCCTTTCCTGTTTTAACTGTGTTTCTTGTGATTTGGATTTGTTTTGTTTGTTTTTGCATAAAGTTGTGGCCCTCACATTGCTTTCTTAGCTCCAGTCATAGCCACCTTGTACTACTTTACTTTGTACTGCTGAATAATATTCCACTGTATGGATATAACCCATCCAATCCAGTGTCACCCCACCCCAGCCTCAGGGATCAATTTAATCGCCTCTTGCTGATTTCCATGCTTAAAAAGAAAACCCTCTCATGTTTCAGAAGTTTTTTTCTTGTTAAGAACTTCAATGTATTACCTAGTATGCAAAATCCTTAACTCTGCTTCTGAGTCCCAGTGTGAGGCGGCCTCTCTCTCCCTCCCCTGTGATTTCCCTCCCACATTCCATGCTCTACCCTATCCTCTAGGCTCCAGCAGCTCTGAGCACCCTACAGTTACCCCTACATTCAAGGCTACCTATACATCTGTACAGCCCTTGTCCCTTTGCCTGTAACAATCTCCATCCTTTCCTGGTCTTCCTTCACTTCTCAACTCAGACAATGCTTCTTTCATAGAACTTACTATACTTTGCCATAGTGAGCTATTTCCTCACTTGACTTTGCATACCTGAAAAGTGGGGACTGTGTTTGGTTCTCATATATATTCCCAGACCCTAGCACATTTCCTGGCACATTGTAACCAATCATTATTTGATGAATAATTGAATGAATGAATGGAATTTAATTTAAAGTACTTAGGGTAGCAATTTAATTAGTAATGTTGACACTTTAAAATGCAACTTCAACATCTTTTATCAACTATGATTAAGTTAAAGCTCTTAGTTCCTACAGGCATACTTGCTTTGTAGGTGAAAACTTCCCCTCGCTACCCCTAACCTCAAGAAAACAGTACCTGGTCTTCAGGTTTCTTTTTTTTAATCAAAATTTTTAATCTTCTTAAATCCATTTATCCCACCCCAGAATTGAGTCCTGCTGTCAATGTAATAATGTTTACAAAATCCAATAATACTTTCTGGAAATATTAGTCACTGTAATGTTGAAACCTCACTGAAATTCTCTACCCAGATAATGTGTCTAAAGTACTAAAACTTAAGTTTTCTGGAAGGAGTAGAATAATACATTAATTAGTTAAAAATCAACTGTCCTAAAATTTTGGAATAGTTAATTTATTCAGCCAACATGTGAGCACATATTATATACCTAGCATTATGCTAAACATTAATAAAAGCTTTTTTTGAAAAAAATTAATTCCATTGGTAATTTCATAGCCTGTTTCGGGTCAGGGATTGGAACATGAAACAGATTTATAATGTAATAAAGCAGCTGTTAGTCGAGTTTTTGCACAGGCTACTGTAGGTACACAGAGAGAAATAAAATTGATCTTCCCCAAAAGAACTTAACAATGACAAGAATATTTAAGTCCTAAAATGCAAGCCAGCATTTCAAGTTAGAGGCAAGAAAGACATCTCATGTAGGAGGAGCAGCATGTACAAAGGCCCAGGGGTAGGAATGAACAGAAGAGTTTCAGGGGTGGCAGATGGGTGAGCTAAAGACAAATTCAGGAGTTTCTATGGCACAAAAGAAAGTAACCAGCCAAAACCATCCTTTGAGATTCTCCCATCAAAACGAGTCCCTGAGGTATTCAATTTCTGCAAGAGTCAAGTCCTTATCCACTGAGAGAGTCTCAGATAATTCCTTTAAGGAAGAGTCACCATTTACGACAAAAGTAAAGGCTTTCTTTAGGTGCTGTGTGGCCCTTGCAGGAATTTGTTTGGGGTCTTCTCTGCTCCACATTGTATGTATGCTGATAATGAGCCAAGAGTTATTTCTTTACTGGGGCTCTTGGCTTTTGGTCCATTATAAGTCACAAGTACAGACCGTTCTCTGAGCATCTTCCCCTCACTCACCCTTCCATGTCGCTGCCAGCACTCTTCTGATCCTAGCTCTCCCTCAGTTTAGGAAATGAGCATTGGCCTAGAACAATGCAAGTCTCAAATCTTTTGGTCTCAGGGCCACATTACATTATTAAAAATGACTTAGGACCCCAAAGATCCTTTATTCACGTTTATCTAAATTTATTTAAATATCTATATTTAACCTATTAGAAATTCAAATTGAGGGAAATTTTAAATATTCATTAATTCTTATAAGATAAAAGCAAAAAATTGCATGTCAACATAAGTCAATATTAACAAAAAAGTAATTTTGAAAAGTAATTGTATTAATAAATAATAAATAATTGTAAATTATTGTATGAGAATAAATAATTGTATGAGAAAAGTGGCATTATTTTATATTTTTTCAAATCCCTAATTCCAGCTTAATAGAAGACATCTAGATTCTCATGTCTACTTCTGAATTCAATCCATGATTATAACCACAGGTCATGTAGAAAACTAGGGAGAGAATATGAGTGAGAAAAATAACTTATTGATATTATTAAGAAAATTGTTTTAGCATCACAGACCTTCTAAGAGAATTTCAGGGGTTCCTAGCAGTCCCTGAACCACACTGAGATCTTCTGACTTAGAAATTTTAAAATACAGTTGACCCTTGAATATCAATGGGAGGATTGGTTAGGAGCACCAACCCCCTGCACGATTAAAAATTCCTGTGTAACTTAGTCGGCCTCCTTCTGTGTGCTTCCTCAGCATCTGATGATTTAACCAACCCCAGATTATGTGAAACTGTTGTATTTAGTATTGAATTCAAACCAGTGTTGTTCAAGAGTCAACTCTGCTATATTGAAAGATGAGAGATGAAGGTTTACAAAAGTTAGCAGATAGAATGTTAAAGCAAAAGTCAGCATATGGATAATTACTTCAAGCAAGTGTGACCACTGTTTTGATGGGATAATGAGTTTAAAAAAATGTGACTTACTTGTTCCACTTATTTACCATTAAAATCCATTTCAATCAGTCTTTAAACATTCAAAATCTTCCTCCTCAAAGAAAAACAAACTCTAGTTTTATCTTTCCCACCCCTCACTTTAATCAGAAGATAGAATGCCAAAGAGCTAGGAAGTGAACCACCAATTAAACAACTTCAAAGAAAGACACCTGGAGTTTCATGCTTTCTAGCTCTGGACCTTGAGCAGGTCACAACTTTTCTACTCTCAGTTTCTAGACCCATAAAAGGGCTTACCTCCCTCACATGACCATCTGGATAATTTGAGATGTGGAATGTTAGTGTTGGCTTCCAAACTCTCAAGCCCTCTACACATGTTATTGATTATAATTATGTTATTATTATTATAATACTACTCATGGGACACATAAACCTCCCCTTCTCTTTAAGTGGAGAGATTGCCGTCGATGCTTTCCTCATTTGTGTGTCCCAAAGCCCTTCTCCAGCTAAGTTCTTGCAAGCCGCCGATGGGAAGGCCCCTGATGAGCTGTATAATCTAAGCTCTGAGATTCCCAAGGCCAAACACAATCAGTCTAATGCATCAGCTGTCAGGTTACCCCTACATGCAAACCTCCAAAGGAAGAGAGACACTGCCAAGACCAAGTTCAGGGAGAAGTATAAGCAGGCTTCAGGTAGGTAGGCTTCCTCAATGCTCTCACAATGTTCAGACAAGAAGAATAATTAAAGAGAATATAAATGAAGATGGTCTGGCTGCAGCTGAAGCAGCTCCCATTGACATATCAAAAGTAAAGTCACAGCCTTCAGTGAGCATGATTGATGGTGAAGTACACTTGCCTTGGTACAGGTTTCCAACACACTTCAGAAGTCATAGAATGCTGTTTGGACAAAGATCAGGAGTGAATAATACATCTAATGTAACCATGACCTAGAAAAGACTGAAAGGGTCGGAAATTTGAGTGGAAAGTCACTCAAAGAAAAAAAGCAAACCAGAAGTAACTTGGCTAAATCGGGTATCATAAGTATAAGATTAAACATTGGCATGTTTAGAAATGCCCAGTCCCAAGTTAATAAAACTGGGGTCATGAGAATTCTCCTTACTTTACCATCTGCGTTTATCAACCCACTCAGCCTCCTCAGCACTAGAAAAACATTGCTCAGAGGAGGAAAAATAATTCTTTAGCAATAAACATTTGAATTTCACCTCAAGTAAGACTACATTTCAAAATCTGAAAAGACAGCTCAACCCGGATTTATTCTAAGACATTTTGATTTAAGTCACTTTGGATAAATAATATTGTCTCCCTTTCCATGTGTATGTAAAACAAAGCTCCTTGCATCCTACTCAGATAATGACTAAAATGTTAATAAGTCATGAGTAAAATTTTAATTAAAAATATTATTAATGTGGTTTTACAATAATTATCTATTTTTTTCTTTTTCTAGCTTTGAAGGCGTCACCTTCTAAGAAACGGTGCAACTCCATCGCCGCCCTGAAGGCAACCTCACAGGAGATTGTGTCCTCAATTAGCCAGGAATGGAAGGATGAGAAGCATGATTTGCTGACTGAAGGGCAGAGTTTTAGCAGCCTTGATGAAGAAGGTAAAGACACAGAACTTAAACCACAAGAATTTTTTCTTTCTTTTCTTGTTTTTTTTATTCATACAAGTATTGTAAACTCACAGTAGAAAAATTAGAAAATAGTTTCTCTAAGAAACAAAGTCTCTTAACTGACATTTTTTTTTTTTTTTACATCAGAGAAGTACTGTGCAGGTGTCTTAACAAGGTTTGCAGGGAGGCACATGTCACGCAGCATCATGAACACCCAATCATCACACTCATAAACTACAAAAGGATCTTCTTAACTGATTTTTTAAAAGATATTTATAGTATGACACAGTTAACGTAAAATTTTTGAAACACATAAACAATCCCGTATTGGTTTATGGTAAAAAAAATAATAATAATTAGAACATACTAAAATATTCAGAAACAAAGATCTATAATCCCACTACCTGAAGGTACCAAATCTGAAGGTTTTGATATTTTCACTAGTAGACCTTGGTCTGTGCTTTTATATATATATTTTTTTTTTCAAACACACATAGACATTATATACATATATGAGGCAGGAAGAAAAGGGGACAACAGAGGATCAGATGATTGGATGGCATCACAGACTCTATGGACATGAGTTTGAGCAAGCTCCGGGAGTTGGTGATGGACAGGGAAGCCTGGCGTGCCACAGTACATGGGGTTGCAAAGAGTCAGACACGACTGCGCAACTGAACTGACCAACAGCATAGCAGTGAATGACCAATTTATTTTGGTCCTTTTTAATGAGTTTAATAGAAGTTTTATAATTTTCTCCTGGCATGTCATGTTCCTACCTTTTGTTAGATTTATTTCTCAAATCGTTGTAGAGATAAAGACAGATATGTGTTTTCTGTCTTTTCAGATAATGTATCTTTAAGATTTGGTTTTTCTGGCTATTTGTTGCTACTGCATAGACCTCACATCTTTCTTACTTGCTGACTAGGGCTTCTGGTACAATGATAAATAGAAGTAGTGCTTGTGGGCAGCCTTGCCTCATCCTGATTTTAAAGGGAATTCTAATGTTTCACTTCTGAGAAAGTAGTTTGATGTATCAGATACCCATAGCCAAGTCAAGGAAGTTCCTTTTTATTCCTGGTTTCTAAAATTTTTATCAAGAATGAGTGTTGCATTTTATCAAATGTTTTTCTCTATCTATTGAGTTAATCATTTGGATTTTCTCTTCTAATCCTATAAGAGGAAGTAACATTTTAGATTTTATTATCAGTTTATTCTTTTGGGAATCCCAGCATTTCCTGAAAGTTTCTTTTACTTCCTGTAGAATATTAGATCTCTCCTTGGGGTTTTATTTTCCTCAAGAGTCTTTAAAATAGCGTGTTCATCCTTGGCCCTTTTGCAGCACTTATCCATATGTGCCAAGTTGGATTTCTTTAACTTTTACCCAGATTTAGCAATTTCGACAAGAGTTACTGAATTGCCCTTGCTCCTCACTCTGAGTTAATGGCTCCAGTTTCTGACATCCATGCTCTTTCCCTAGCTTCCCTGTGTTGGTATCTCCCTACCACACTGCTTAATTCTCTAGAATTAACTCATTTTTAAACTGTGACAAACTTTCAGATAGTGTGCTCAATATGGCTTCTGTCAGCTATACTCATTTAAACATGTATATATTGCTTCTCAAGTGTAAGCTATGAGTCCAGTTGTTAATCTAAGGGGATAAGTATAATAAATACACTACATAGCATTTAGAAAGTCTGGAAACATAGGAAGCAGTGCACAAATCGTGCTTTTTTTCAAATGCACTACTGGATCTACTGCTTTGAATCTAAAGGCATTTCACCAGAAAAGGTCTCAGAAGGTTGAAGAAGAACCTGTTGAGCGTATTCTTTGAAACTGTTGATGTATTATTTTTAAATGAATTTATCTGGACAATTCTCTGCATCTACAAAGTTTGCTGCAAGCTTCAGTCTTTTTATAATGCTCTGCATTTGGGGACTTCCCTTTCAGAGTGCGCCAACTCATCACCGAACGCCCCTCCGGTGTTTAATCATGTGTTCTCTGTCATTCTCAGTATGTCTGGGTTGTATTCGTTTTCTTCTGCCATGTGACAAATGACCAGAAGGTTAGCAGCTTACCTCCACTTATCATCTCCAGTTCTGTAAGTCAGAAGACTAGCAAGGTTTACCTGGTCCTCTGAACACAACTTTATCAGGGTCACCTCAGAAACGGGTCATCAAGGTGTCGGCTAGGCTGAGTTCTCATCTGGAGGTTCTGGAGAAGACCCCCTCCTCCAAGCACTTCCTGTTGTTGGCAGAATTCACTTCCTCGCAGTCGTAGGGCTGAAGTACTCATGTCTTTGCTATCTGACAGGTGTGGGCCGGGTTCACCCCTAGAGACCATCCTTGTTCCTTGCCATGCAGCCCCCTCCATCTTCAGACAGAGACTTTCCTGCAAGTCAGTGCCCCTCACACTTGGAATCTCTGCCATGACGGTGTCTGACCCTTTAATATAGTTAAAGGGTTCACATGATTAGGCCAGGCCTACCTGAATAAAGGGTAAACCCTCTGACTAACTCAGGGTTAACTGATTAGTAGCCTTAATTAAATCTGCAAGATTCCTTTTGCCACATAAGATAAAATAATAACAAGAATAATATCTCATCATTCTCACAGCTTCTACCCACACTCAAAGGGAGATTATATAAGGGTGCAGGTCACTGGGGAACATTCTAGAATTCTTCCCACCATACTAGTTAGTTTTTTTTAAAACTGAAGGGTATGGGCACATAAGGAAACAGTGCTCTGGTTCATGGAGCTGCTCCTAAGAGTCAGCTATCTGGTGTTTGGGTGCTCTCTGACCCAGGCCCAAGTCACTGGACAGGTAGTGTTTTTCTATAATCTATCACTCAGGGAGCCTCTGGTTTATGAAGTCAAGCTGAGTATGCCCAAGACCCAAGTCTGTAGTAGTTGTTCTCAGTCCAGCTCCATCCACCTTATATTTAATAGCAATTCATTGGAATCTGATGTGAGCTTGTGTTTCAGATCCACTTTTCTATATTCTTGAGAGTTTTCATATTTTTCTGTGTATTTAATGAGAAGGTGGAATCAAGTATGTTGAAGATTGCCAGCCATTTGTCAACTGCTAGACTTGTTGATTTTTGAATGTTGAGTACTTGTGTAATTTTATATGCTCATCATCTATTAGTCATCATGGCAATTCTTTATTTTGATCTGACTCAGAGGCAAAACTGCACCGTCTCCTACACTTTAATGTGTGTCTAGTCTCCTAGTCCAGAGTCCAGGCCTTCTATGCCTTCCCCCTTTTCCCTCCATTACTCACCCCACATCTCCATCTATATCCCTCCAAATCCAAAGTCCAAAACCTCACATGTTGTTATGCCAATTAGGGTCAATTTCCATTCATACACTTCATGACAGTACATAATTCTGAGCCTGTAAAAGAATACTACAAACACCTTAAGGCTACATTGTATTTATTATCATCTGTTTTAGCTTGCTTTGGGGAAAGGATTAAAAAGAATCCACAGTACAGCATAGTGACTCAAGTTAATAATAACTGTATTGCATATTTGAAAGTTGCTAAGAGAGGAGATCTTAAAAATGCTCATCACCAGAAAAAAATGCTAAAAGTGTGTGTGGTGATGGGATGTTAGCTCAACTTATTGTGATGATCATTTCACAATATATATGGGGTTAGCCAAAAAGTTCACTCGGGTTTTTCATACCATCTTACAGAAAAAACCCAAACGAACTTTTTGGCCAATCCAATAAACATATCAAATCACTATGTTATATACCTCAACCTGATCCAGTGTTATTGAATATGTGTCGGCTGTAGTTCCATAAAATTAAAAAATAAAGTATCTCCATGAGGGGAATAAAGGTCCAACTATGGAATGATAAAAACAAGATTCGTTCACAATATTCTATCTCTGGGAATTTATGTTTCTTTTTAAAGGAACTCTGATCTTTGCTGTTGGTCCCTTAAGCAAAACACTATCTCTGACAGACTGACCAGTAATTGGTGTGAATTTGTCCATTGGGAGAGGATGATTTAAAATGATCCAGATTCAACTGTCCAAAAAAAAAAAAATCCATGTAGACTCAGAGTGAGCATAGCCTTGACTGTTCTACTTTCCTGATGGGGGATACTCTTGCATGAGTACTTCCATAGGTACCTACATTTTAAATAAAAATGAGTTCTCATTAAGAAAAAAAAAAAGCAGACTTGCTTGTTAAAATATAATATCAAGGAGAGCTGTGAATAATATTCACAGATGCATGTGGGCTCAAACAAGGTTAAGGTCTAGCTGGCTGTTAGTCTCTGAAGCATTTGTTTCCTGGCTCTTAGCAAATCTGAGTTCTTAGATCTGCACTGAGAATCGCAGATGTGAGCACAGCCTCACAAGGGGGATCAGGTTCACTGTTTATACATTTGCCAATCATCCTTTTAATCTCTGTTGAATTATCTCTTCAAGCTCCTAGGAGTTTTTTATGTCATCTTTTGAAACAGTAAATCACTTTATTAGGTTTGAAAAAGAACATTCATAATGTCATTTCCATTAGCCATTTTGTAAATTAGTGCAATTTCCTTTCTGTTTAACCTGTTTCCAAGAAGCTATTTACATTTCTGCTGCAGTTCAGAGGAGCACAATTAATTCACAATTTAATTTGCAGCCTGATATGTAAAATGAACGCTTTTGACTCATTTAGATTATCATAGACACTGAAACAACATTTATTAGTGAGATTCATGAGGGCTTGTTTTGCTTTTTGTCACCAGCACTGGGATCCCGACACAGGCCAGATCTGGTGCCTAGTACTCCATCGCTGTTTGAAGCCGCTTCCTTGGCGACCACAATTTCATCTTCTTCCTTGTATGTCAATGAACATTATCCACATGACAGGACTACGCTTTATTCAAACAGGTAATACTTAGTACAATCAAATTACCAACCAGCTACTACCATGTTAATGTCACAGCTAGACCAGCGTCTCTGAATGAGTCATCCAGTCATCCCTGACAACCAGGTTGTGACCATTGCCTGCCCTGTAAGAAAAACAGAAAATCTGCATTTTTACCGTGGTAGGAGGGAAAATCCTTATGATTTTTATTCACAGTTAATCATTGTGTCCTGTAGAAAGTATATATACTTGATTCTATGGGGGGGGAAATGTGAATCTTTCATCATTTTTGTTTTAATAATCTTATGAATTTTTGTAAAGCAAGCACTCTTGGTTAATATTTTCACAAATAGTTGCAAAGATATTTGAATATTTTCTTTTTGTATGAGTGATCTTAGTAGCCACGATAAACAGAATAACAGCCCTCCTGTCTATGTCCTAATCCCCGGCACCTCTGATGCTCTTCCCTTATATAGTGAAAGGGGCTTTGCCAATATGACTAAGCTAAAGATCCGGAAATGGGAAGAGTATCCTGAATTATCCAGATAGACCCAGCACAATCACAGGGTCCACATAAGAGGAAATCAGGAAAGATTAGAGTCAGACAAGGAGCTGTGATGGCAGAAGCAGAGATAAGAGAGGGAGAAAGATTTGAAGATGCTACATTGTTGGCTTTGAAGGTATACAAAGGGGCATGAGCCAAGGAATGCAGGCAGAGTCTAAATGTCAGAACAGACAAGGAAACAGTCTGCCTTAGAGCATCCACAGAGGAACACAGTACTTCCAACCCTTTGAATGTTAGGACTTTGACTGCTAGAGGTATAAAATAATAAATCTGTCTTATTTTAAGCCATGAAGTTTATGACAGTTTGCCACAGAAGCAATAGGAAACCAATACAGTGACTCTCAAACATTTACTGTGAATCTGAATGTTGGGGTGGGTTACTGAACTTTCTTGGATAGAAAGTTAATTTTTGTTAGATATTTTTCTAATAAAAAATTAGGTAAATAAAATGTTTTCAAACACTGGTTCTAGTAATAGAAAATATCTTTACCAAAAGATCACAACATTGTGAGATTAGCTATTTTTTCTACTTTTATATAGGCATTTTTGTAACTAGCTTCAATTACAGGGTAGGGAATACTGTGTATACCTTCTCAGTAATTATCTGTTAAATGTTGAACTGGTTCTTATTAAAATTTAGCTCTCAAGAATCAAGATCAAATTTGTACAAGTGCTTTTTATACAGTAAGTTATTTTCCCCCTCCAACCTAGCAGCTTGGTTCACCTCCAGAAAGAGGACTCAATATGATAGATTCATTTTTAATGTGTGCATCCTTGTAAATCCTAGCTTGGTCTTCAGCAGGTTAAGATTTGGCAGTTGAAGCTTCTGTAGAAATTCCTTTTTGTTGCTGCTCCCTTCTCTGTCAGCTAGATACAGGTTAGGTGGTAGCAGGTGAGACAGTCTGAAAAAGAGGAAGGAAGGACAAGGTGATTCACAAATCTTGCCTGGACTTCCATTTGGATCACTCTACTCTAGGACCAACAAATAAGGCTCTGTTGTAACTTATTCAACTCATCTGAACTGTAAAAGTAATTTGGGTAGCTTCCTCAGATTAGAAAAATTCAAAGTAATTTATACCATGAACATGTACCTTGAAAGTTCAAATTTGTTATGTAAATTAGTCAAGCAACAGTTTTTCCTGTTCATATGGTACAGCTGTGAAAAACTGTTCTTTTGCTCTCAAATGTAAATAGCAGCTCAAAAGATGGAAAGTCACAGGAAGTTCTTTGAAAGGTCAAAATCAATTCTCATGTGAAGCTGTGGTGGTTTCTTTACCATTGGATAGTTGGATGTG
Organism: Bos taurus; assembly: GCF_002263795.3. Taxonomy (NCBI): domain Eukaryota; kingdom Metazoa; phylum Chordata; class Mammalia; order Artiodactyla; family Bovidae; genus Bos; species Bos taurus. Next base: position 45,070,294 of record NC_037335.1, read on the forward strand.
CTGTTAAATTACATACTAGAATTTTCAGCACAAAAATACAAGGGTTTCGTATGTTTGTTTTTGGTGGCAGTGGTTGTGGTTCAGTCTCTTGACCAGAGGTATTTAACTCTTGGGTATTTATAAGGTTCCTTGAGGATCTGAATCGGAGTTCCTTCTAACTCCCAATCCTTTCTGGCCAGCTTGGGAGATACCTTGCCTGTTCCAGGGCTGTGGTATACAACTCTTGATACCTTTATTTATGCTGATACAGGTTATCATTTAGATGGGAAAAGCATCAGTGTTGTCTATGATATTTTCCCCTTTCTCTTTTTTTAAGTGAATTATTTGAAATAAATCTTCTGTGGCATTGTATCTCCCAAGTTACAATTTGATATATTTAGCTATCCATCTGGGTTCAGTTGCAAGAACAAGAAACCACTCAGTCTTAAGCAGAAAGGGATTTGATACAGAGAATCCGCAAAGTCTTAAAGGTTTGGGGGTGCGTTGTGCTGTGGGTGGGACATTAGAAAATCCACTCCAGGTACACACCCCCGAGCTGGCCCACCAGTAGCCTTGCAACCTTTGCCACAATCAAGTGGAGGTCCTGCCTAAGGGATGCAAGCCAGAGAAAAGCATGTTGTGAACTGAGAATATTTTTTAAATAAACCAACATTTTAAAATCATATCACTAAATCATCACTAAGTAATCATATCATATTTCACTAAAATGCCCATATTCTTTTGAAAACCCACTAGTTGTGGCATCACTGGGCTCCCTTGCTTCACACTGGAGAGGAGCACATGGACGCTCTGGGTCAGCACCCTCTGCTGTGGTCACCTCTGCTCTGGCCTGCCTGCTCCTGTGGGCATTTCTGCTCTTCACCCATGATGTGTAAGAGAAGTCAAAGACATGCCTCAGATCTTAAGACTGCCGTAGGGAAGTCATAAGGAAAAGGTGCAAAAAAGGCACAGAGGTGCTAAAGAACCCTGAAGAGAAATAATGGTGATTCAACCCCAGGGAATCAATATGCCTACTTCCCCACCCACCATGCCCACCCCTAATTACTCAGCAGGGAAGCCTTACCAGCCAATTGAAAAGAAGTTGTCATATTTTGTTCCTATCATTTTTTTCCTTTAGAGTCCTCCAAGTCCTACATGATGTCTCTTGAGGCGATACATAGACAATATTCTAATTCTCTTCAGGCCCGCTAAAGTTTAAAACCTAATCCAGACAGCCTGTAAAGAAAATTGGTGTTATAATTCATGTTAGGTTTTCCCTTTTCTTTATGAATCACTTTTATGTTAAGGCAGAGTGGTCTGTTTTCCCACTTCCACATCATACTATACATAACTGTACTTAGATATGCTGTGAATATTCCAACTAGCAGTTGTCATTGTGTCCATCCTTTCAGAATCTTTTAAGTTTGAAGAGTGTCAGTTAGAGCCTAGGTGTTTCCACTCCTGAATTATATACTGTAGTGGGCTGCTGCTGTCTCTTAGAATTACTCCTTTTTTTTTAAAAGATTATTCTTTGTGACTTCAAAAATTCCAGTAGCAATTTATTCTTTTTTTCCAGTGCATTCCAAAATTTGACTAGGAAACAAAAAAATACTATCATTTTTAAAGTATATATTTGACTTGATTACTGGGAGTATATATTTTCAAGTTCTACTCAACAGTCCTATGTTAGAGCATGGAATTCATAAGATTACAAAGGAACTGTTATAAGTTCTTGCTTCCCAGTCAAATGGTGGGATTTTAATTCTGAAGTTTTGATTCTTGAATTCTTCTTTCCTAATAAGAATTCTGTTTTTATCTATATAAATTGAGCATTAAGGAATACAGAGGCAAATGTGTTTTACCTCGAAGTTAAAAAGAGTTTAGTGTTGTGGAAATTGGATGCACGCATGAATCTTAATTCTTTTTGTGATTTCCTGCACAGTTGGTAGCAAACATGAAGCTCTTATAATGCATAAGGACAGAAAGCCCTACTGCATTCCAGTATGTTTATCTTTTCCCCACCAAAGATGTCTTTACCAACATCACCACTCTGTCTAGTCTCATGTTTTGCCAGTGGCTATTTCTAATAGTTGGCTCAGACTGAAGACATTTGAAATATTGAGAAAAGGACGGATAGGTCAGAGGAAAACCACTGGTCATTCGTCCACGGAGAGACAGCTGGCAAAGGCTCCCTAAATGTGGAGTCCAACATTTGAGACCTCAAAGGCTGACTCAGTGGTTCCAAGCACAGTTCTGGCCCTTTCTTCCTGCCAGTAGAGAATGGTAAACCTCAGAGAGGGTAGAACAGTTGCCTCTATCTACAAGCTCCTCCCCACAAATTGCTCATCGTTCAAATTTAAAGACATATAAGTAGAGCCATCCCAAAGAATGTTAGAGACCCATTATTTTACAGATGTTGTCTAAAAGATAAAGGAAGAGAAATGCAGAGACATGCATTATATGACATATCCAAAGTCACAGAGCCTGCTAACAGGATTTAAATCGGAACACAGGTCTCTGGGGTCCAAGCCTCGCGGTCTTTCCACTGTGCCACCTTTCTCATCATGGTCTCCGAAGACCTCTGGTCTTATCCTTGATGTGTATGTTATGCACAGATGGTCAGTTGGGGTTTTTTTCCTTAATGTGAATTCTGGCCCTCTGAGCATTTTTTATTTTCACTATTTAATAACTAAAGTATTTCCAGTTGGCAAAGTAGTGGGCTTATGTTAATATCTACCTATGATGTTTATTCTAGAAGTCACTGAGCTAAGTTTGCTTACTAAAAACATGATAGTTATGGGAACTTTTCTATCATAGTACTAGTTATACTTCAAACCATCATTAATAATCCAATAATAACTACAAAATAGCTAGTTATGGGGCCTTATTAAGGATCTGTGTTCTTGACTCAAGTCACTTCATTCTCATTGTCGTTCATTCGCTCAGTCATGTCCTACTCTTTGCGACCCCATGGACTACAGCACCCCAGGTTTCCCCTCCCTCACCATCTCCCAGAGCCCACCCAAATGCATGTCCATTGAGTCAGCAATGCCATCCACCCGTCTCATCCGCTGTCGTCCCCTTCTCCTCCTGCCTTCAATCTTTCCCAGCATCAGGGTCTTTTCTAGTGAATTGGCTCTTCACATCAGGTGGCCAAAGTATTGGAGCTTCAGCATCAGTCCTTCCAATGAATAATCAGGGCTGATTTCCTTTAGTAATTCTCACAGCAACCCTATCTGATCTCCAGTTTACAGATGAGGGATGCTTAGCAATTTAGCTAACTTTCCTGAGGTCAAGTGGCAAAAAAATAGAGCCATGTTATCCACACACAGCACTGACAGGGAGTGTATTAAGGCACAGCCTCAGCTAGTCAACAGTTGTCCTTAGACAAGGACAGTTGTCTCAGACAAGATGGCTTTTAGATGATGCTTTTAATGGAAATTCAGTAATATCCACACACATTCTCTTCTTCCCTATCTGTTTTGCCTTTTCTTTTTCCATGTGATTTTGAGTAAGGGTTTTCACTTTCAAAAATGTTAGTTTTGGTTTTCAAACACTAAAAATATGACATATTAGTTTAAATTCACAAGAAACTTAAAATAGCTGTTTCCTTACGTTTTTATTTTCAATTCTCCAGATACACTTCAAATTGGTACATGATCATTGAGAGACTTTTTAAATTGAATTATAGTTGATTTATAATATTAATTTTATGTGTATTACATAGTGATTCAATACTTTAGTAGATTATACTACACTGAAAGTTATTACAAAATATTGGTCAGATTCCCTGTAACCTTGTTGCTTTTATTTGTTTTGTACATGGTAGTTTGTATCGCTTACTCTCCTGCCCCTAACTTGCCCCTCCCATGCTCTCTCCCCACACTGGGAATCACTAGTTTGTTCTCTGTATCTGTGAATCTGTTGCTATACTTGTCATATTCATTCATTTATTTTTTAGATTTCACATATACGTGTTAATATACAGTTTTTGCCTTTCTCTGACTTTTTGCTAAGCATAATAACCCTGTACATAATACTCATTGCTGCTGCTGCTGCTAAGTCGCTTCAGTCGTGTCCGATTCTGTGTGACCCCATAGAAGGCAGCCCACCAGGCTCCGCCGTCACATGGTCATAAATGGCAGAAGTTCACTGAGAAGAGACTTGTTAGGTATGTTTCTGCTTGATTTAGAAAACCCTGAATCCTCTGTTGACATAGTAAGGTTCAAAGGAATCTTTATTACTTACAAAACAAAGGGAGAAAAAGTTGGGGGCACAAACTTGCTAGTAATTCCAGTTCTGTAACCATAACCTCCAGAGAGGGACAGTGCATGCCTGCAGTATCTGCTGTGGCCATGGCAGCTCCTTGCTGTACCTAGATGCCAGCTGGGGGCTCTGCCAGCCCATCAGAAGGTCTCTGTAGCCCTTCTGTTGATGCTAGATTTTGAACCTGACCTCGACAGACTCTTGTGCTTTTATGCATCTTCATCTCAGTACTCCTGCCTGCAGATGGACCTTCTTGCCACCATCAGCCCCAGTCAGGTTTTTCTCTTTCACTTTCAGTATTATAAATCATCAGTTAGGGCATTAGTCCTCCAGCTGCCACTTCCACCTCTCGAACATTGGGCAGGTCACCTTAACTTTGTGTGCCTCAGTTCCTCATTTATAAAATGTGGATTATTATGCTACCCACCAGAGCATTGTTACAGAGATTAAATGTAATAATCTTTGGAGAGCACTTATGCCTCTTGGCATATAGTAAGCAGCCTCAAAATACTCGTTAAAATAAGTGATTCCAGACCCTGACACATTGCAGTTTCCCCATAAGTCCCACTCTAAGGGGCAAGATATAGTTATTTTTGGCAAAAAGCCCTCATGGAGTACTCTGTTAGTCAGAGTCCTGTCAAGGAAACAGAAAACACACTTGAAATTTCAGAGAGAATTTAGGAAAGGGTTACAGAGTGTGGGAGGCTGAAAGAGTGAAAGCAGGGAGTTGCAGAAACCCAACTAAATAACTGCAGGAAACTGCTCCTAGCAGGAGCCCTGCCATGTCACCAGAACCTCAAACTCAGGAAGGAGGCCACACCTGGGGACCAGATGCCCCCTGAGGAACAGGGACAATAGAAAAGGATGTCACCTACAGAGCTGGGAGAGTGGCAGGGACACGGCCAGCTCCAAAGACATCACCAAAGAAGAAAGAAAGAAAAATGTAGGAAGAGACCCAAGCCTTCTCTCTTCCTCTTGCCTCATTTCCTGGCAGTGTCCTCAACTGGCAGAACCTGGCCAAGGAGCCTGAGGTACGTGGTTTGCCAACTCTTGGCCCCAGCTTTGCAAAGGAGAGTTGAGACAGAATATTAATAATAGCCTCAGCACACAAAGGGAAAACTGAGATAGATATAAAATCCTTCACACAAAAGAATTATAAAAATCAAAGTTTTATAAAGATTGAGTGTGTGCAAGAACAAAAATCAATTTAGACTCTTTTAAAGGGAATCAGAGCCAATTTATTACTGTGCCAAGGTAATAATAGAATGTAAGGTAGCTATAATTTTTTTAATAATGTGGGTAATTAGAGACTTCAGTATTTACCAATAAGTCTGATAGCCAATAATGCTTTCCCTGATACTATACTAGAGTAGATGCTGGTTTTAAATACTCAAAGAAATGTCTTAGCTAATTCCAGGTACATGGGTTAGATAAGAAAGGTTCTTGAGCTCAAGAATTCCACAAAGAGGTTTGTAAACCTGGGGAATCCAGCTGATAGAGCAGGCGATAGACAAGGTAGCCATCACCCCTGCCCTAGACAATGCACTTTATTGCCAAGACCCCAGTCCACCCCATCTTATCAACTGGCTATAACTCAGTTTAAAGCAAACACATTTGAGGCAGTGGAGAGATGTAATGTCATTTCCATTCTCCTTAGAGTTAAGAGAAGGGTTTAGTGTCAGGAAAGCAGGTCACCAAGCAAATGATGATACATGTTTGGGGAGAATAGCAGTCCTGAGAATCCTGAGGCAAAGCCTGCTTTGTTACCCAGCCTCCCAAGAGAAGAATGTCTTATTTTAGAAATTAGGACCTTTTTAGGCATGCTGTGTTTCAGGCGAATCTAAGAGCCATGTTCATATCCTTTTCCAGTTGTGATTGGGGCCCCTGCAGAGAAAATTGGAGCCTGATTCAGCATCACAGTATGCCTGTTAGTTTAGCTTCCTCTCCACAAACCCAGGCCAAAAGAAACCCAGATTTACATCATATACTCTATGCCTGGATTTTGTTAGATGACACTGGTTTTTTTTTGACAAATTATAAAATTACTTCTGAAGTGATTAGCTTTTCAAATGATCCCTCATATGTTTCAGCCTAGGCAGGAAATTGAAGTGAACTTTTCAGATATCTGACATTTATGAAGAATAATTTAGGATTCAGCATTAATTCAAAGAACACTCACATTTTTTGATGAATTGTTACATGGTAATATTTCTAGGTGCTTTTCGTGCATTATTAAAAATTTTTAATGGATCCAATTGATGAGTAAGCCATATGAGGGGGAAAAAATGTGGAAAAATGTTGGCCAGCCTTTGGATATCTTAACTGGTCAAAAATAACCTCTTCAGTCTATTTTCTACATTGTAGTTCTGGGACCAAACCATCATGTCTATTTGCTTGACTTCGGCCACTAATGCAGTCTCTGGAAGAATGTCTTGCTGGTGGTGGATGTACCTCTGTAGACCCTCCCCAAACCCCTGCCCTTCTTCACTGAACCTCTAGAGAAATGCATCTCAGAATGTGATTGATTCCTCCATCTAGGTTTTCCACACTGCTCAAGGAATTCTTCAACTCATGGTGGAGTTGAAGAAAAAAGTTTTTTGAAAGATATTCCTCTCCTTCTGTATTTTTTCTGAGATATGAAACAATTTCTTTGCCTTGTGGTTAAGCTAATACACAGATGGGCTCATTCAAGGACTTAAGAGGATATAATATGTAATGCCTGCCATGCAAAGTGGAAGGGGTTTCAGATGATAGTGGGAAGACAGGACCTCAATGCCTTTCTTGTACTTCAGCTCTACCTGGACATATCCTAAGCAAAGATTCCCTTGCCTTAAAGAAATTTTAGGTTAACGATACCTCTGGAAGACTCCAGCCTGCCCTAGACTGGCTTCTCAGCTCAGCCTCTGTGACCTTTGGCCAAACTACATTTCTGCTCTTCTGGACTTGACTAAGTCTACAGAGACCCTTGACTCAGTGGCCAAGCAAAGCCATCTGTTTGAGATCCCATGAGCTTGTTGACTCTCCTGGTCTACTTAGAGATCAGTTTGATCCTTCTGGGCCCCTAGAAGTCACCCTCTCGACCCTGACCATCGCCCTCTGCCTGTTTGACTTGTCTGCATCACACTCTAATTCCACCCTTCAGTTTAGCCAGCCTTATGAAGTTAGTATCTTCCCCTAGACGACTCCTGTCCAAGTGACCCCATACAGGGCAGCGCCGTGGGCTTGTCCTTATCACTTCAGCTGTCAACAGCCTCTCTTTGGGGTACCCTCTTTTAGTGCATCTCCTGTGTTCCCATTTGCCTTCTCATCTAGTTCTGATAACCACAATACAAAGTAATGATGACTGCCAGGGCCTGAGACTATGATGTGTGAACTCCTTCTAGGTTCTCTCTACTAGCTCCCTCCCTTCCTCCTCCATCCAGGGACCCCCAGGTGCCAGGCTCTGCCAGAATCCCAAGTTTGATTTTGCAATTCTGACATACTGAATATACACAAAGTAACAAACATCATTTCTTCCAAGGCTCTAGAAGGAAGTTGATTCTCAACATCCTCTGTTTAATCTTGTTATCTATGGAATTATCTCCCAAGTAGCCAGCTTTATCTCCTTGTAATTTAGACGAGTTGGTGATCTTTGAGGGTACAATTTCACTGTGGAAATCCACAAGTATAAACCTGCTACTGAGGACTCATTAATTTCAGAGAAACTTGACAGACTCCCCCGCTCCACCTCCAGCCCACAGGCCAACTAAACACACCTACACAACAGCCTTTTGCTTGAAGCTCATGATAGTCTGGGTGTCAGGAGAGTTAGGTAAGTCTAATGAGGGAATTAGGAGGCATCAATAAAATCTCAAATCAGAATAATACTAATCCAAAATGTAATTATTTAATCACCTGCTTTCAAGGATAAAGTAATAAAGATGAAATATAATGATATAAAGGAGTTTATTAGTTAATTTTCTGGCCAGCCATATTAAGAATTAGCGTTTGGAAGGTCACAAAAGAACTTAAAAACAACCAGACTTGTTTTCTCAACTAAGGATTTGGCTAAAATGAAAATTCATCATGATGGCTACTTGATAAAATATGGGTTAATTTCTCTGTCTTTTGTTGTTTCTCATCACATTGGAAGAATATTTCTATGTACTCATAGTCTGGGCAGAAGTGTTTCATCTTTTATTTATATGTAAGTGCATCTGGGTTCATTTCCTAATAATTCTAACTGCCATTACTGGCCGTTTTCTTTGTCGTCACTGGGTTGTGACAGGAGAGGTCAGACGTGTTAATAAGTGAGTTTTCCTGCTCACCTTCCTGATGTGTTTCCAATCCTAGTAGCTAAACTTTCCCTAAAAGAATCATGGAGCTTTGGAAATAGAAGAGTATTTTGACATCATAGGAAAAGAAAACGGCAACCCACTCCAGTATTCTTGCCTGGAGAATCCCATGGGCAGAGGAACCTGGTGGGCTAGAGTCCATGGGATCACAGAGAGTCAGACACGACTGAGTGACTAACACACACACTTTGACATCATATCCTCCAATTCTTTAATTCTTTTATATCAAAATTCTATACACTGAGTTAAATGGTCAAATGGTTGTATAAAGTTAATTAGGAAAAAGAGCCGGTCCTTGTTCACCTCCCCTTACACTTTACTGTCCCCAGATGTAACCACTTTCAGCTCTTCTACCTGATTCATTTGGTAATTAATTCCGTATTTCTAAACAGCATGCTTGTATTGCTGTTTCTCGACATTAGGTTTGGACATTAACTAATAATTTCCCACTATAGAAGATGAATATTTAGCTGTCTTTTTGCCCCATACATGCACCCTTCCCACCCGCCCTTCTAGTCTGCCAGTATAGTTACATCATGACTGTGCTTAGATCTATATCGAGTGTTTTATTATAACTATGTAAATATTGAGCTTTGGTTTCCTTTTCTGTATGACTTTTTGTTTTCTCTGGAATAAATAATCATCTTGTCCTTTTATTTGCTTAGCTTTCTATGTATTTGTATTTAACAGAAGCCTAAACTCTTCACCAGTTGTCTTAATTGCTTCCCACACTATTTACATGCATCCAGTTCTGTTCGTTTCATTGTTTTACAGAAGTGTCCCCAAAGTCTTCTGACCTGTTCCCATCTGGGTTGGACTGCCCTCTGGGGCCTGAAGTTCATATGTTACCGTGGAGTTTCCCTTCTCTACCATCCTGGGATCCTAATCACCTCTGGTCTGTGTTGATTCCCCTGTTTATCATGTCCTGTATCTGCCTCTTTTTTGGTTTACTCCCTCATTTTTGTGGAGCACATCCTCTAGTGTCTTCCTCAGGATTCATCACAGGTAAAATATTCAAGGCCTTGTATGTCCAAACAAATCTTTATTCTTAACCCTAACACTTGATTGATAGATTAGCTGATATAGAACTCTGCACTGTACATCTTTCTTGTTTTCAATTGTGAAGTCTTTGCTCTGTTATCTTCTAATTTCCGGTTACTGTTGAGAAATGCAGTGCTATTCGGATTCCTGATCTTCTGTATATGGCCTGTGTTTTTTCCTAGAAGCTTATTATCTCTTCAGCTTCCCCCTTGTATCTCAGTGGTTCATGGTGATAGGCTTTGCTGCTGCTGCTGCTAAGTCGCTTCAGTCGTGTCCGTTCTGTGCGACCCCATAGACGGCAGCCCACCAGGCCCCGCCGTCCCTGGGATTCTCCAGGCAAGAACATTGGAGTGGGTTGCCTTACTGCAGGTCTATTTTCCACCATTATGTTGAACACTCAGAGGGCCTTTTTGATCTGCAAATTCATGCTTTTGAGTTTGGGGAAATTTTTGTAATTTTTTTTTTTTTTTAATTTCCTTCCTCCACTTTTTTTCTTCTTACAGCTCCTTTTGTGCATATGAAATCTTCTGGATTTGTCCTCCAGTTTCCTTTCCTCTCTTTATTTCCTTCTATTTGTCTTCCTATTTTACCCTCTGAGGGAGTTCCTCTACTTTATCTCCTAATCCTTCCACTGAGTTTTTCATTTCTGTTGCCATATTTTGTGAGAATCTTTTTTAGGACTCTTTCCTTATTTCACAGTTGAAATTTCTTCTCTTTTCTTTCTGAAGAGATCAGAACTTTTTTTGTTTTGCTCTGATTCTTGTCTCTTCTTGTCTTTTGGTCTCAATTTTTACGTGGGTTGTCTTTTTCTGTTTATTTTGGTCTTCATCTTTCATGTTCACAGTTTTCCTCAAATTTCTGAAAAACCTTGCTTGTTGCTCAACCACATGTTTGAATGGGAAATTAAAAGTCTGGCTGGAAGCTTCAGTATTTGAGTTGCCCAAGCTTCACTAAAAGGCATCAGTTGGATTCTTTGATGTGAAGCCAGTGTTTGTCACCACCAGTCTGTACTTTGACCTGGTTTGATTCCTTACAGAAAGATTCTTCTAGTTTCCTGCTTGATAGAGAAAAGCCTGGCTGTAAGCTTTGTAGGACCTGTGACTGGGAAGAGCTCTGGGTGTCTCAGCGTCTATTATAATAGGCACACATTCAACCTCATTACACTGTTTTCCTTCAACTGCCTCTGGTGTCTCTGGGTCTATATGTCCCCTGTTCTATGTGCTCATCAGTTGGGGGAAAAGTCTTCCAGTTTTCTGCCAAAATGGGCCTGAGTATTTGGCTGGCTGTGTGTGTGTCTCTGCTTTCCCACTGGTGACTTAGGATTCAGCTCTCTTGGGCTTGCAATCAGTTACTACCTGTCTACATGCCTTCTAGGCTCCAAAATATCGTGTCTGTTACCCTCTCCCCATCTTCTGCTCTTTTTTAAGCTTATGTCTTTTTTAACCCTTTGTTGTCATTTTAAGGGGCTTGAGGTGACAGTACAATTAGATAGGATGAGTTCTGTCTGGCTCTGCTTCTCTGTCTATATGTTAATAGAGGCCCAGAGAGTTGCCAAGTGAGAATTCTGAGGTTGCAACGTAACTTAATAGCAAAACTGGTACTCGGACCTGTACTCTCTGACTCCTTGTTCAGGGCATCCTTTTTCAAAACAGAGAAAACCATCAATAATGGATTATCCATAACAAGTGTGTGTCTGTTTGGGTGTGCATGAGTTTCAGAGTCTGTTTTGCCATGAGTACTTTGTATTTTTGCTTTGAATTATAGCTTATCAACATGTTGGAAATCGGGAAGCAAACCCCACTCTCTGACTTTCTCTGTGTCTCTAGCCCTGGGAATAAAGCATGAGTCCTTAGGGTTAGCCTACCACTAACTAGACATACCCTCTGATATTTAAGACACAATTCAGTTCATCTGCTTTATTAGATCTCCCTCAACCCTTAGCAAATAGACTTGCACTGGGCCTGTCGCAGTAGTCTATCAGATCTAGATCCTAAAAATGGACATTGCCCCATCTCAGTGTCTCAGGCTAGTATCTTACCACATCTATTAACATAGATAATACACATTCTTACATACTTTAATTCAGTATCTCCCAACATTTGGGAAGGACCTTCTAGTCACAGGATATTATTATATAAGATTCTAAGGAGGGTGAAAAGATGGAAAATCTTTACTCTTAAGAAACCATCATACCATCATATTTGCATGAATAGATAAAATAGAAGCAGTATTCAGAAGTTCAGTGAAAGATCTATGCAAAGTGAGTTAGGAAAAGGAAGTTAGGAAAGATGACTTGTCAAGAACTATCTGTGATGCCTACAGCAAAGGAAATGTGCTAGAGTAAAAACTCCATGTCCCTAATGGTAGTGTCTGTTTCTCTGGCTCAGAAAATATTTCTTCATTATCCAAATGCAATATTTGAGGTGCATAGTCTTAGTTGAACTAAGAAGGAATCTCCAAAAGGGAAATGCCATTTTATTAAAAAGCTTGATTCCAGGAAGATGTGTACCGATCACTTGCTTCTGGCCATATTTGTAACAATAATTAATACATCTACCTTTTCAAGTACAGACAGATGCCTTCAGCTCATCACCCCAGACACTGAGAGACAGCAGAGTTCCCCAGTTTGCCCCTGATTGTCATTCAGTCCCATGTGTCATTCTATGGCTGAGACAGATTTAAAAGTCATTTCCTTGCCTTCGTGACATAAAAGCAATTCTTAATAAACAAGGGGCTCCCACATAAAGCCCCTTCAGTCTGTTCTCTAGAGAACTGGGGAACTGGATATTTTTTTTGAAGAGCACACATCTCTCAGCCATAACTGAAGCATGATACCTGTTTGCCAAGACGGGAAGGCAGGGCACCTGGGAGCTGGCCCAAGACTGAAGTAATTACATGAATTCTGGGGATGGTGAGAGCTGCATATTTTATAGCACTTATCTAATAATATTTATAAAGTCTTCTGCTAAATATGGAAGATAATTTTTGAAAACTGATGAGTTGTATGGCTACCATTGTTGTTTAGTCACTAAGTCATGTCCGACTCTTTGTGACCCCATGGACTGTAGCATGCTAGGCTCCTCAGTCCATAGGATTTGCCAAGCAATAATACTGGAGTGGGTTGCCATTTCCTCTGCCAACCCAAGGATCCTTCCCAACCCAAGGATTGAACCAGTATCTCCTGCTTGGCATTCGGGTTCTTTACCACTGAGCCACCTGGGAAGCCCATGACAATTAATTAAGGCACAATTTTAACATTTCTTGTTATGATAATAATCTTAAGAACATGTATTGGATGCCTACTCTATACCATGTATTCTGCTAGATACTGTACAGGTATTGTTTTATTTAATGCTTCTGTCAGCCCTATAGGGTAAGCTAGTGGAATTGGTTAAAGAGAGTTAGAAACATACATGACAGGAATATAGAAAAGTCAGTTATTATCAAGGCCCTGTGTACCCAAACCTAAAACTGTATTAAAAAAATATAATAACTTGACCCATAAATGGACTTCTAGATACTAATGAATTTTATTCCTCTAAGATTGACAGTTCTTCAATCATGACTATATTTTCAATTGCGTTGTTTGAAAGCTTTCCTATTTGAAGTGAAAAGTGAAAGTTGCTCAGTTGTGTCCGACTCTTCACAACCCCATGGACTATACAGTCCATGGAATTCTCCAAGTCAGAATACTGGAGTAGGTAGCCTTTCCCTTCTCTAGGGGATCTTCCTAACCCAGCGGTCAAACCCAGCATTGCAGGCAGATTCTTTACCAACTGAGCCACAAGGGAAGCCCTTCCTATTTGAAAATCTCATGAAACATGACCTTTGTCAGTTACGAAGTGGCCCCATAACTGACAAAAAAGAACGCAAGTTAAATAACACGTAGTCCAGTCAGTGGAAGCTTGTGATGTGATTTAGGCTTGAATCATTGTTTCTTATGCATTATATGTTGCTAGAGAATATAGAAGCTATCTTATGAAATTTTGTCACTTTGCATTAAGAAGTAAAAGTGAGCCCAGTATTAGTTGGAAGTGCTTTCAGCCCAAGCAACAGAATATAGAATGATCTAACTTGTGTAGTGAGGCCCACTGGTGAACCACAAAAAGATGAGCCGAGATATTTATCTCCTCGGTCTTCAGGGTGGTGAAGGGGATTCAGGGCAGCCAAAGCGAAAGAAATCCAGGGCTATTCACCTCAGGTGCCAGCAATCTCCTCCATGTTCCCCACAAGCAGTACAAATATTATCATGTCCTATGAATGTCATGACACTAAAAAATGGTTGAGCAATACTGCTTTAAAATATAAAAAAGAATATTTGTCATTTATTTGAAGAAAGTCTGAAAGTGTACAGTCCAGGATGGTTGCACTGCCCAGTGACAGTCTCAGGATACAGGCTCTTGCCATATTGTTGCCCCAGAGTCACAAAGTGACTGCCACAGCCTTAGACCTTGTGTCCTCACTCCAGGGAATGCATTCCAGAAGGAAACAAAAAGAGCAAAGAAAAAAAAGTGAGGGTGTTTCATATTGCAATGGTCTGTTCTTTTATCCAGTGGGTGGGGGAACTGGGGGGAGCTTTCCCAGTCATGCCTCCAGCAGCATCTTCTTAATAACTCATGGCCAGAAGTAGATCATGTGACCACTTCTTGTTGCAGAGGACTCTGGGAAGAACTTTACTTACCTTGTGACTACTGTTCTCCATCCACTACCTAAACTCAAAATTTGAGGGTTCTGTTCGCAAAGACAGAGAGCTATGGCAGTTGTGTAAGGCACCAATGGTAGTGCCAAACACAGCCTATAAGGAAAAAGCTAAAGATTTTCTTTTTTTTTAAATGAGATAGATTTCCTGCTTCTTAAGTAACTGTTAGACTGTTTCAACCAAAAAACTACCCACAGGATCATTTACCCCTGAAACTAAAAACTTCCTCTATGGAAGTAAGTTGTAAACAGAGCATCCTGCAGATAAGAGAAGGGTTTGTACAAATACTAGTCAAATAAATTCTCAGTGTTCATTTTCATTCAGAGACATCCAAGCAGCATTTATGATTTTGTAGCTTTAAGTTGTGGAACTAGGTATGATTTTTATACTTTTTTCTCCTGTTTGATAGCTTACTAAATTTCATTGTGTGTCACATTTGCAACGAAAAGGCATTAGTGTTTTTAATTACTTGTTAAATCCGATGGGATCTTCAAGATGTTGTATGAGGTGTCTTCATAGTTAGACCACAGGGCTGCTTTTGTTTCATTTCTTAAACATTAAAATTAAATGTCATTGTAATGCAAAAGTCTCACACCACAAATTTTAAAACATTAACTTTTCTTTATTCAAGCAGTATTAACTGGATATTTGAAGATACTTTTTGCCTCATTCCCTAAGAATTGACAGAGCAATTGTTTTCATTGTGTTGCAAACGCTATAGCTGAGACACATGGCATTGAGTGGAGAAGCTAAATACAAACATTACTTCTGATTAATTGATAATTTTTAGAAAGTTGGTTCATAATATTCCCGATACTGACTTGGAAGGAAAAAAGAATAAGAAAGAGAAAACACCAGCCACCCAGGATCTCTCCTTGGTAACTTGATCTTGGATTTGGAAAGTAGAAGTAATTCTGAACCAATTTTCAGTCCATGATAAGGAATATACATTTTCAGCTTTATGAACTCACTTTCTGATTATCAAGTTATGTAAGCACTTTATAGTGTCAGGAATTTAGAAAAGAAAGCAGTTATTCTTAATCCTACCACCATAATACAATTGTTAATACCTTTGTAAATCCCAGTCAAGCTCTTTTCAGATTTGTTATATGATTGTAATCAGAGCATGAATGCTACTTTGTATCATACATATAATTCATACATATCATACATTCTGTGGCACTGTTGTCATACTTGTTTTCATATTTAAGTTTTATTTTTATCAAAGATATATTTCAGAATCAAATAGTTATACCACTCACCCACCTGCCCCTCACCCTCCTTTCCTCCTTCCCACAGGCAATCACTTTCACCATTTTTGTCTGATCTTTTGGCTGTTTCTCTCCTCTCTATATCAGAGAAGGCAATGGCACCCCACTCCAGTACTCTTGCCTGGAAAATCCCATGGATGGAGGAGCCTGGTCGCTAGGAGTCATACACGACTGAGCGACTTCACTTTCACTTTTCACTTACATGCATTGGAGAAGGAAATGGCAACCCACTCCAGTGTTCTTGCCTGGAGAATCCCAGGGATGGGGGAGCCTGGTGAGCTGCCATCTCTGGGGTCGCACAGAGTTGGACATGACTGAAGCGAGTTAGCAGCAGCAGCAGCAGCAGCTCCTCTCTCTATATAAAATGTTTGCGTTGCTACTTCATGTTGTCATTTTGGAAAAGGATAATATAGCTCTTTTTTATTACCCCTACCTCTTCACTAACTCTTCTCTACACCGCTGTCCCCCTAGTGGAAATGCATCATAATTTTTTACCTTATTATGTCATCACGACTATTCATAACTGTGCGTGCATTGTGTTCTAAGTTGCTTCAGTCATGTCTGACCCTTTGCAACCCCATGAACTGTAGCCAGCCAGCCTCTTCTGTCCATGGGATTCTCCAGGCAAGAATACTGAAGTGGGTTAGCATGCCCTCCTGCACGGGATCTTCCCGACCCAGGGATCAAACGTGCACCTCTTATGTCTCCTGCATTGGAGGCAGGTAAAGGTCTCCAGTGGTAAAGGCAGGTTCCTTACCACTAGCACCACCTGGGAAGCCCTATTCACAACTGTGCCTTATTGTAAAATCTCATTACCTTTCCTTGTATTTCCACCCCCCCCCCCAAATAAATGATGTTCTGTTTGTTTTTTTGTTTGTTTACTTAGTTGTGTAATACTTCTAATTGAATATAGAGCTGTTCACCTTGTGTTAATTTGTTCAGATACATCAGACGTTGCATCACTATCATCACCTGAATTCTCTCTCCCATGAACCTTCTGATCTGACTCAGTCTGCCCTCTAAGCCTGGTGCACAGCCGTCATACTGAGAACTTGCTTCACCTTTGTTTCTGATAGTGGCTCCCCTGCTTCATAGTTCTCAAATCTTCTTCTTCAAGGGATTGTTCCCTTGTTTTTGTGGTGCATATCCTCTGGTATCTTTTTGAGAAAAAAGACTTGTAGAGAGCTTTCTTTTTTTTTTTGAGGTCATGCATGTCTGAAAATATCTTTATGCTAAGTTCACTCACAAGTAATAGTTTGGCAGGATGTAAGATTTTATTCTGGGAATAATTTCCTTTAGGTTCTTAAAGGCTTTATTCCATTGTTTCAGGCTTCCCAGGTTTTGTTGAGAAGTTCAAAGCCGTCCTGCTTCCTGATCCTTTACATGTTACCTGTTTGTTTTCACTATATGAAAGTTTAAAGATCTTCACTTTCTTCTTATAAAGTACACTGGAGTGGGTCTTATTTTATCCATTCTCCAGACAAGAATACTGGAGTGGGTTGCCATGCCCTCCTCCAGGGGATATTCCCAACCTAGGGATTGAACCCAGGTCTCCTGCATTGCAGGCAGATTCTTTACCATCTGAGCCACCAGGGAAGCTCAAGAATACTGAGAGTGGGTAGCCTATCCCTTCTCCAGGGGATCTTCCTGACCCAGGAATTGAACTGGGGTCTCCTCCACTGCAAGTGGATTCTTTACCAGCTGAGCTACCAGCTATTCTGGAAAAGGAAATGGCAACCCACTCCAGTGTTCTTGCCTGGAGAATCCCATGGAAGGAGAAGCCTGGTAGGCTGCAGTCCATGGGGTCGCACAGAGTCAGACACGACTGAAGCGACTTAGCAGCAGCAGCATAGTCTATTCAATAGATCTTTTCAGTCTGTACACTCATGTCTTTCAGATATAGGAAATTTTCTTTTTTCCTTTTTTACTTTGTTTTTTGACCTGGGACATTTTCTTTTTTTATTGAAGTATAGTTGATTTTTTGTTGTTGTTTAGTCCCTAAGACGTATCTGATTCTTTTGCAACCCCAGGGACTATAGCCCACCAGGCTCCTCTGTCCATGGGATTTCCCAGGCAAGAATACTGGAGTGGGTCTGTTTGCCAGTGCAGGAGATATGAGTTTGATCCCTGGGTCAGAAAACTTCCCTGGAGAAGGAATGGCAGCCTACTCCAGTATGTTCACATATACACCAATCTTGTTTATTCATTCACCTGTCAGTGAACACTTTGGTTGCTTCCATGTGTTGGCTGTTGTAAATAGTGCTGCTGTGAACATTGGGGTACATGTGTGTTTTTAAATTATGGGTTTTGTCTTTTCCAGATATATGCCAGGAGTGGGATTACTGGATCATGTGGCAACTCTAGTTTTAGTTTTTCAAGGAACCTCCATACTGTTTGCCATAGTAGCTGTACCATTTTACATTTCTAACAACAGTGTAGGAGAGTTTCATTTCTAGGACTTTTTTTGATGACTTCTTTGCCTCTGTTTTCTCTTTTCTCTCTGTATTTCTTCATTTGAAAATCAGAACTGCTGGACTGGCCTTCTGTGTTTCTCTTATTTTCTCTGTCTCACATCTCTTTGTTTCTTTTTTTGATTAATTAGTTAATTTTAATTGGAGAATAAATACTTTACAATACTGTGATGGCTTTTGACATACGTCAGCATGAATCAGCCACAGGTATACTTGTGTCCCACCACCATCCTGAAACCCCCTCCCACTTCCCTCCCCACCCTATCCCTCTGGGTTGTCTCAGAGCACCAGCTTTGGGTGCCCTGCTTCATGCATCAAACTTGCACTGGTCATCTGTTTTACATATGGTAATGTACATGTTTCAATGGCATTCTATCAAATTATCCCACCCTCTCCTTCTCCCACTGAATCCAAAAGTCTGTTCTTTATATCTGTGTCTCCTTTGCTGCCCTATATGTATGATCATTGGTACCATGTTTCTAAATTCCATATGTATGTATTAATATACAGTATTTGTCTTTCTCTTTCTGACTTACTTCACTCTGTATAATAGGCTCCAGGTTCATCCACCTCATTAGGACTGACTCAAATGTGTTCCTTTTTATAGCTGAGTAATATTCCATTGTATATATGTACCACACCTTTCTTATCCATTCATCTGTCGATGGACATTCCATGCCCTAGCTATTGTAAATAGTGCTTCAGTGAATATTGGGGTACATGTGTGTCTTTCAGTTCTGGCTTCTTCAGGGTGTATGCCAAGCAGTGGGATTGCTAGGTCATATGGCAGTTCTACTCCTAGTTTTTAAAGGAATATCACATGTTCTCCATAGTGACTGTGTAAGTTTGCATTCTTACCAACAGTGTAAGAGGGTTCCTTTTCTCCACACCCTCTCCAGTAGTTATTGTTTGTAGACTTTTTGATGAGTGCCATTCTGATCAGCATGAGATGATACCTCATTGTGGTTTGATTTACATTTCTCGAATAATGAGCAGTGTTGAGCATCTTTTCTTGTTTTTATTATCCATCTGTATGTCTTTGGAGAAATGTCTGTTTAGGTCTCTTGCTCTCTTTTTAATTGGGTTGTTTGTTTTTCTGGTATTGAGCTGCTTATATATTTTAGAGATTAATTCTTTGTCAGTCTCATTTGCTATTATTTTCTCCTATTCTGAGGGCTGTCTTTTCACCTTTCTTACAGTTTCCTTTATTGTTCAAAAGCTTTTAATTAGGTCCCATTTGTTTATTTTTGTTTTTATTTCCATTACTCTGGGAGGTGGGTCATAGCAGATCCTGCTATGATTTATGCCGTAGTGTGTTCTGCCTATGTTTTCCTTGGAGTTTTATACCTGGTTTCTGGTCTTATATTTAGGTCTTTAATCCATTTTGAGTTTATTTTTTGTGTGGTGTTAGAAAGTGTTCTAGTTTCAATTTTTTACACATAGTTGACCAGTTTTCCCAGCACCACTTTTTGAATAAACTGTCTTTTGTCCATTGTATATTTTTGCATCCTTTGTCAAAGATAAGGTGTCTATAGGCGCATGGATTTAATCTGGACTCTCTGTTTTGTTCCATTGATCTATATTTCTGTCTTTATGCCAGTACCATACTATCTTGATGACTGTAGATTTGTAGTGTAATATGAAGTCAGGAAGGTTCATTCTTCCAGTTCCATTCTTCTTTCTCAATTGCTTTAGCTGTTCAGAGTCTTCTGTGTTTCCATACAAATTGTGAAATTATTTGTTCTAGTTCTGTGAACAATACCATTGGTAATTTGATAATGATTGCATGGAATCTATAGGTAGCTTTGGGTAGTTCACTCATTTTTACTATATTGATTCTTCCAATCCAAGAACATGTTGTATTTCTCCATCTACTTGTGTCATATTTGATTTTTTTCATCAGTGTTTTATAATTTTCTGTATACAGGTCTTTTGTTTCTTTAGGTAAATTTATTCCTAAGTAGTTTATTCTTTTCATTACAATGGTGAATGGAATTGTTTCCTTAATTTCCCTTTCTTATTTTTCATTGTTAGTGTATAGGAATGCAGGAGATTTCTTTTTTTTAATATTAACTTATTTAATTGGAGGCTGATTACTTTCCAATATTGTAGTGGTTTTTGCCATACATTGACATGAATCAGCCATAGTTGTACATGTGTTCCCCATCCTGAACCCCCCTCCTACTTCCCTCCCCATCCCATCCCTCAGGGTCATCCCAGTGCACCAGCCCTGAGCACCCTGTTTCATGCATCGAACCTGGACTGGCGATCTGTTTCACATATGATAATATACATGTTTTAATGCTATTCTCTCAAATCCTCCCACCCTCGCCTTCTCCCAGAGTCCAAAAAACTGTTCTTTACATCTGTATCTGTTTTGCTGTCTCGCATATAGGATCATCGTTACCATCTTTCTAAATTCCATATATATGCATTAGTGTACTGTATTGGTGTTTTTCTTTCTGGCTTACTTCACTCTGTATAATAGGCTCTAGTTTCATCTACCTCATTAGAACTGATTCAAATGCATTCTTTTTAATGGCTGAGTAATACTCCATTGTGTATATATACCACAGCTTTCTTATCTATTCATCTGCCAATGGACATCTAGATTGCTTTCATGTCCTGGCTATTATAAACAGTGCTGCGATGAACACTGGGGTACACATGTCTCTTTCAATTCTGGTTTCCTCGGTGTGGATGCCCAGCAGTGGGATTGCTGGGTCATATGGCAGTTCTATTTCCAGTTTTTTAAGGAATCTCCACACTGTTCTCCATAGTGGCATTATTTGTTCTAGTTCTCTGAAAAAGACCGTTGGTAGCTTGATAGGGATAGCATTGAATCTATAGATTGCTTTGAGTAGTATAGTCATTTTCACTATATTGATTCTTCCAATCCATGAACATGGTATATTTCTCCATCTATTTGTGTCATATTTGATTTCTTTCATCAGTGTTTTATAGTTTTCTATATATAGGTCTTTTGTTTCTTTAGGTAGATATATTCCTAAGTATTTTATTATTTTCATTGCAATGGTGAATGGAATTGTTTCCTTAATGTCTCTATTTTCTCATTGTTAGTATATAGGAATGCAAGGGATTTCTTTGTATTAATTTTATATCCCAAAACTTTACTATATTAATTGATTAGGCCTAGTAATTTTGTAGTGGCATCTTTAAGGTTTTCTATGTAGAGCATCATGTCATCTGCAAACAGTAAGAATTATACTTCTTCTTTTACATTCTGGATTCCTTTTACTTCTTTTTCTTCTCTGACTGCTGTGGCTAGGACTTCCAAAATTATATTGAATAGCAGTGGTGAGAATGGCCATCCTTGTCTTGTCCCTGATTTCAGAGGAAATGTTTTCAGTTTTTCACCATTGAGGATGTTTGCTGTGGGTTTGTCATATATGGCTTTTATTCAGTTCAGTTCAGTCTCTCAGCCATGTCTGACTCTTTGTGACCCCATGGACTGCAGCACTCCAGGCTTCCCTGTCCATCACCTACTCCCAGAGTTTACTCAAAATGATGTCCATCAAGTCGGTGATGCCATCCAACAATCTCCTCCTCTGTCATCCCCTTCTCCTCCCACCTTCAATCTTTCCCAACATCAGGGTCTTTTCCAGTGAGTCAGTTCTTCACATTAGGTGGCCAAAGTATTGGAGTTTCAGCTTCAGCATCAATCCTTCCAATGAACACCCAGGACTGATTTCCTTTAGGATGGACTGGTTGGATCTCCTTGCAGTCCAAGGGACTCTCAAGAGTCTTCTCCAACAAAGCCTCAGTTCTTCAGTGCTCAGCTTTCTTTACAGGCCCACTCTCACATCCATACATGACTACTGGAAAAAAAAAAACCATCGCTTTGACTAGATGGACCTTTGTCGGCAAAGGAATGTTTCTGCTTTTTATTATGCTGTCTACATTGGTCATAACTTTTCTTCCAAGGAGCAACTGTCCTTTAATTTCATATCTGCAATCACCATCTGCAGTGATTTTGGAGCCCCCAAAAATAAAGTCTGACACTCTTTCCACTGTTTCCCCATCTATTTGCCATGAAGTGATAGGACTGGCTGCTGTGATCTTCATTTTCTGAATGTTGAGTTTTAAGCCAACTTTTTCACTCTCCTTTTTCACTTCCATCAAGAGGCTTTTTAGTTCCTCTTCACTTTCTGCCATAAGGGTGGTGTCATCTGCATATCTGAGGTTATTGATATTTCTCCCAGAATCTTAATTCCAGTGTGTGCTTCATCCAGCCCAGCATTTCTCATGATGTACTCTGCGTATAAGTTAAATAAGCAGGGTGATTTGGAACTCCTTTCCCGGTTTGGAACAAGTCTGTTTCCATGTCCATTTCTAACTTGTTGGTTCTTGACCTGCATACAGATTTCTCAGGAGGCGGGTCAGGTGGTCTGGTATTCCCATCTCTTTCAGAATTTTCCACAGTTTGTGGTGATCCACACAGTTAAAGGCTTTGGTGTAGTCAATAAAGCAGAAGATGTTTTCTGGAACTCTCTTGCTTTTTTGATGATCCAGCGGATGTTGGCAATTTGATCTCTGGTTCCTTTGCCTTTTCTGAAATCCATCCTGAACATCTGAAAGTTCACGGTTCATGTAATGTTGAAGCCTGGCTTGGAGAATTTTGAGCATTACTTTGCTAGCATGTGAGATGAGTGCAATTGTGTGGTAGTTTGAGTATTCTTTGGCATTGCCTTTTTTGGGATTGAAATGGAAACTGACCTTTCCACAGGCCACAGTCCTGTGGCTACTACTGAGTTTTCCAAATTTGCTGGCATATTGAGTGTAGCACTTTAACAGGATCATCTTTTAGGATTTGAAATAGCATTTAAAATAGCTTTTATTATGTTGAGGTATGTTCCTTCTGTGCCTACTTTCTGGAGAGTTTTTGTCATAAATGGGTGTTAAATTTTGTCAAAGGCTTTCTCTGCATCTATTGAAAGAATCATATGGCTTTTAATCTTTCAATTTGTTAATATGGTGTATCACATTGATTGATTTGTGACTATTGAAGAATCCTTTCATCCCTGGAATAAAGCCCACTTGATCATGATGTATGATCTTTTTAATATGTTGTTGGATTCTGTTTGCTACAATTTTGTTGAGGATTTTTGCATCTATCTATGTTCATCAGTGATATTGACCTGCAGTCTCTTTTTTTGTGGCATTTTTTTCTGGTTTTGGTATCAGGGTGATGGTGGCCTCAATAGAATGAGTTTGGAAGTTTTCTTTCCTCTGCAATTTTCTGTGAGAGTTTGAGTGGAATTGATGTTAGCTCTTCTCTAAATTTGTGGTAGAATTCACCTTTAAAGCCATCTGGTCCTGGGCTTTTGTTTGTTGGGAGATTTTTGATTAGTTTCGATTTCCATGCTTTTGATTGGTCTGTTCAAATTTTCTATTTCTTCCTGGTTCAGTTTTGGAAGGTTATACTTTTCTAAGAATTTGTCCATTTGTTCCAAGTTGTCCATTTTTGGGGCATATAGTTGCTCATAATAGTCTCTTATGATCCTTTGTATTTCTATGTTGTCTATTGTAATTTCTACATTTTCATCTCTAATTTTATTAATTTGAGTCTTCTCCATTTTTTTTCTTGATGAGTCTGGCTAACAGTTTGTCTATTTTGTTTATGCTCTGAAAGAACCAGCTTTTAGCTTTATTGATCTTTGCTATAGTCTCTTTCACTTCTATTTCTTGTATTTCTGCTCTGATTTTTATGATTTCTTTCCTTCTACTAACTTTGGGAGTTTTTTGTTCTTTTTCTAGTTGCTTTAGGTGTAAAGTTAGGTTGTTTATTTGATGTCTCTCTTGTATCTTGAGGTCAGCCTGTATTGTGATGAACTTCCCTCTTAGCACTGCTTTTACTGAATCCCATAGGTTTTGGGTTGTCATGTTTTCATTGTCATTTGTGTCTATGTATATTTTGATTTCTCTAGTGATCTGTTGGTTATTCAGAAGTGTGTTTTTCAGCCTCCAAATGTTTGTGTTTTTTATAGTTTTTTTTTTTTTTTTCCTGTGGTTGATATCTAATCTTACAGCATTGTGATCAGAAAAGATGCTTGAAATGATTTTAATTATTTTAAAGTTACCAAGGCTAAATTTGTGGCTCAGGATGTGATCTGTCCTGGAGAATATTCCATGTGCACTTGAGAAAAAAGGTGAAATCCATTGTTTTGGGATGAAATGCCCTATAGATATCAATTAGGTCTAGACGGAGGAGCCTGGTGGGCTGCAGTCCATGGGATCTCGAAGAGTCGGACACTTTCACTTTTCACTTTCCTGCATTGGAGAAGGAAATGGCAACCCACTCCAGTGTTCTTGCCTGGAGAATCCCAGGGACGGGGGAGGCTGGTGGGCTGCTGTCTCTGTGGTCACACAGAGTCGGACACAACTAAAGCAACTTAGCAGCAGCAGCAGGTCTAACTAGTCCAATGTATCATTTAAAGCTGTGTTTCCTTGTTAATTTTCTGTCTGGATGATACGTTCATTGGTGTGAGTGTGGTATTAAAGTCCCTATTATTAATTGTGTCACTGTCAATTTCCCCTTTAACAGTTATTACCATTTGCCTTATGTATTGAGGTGCGTCTATGTTGGGTGCCTATATATTTATAATTATTGTATCTTCTTGGATTGATCCCTTGATCATTATGTAGTGTCCTTTGTCTCTTATAATGGTCTTTATTTTAAAGTCTATTTTATCTGAGTATTGCTACTCCTGCTTTCTTTTGGTGTCTATATGCATGAAATATCTTTTTCTAGCCCTTTACTTTCAGTCTGTATGTGTTCCTAGGTTTGAGGTGATCTTCTTGTAGACAGCATTTACTGGGATTTTGTTTTTGTATCCGTTCTGCCCATCTTTGTCATTTGGTTGGAGCATTTAGCCCATTTAAGGTAATTATTGATGAGTCTGATCCTGTTACCATTTACCATATTATTTTGGGTCAGTTTTTATAAACCTTTTCTGTCTAGAGAAGATCCTTTAACATTTGTTGAAAAGCTAGTTTGGTGGTACTGAATTCTCTCAGCTTTTGCTTGTCTGTAAAGCTTTTGATTTCTCCATTGAATCTGAATGAGATCCTTGCTGGGTAGAGTAATCTTGATTGTAGGTTTTTCCCTTTCATCACTTTAAGTATATCCTGCTATTCCTTTCTGGCCTGCAGTTTCTGTTGAAAGATCAGCTGTTATCCTTATCGGGATCCCAGTGTATGTTGTTTATTGCTTTTCCCTTGCTGCTTTTAATGTTTGCTCTTTGTGTTTAATTTTTGTTAGATTGATTAACATGTGTCTTAGCATGTTTCCCCTTGGGTTTCATTGTTTCTGGGCTCTGCTTTTATGTGTGAGAGTTCCTCAGATTTTCATCCAACCTTATTATTGAGTCATTTCTACTATTATATTTTTGCTTTCCTGGACCTCTTTCTTGTCTTTATTATTTTTAAAGTATCATATTTTTTGTTTCATAGTTACAGTTACTTATCTGAGGATATGAAAGATAGTTAATGTGGCTATCTTGGCATTTTCTTCTCCCTGCATAACCTCAGCTTCCGTCTAATTAGTTTTTTGTGTATTTTCCAACTCTGTGTTTAAAATAGTGACTTTTCTCAGGCTTACAGTAGTCTTTGCTTGTCTCTTCATACTTAAAAGGGTACCACTACAAATCTATGGAAACAGAAAGTTGATTAGTAGTCACCTAGTGCTGAGGAATTAGAGGGTATCCTGCTCATAAGTAGAATTTTCTTTTTGGGGTTTCTCACTAAAATTGGTTGTGGTGATAGTTACACAACTCTAAATATACTAAAAACATTGGATTATACACTTTAGATGGATTAATTGTATGGGATATGTATAATACCACAATAAAACCATTTCAGACAAATGGGATGCTGCTGCTGCTGCTGCTGCTAAGTCTCTTCAGTCGCGTCCGACTCTGTGCGACCCCATAGACGGCAGCCCACCAGGCTCCCCCATCCCTGGGATTCTCCAGGCAAGAACACTGGAGTGGGTTTCCATTTCCTTCTCTAATGCATGAAAGTGAAAACCGAAAGTGAAGTTGCTCAGTCGTGTCTGACTCTTCTCGACCCCATGAACTGCAGCCCACCAGGCTCCTCCGTCCATGGGATTTTCCAGGCAAAAGTACTGGAGTGGGGTGCCATTGCCATCTCCAGTGGGATGCTAGCAAGATAATTAAAAGCTCCATGTATGTGGCTGGTGATTATCATCTGTGGGTTTTACTGTACAGTGGTCTGGCTGGGGTGTCTTTTTCTTCCTAGTTGATTAGATTCCCCAGGAAAGACTCTCTCAGTCTCTCCAGGCTGAAAAATAAAAGCTAGCTACCAGCATTCTGGAACTTGACTGAGGTAAGAAAGCTGGTTCTGAATCCAGAAAGCTAATGCCCACCTAATCTTCTCATTTCCAGGCCTCTTAGCCTTCCATGGTACTTGGTGGACCCCAGTCCTGAGACCTTCTCTTCTCTTCACTGTAGAGAATGAATCTCCATTTGTCTGTATGTGTGTGTGTGTGTGTGTGCACACGCATGCACCAAGATTGAGAAAGGGCAATTGCCCCATGATATGAAGTGGGAGAGATGCTCTGCCTGCTTCTTAATCAGACTTGCAGGCAAATGTTCTGATCTTAGTTGCCCCCCACCACATACTTGGCTTTGTTGTTTTTGTTTAGTCACTCAGTCATGTCCAACTCTTTGTAACCCCTGAACTGCAGCATGCCAGGCTTCCCTGTCCTTTACTATCTCCCAGAGTTTGCACAGACTTATGTCCATTGAGTTGATGATGCCATCCAACCATCTCATCTTCTGTCTCCACTTTCTCCTCCTGCCCTCAATCTTTCTCAGCTCAGGGTCTTTTCCAGTATTATTATCTGAATCAGCTGTTTGCCTCAGGTGGCCAAAATATTGGAGCTTCAGCATCAGTCCTTCCAATGAATATTCTGGGTTGATTTCATTTAGGATTGATTGGTTTGATCTCCTTTCTATCCAAGGGACTCTCAAGTCTTCTCTATCACCACAGTTTGAAAGCATAAATTCTTTGGCACTCAGCCTTCTTTATGGTCCGATTCTCACATCTGTACATGACTACTGGAAAAACCATAACTTTGACTTTTGTACCTCTGTCAGCAAAGTGATACTTGCCTTAAAGACCCCAATAATCATTTATTTTGGTTCAGTTATTACAGGGCTGACATTCCTCTTGTCAGGGAGCTTTACTATGAAAGCAGTTGGAGCTTTCATTATATAGTCTTTGCCTAAAACTCTGCATTTCAGGCATATACTGGAGTTCAGTCACCCAGCTGTTACAGCTCAGACTTCCGTTCCTTAGGCTGCACGCTTTCCACCATGGGTGTTCAGTAACTGGTGGTGGTAATTTTCAGGTGCTTTCTTCCTGCTCTGACAGTAGCTTTCAGTGCGTCAAGTTCTTCAAGCTAAATTAAATTAAAACATGAGATTTGATCCCCAAGGGGAAAAGAACTTGAATAAAAATATATTTTCTGTTTCTCAGCTCCTGGCAGTTGGTAGAATACTTATTTTTCCGCATCTCACTTGTTTTTCAGCTCAGTGTGTCTGAGCACCTGCTATTCATATTAGAAGGAAATGAAATAAGTCACATTTTTCTTTCCCAGTGGCATTCTTGAAACTTCCTTCTCTTTTGCCATTAAGCCATCATTGTTCTTTGAGATTGCTTTTATATTCAGGCACGTCCAAGATTTCCTTGTTTGTTTTGAACTGTGAATCTGATAGACACTTAGAAATGCATGTGGTTGCACCTCACCCGTAAAGGCACTTTACATGAACACAGTGGACTAAATGTCTCTTAAGAGTTTGCCAAGGGATGATTGTGATCCCATTAAGAGAAGTGAAGGTCCTAAGGGAAGTACAGAGCTAATATTTATTCATCATGAGTGACAGCCAGTCTTTGCTATCTCAGAAGAGGGGCATATATTAATACAGTAACTTGGGATAAATTGGCATCTTGGGTCTATGATTGTCTTTCTTTGAAGGATGCTCCCTTGGATCCACCACAAAATAAGCAGTGCCTGACCTGGGGCTAACCCAACTCCCTACACAGTCCAGGAAGCTGATGGTGCTGGCATGTGGAAGCCAACTGAGAGCTCTTCTTCCCAAGGTGGGGTCGGAAACCCAGCCTAGAAGTTACAAAGAAATGATTGTTCTGTAGAATGAGGAGTTTAATAGTGTGGTTAAAGAAGAAATAGCCTACCTCAGAAAACGCTGAGCCTTTCAGTGAAGCTGAACCACCATCTGGGAGAGGTGCTGGGGAGGGGAGAGAAACGTCGCATGGCATTTTTAGCGAGAATGCCTTTCGGTTTCCTTCTAACCTTGCAGTTCTGGGTTCCTCTTAAGGTAACTCCCAAGAGAAGAATGCTTGATTTCAACCAATACAGAGCCTTGTGAGAGGAAATCTAACCCCTCTTTGCCCTTTTTTATGAACAGAGCGAAACCAAACCAGCAAGAATGTGGCCTTAAATAGACCTGAGGCTTACACTGCCCACGCTTGGCACAGCAGGCTTCCTTTGAGGAAACTGTAAGATTATATGGCCATAGTTTCCAGTCTGAAGGGGAAGGTAGCATAGAGACTTTTGAATTAGAATGCCACTCTGCCATTCACCAGTTCTATGACTTAAGCTCCCAGGCCCCAATCTCTGTAACAAGAGAATAATGATATCTTCCTACAAGATAATTATGAGGAGAAGTTGAGAAAATATGTATGACTATCTAGTGCCTAGAATCTAACATATTCTCAAATATCCAGTTTTTTAGTAAGATAGCCCTTCAGACATTTTTGTAGACATACTGCATGCTCAGGACTATGCCCAACTAGCGTAATTAGAGGACACCTGGGTCCCCAGGGGTAAATTATTCCACATTCTGTCCACATTACTGCAGGACCTCCAACGGGGAAACTGGTTCCAACCTGTGATAGCAGTGGACTGCTTCTAACTGGTGATAACCAGTAGGCTGGTCCTAACCAGTGACTGTGAAGATGTGATTTAATTTGAAAGTACAAGATGAAGTACAAAGGAGCAGAGGATCTCTCAGGAAAGGCTGAAGTTCCAGTACAGTTTACTTCACCACCTCTGATGGACAGCCTAGTTCTGAAAGACCTAGCCTCTCAACGTGAATTAATACCAGTCATGCACTGGGAATGATTTAAGGAGACTAACCTTCTGAACCCCTGTACAAAGTTTGTCCCGTAAATGAACGATGAAGTATTGAGGTCAGTCTTAACCCTTTGAATTAACTGGAAAGTGATACTAGAACTCAGTATTTACTAAGGATTAAAAGATTGAGCCTAGTCTCTCAGTGGTTCCATATATAAGCCATCCAAAAATACAGATGCCTATCCTTCCCTATTAAAAAAGAAAAAGTAATTGGTGTTCAAAGAGCAAAACAACGGGGACATGTCAGAGGGCATGGGAGCCAACTGAAAGAAATCTCAGTGGGTAAAACTGGAACAGTTCAAGCACAGTATTGAATTATAAGTCAAAGAATAAATAAACATACAAGTCCATACTGATATTACTATATGCTGTGCTCAGTCGCAGCTGACTCTTCGTGACCCCATGGACTGTAGCCTGCCTGACTCCTCTGCCCATGAAATTCTTTATACAAGAATACAGGAATGGGTTGCCATTTCCTTCTCCAGAGATTACTATATGACTGAATAAAAATGTAAATGCGGGAGAAGAAACAAATCTCCCATCTGAAGAATTTCAAATAATTTATGTGGCTACTCTGCCCTCAAAGAGGTGGACCATAACTCCCCATACCTGCTGCTGTGGCTAAGTCACTTCAGCCATGTCCGACTCTGTGCGACCCCATAGACCCTTAAGTGTGGGTTATACCTAGTGGCTTGCTTCCAAAGAACACAGGACGGGAAGGGAAGTCAGGGTAACTTTACAGTGGAGCAGCCTGATAGCCACCACCTTGACCAGGTTATCAAGGTTACCATCATAGTGATCACTCATGTTAATAATACTGTATACCCTTGATATGATGTGATGAGAATGGTACTTTACCTCTATGATCTTCCTCCCAAAATACTGTCTAACAATGAGAAAAACATCAGCCAAACCAAAATAGTGGGACATTCTACAAAATATCTAATAAATACTCCTGAAAATTATCAAAGTCTTCAACAATAAGAAAAGTTTAAGAAACAATTACAGTCTCTAGGAATCCAGGGAAATATGATGACTAAATGCAATGTGATAGCCTGACGGGGAACAGAAAAAGAGCATTAGGGAAAACCTACAAAATCCAACTATTGTGTGAAGTTTCATTTTCTTTTTTTTAAATGATTGGCATTTATTCCCTCACAGTGACACAGTAATCTACACAGTAATCATGCCTTAGCATATTGAATGGTGGTTTTAAATTTGATGTATTTACTTTTGTCTGTGCTGGATCTTCATTGCTACATGGGCTTTTCTCTAGTTATGGAGAGTGGGGCTACTCTCTAGTTGCGGTGCACGTGCTTCTCATTGCCGTGGCTTCTCCTGTTGCAGAGCATAGGCTCTAGGTCATGGGCTTCAGTAGTTGGAGCCCATGAGCTCAATAGTTGCAGCTCCCAGGCTCTAGAGCACAGGCTCAATAACCAAAATAGTGGAACATTCTACAAAATATCTAATAAATACTCCTGAAAATTATCAAGGTCTTCAAAACTAAGAAAAGTTTAAGAAACCATCACAGTCTCTAGGAATCCAGGGAAATGTGATGACTAAACGTGGCACATGTGCTTAGCTGCTCCAAGACATGGGATCTTCCCAGATGAGGGGTTGAACCTGTGTCTCCTGCATTGGCAGGTGGATTCTTTACCACTGAGCCACCAGGGAAGCTCCGAGGATCATCTTTTAAAACTACCTCTGAGGCTTTAGTTGAAATTAGGTGTATTCAATATATGTGTTATACACACAGGGACACAAGTAACCTGCTGAGTAGTATAGGACTTTTTGCAGCCAGGCCTAACCATGATTAATGTATTACATAGATTATATTTTAATCTGCCATGGAACCTTGACCCATACAAGGCTGCTGTGGATAACTTTGGCCCTTATAGCTCAAATTTGCCAGTTTCCAAAATTTGGGGTTGAATCAAAAAGTTTTCCATGTGTATGTGTCCAGGGTAAGGAAAAGTTTCTTGCTTATATTTAGCTGCCCTTATTGGACATACAGACAACCATAATTTCTTTATGTCCCAAATACAGAAAACCAGGCTGTGTCTCTCCTATGGAAAGGTACGTGTAGTCAGACTATGTCCCATTCACTGCAGGCTTAGGGACTTTACTCAGAGATTGTGGACTTTGCAACAATTGCCATCATCATTACTCTAATGCACTCTTTTTACATCAACTCCAGCCCTTTCCACTGTGAAGAAGATGAAAATCAAAGCAAAAAGGCATATGATTTCTTTGAAAAGGCTACTATGCACATTATTGGTTTTTATATTTTATTATCATTGCTCAAAACCAATCAACCCATCTCTTCCTGAGAAGATGTTAATATTTCCTATGAATTCATATGCTGTTTGCATTGATTTCCTTTTCATAACTGTACCTGGATAAATAAATGGAAGATGGTCCAAGTTTCAGTTCAGTCGTTCAGTCATGTCCGACTTTGCGACCCCATGAATCGCAGCACACCAGGCCTCTCTGTCCATCACCAACTCCCGAAGCCTACCCAAACTCATGTCCATTGAGTTGGTGATGCCATCCAGCCATCTCATCCTCTGTTGTCCCGTTCTCCTCCTGCCCCCAGTCCTTCCCAGCATCAGGGTCTTTTCTAATGAGTCAACTCTTTTCATCAAGTGGCCAAAGTATTGGAGTTTCAGCTTCAACATCAGTCCTTTCAATGAACATCCAGGACTGATTTCCTTTAGGATGGACTGGTTGGATCTCCTTGCAGTCCAAGGGACTCTCAAGAGTCTTCTCTAACACCACAGTTCAAAAGCATCAATTCTTCGGCACTTAGCTTTCTTCACAGTCCAACTCTCACATGCATACATGACCACAGGAAAAACCATAGCCTTGACTAGATGGACTTTTGTTGGCAAAGTAATGTCTCTGCTTTTTAATATGCTGTCTAGGTTGGTCATAACTTTCCTTCCAAGGAGTAAGCGTCTTTTAATTTCATGGCTGCAATCACCATCTGCAGTGATTTTGGAGCCCCCCAAAATAAAGTCAGCCACTGTTTCCACTGTTTCCCCATCTATTTCCCATGAAGTGATGGGACCAGATGCCATGACCTTAGTTGTCTGAATGTTGAGCTTTAAGCGAACTTTTTCACTCTTTTCTTTCACTTTCATCAAGAGGCTTTTTAGTTCCTCTTCACTTTCTGCCACAAGGGTTGTGTCATCTGTATATCTGAGGTTATTGCTATTTCTCCCGGTCCAAGTTTAGGATGAATCAAATGCAGTGTAGAAATAAACTACTTCCTCACGTATTGTAGGTGGTCTTTTTCACATGGATCTGTATGCTACTTAATAAACTATCTCTCCTGTGATACTGTATAGTTCCTTGATGCTGCAATTGAAGAATTTTCTGTCTGCGTCCTTATTTGGGGGTGACAATAGAACAGAAAAGACATCGCTATAGAAGACAGATTAGCATAGGGCTGTATTCTCAAATATTATGGCACATGTAACGATGCTGGAAATAATACTCTGATAGGGTTCTTTGCAAACATGAGAAGCTGGCATTGCAAAAGAAAGGGAAATCTGGCATTGCACTGGGAAAATAGCAATTAGTTTACATAATATAAAGAAAAGGCTAAACTGTCCAGCCAAGGGAAGAACATGAAATGCAACAGTTCAGAGGATTCATTCATACATTGAATATTCATTCATACATTTAGTATTTACTGAGAGTCTGTGACATCACAGGCACTGTGTCCAGGGTGAGGATACAGCAGTGTGTGGAATCTGTCATGCTTGTGCTTCCATTGAGCTTGCTTTCAGGGGATATCAAACCTACAGACAGCTTCACATTTGGCTGCCTCTGGTATTATTACTGAGCTCCTCTAGTCTTCATCAATTATTCATCACACAGTCCAAGACTCAGGTCCCTTACAGTGTCCAGTGAGAACAGGCGAGTCAAAGGCCCCCCTCACCGGGTGAGGTGCTGTCACGGGCATTCCCCATAGGACCACATGGAATGAGGGGCGGCTAAGTGGGATGCTCTTACCATCAGTGGAAAGGGGTGCTGAGTGGGCAAAAGAAAAAGAAGTCACTATATTTAATACTAATATTGTGAAGAAAAGAATGAGGAGACTCAGATCTGGCTTAGAATTCTGGCTAAAGCCACTTATAACTAAATAAGTATAATGTAGGCTGTGTTTTCATAACCTCTCTAAAAGTCCCTTTTTCATCTGTATAAAGTAAGAATAATAATCCCTACCTGATATTAATAGAATTGTGTTTGTTGTTTCTGTTTTTCTCAGATGCCCTCTCCAGGCCCTTTGCAACCACTCCCCCTCTTCTCCTTCCCAAATGCCTCCACCCTCCAGACTTCTAACACTGTATATTAGTTTCACCTGATTTCGAACATTCCATAAACAGAATCACTGTATACTCTTGTACCTAGCTCCATATTATGTTTGTGGGGCTCATCCATGTTGTGTGGCTATATTTATTGATTCTCTTTGCTAAATAGTATCCACTGTATATCAGTATTTCTTCATTTGTTCTATTGATAATGGACATTTGTGTTGCTTTTGGTTTAGGGCTACTATATAAAGCTTCTAAAGGCATTCTTATACATGACTTTGGTGTCCTGTGAATGCATTTCTGCGGGGTGTGTACCTAGGATTGGTATTGCTGGGTCAGTGAGGATGCTTTTCTTCAGAGTAGTTTTCAACATGCATTGACCCCAGCAATGTACAGCAGTCTTCATTGTGTCACCACCTTGCCAGTGCTTGGCATCATCATAAAATCATGTTGATGTTTACATCTGGATCACATTTAGTAACCACAAGTATCAACTTGTGATAGTTGAGTAATAAAGTTAGTTGTATTCCCATGGCGTCGTGATATATACATAGCATGTATATAATTTCCCCATGCTTTTCTAACAAAAGATATTTCAGTACATTTGCAAGTATGGCTTTTAGCTTAGCATTGAAAAGACCTTACAGGATTGCACAATATGTTGGATAGTCCTTAATGGACCTTTTTTTGCAAGTGTTGAAGTAAAAGCTTTGCTCGGAAAAGTGTCACATTCACTTCAAAATGGGCATTCTATCCCATTAATAGTGAAATTGCCAAGCACAAAATCTCATAGAGCTGTTCCACTGCTGTCTTCCCCATTCAAAACCAAGACAGGCATCAGTCCTACTTGGGTCATGCTGGAGTTTTAATTTGCAGTGGCAGGTACTGTGAGGGAGGTCATACACTTTCATTTGGTCACTAAGTCATGTCCGACTCTTTGCAACCCCGATGGATTGCAGCAACCAGGCCTCCCTGTCCCTCACCATCTCCGAGTTTGCCCAAGTTCATGTCCACTGAATCGGTGATGCCATCCAACCATCTCATCCTCTGTTGCCCTCTTCTCCTTCTGCCTTCAATCTTTCCCAGCATCAGGGTCTTTATCTCTTCATGTCAGGTGGCCAAAGCTTTGGAGCTTCAGCATCAGTCATTCAGTGAGTATTCAAGGTTTATTTCTTTTAGGATTGAATAGTTTGAACTCCTTGCAGTCCAAGGGACTCCCAAGAGTCTTCTCAAACACATCAGTTCTTTGGCACTCTGCTTTCTTCATTGTCCAGATCTCACATCCTTACATCACTACTGGAAAGACCATAGATTTGACTATATAGACCTTTGTCAGCAAAGTGATGTCTTTGGTTTTTAACACACTGTCTATGTTTGTCATAGCTTTCCTTCCACAAAGCAATTGCCTTCTAATTTCATGACTGCAGTCACCATTGCCAATCACAGACAACTAGCCAATCTGATCACACAGACCAAAGCATAATCTAACTCAATGAAACTAAGCCATGCCCTGTGGGGCCACCCAAGATGGACAGGTCATAGTGGAGAGGTCTGACAGAATGTGGTCCACTGGAGAAGGGAATGGCAAACCACTTCAGTATTCTTGCCTTGAGAACCCCATGAACACTATGAAGAGGCAAAAAGATAGGACACTGAAAGATGAACTCCCCAGGTCGGTAGGTGCCCAATATGCTACTGGAAATTGGTAGACAAATAACATCAGAAAGAATGAAGGGATGGAGCCA
Source organism: Bos taurus (assembly GCF_002263795.3). Lineage (NCBI taxonomy): Eukaryota > Metazoa > Chordata > Mammalia > Artiodactyla > Bovidae > Bos > Bos taurus. The sequence continues at coordinate 45,105,622 of NC_037335.1, forward strand.
AAGCAAAAACAAAACCCAGCCGTGGATGTGACTGGTGATAGAAGCAAGATCCAATTCTGTAAAGAGCAATATTGCATAGGAACCTGGAATGTTAGGCCCATGAATCAAGGCAAATTGGAAGTGGTCAAAGAGGAGATGGCAAGAGTGAACATCAACATTCTATGAATCACCAAACTAAGATGGATTGGAATGGGTGAATTTAACTCAGATGACCATTATATCTACTACTTTGGCAGGAATCCCTTAGAAGAAATGGAGTAGCCATCATAGTCAACAAGAGAGTCTGAAACGCAGTACTTGGATGCAATCTCAAAAATGATAGAATGATCTCTGTTCGTTTCCAAGGCAAACCATTCAATATCATGGTAAAAGTCTATGCCCCTACCAGTAATGCTGAAGAAGCTGAAGTTGAACGATTCTACAAAGACCTACAAGACCTTCTAGAATTAACACCCAAAAAAGATGTCCTTTTCACTATAGTGGACTGGAATGCAAAAGTAAAAGTCCAGAAACACCTGGAGTAACAGACAAATTTGGCCTTGGAGTACAGAATGAAGCAGGGCAAAGGCTAATCCAAGAGAATGCACTAGTCATAGCAAACACCCTCTTCCAACAACATAAGAACGACTCTACACATGGACATCACCAGATGGACAACACCAAAATCAGATTGATTATATTCTTTGCAGCCAAAGATGGAGAAGCTCTATACAGTCAGCAAAAACAAGACCGGGAGCTGACTGTGGCTCAGATTATGAACCCCTTATTGCAAAATTCAGACTTAAATTGAAGAAAGTAGGGAAAACTAGACCATTCAGGTATGACCTAAATTAAATCCCTTACGATTATACAGTGGAAGTGAGAAATAGATTTAAGTGACTAGATCTGATAGAGTGCCTGAAGAACTATGGATGGTGGTTCATGACATTGTACAGGAGACAGGGATCAAGACCATCCCCAAGAAAAAGAAATGCAAAAAAGCAAAATGGCTGTCTGAGGAGGCCTTACAAATAGCTATGAAAAGAAGAGAAGCGAAAAACAAAGGAGAAAAGGAAAGATATACCCATTTGAATGCAGAGTTCCAAAGAATAGCAAGGAGACATAAGAAAGCCTTCCTCAGCGATCAATGCAAAGAAATCGAGGAAGACAACAGAATGGGAAAGACTAGAGATCTCTTGAAGAAAATTAGAGATACCAAGGAAACATTTCTTGCACAGATGGGCTCGATGAAGGACAGAAATGGTATGGACCTAACAGAAGCAGAAGATATTAAGAATACAATACACAGTAACATATATACAATTAAGCAACAATACACAGAAAGTGAAAATGAAGTTGCTCAGTCGTGTTCGACTCTTTGCCACCCCATGGGCTGTAGCTTACCACGCTCCTCCATCTATACAAAAAAGATCTTCAGGACCAAGATAATCACAATGGTGTGATCACTCACCTAGAGCCAGATATCCTGGAAAGTGAAGTCAGTGGGCCTTAGGAAGCATCACTATGAACAAAGCTAGTGGAGGTGATGGAATTCCAGTTGAGCTATTTCAAACCCTAAAAGATGATGCTGTGAAAGTGCTGGACTCAATATGTCAGCAAATTGGAAAACTCAGCAGTGCCCACAGGCCTGGAAAAGTGCAGTTTTCATTCCAATCCCTAAGAAAGGCAATGCCATAGAATGCTCAAACTACCGCACAATTGCACTCATCTCACACTCTAGCAAATGCTCAAAATTCTCCAAGCCAGGCTTCAGCAATATGTGAACCGTGAACTTCCAGATGTTCAAGCTGGCTTTAGAAAAGGCAGAGGAACCAGAGATCAAATGGCCAACATCTGATGGATCATGGAAAAAGCAAGAGAGTTCCAGAAAAACATCTATTTCTGCTTTATTGACTATGCCAAAGCCTTTGACTGTGTGGATCACAATAAACTGTGGAAAATTCTGAAAGAGATGGGAATACCAGACCACCTGACCTGCCTCTTGAGAAATCTGTATGCAGGTCAGGAAGCAACAGTTAGAACTGGACATGGAACAACAGACTGGTTCCAAATAGGAAAAGGAGTACGTCAAGGCTGTGTACTGTCACCCTGCTTATTTAACTTATATGCAGAGTACATCATGAGAAACGCTGGGCTGGAGGAAGCACAAGATGAAATCAAGATAGCCAGGAAAAATATCAATAACCTCAGATATGCAGATAACACCAGCATTATGGCAGAAAGTGAAGATGAACTAAAGAGCCTCTTGATGAAAGTGAAAGAGGAGAGTGAAAAAGTTGGCTTAAAGCTTAACATTCAGAAAACTAAGATCACGACATCCAGTCCCATCACTTCATGGCAAATAGATAGGGAAACAGTGGCTGACTTTATTTTCTGGGGCTCCAGAATCACTGCAGATGGTGACTTCAGCCATGAAATTAAAAGACACTTACTCCTGAGAAGGAAAGTTATGACCAACCTAGACAGCATATTAAAAAGCAGTTGCCAACAAAGGTCCGTTTAGTCAAAGCTATGGTTTTTCCACTAGTTATGTATAGATGTGAGAGTTGGACTATAAAGAAAGCTGAGCACCGAAGAATTGATGCTTTTGAACTGTGGTGTTGGAGAAGACTCTTGAGAGTCCCTTGGACTGCAAGGAGATCCAACTGGTCCATCCTAAAGGAGATCAGTCCTGGGTGTTCATTGGAAGGACTGATGTTGAAACTGAAACTCCAATACTTTGGCCACCTGATGCGAAGAGCTGACTCATTTAAAAAGACCCTGATACTGGGAAAGATTGGTGGGAGGAGAAGGGGACAACAGAGGATGAGATGGTTGGATGGCATCACCGACTCAATGGACATAAGTTTGAGTAAACTCCGGGAGGCCTGGCATACTGCAGTTCATGGGGTCACAAAGAGTCAGACACGACTGAGCAACTTAACTGACTGAGTCACCATCACAGTGATTTTAGAGCCTAAGCAGAGAAAATCTGTCACTGCTTCCACCTTCTCCCCTTCTATTTGCCGTAAAGTGATGAGATTGTATGCCAAGATCTTAGTTTTTTGAATGTTGAGTTTTAAGCTAGCCTTTTCACCCTCCTCTTTCTCCGCTATCAAGAGGCTCTTTTAGTTCCTCTCTGCTTTCTACCATTCTACCATAGTATCATCTGCATATCTGAGGTTGTTGATATTTCTCCCGGCAATCTTGATTCCAGCTTATAACTCATCTACCCCAGCATCTCTCATGATGTACTCTGCATATAAGTTAAACAGGGTGACAGTATGCAGCCTTGTCATACTCCTTTCTCAGTTCTGAACCAGTCAGTTGTTCCATATAAGGTTCTAAGTGTTGCTTCTTGACCCTCATACTTCTTGACTCCAGGTTTCTCAGCAGATAGGTAAGGTGGTCTGGTATTCTCATCTCGAGAGTTTTCCACATTTCGTTGTGATCCACACAGTCAAAGGCTTTAGTACAGTCAATGAAACAGAAGTAGCTGTCTTTCTGGAATTCCCTTGATTTCTTTATGATCCAGTGAATGTTGGCAATTTGATCTCTGGTTCCTCTGCCTTTTCTAAATCCAGCTCATACATCTGAAAAGTTCTTAATTCAAGTACTGCTGAAGACTAGCTTGAAGGATTTTGAGAATAACCTTACTAGCATGTGCAACTGTTCGGCAGTTTGAACATTGTTTAGTACTGCCCTTCTTGGGAATTGGGATGAAGATTGACCTTTTCTAGCCCTGTGGCCAGTTCTGCGTTTTCCAAATTTGCTGATATGTTGAGTGTAAAACTTTAACAGTATCATGTTTTCAGATTTTACATAGCTCAGCTGGAATTCCATCACTTACACTGGCTTCACTGGCAGCAATGCTTCCTGAGGCCCACTTGACTTCACACTCCAGGATGTCTGGCTCTAGGTGGGTGACCACGCCATTGTGGTTATCTGAGTCACTAAGACCTTTTTTGTACAGTTCTTCTGTGTATTCTTGCCGTACACTGTGTATTCTTGTCATACACTTACTTGCCTGCTAAACCTGCCACAATACGTAGCTTCTTGGGGCTTCATTTGCTTCATGTATGAAACTTGATAATACCCACTTTGATGGGTTGGTAAAATTGTAAGTGAGATAATATATGTAAAGCACCAAGTTCAGTGCCTCAATAAGGGGCAAGTATTACTGTTCTCAGGTGTGATGGTTACAGTCTTTGTTTAGTCTCAGGCACAACATGCTTAAAACTACAAAAATTTTTAATTGGACAGTTCTGAGAAAAGACCACAGACTCAGAATTTTTAAATTAAGGTTTAGCCATTTTTAAGAACTGCAGTGAGAGACGATAGAACAACACCCCCCAGCCCAGGGGCTGAGACCACCACACCTTGTCTTCTTAATACATTGACATGATATCTTTTGTACCTGGGTATGTCCGACACCTCACACCCTAGCCCTTTCTGGGAATTGCTTGCTGATCTACTGGAAAAAGAGAGCCTTGTTCTCACAAGTAAACAAATTTCAATAGGGAAAACTGAGAATACACATTTGAAAGAAGGTCAAATGTACATTTAGAAACTAGAGGAATCACAGTGTGTGTTTTTGCAAGAATGACGAGGAGTGTGACATTGAAAATCTGCAAGAAGGGCTTAATAGTTGTTCAAGAGAGTTACATGGAGGATATATTTGTTGCATTTTTAATTCATATGGGTTTTTTAAGCAGTAGGAAATGCTTTTGATTATGGAGGTTGATTTCCTCATTTTTAAAAATTGGCCATTATTTAGCCCAACACTTTTAGTTTAAAAATTAGCAAACTAAGATAAATAGAGGTCACATTACTTAGCATCACTCGAGATAGGCAGTAGCAGAATCAAGACCAGAATCTAGGCCCTTCAACTCTGAATCCACTGACCTTTCCATTGATCTTTTCCATTGATTATAAGGGATGAGGCTGACTTTCTAAAATCATAAACAAATTTAGACAGTGAAGTCTAAATTTGTTTAAGGAGCATTTGTTTTCCCTGAAATTGTTTTTCACTGAAACTCTGTGACATCTAGAATTATAGCCAGGGTTAATTACAGGTTGTCAACAGCAGGCACTGTGCACGTCTTTTAGATGCTTATTCATTATGTACTTGTAATGGGACAGGACTGAGCTTTGACAATTACTGCTGGTGTTTGGTTGTTCCTGGCAATTGGTAGGAAAGCAGTAGATTGCATCAGGGGATCATCTGAGATCATCTTTTCCACAATGTGAGGGAAAGTGCTGGTAAAACAAAGTAGGTCATTAGTACCAAGATAAACGAACTTTTGTCTATCCAAGCATTATAGATTTTATTCCCTTAATATATATGATTTTTCATTCAAGAAGGTAGTAGACTTTTTTAGTCTGTACTTTTTGAACTGAAAGAAGTGGGCTTGAACTCTTCGAAGTCTAAAGTTGATGTAATTGTGTTTTCAATGTCTGTTGATTAAGAAATTGCATATGGATGCATGGATAGAAATTATTTGGAAATCCCACCAGCCTCTATTGTTCACTGGTAATATTTTGCCAGCAGTCATGGAATCACTATGATTCCAATGGAAGCAGGAACTCTGATAAGCTGTGTCCAAAATATCTCCTAAGATTTTTCTTTAAGTGTTTGTCCAGTGGTGTCCTGGAGCCCACTCTTTGTAGCTTTTGAGATTCACTTGTCAAATTTTGGGAGCCAGTTGTTAAGCACAGCCATTTTTAGAAATTAGTTCAGTTCTGTTCAGTCACTCAGTTGTGTCCGACTCTGCAACCCATGGACTGCAGCACACCAGGCCTCCCTGTCCATTACCAACTCCCGAAGTTTACTCAACCTCATGTCCATTGAGTTGGTGATGCCATCCAACCATCTCATCCTCTGTTGTCCCCTTTTCCTCCTGCCCTCAATATTTCCGAGCATCAGGGTCTTTTCAAATGAGTCAGCTCTTCACATCAGGTGGCCAAAGTATTAGCGTTTCAGCTTCAACATCAGTCCTTCTAATGAACACCCAGAACTTATTTCCTTTTGGATGGACTGGTTAGATCTCCTTGCAGTCCAAGGGACTCTCAAGAGTCTTCTCCAACACCACAGTTCAAAAGCATCAATTCTTCAGTGCTCGGCTTTCTTTATAGTCCAACTCTCACATCTTTCTTTATAGTCCAACTCTCACATCCATGCATGGTAATGTATGGATGTCTCTGCTTTTGAATATGCTGTCTGGGTAGTCATAACTTTACCTCCAAGGAGTAAGCGTCTTTTTATTTCATGGCTGCAGTCACCACCTGAAGTGATTTTGGAGCCCCATAATATAAAGTATGGTATGTTAGGCCCATGCCATTTCTGTCCTTTATTGAGCCCATCTTTGCATGAAATGTTCCCTTTGTATCTCTAATTTTCTTCAAGAGATCTCTAGTCTTTCCCATTCTACTGCTTTCCTCGATTTCTTTGCACTGATTGCCGAGGAAGGGTTTCTTATCTTTCCTTGCTATTTTTTGGAACTCTGCATTCAAATGGGTATATCTTTCCTTTTCTCCTTTGCTTTTCACTTCTCTTCTTTTCATAGCTATTTGTAAGACCTCCTCAGACAGCCATTTTGCTTTTTTGCATTTCTTTTTCTTGGGGATGGTCTTGATCCCTATCTCCTGTACAATGTCACGAACCTCCATCCATAGTTCTTCAGGCACTCTATCAGATCACGTCCGTTAAATCTATTTCTCACTTCCACTGTATAATCATAAGGGATTTGATTTAGGTCATACCTGAATGGTCTAGTGGTTTTCCCTACTTTCTTCAATTTAAGTCTGAATTTGGCAATAAGGAGTTCATAATCTGAGCCACAGTCAGCTCCCGGTCTTGTTTTTGCTGACTGTATAGAGCTTCTCCATCTTTGGCTGCAAAGAATATAATCAGTCTGATTTCAGTGTTGTCCATCTGGTGATGTCCATGTGTAGAGTCTTCTATTGTGTTGTTGGAAGAGGGTGTTTGCTATGACCAGTGCGTTCTCTTGGCAGAACTCTTTAGCCTTTGCCCTGCTTCATTCCATATTCCAAGGCCAAATTTGCCTGTTACTCCAGGTGTTTCTTGATTTCCTACTTTGCATTCCAGTCCACTATAATGAAAAGGACATCTTTTTTGGGTGTTAATTCTAGAAGGTCTTGTAGGTCTTCATAGAACCGTTCAACTTCAGCTTCTTCAGCATTACCGGTGGGGGCATAGACTTGGATTACCATGATATTGAATGGTTTGCCTTGGAAATGAACAGAGATCATTCTGTCGTTTTTGAGACTGCATCCAAGTACTGCATTTCAGACTCTCTTGTTGACTATGATGGCTACTCCATTTCTTCTAAGGGATTCTTGACCACAGTAGTAAATTTAATTTAGAAATTAAATTAGACAAATTTACAACTAAATCAAGTTGTATTTTTCAAAAGGTAATACTCAAAAGTGATCCCCTTCTAATTGCTATGTGCCTATTGTTATTTAACCTTAAGGTTGTTTATGCAGGTTGGATCTGTGTGGTGGGATGCTAGGTAGTCACCTACAGTGCATTTCATTCCAGCTCCTCATTCAGTGACATCACATTGGTAAACTGAAGTAGATTTATTCCACAGCAGTTTTCAAGCAGTGTAAGTTAGGACTAGATTTTGATTATCTCCTTTTAAACCTTCAAAGTGTGTCATATCTACAACAGTTGCATTGTCAGTAGCATAAAAAATTGAGGAAGTAGTCTTCCATTATTTGAAAACTGTTTTTCCATTCATCAGAGAAGTAGCTCATATCATTGACAAATGAGTCAACTTCTTACAGATGTCTTTATTTCATTTTTGTCTTATTAATGTAAAGGAAAATACCAACCAACATCATGTTAAAAATACATGGTCATCAGTTGCAGTCACAAAGTAACTATGGATGTAGAAGTTCTACCAAAATCAACAAAAGCATTATGTGACCATCAATTGGTGGAACTTACAGTAAAGACTACTGCATATTTTATTATTATTTTTACAGTCTGTGTTACACATTTTTTGTCAGTAAAGTTTAATATAAACATATATACACACACACTTTTCCCCAAAATTCTAGTTGTTAAACATTTACCAGTACACCATTCCTTATGAAGTCCATAAAAATACATATTATAATTATCTTTAGTGATCATATTAATAACAGCTAACATGTATTCAACACAAGTGACAGACTTTATAATTTCTGAGACTCAATTCTCAGAAATGGTTTTATTGTTAGAGACAGGGGGACATGAGGAAGTATATTTAGGCCCCTCCAGCTTTACTGGAGCAGAGGACCTTCCAAGGGCAAGGGGCATAGTAGACACTTGCATATAAATTATTCATGTAAACCTGTGATAAATAAGGAAAGTTATTATATGGATAAAGAATAATTTCAGATGGAATAAATGCCCAAGTTGCAGCTAAGTGACACTGGTTAGAAAGGGAAACCACAGGGGGAGAATCAAAGCTTTCAGGTACGTCTTCCTAAATCAACTCACATGTCGTATAACTACATCATCTAAGGAAATGGTAAGTAGTTTGAGAGCATTTTTATTAATAGCCATTGAGAAATTTCATGTTTAATGGGATGTAGACATGCCATATGAAAGATGGGCATTATCCAAAATAACTAGAGCTTAAATCAAACCCCTAAAGTGGATAATATAGACTTCTCCAGTAGGAAGAATAAATTGGAAAGGGTGTAAGTTCAGTGACAGCTTTTAAACATTATTGTTTGCATTTGCAGATTGCAAAGCACATTTACACATAACAAAGAGTCAGGTCTATGAACAGTGTGAAATAATGGGTTACCTTTCTATGATGTTTTGCAAAGTGCCCAATCGTTTATTAGTTGACTTATGTGTGCTTTCTCGAAGGTAGGATTTCTTGTGTGTGACACGTGGTAAATGCCTCATATCTGATTCAGTAAAGTCAGTCATATTCAGAGCCCCTGAACATCAATTAGGTCCAGCCTACACAGCTGGATGCCAACCCTTCCAGGCACTCTCAATACCAGCTGCAGGGCAATGCCAGTGTCAGTCCTTGAAGGTGTGGGTAAGGCCCTTCAGCAGTGACCTACATCCTCCTCATGCTTTGCTAGGCTGCCCAGAATGGGCCATTCTTGTCCAGTCATTCGCAGACACGCACCACACCACGTCTGGACTGTACTTCCCACTGCCTTACCATTCTGTTAAGCCAGTTTGGGTTTGTTTTTTCCTTTTTGTTTTCTTTTCTGGGGGATTTTAGTATTTTATGACCATCTGATACATTAATTTGAATGCCGATGACCAATTTCTCTAAAATAGTAGTTTCCCAAGACTTAAATAGGAAATGATACACATCCAATTCATCAAAGTTTTATCATGCTAAATATATTTGGAACTTACATATTTCCTGTTTTGCATGGGTGATTACAAATTGTTCTCCCCTAGAACTGTTTTTACAGTATATATCTTTAATAAAAATGGCATATATTTAAGGCATACAACATAATAATTTGCTGTACATAGTGAAATGATTACTGTATCAAGCTAATGAATATATTTGTCACTTCACATAGTTACTTTTTGTTTTGTTTTGTTTTTGAGGTTAAAAGTTGGTTTTATTTACTAAAGGTAGGGAGTATGTTTTGCCTCTCTTTGCTTTGGTTAGTTTGATTTGATTTGTTTTTAAGATCTACTCTCTTTGCAACTTTAAGGCATAACAGTTTTGTTGTTGTTCAGTTGCTAAGTTGTATTACACTCTTTGCAACCCCGTGAACTGCAGCACAACAGGCTTCCCTGTCCTTCATTATCTCCAGTCACCATGCCATCCACCCCATCCCCAGGACTTATTTATCTTATAACTGGAAGAGGTGGGTGGGTGGGTGGGTGTGGGTGTGGGTGTGTGTGGGTGTGGGTGTGTGTGGGTGTGTGTGTGTGTGTGTGTGTGTGTGTGTGTGGTGAGAGCACCTGAAATCGTCCCAGGTAAGTGAGATCGTGCCGTATATTTCTTCCTGTGTCTGTAAGGCAGTATTTCTTAAACTATAGGTTCTTGGAGCAACTGCTTCAGGAACACCGGGTTGGTAAAACAGCAGCTTCCTGGTCCTGTACTTTCTAGTGCCTGGTCATTGGAGAGCCACTGTTGTAACTACCGGGGTGTCCTGACCTTTGATTCTAAAGCACCTAGTTTATTCCTTAACTTACAGGAAGGGGTTCAGTGTATGAAAAGACCGCTGTCAGAAATAATTAAACCTGAGCCATGATTTTAAGTAGAATGAGTCCCAGTTCTCAGAGATGCCAGTACTCTTTTACCTCCCCCATCTCAGCCAGCCACCTCCCATCTTTCACAAACTAGGGCTCTTCTCTCTCCCTAAACTGCTTATGTATCTAACAACTCAAGACAGGGTACTGACCTGTCCGGCAGAGGCCAGTAGTTTCTGTGACATTTTCTGATTATTCAAGTCAGAGCTTATAATTAATTTGGCATTGGCCTGGCCATGTATGAGAAAACTTCCAGTCATTCTGCACCTCGCTGAAGCTAGGAGGCCCACTAAAAATCAATGGTGCTTATGGTTTTCCAATAGCCCTGAACAGTGCTAATTACAGTGTACATCTGTGATGGTAAAGCTGCCTTGTAATATTTTCTCATATTCTTTCCAGTAGCTTCTGCAGACTGGTAGTAATATGGGTTTGGACTAAATGATGCCACTTGCTGACGGTGGTCATTTCCACCCTGTACATGTTTAGCATACTGACACAAGGAGGCCCTGAGTGAAGTCTGATAGCTAAGTCACAAATGCTATCTAAAGATTCCTGGTTAGATAATAAAAGGCTTAACAAATATTTGGTTACTTGCTTTTTAAAAACAGGAAATGTGGTGTTTAGAAAAGAATGGGAATGGTAAATACTCTTTTCAGGTACCCAAATCATAAATTTCCTGAAGGTTGAAGTTACTGGTGGTTCTTCCCAGGTGGCGCTAGTGGTAAAGAACCCACCTGCCAATGCAGGAGGTGTAAGAGACTCGGGTTCGATCCCTGGGTCGGGAAGATCCCCTGGAGGAGGGCATGGCAACCCACTCCAGTATTCTTGCCTGGAGAATTCCATGGACAGAGGAGCCTGGCTGGCTGTGGTCCATGGGGTTGCAAAGAGTCAGACATGACTGAAGCAACTTATCACCAGTAACCTTGCTCTGCTGTGCTATGGGCTAAGGAAAGGGAGAGAAAGCTAGTGAGCCAGCCCCCTGGCCAGGCAGGGTTGTCCTTTAAGCATTTATAACACCTGTACTAGTTTGCTAACACCATACACCATGTGGCTTAAACAACAGAAGTGTGTTTTCTCACCGTGGTGGAGGCCAGGAGCCTGAGATGTTCACAGTGCTGCTTGCTTCTGAGGACCATGGGGATGAATCTGTTTCATGCTTGTCACCTGGCTTCTGGTGACTTCCTGTGAGTCTTTGACATTCCTTAGCTTAAAGAGGCATCACCTGATCTCTGCCTTCATCTTCACATGTCCTTCTCCCTGTGTGCATGTCTGTTCGGATCTCCTCTTATGACCTCATCTTAACTAATTACATCTGCAATTGCCCTTTTCCCAAATAAGGTCACATTCTGAGGTACTGGGGGCAAGGTTGTCAACATACAAATTTTAGAGGGACACAATTTAACCTGTAGTATCATCTCTGAATAAGGCTTACTTCTTCTGGATTTGTTTTTTCCAATCCTGATAGGAAGCAAGTGGAAAGAGATTGCAGAATATCTGACTACAGACCCCATCTGTGGAAGTTATGTCATTGAGGTGCAGTGTAGAGGTTAAGGGTGCTGTGGTTGAGAATTATTTGTTCACTTTATCTTAAACCCTTAGTGGTTCCATTAGCTTATACAGCATGGGCATCTCCATTTCTGCATACTGTATTCCTGATAGACTGCTGTGACCTCAGGCTTGGTTTTCTGGGGAAGTTGAACAAGGGCCAACTAGGCTAAGGATCAAAGCTTTTGAAAGCTGGAAGGACCTCACCAAGTTCAAAGCCCTGAGTTTTACAGAGGAGGAAACTGGGACTCCGGGCGGCTTAACAGCTTACCCAAAGAGAGCACACACCACACTTATTGCTGAGTTAGTACTGGAATTCATCTGCCCTGCCTCCTGTTCTAGCTTATTCTTCCACATTCCATGGAGGCCATAAGTCTCAGTTCCTGCTACCTTTGTGGTGTGTTTCTCTAGCTAGAGAGCACTGTTCAGTGCAAGCCACTTCTCTATGGGTTTTTGTGGACTACTCATATTAGAGTCTTTTATATCCCCCTAAGCCTTCCCTCTGTATGTGTTAGTGGCTCAGTCATGTCTGACTCTTTGGATCCCATGGACTGTAGCCCTCCAGGCTCCTCTGTCCATGGGATTCTCCAGGTAAGAATACTGGAGTGGGTTGCCAATTCCTTCTCCAGGGGATCTTCCCAACCCAGGGATTGAACCTGGATCTCCACATTGCAGGCAGATTCTTTACCATCTGAGCCACCAAGGAAGCCCTAAGCCTTACCTCTGGGACCTACTTAACTATATTATCTCTCAACTTCATAGAAAAGAGCTCTGGGGAGAGAACCAAATCTAGTTTTAGACTCTACCAAATATGAACAGGAAAAGACGTCTTACAAGAATAGAAACTGTTCAGTTTTATGAAGTCCACTAGAAATTACTTTGTCAAGGTTTTTCATTTTTTGTTGTTTTGACTGGGGATTTTTTTGCATTTTTGATAATGATACATATAAGTCATTTTCTTTTTAATATTTATCATCTCACCAACTTTCTTGAAAGCTCCTTAAGTCAGTTGATTCAGCCATGTGTGAACTGTTTACCAACTTTTCACTTTTAGCACAGTAAGTGGGTGAAGTCAGCACTTGGTGTACATTTGAATGGATGATTTATAGTTTTGTGAATAGAAAAGCAGATAGCTTTTTGATGTGGACAGTTTACTGTTGAAATATGATTTGTATATAGCAAAATGCACAGATCTTAAGTATGCAGTTCCACAAATTTTGACAAATGTGTATGTTGCAGTAACCATCACCCAGATCTAGATAAAGAATATTCCTGTCCTACCAGAAGTTCCCTTCTGCCCCTTCCTAGTCATGACCACCCAAGGTCAAGGCAACATTCCCCTTTGTTTTATTCTAGAAGCTTACTGGTGTTAGCCTTCACATTTATTTTTATTTTTGGCTGTGCTGAGTCTTCATTGCTGTGCGAGTTTTTCTCTAGTTGTGTCAAACACTGGCTACTCTCCAGCTGTGGTTTATTGGCTTCTTATTATGTGGCTTCCCTTGTCGAGGAGCACAGGCTGTAGGCACACAGGCTTCAGTAGTTACGGCACGTGGACTCCGTAGTTGTGGCCCATGGGCTTAGTTGTCCCATGCAGCATGTGGAATCTTCCTGGATCAGGGATCAAACCTGTCTCCTACACTGGCAGGCAGATTCTTGACCACTGAGCCACCAGGGAAGCATTAGCTTTCACATTTTGTCTGTGGTCCATCTCAAATTAATTTCTGTGTATAAGGTATCCAGGGGCTTCCCCAGTAGCTAAGTGGTAAAAAAAAAAAAAAAAAAATCCACCTGCAGTGCAGGAGACGTGGGTGCGATCCCTGGGTTCGGAAGATCCCCTGCAGGAGGGCATGACTACCCACTCCAGAATTCTTACCTGGAGAACCCCATGGACACAGGAGCCTGGTGGGCTACAGTCCATGGGGTTGCAACGAGTTGGACATGACTGAAGTGACTGAGCCCATGGGGAGGGTATCAAAAATTCTTTTTGCTCTTCTTTCATATCTATCCTGCCTCTCAAGTCAGATAATCGAGACTGATTTATGATAATAGATTTGTCATTTGGAAACAGAAATATATATCTCTTTTATAACTGAATCATTATTGCTGGGGATAGCTTAGGAGCGCAGCAAAGGACTAATTCTCCTCAGTGCTTAGACAGCATGTATAGGATACGGCATAGCTCCCCAATCAGGCCTGGTTCAAATCCAGTACCACCATTTATTAACTGTGGTTAGACACGTTAGCCTTAAAACTCACATGTACAAAATAACTAGGATAAGACCCAGCCTAACAGGGTGATCTCTGATGATTAAATGAAATAATATCTGAGGAGGACTGCTAGCTTTAAAATGTATGTGGGAGGATATTGAAAAGAAAAATAAAATCTCCTAGAGATAGTGGAAAAGTTCCTTGAACTTGGATGGGGGTTCTTTCTTGAAAGCGTTCTCCCTCCAGCCACCACCCACAGATGCACACGCTTTCCCCAAAGGGAGGGCCCTGCTTCCTTCCTCTGCCTGCTTCTGAGGCTGCTGGTGGCAGGAGCTCAGTTGCTTTAGCTCTCTCAGCAGCTGTGGCTTCCTGTCCCCAGAACTAATAGCCCTGGCAGCACGCTGTTTGCTGCTCTCTTCCCCTGCCAGTTCAAAGAGCAGCTTTCTGCACTGGGTCTCCAGCGGTCTTTGTGCCTCGGGCGACACTTAATGCAGGGAGAGAGCAGAGTTAAACCCCAGCACTAGACCCATAGGTAGCTGTCATTCGATTCCAGAGAGAGAGCCTGCCACTCTGCTTGCCTTCATTAGATACAGGCAGCCTCCCTGTCTAAAAATAGCCAAAGTGGGAGAGCGTGGAAGAGCAGCAGCCATGCTCATGGCTGAAAAGGAGAAAAGACAGAAAGCAGCAGATCCTGCTGAAAGCCTGGCAGGGTAGGTTAGGAAGGTGGGTGGTGGTCTGTATGCAGTAGCCATGGCCAAGGGCTTCCCAGTGCTCTGGGTTCACACCAGGGGTCTTGCAGATGTGCCTATACAATCAACCCAGGAGCTCGTGTGAAGGAGACGCTCATCCTGGCAAGGGCATGAGATTTGCTGCAGGCTGACACTCTCCTGGCTGTAGCTGGGAACCCCTGTGCCAGGGCTTCAGAACTCTATACCCTGGAGCAGCCTCCACCCCTGAGCCACGCGAGCCAGAGTGAGCTTTTCTAAGACACACACGTGACCTTGGCTTGACCATCACATCAGAAGTGCCTGAGTCCTGCAGGGAGGGACCTGCTCATAAGCACATGTGTCTCTAGGACTGAACAAGTATTTGTAGCCTTTACATGAGACTAGGCTGTACTTGTGGGTTTTCTCTGCGAGAAGAACTTTCCTGTCCACATTTCTTATCATCAGTCAGTATTCCGGTAGGTAGCTAAACTTAGACTAGCAGAAAAAGACTTCTTCCCCAAGTGTTACAATAAAGCCAAACTCCTCAGAAACACCTACCGTCCACCAGGAAACAAGCAGAGTCCCAGAGGTAGAAGTCATAGTGACACCCTGGGTCGTTTAGACAGAAGAGCATTACCCTCTGTTGGCCTTTCTCTCACTTGCAGGGTCTGACTTGGTCCTCTTGATTGATGGCCCTGGGAGGTGGGCTTGGTGGGGACTGCATTCTCACTTGAAGAGGAGGAACTGGGAGCTCAGGGTCATGCTTGCCCAGTATTGTAACTAATAATCAAAGAAGCAGGGCTTGTATTCAGGCCTCCACCCTTAGTCCAGATGCTCCCTAGCTTTACCCCCATGGTACTCAGTCCATTTCTAAAGGGCAAAAACCTCCAAACATGAAGCAGCCTAAACATGGTATAAATTTAAGCAAAGATTTTAAAAGACTCCATTTAACCTTGATGTTGGAAACATGTTTCTTCGCATGGCCCAGCAATCATGATTTTGAATCTAGAGAGGAAAATGTAAACCTAACTCAGTGTTGCCTAGGCATTAACAAGATTTTCAATAGTCATAATAATAAACTGTATGGAGCGATTTTCTATTTTTAGAATCAATCCATGGACAAAGCACAGAAAAATTGGTTATAGCTATAAGATAAGAATAAAGGAATATAAATATTAATAGCTATGACAAAGTGGGAAGACAAGGACAAAGATTAAATAATGTGGGAAATTAAAGATATATGGTATATGGTTGATGGAATAGAAAAGGTTATTAAGTATATGATTTACAGTTACACAATAAATAAAATATAAATAGCAAATGTTGGGAGGAAGTGCAAAGTAGGAGGAGGCAAACATCCTTTGTATTGAATCAATAGATGCTGCCTTGAGTTGATAATATATTTTATTCCCTGATTCATCAAAAGATATGAAGGAAACCACCAGAAGGGCTAAAAAGAGAAATAGTGAAAGGCACTGCCCTTGGGGAGATGACTGGGGTACAGGCGGGAGCAGGAGGTTGTTTATTTTATCATTAGTCATCTCTATCATATGATATATTATGTTATTACTTTGACAAAAAAGGCAGTGAGGGGATAACTTTTGAAAGACAAAAACTGTGCTTTGTACCATATGTTCTCTGAGCAAGTGCCCCCATGAGAATCAGCTATAAAACACTCATTAGGTCTGCAAACAGAAATCAGAGTGTTCCAGGCTATAAAATTACCTATTCCTGTTTTCAGCAGTCCAGCCAGGCTAATGTTCTCCAGTGAAGCCAAACTAATGTTGCTGGTAAAAGAAAGGAACATTTTTGTAAATGACAGAGAGGCCTGAGCGGCATCAGAGAGCCACTAACGTCAGCTCCCAGAGGGAGCTAGGAGGACATAAAATTCCCCCTCCTTATCCTGCTTAACCTGTGACAAGTTTGTGACGTGTGCAGAGACCAGAGCAGCCGAAGAATGTTGGCAGCGCCTCTGCTTTTACGAGGGAGGAAGAAAACTAGATAGATTAACAGTTTCCTGAGTACCTTGCTGCAAATTAGGTGCAATTAGCCCTCAGACCATCTAAATTGAGGGAACTGTGGCAAAACTTGATGGTGCAGAACCCAGGCAGCCAGCCAGACTCAAACCTGTTCACATAAAATTGCTTCTAGAAAATGGATCTTCCCAAGCTGCGAGGCTGAAAAATGGCAGGCCTTCTGAGTAGATTGTTCAGTTTTGAAGGCACTCCTCCCAAGAGAAAGTGACCCCTGAAATGGAATCTGGAAAACTCAGCCTGGGACATTAGAAACCAATTCCAAACAGGCTTGTGCCCAAGAAGTCAACAGTAAAGTAAGGAAACCGAGCAATAGCAAGACTATTACCAGTGTCAGAACTGGAGAGAAACAAACATGAAATCGATCAGTGACATAAACATTTAAGTGAAAATCCCTTTTAGAACATATTTTACCTTTCTACTTGGGGCATCTTCAAGGGAAGAGGAATTTGCTGTAGGCTGTGGATGCGTTTATTTACATTGGATGGTTTATTCTTGCATTATCTCCCTACTCTTTTATGGATTGTACTTCATTAATTTTTTAAGTAGCAATGGACAAACACATCCACATTCAAGTATAAAGATTCTTAAAGCCCAGATAATACTTTATGTCCTTGTATGAAGCATTTTCATGTATAACCTTTACTAACCTCTTTGCTAAAAACAGCAGCAGAATGTTAAAATGAAGTATTTTGATTATCAGTTTCAGCAGAAACCCAAAACAAAAGCAAGGTGTGAGACTGCAGGACATGCAAAGGAAGTGGTCAGAAACCATTTAGCTGACTACCTACAGTCTTTGAGCAAAGTTAGAGAAGCCAGGAAGAGTTGGCAGTTTGAATGTGATCTTTAGAGAGAGCTCTAAGGGAGTCGGGGTGCCTGTGCCTGTCCCTACCCAGGGAAAGGGGCTTCAGTGAGGCTTCAGAGACCTTGATAGTGCCTCATGGGACATAGGGGACCTGGATGTGTCCCCTGGTTTCTGACTCATGCCTAAGGCCCTGAAAACTCCAGTGGCAGAGCAGGGAAACTGTGCTGCTTGGGAATGGTCTGTGCTGCTCACTCACCTCTCTCTCTCCTTATTTTTCTCCTTAGTGCTTTTGACCAACATACTATATATTTTAAGTATTTTCCTCTCATTACCTGTTTTCCTCAATGCTGTGTAAGTTCCATGAGTCAGAGATCTCTGTTTAATCTCTACTGCATCCTGGCGCCTAGAATACAATGTGCAAAAATGGGTATTTGTGTTGGGCGTTTGCTGTTACTCCAGTAATCCTGCATGTTCAGTGTTGTTGTTCTCATTTTACATATAGGAACCTGGAGTTTCCAGTAACTGGAGGGGTTAAGAAACACATCCAGTATTGCATATACAGCTAAGAGGAAAAGCCAGAATTCAAAGCAAAGATGGTGAAAGTGAAAGTCGCTCAGTCGTGTCTGACTCTGCGACCCAGAATTCTCCAGGCCAGAATACTGGAGTGGGTAGCCTTTCCCTTCTCCAGGGGATCTCCCCAACCCAGGGATCGAACCCAGGTCTCCTGCATTGCAGGCAGATATTTTCCCAGCTGAGCCATGCCTGTAATGCCTTATCAGCTGAGGTATCTGTTTCCCTGAAGTGTATTCTCATCCTTTCTTGGGCAGCAGATAGGACCTAATCTAAGATTTTTAGGGAAGCAAAATGCCAGTTCTATACTTGGATATCACTCAGTACATACTGAATAATGAAGATAACAGATATTTTTTAAAAGATTAATTGGTTACATAGCTTTTGCTATTTAATGTCAGATTATTCCAAGAGCATTTAATGCGACTTTATAAATGCCCAATTGTTTACACAGGGCTAAATGTTTACATGTCTTTTTTAAGTGTTAAAACATTAGAAGCTTATATACCTCTATTCTTGTTAACTATCAGATATTCATTTTTAATATGTTACTTTTTAAAAATTGTGGTAACATACCCATAACACAAAACTTACCATCTTAACCATTTTTAAGTGAACAGTTCAACATTCAAAGTACATTCACATTGTTGTGCAACCAGTCTCCAGAACTTTTTCATCTTGAAAACATGAAACTCTTTGCCCACTAAACAACTCCCCATTTCCCCCTCCCTTCAGCCCCTGGCAACCTCCCTTCTACGTTCTTCTTTGAATTTGACTACTTACAAGAGGAAGTCGGTGAAATTATACCATCTGTTGGCTACTGTGAATAAGGCTGCTGTGAAATTGATGTATTAATTTTAGGGCTGCCATAACAAAGTACCACAGACTTAAGTGGCTTAAACAACAGAAATTTATTTTCTCACAGTTCTAGAGGCTAGAGGTCCAAGATCAAGGTGTTACCAAGGTTGGTTTTCTCTGAGGCGGCTCTCCTTGGCTTGTAGATGGCCATCTTCTTCCTCTTCACATGGTCTTTCCTCTGTGTATCCAAGTCCTAATCTCCTCCCCCTCTTCTCATAAGGACACAAATCATATTGAATTAGAGCCATCCCATTTATGTCACTTAACCTTAATTATACCTCTTTAAGGAGCCTATCTCCAAATACCAACACATACTAAAGTACTGGGGTTAGGACTTAAAGATATAAATGGAGGCTGGAGGGAAGCCCACAGTTCAGCCCATAACACTGAGGGAACAAATATCTGAGACCCTGTTTTCCATTCTTTGGGATATATATGAGATAGCTGGCTCGAGTGGTAATTCTATTTTAACTTTTTTGAGAAAGATAAATATGTTGCTTTGTACAGCATATTTTGCCTACTTACTTTTCCTCAAACCTCTCTGGCCATAACTCTTCTCAAACAAAAGATCTCCACAGCTCACATCAAGCATCAAATCTGCATTTGTTTTTGCTGGCTTATGGGATGATCCTCAAGCTTCTAGGCACATTGGTCTCAGCTCCCTCAATTTCTGCAGTAACAAATTTATAAAATTTCATCAGGGGTGACCATAGAAAAGGTGTTTAATTGGAAAACAAAGTTCATATTCTAGCTCTATTCAACTCTAGTGTGACCTTGAGCAAGTTACTATGCCTCTCAAGCCTCAGCTTCTTCATACAGTGCAGTGAGGATGTTGGGCTGACATGCACACAGAGGGACCAGGCAGAGATGATGCCAATGGTGAGAACAGGCCCGGTGTGTGACGCAGAAGCAGCAGTAGGGACCCTGGAACAATGGAGAGGACGTGCCTCAGCCTCATCGCTACTCACAAATGTGGGCTTGGAGTTGCCTGCCCATCTCATTTCTCATTAGAATCTGTGGACGACTGGATTTTATAGGAATTTCCTGTTACTTAATTTAGCAATCATTCAAATTTTTAAAAAAATCTCTTTGGGCCCAAAACCTACTTCTCGCAGCCGGCCTGGGTCCATGGGCCAGCAGTCTGCATTTTCTAGGCAGACCATCCTCCAGGATAGAGGCCCCCTTACCTCTGCTCCTGCACCAGCAGCGCTGGCCCTGGGACTCTGCAGATGGTCCCCAGCTTCCCCAGCCTGCAGCATAGCATCTCTCCACCATTCTGTATGAGTTCCTTTATGACCAGCTTTTTTTCACTTACCAGGATCCACCTGTATTGCTGCATAGATAATACTTTACTATATTTATTGCCAAATAATATTGCATTGTATGAACTACTTATCCATGCATCAACTGGTGGCCTTCTGGGTTATTTCCACTTGTTGGCTGTTATGAGTAATGCTGCTGTGTCCGTTCACGGGCAGTTCTTTGTGTGGGCATATATTTTTCCATTTTCCTTACATATATATCAAGGAGTGGAATTGCTGAGCTGTATGGTTTTGAAGATTCACCAAAATGTTTTCCAAACTAGCTTCATCATTTTACATGCCTATCAGCAAAGTAGGAGGGCTCCAGTTTTTCCATATCATCTCTCTTTTTTATTATAGCCATCCTAGTAGCTGTGAAGTGGTGGTATCTCATTGTGCTTTTGATTTGCATTTTCCTAATGACTAATCACGTTGAGCATCTTGACATGCATTTATTGGCCACTTGTGTATCTTCTTTGGAGAAATGTCTATTCATATCCTATGACCATTTTTGATTGCGTTGTCTTTTTACTGTTGTACTACAAGAGTTTTTTATATACTCTGGATATCTCATTTTTGTCCCCCAAATTTAAGGATGCTCAGAATATTCTTCTTACTAAGATAGGATATTATTCTAACATGTGCAAAACAGGGTAAATTAACAGAAGGTCTTTTCTTTTAATATGCTTGAAGGATGTTATTAAATTTGACCATATGGTATTAAGGAAATATAGTACTTTCTCTGTAATCTATTATATTTTAGCTAAAATAGCTGCAGAAGGAAATGGCAACCCATCCAGTATTCTTGCTGGGGAAATCCCATAGACAGAGGAATCTGGTGAGCTACAGTCCATAGGGCTGCAAAGAGTCAGACACAACTGAGCAACTGACCATAAGCTGATAAATGTACTTGTTAAACCCCAAAGAAAATGAATTGTTTTTCTATTTGTATTTGGTTTTAACCATGCTAGTGACTCATTCATAGTTTCCAAAAGTAAAACAAATATTAGGTTTAAAAATACTTACAAAAAGGATTTACTCCTAGGGAGGTGAACTCTGAATCACAGAAGGACCAAAAAAAAAAAAAGGGAGGAGGATTACTTTTTGCTATATTTTATACTACAGGTGGTATGCTATTAAAAAATTAAATTTTAAAAAGAAAAAGCACTTCTAGAATATCTTGGTTATACCCCTAATCTTAGGATGGAAATAATTTGAAATCATGACCAAAAACTCAAGCAAGATGAGAGAAGCTTAGATTTGAACCTCATCAAGTAAATTATGGTTACAAAATAACCCAGAAGCCAGTAGAGATTTTTGAATTATATTAAATGTGAACTATACATATTTTGCAACCCCTTTGTTTCCTGCTTTGATGTTTAAGTAGATAAAGCATTCATCTTTCTCATAAGGCTTAACCAGGCAGGACTGCTCCCTACCCATGGGATTAGTGAGTGGCATCTTAGTAGTCAAAAGGCAAAAGCCAATTAAAGCCCATTACAGCATCCTTGCTCTTGATCCAGAAAATAACCTGAGCAACATTCATTATCATGCAGTGCCTCTCCAAACAGCATCCCTTGAAACCTGATGGTTTATTTAACCCAAAAATCTGTAAAGGTTTACAATATAAAGTCCACAGCTCAGTGGAGAGAAGCCACATTCACCTTGATCTTTAAAAATCAATCAAAACACACAGTTTGCCACCTCGTATAACCCATCTTGGGTTTTTGAAAAGCAAGAGGACTTTTTTTTCCCTGTGTCTAGAATTTAAAGAGAAATTATATCAAGCCAAAGTGAAGTGGCTTTCATCCCTGAGTTTCCAAATTCTCAAATATCACCAAATGGAAAACCTATGGGAGATTCCCTGCTTCCCTTTCCTCTTACTACTAGTCTGGATTCTCACAATTTTGTGTTATGTGTTCTACAAATGAATCTGATTTCATAAGATCCATATAATTCTTTTGAGAAATTTTTTTAATACTGAAGAGCTCAGAACTTCTATTTCATGTATCTTCAATTAATAGGTATGTACAGAAGTAGAATTATGTGTCGTGCGCAGAAGATGGAGGACTGAGGGGTATAATGTCCTCAGTAAGTCACCTATCTATCTGGGAAGCTCAGACAAGAAGCCCAGGGGGTGACTTTAGGTGGGAGTTTTCAATGGAGCGAGCTGAGAGCTCAGCCCCCGGGGGTGATGGGTCCTGGTGATGGGGAGGTGAGTGGGGAGGCCAGACTTCTCCTCTCCTGCTCTCTGCCCTAGTGCCCAGGCAAAGCCCCAGCCAGGTCTGTCCCACGTGGCTGCCAGCCAGCCCCCTAGCCCACCCTCTTCTAACACTAACATCAGACTCTTCCACCATTGTGTGTAGATATTTTGTTCCTGAAAACCACATGGAAAATCTCCACAGGTTACAAATATAACTAACTTTTATTTCAGTAGGGGGGAAGACTGTACATTCCTGAGCTACTAAATTCCCAATTTAAACATTGTCAATGTTAGCTGTAGGCCATGGGGTCGCAAAGAGTCAGACGCGACTGAATGACTGAACTGAACTGAATGTTAGTGTGTGCGCGCGCTTAGTCGTTTCCAACTCTTCAGGACCCCGTGGACTTAGCCCAGCAGGCTCCTCTGTTCATGGAATTCTCCAGGCGAGAATACTGGAGTGGGTTTCCATTTCCTACTCCAGGGGATCTTCCCGACCCAGCACTGGAACCGGTGTCTCTTGCATCTCCTGCGTAGGCAGGCAGGTTCTTTACACTATTGGACCATTTCCTTAACACTGGTTGTCATATCATGACCAAACAAGGTGGCTTCCCTTCCATAAAGGACTCCAGTGCTGTCTACCTGGGTTCCCTTGGCTTTTGTTGTTATCCTTGTTAGGAAGGGTCTATCTCAACTGTCCTCACAAAGCACATGATAACAGAGCTCTGTATTTATGTAATTCATTATCACTCCAAATGTCGGCCTTGAATCAGCAGCAAGAGCATCACCTGGGAGCTTGTTACCATGGGCTCCATGTCAGACCCAATCAAACTCTGGGGGTGGAGCCCAGGAGTCTGGGCTTTCACAAGCCCGCAAGGGGATTCTGCTGCACTTTTAGGTTTGAAGAAAGAAAGAAATCAATGCTAATGAGGGATCAGGTTATCGTCTATAAGCTAGAAAAACATCAATACTGTTGAGAAAAGGATTTAAGCAGTGAGAGCTAACTATTCAGAGCTGGAGATGGGCCTCTAGATTGCCAGAAGTCCACCCTCACAAGGCGTGGGGCCAACAGATCACCTCTCAGAAATACAAAGTGTCTCATGCACTGAAGTTGACAGAGAAAAGGCACTGCCAATAAAGCCAGATTCTTCAGACATAAGTGCACATACCTCTAGGTGTGACCGTATCTCCTTCAAACACCCCACATTTTTCTTTCCCCCAAAGCTCACCCACTTCAGCCACCACTTGGGAGGGGTCCTTGGATTTTGTTCTGAAGGCCACATGCTCATCATTCTTCCTTATTTTTCCAGTAAAGGGTTACCTTCCAGTTCCACCTTTACCTTGGAAGAGGGGACCATCTACTTGACTTCTGAGCCAGATGCTCTGGAAATGCAAGATGATGCCTCCGTGCTTGATGTCTATTTAGTAAGTAAGATCTGGTTTCTTCCCCTTCTTTTCCTCCTCGTTAACAAATGGATCCAAGCCATAGCTCATACAAGAACAAGTTCTGTAAGGTAAGGCATATCTGAGTTTTAAACAATGGCACCCCATCACTTCTACAAACAGTGTGTCTTTTCACAAATTATGTCATCCCATAGTTCTTATAGAACAGCACACAGAAGAATATTGAGGATAAAATCCTAAATCATCATATGTAATGAGAGCAAATCCCCTGTTGTTGAAGCCAACTGGGGCACCTTGGTGTCATTCTTCACAAACTAACATCTATTTTGACTCAATTGTATCCACTTGTGTGGGGGACGTGTGGGTTCGTGTAGCCAAATAATGAAGCCAAAGCTGAGATCAGTGCAGTGCAAGCCTTGTTCAATGGCCGAAGAATGGAGAGGTGAGAATATATATAGTTCACAAGTCAGCTTCTCACCCATGTGGTGAGAAGGGTTTGATTTTAAAGAGTAAAGACAAGAGGAGGAGGGATGAGATGAAGCTAAGTGGAGGCATGTGCAGTAGTCTATGTGGGAAGGGACTGGGATGTTTGAGGGAGTAGGGTGCCACTCTTTTTATCCTTTTTTGGTCCTTAATTTCCAGTTGTGACCACCAGTGGGTATGTCATTTAATTCACTAATGTAGTAAAATCAGTGTTTAATGAGAATCAGGGTCTGTTTGAGGTCAGATTTATCACCATTTGGTCCCTGCTGGTTCCATCTGGGTTTTTGGGTTTTACTTCTCTCCTTATAACTTCCTTTCTTATCTCTGGATCCTGTGACTTAAAGGATTTATGTTAACTCCTACTGAAGGAAAGGGTTGGCGGGTTTTGAGTAAGGACTTGGTGTAGCTCTGGCAACTCTTTGTGTTCTTATTGACCAAAAGAGGGAATTAACACCTACCTTACAAGGCTGCTTGATAACAGCCATTCTGACAGGTGTGTGGTTTTGATTTGCATTCTCCTGACGATTAGTGATGTTGAGCCTCTTTTCATATGCCTGTTGGCCATCTATAAGTCTTTGGAAAAATGCTTATTCAGGTCCTCTGCCTATTTTTTAACCTGGTTGTATATATATATAAACAACATAATCTATATATCAGGTTTTTTATATGTATATACACGTATAACATAATATATATATAAACAAACAGGTTTCATATATATATATATATATATATAAATTGAGTTGTATGACTTCTTTATATATTTTGGATATTAAACCATCATCAGACATATCATTTGCAGATGCCTTCTCCCATTCAGTAGGTTTTCGTAGCATAGTATTTTGAACAATAATTATAATGGCCAAACTGGGTACATACCATAGGCAGGCACTATACCAATGCTTTTCTTACACTAACCCTTTCATAAGGTAGGTGTTCTACTTGCCTCCATTCATGCAGACGAGGAACCTGGGGCTTAACTGATCAGTTCTCAGAGCTTTCAAGTGGCAGAGCCAAAATTCAAATCCAGCTCCTACCTAAGCCCCCATCACTGTAATATTGCCCATGAAGCCCCCATCACTGTAGTTGTTCCTGATTGATGTATCCATCTCACTGGAATCATGCTCCTAACGAAGGCAAGAAGTGGATCCAAAAAGGAAGGAGTGAGGATTTTTAGTTTTTATAAAATTCCTCTTTCATCCTTTCTATTTTTTCAAGTTTTTGTTGCCTCAGTTCTTAAACCTTTTGATCTCTGGATCCCTTCATATTCTAAAAGTTGAGGATCCCAAATAGCTTTTGTATATGTGGACTGGATCCCTTCATATTCTAAAAGTTGAGGATCCCAAATAGCTTTTGTATATGTGGATTATATCTATCAACATTTTGTATTTTTAAAATTAAAATGAGAAATTTCAAAAATATTGATTTGAAACAACTATTAAAATGTTAAATATATTTTTATGAAAATTTCGATTTTTCAGAATGAAAATAAGCTTAGTGAAAAGAATGGCATTATTTTACGTTTTTGCAATCCCTCTTGTAAGAAGCTGGGTGTCTGCTTCCACATTCATCTGGCATGATCCAGCATGTGACTGTACTCCACTGTGCACCCATGAGAGGGAATGAGAAAGGCAAATAACATCTTAGTATTAATAGGAAAATAGGGTGACCTCATGGATCCCCAGAACTGGTCTCCCACACCATTGTTCTAGTACTTTAACTTATTCCCTTCTACTTGTGCAGAACCAAATGAGACAGGGACTAATTAGAAATAGGCACTGAGATTCTATGCTTGTCTCTGCCTCTCATTAATCACTGATGGTCAATTAATCACCCTTTTTGCTCCTTAGTTTTCTCATCTATGAAATGGATCATTAAATCACCTCTTAAGACCCCTTCCAGCTCTGACTGGCCATGGCCTATTCTAAACTACAAGGAGTTCCAGAAATAAGGTGTTTTTTTCCCCCTCAGAATAGCTATAAGCTGTTTTTTCGTATTGCAGTTTCATCACACATTCTACCATCAACCTTCACAGTATTTCAACTTTTGTGGCAACACATTCAGAAAATTCTGCACCATTAACTTATATTTCTAGGGTGTGTTTTCACTCTGGAGATTATTTTGCATGCTCTTCCAATCTGAGAGGACGCAACTCACTGCCCTCCCTTCAATATTTTCATTTGCCTCCACACTATGAAAGAATGGATAGCAAAGAAAAGCATCAGAAAGGAAAACCAATCTTGCCAGCATCGTTGTCTCTCCTTCCTCTTGACCTGATTAGAATCCTCTTAATCATAGCCATCTTTACTGAAAGGGCAGTTGAAAGTTTCTGTGGTGATATTATACTAGGTGTTGTAACCAAACACAAATTTTTCTTATAATGTTTCTCCTCCTTTAAGAATTGTTGGTTGTGCTACCAATTGCTAGTGCTACTATTTATATACTAATGGACAATATTGTTTATATCTCTTTAAAATATAAACTTGATTTATGCACACCAGACAGCATAAGAAATTTCTTTTTAAAGATGCATTTATAAATATCACTCATTATTAGAGAAATGCAAATCAAAACTACAATGAGGTATCACCTGACATTGGTCAGAATGGCCATGATCGAAAAAATATACAAACAATAAATGCTAGAGAGGGTGTGGAGAAAAGGGAACCCTCTTGCACTGTTGGTGGGAATGTAAGTTGATACAGCCACTATGGAGAATACTATGGCGGTTCCTTAAAAAATTAGGAATAAAACTACCATATGACCCTGCAATACCAATATTGAGCATATACCCTGAGAAAACCATAATTCAAAGACACATGTAAGCCAGTGTTCATTGCAGCACTATTTGCAATAGTTAGGACACGGAAGCAACCTAGATGTCTATCAATAAATGAATGGATAAAGAAGATGTGGTACATATACACAGTTGAATATTAATCATTAAAAGGAATGAATTTGAGTGAGTTGTGGTGAGGTAGATGAATGTAGAGCCTGTAATACAGAGTGAAGTTAAGTCAGAAAGAGAAAAATGTATATTAACACATATATACGGAATCTAGAAAAATGATAGTAATGAACCTATTTGCAGGGCAGGAAGAGACATGCAGACAGAGAGAACAGACTTGGGATGGGGGGAAGAGGGTGGGGTGAATTGAGAGTAGCGCTGACGTTGACGTATACACCACCATGTGTAGAAAGGTAGCGGGAAGCAGCTGTATCGCACAGGGAGTTGAGATCGGTGCTCTGGGACAACCTACCCGGGTAGGATGGGGGCAGGGTTGGAGGGAGGCTCAAGAGGGAGGGGATATATGTATACTTACGGCTGATTCACGTTGTTGTACCGCAGAGCCCACCACAACACTGTAAAGCAATTATCCTCTAATTAAAAAATAAGATTCTTCCCATTATGTGCATGTAAATTAGGCTAGCTATTCTGCCTTTTCCAGTAGTTTGACATAAAATTAAAAGGATAGGTTACCTTAAATGGCTGCTAGTTGTTCCATTGTCCTTATTCAAGCATTTGCTTCAGGTTCCATGTTCCTAGTTATTTCTTGGAAAAAGGCTGTTCACCCTCACGCTGTCGTTCCAGGCTATCTGATTCAGTTTCAAATACTCACATCATCGGGTTTTTTAAGATTCTGTCCAATAACCAAAGAGATGTTTTCCACTGAATATTGAGTTGATGACACAGATTGGAGTATTTAAAAGAATACAGCAGAGATGAGCAGGCTCTTGATTTTAAATGGCCAATCATGCCGTCTTCATAATAGGGCCGGATTCCGCTTTTTGAATCATCCGATATTCTAAGGCACTGATCACGGTAGCTGTCATTTGGTGTTAGTGCAAAGAGGAACAAGCAACGATGGCAGTGCAGCTGAAAAATGTGGGTGGGAGTGTCCTTTTTTATGACTAACTGGGAATGGGTGGGCAGGTAAGAGATAATGGAACTGCTTTATTAAATAATAGAGAAGTGAAAGAGGGCTGCCACAAAATAACAGTTTTCTTGCTTCTGTTATTTAGTCTTGAAGGCATGCCCTTTTTGCTTTACACTTTACGTATTAGCAGCCTCCCAATAATATATCCGATCATCCAGATGTGTTTCTGCACGATGGCTGAAGTGCAAAAACAGCTGTGGGCAAAGAAACAGTTAAGCCATTTTTTTTTTTAGCCAAGCCAGTATTGGCTATTAGTGTTCTGATATGCAGCTGTCAGACAGCTTGGTTATTTAATGTGTCTTCAGGGTGGTTAATAATACTCTCTGATCATGGGATGAAGGGTGGCAGAGAAGCGAAAATGATTGAATTAACAGCTTATCATACTATTATCTATGAAAAAAAAGCTTGAGAGAAAAAGAAAGACACTTTAAATTAGGTCATGGGGGTCCTAGAAAACTCAGTGGAACTTTTTGGCAATGCATTTCTGGACTTGACTTTCCTGACATTGACGTTAATGACTTGTATGTGAAGTGTCGGTCTCTGGAATCATTCCTTGCCTGAGCCAGCACTGGCTGCAAAGGATGTTTATTTGAAACAGTGGCAATTCTGTTGCTTCTCCGCAGAGAGCTAACATCCCCACCAACCAGAGATGCTGCTCATGTTTCTGGTAGGTCTTAGTGTGATCGAAATAGGAAGAGAGAGGCAGTAGCTGCCTTTGGTTTAGAAGTTTCACCAGAATGCCAGTTTCTTCCACTGTCTGACCACATGGTTGAGAAAGGAAGAGATTTCAGAAAGGGCAAAAAATAGGGCGCTTTTCAAAGAGGGTTTGATCCTTTTAAGTCACTGACCAAATAACATTTCTGAGACAGGTGGAAAAGCTGACAAAATGGATCTGACTGCCTGCACCCCACGGCACCTAGAAAGGATTCATCCTCAAACAAGAGTGACGCCAGCTTCAAATTAATGAGGCAACCCATCAGTCTGGATTAGGTCTCTGTGGGATTTTTTTTTTTTAACAAACAGCATTAAACTGCTGTTTAAGGATTAGCTTAGAGAATTGGAGTTATAAAGGCATACTGGCTTTTCAGTTAAATTAGGCCCACAGTTAATTGGATGACAGATTTGCAGAGCTATGGTAGTTCTTTTCTTTCTGTCCTGGCTTTATAGTGAATCGTGGCCTCACAGGCCAGCTTGATTTCCACCTTTCTCAAGGCTGGTTTTGCTCTCAAGCTCGCCTAAGATTCCTATTCATCCAGGCCCTCGTTGGGGGCCCCTGTTATTCTTTGTCTTTACCTCTCAACACCAGGCTCTCTCTCCTTCCCCACTCCCTCCAGAATCTTCTTGTCGCTTCTCTGCTTTCGATTTCCATCTTCTCCCTCATCATAGGAAACCAGTGTTTGCTAGTCTCCTAATAAGCCTTTTCAACTCTTGGGAAGAGTGTGTTTGTGGAAGAACAGATTCTAATGGTATGAACCTGGGGACTACCAGGCCCTGAGCCTTCTGGAAACAAAAAAAGCAAATTCAAAAGAATTTAGGGAAATGAAAACTTTAGGGAAAGTAAGTTTAAATCATACCTGTGGGACCTCATGAGCTGGCTGTCCCTCATACCATTCGCACTCTGGGGACCTGAGGAAGAATGGGAAAAGTGAGTAGAAGGGAGGATGCCTACGTACTGTCCACTTAGTAAAAAATAAGGCCCCTCTGACGTGACAGATGGCATGCGGATGAGACGAGCGCCCAGCTTCCCTTTTTCTCTGCCTGTGCTCCCAGGGCTGCCACGACAAAGTGCCACAGACTGGGAGGCTTAAACAACAGAAATGTGTCTCCAAGTCAAAGAAGTCCAAGGTCAAGATGTTGGCAGGGCCCTGCTACCTGTGAAGGATCTAGGAAAGGATGCTTCCTGGCTTCTTCTGGCTTCTGGTCAAGTGGTCCTGAGCATTGTTCCACTTGCAATACTCTATAATCTCTTCCCCAGTCTTCACACTGCCACCCTGGGACTCTCTGTGTGTCCTCTCTTCTTGTGATAACACCTGTCACTGGATTTAGGGCCCACCCTAATACCAGAGGAGAAGGCAATGGCAACCCACTCCAGCACTCTTGCCTGGAAAATCCCATGGATGGAGGAGCCTGGTAGGCTGCAGTCCATGAGGTCACGAAGAGTCGGACACCACTGAGAGACTTCCCTTTCATTTTTCACTTTCATGCACTGGAGAAGGAAATGGCAACCCACTCCAGTGTTCTTGCCTGGAGAATCCCAGGGACGGGGGAGCCTGGTGGGCTGCTGTCTATGGGGTCGCACAGAGTCGGACACAACTGAAGCGACTTAGTAGTAGCAGTAGCAGCTAATACCAGATGACCTTATCTTAACTAGGTTATATCTGCTAAGACCGTATTTCTGAATACGATCACATTTCAAGGCCCCAGGTAGATGTGAATTTTCAGGGGACACTAGTCAACCAACTACAGCACCTTACTGAGGACATGTGAAAGGGCACACAGACGCTCTTTAGCGTGTGTGTGTGTGTGTGTGTATCAGTCGCTCATCAGAGCCGTGTCTGACTCTCCATGACCCCATGGAATGTAGCCCACCAGGCTTCTCTGTCCATGGAATTCTCCAGGCAAGAATACTGGAGTGGGTTGCCATTCCGTTGTCCAGGGGATCTTCCCAACTCAGCAATCAAACCCAGGTCTCCTGCCCTGCAGGCAGATTCTTTACCATCTGAGCCACCAGGGACATGAGGTTGGATATATGTTCCCAAATTATTGTGGTCTCCTCGCAAAAAAGTATCAGGTGAATGAATGTATTAACAGATACAGTCATATGTTGGGGACATACTGTGTGTTAGAGAGAAAATCCCTGAGGGTGGAGCAGGGCACTGGTATTTTTAAAAGCTCCCCACACATCCAAGGCTGAGACCCAGTCAGCTTGTCGACAGGGTCCTTCAGCTCTGAACACCCTATAATCCTTCTGTGCTAAACGGAAGGGAAAGCTCTCCCCTAAGAGCGCCTAAGATGGTTGGCCAGTTAGGAAAAATGCATTTGATTCTAAGGTGAACCTTACCACCTTCATTTATCAACTGGATATGGGACTGGGTTCCTACAGCAGGCACTACTGCCACCTCGTGGTAAGAAGGTGCCTCTGACCAACCTGGATAAGGATTGATTGAGGTCCTGGAATTGAAATCTAAGTGCGAGTGTGAGGCTCGGAGGACTGTCTCCACTCCATGTACTTACTTTATGGTAGCCTCTTGGTGCTGTGAACCCACGTTTGGCTGGGGTACATCCTTCAAACAGCAAAGGCAGTTCCCTCTGACAGACATCTACCACCTTTCAAGTTGGAGTGGAGGCTGCAATTACAATCAGACATAAAAATGAAGGTGCTAATTTTCCCTAGGATCCTAGCATGCCCTTCTCATCCATCAAGGCCAGATACACTTGAGCCTCTTTGTAAGCCCTATGGCAATTTGGGGGTTAAACACAGAAAAATCCTTTTTACTGCTTAGTCAGCATCTTTAATGAAGTATCAACAAACATAGGGTGAAAAAGCCTTTTTTTCATTTTCAGTCTTTGACAGCCTGTTCTTTACAGCCATTCTACCTGCAGGGGACTAAAGCTTTTGTGGTAGCTCCCAATAGAATATACGGTTAAGTATGTGTGCGTGCTAAGTCACTTTAGTCGTGTCCGACTCTTTTCGACCTTATGGACTGTAACCCGCCAGGCTCCTCTGTCCATGGAATTCTCCAAGAATACTGGAGTGGATTGCCATTTCCTCCTCCAGGGGATCTTCCCAACCCAGGGATTGAACTCGTGTCTCTTGTGAGTCTCCTGCATTGGCAGGCAGGTTCTTTACCACTAGCACCACCATAATAAAATTCAAATATAGGTCCTTATTTAAAAAAAAACAACAACAACAACTCTGTAAACCCCAGTAATAGTACTGTATCTGTTTCCTAGGGCTGCCATAATGAAGTGCTATAAACTGGGTGGCATAAACAACAGAATTGCATGTATTGTTTCACAGTTCTGGAAGCTAGAAGTTCAAGGTCAAGGTGTTGGCAGGGTTCATCCCTTCTGAGGGCTGTAAGAGGAGGATCTCTTTCTGGCTTCCCTTCTTGGCTTGTGGATGGCCATTTTCTCCCTGTGTCTTCCTTCTGTGTGCCTATCTCTGTGTTCAAATTTCTCCTTTTTATAAGCATCTCAGTTATATCTGATCAGGGCCAGTCCTAATGACCTGACTTTAACTCCCTTACTCCCGTAGTACTGGGGGTTAAAGCTTGAACACATGAATGGGCCAAGGGGAACTGGGAGGCACAATGCAATCCATGCCGGCTACTGTGTTTTTGTGAAGAAAAAAATGGTACCAAGAAAAGTGATGGAAGGGAAAGGCCTGATAGGGCTGCAGCCTCTGGCTATGGCTAGGGGGTCTCTGGCAGCTCACCCTTTCCTTCTGCACAGGGAGAAAAACCAGTGGCCTCATCCCAAGGCAGTGCTACCTTTTGAATGAAGCTAGGAGAAGGCAATGGCACCCCACTCCAGTATTCTTACCTGGAAAATCCCATGGATGGAGGAGCCTGGTGGGCTGCAGTCCATGGGGTCGCTAAGAGTCGAACACGACTGAGTGGCTTCACTTTCACTTTTTACTTTCATGCATTGGAGAAGGAAATGGCAACCCACTCCAGTGTTCTTGCTTGGAGAATCCCAGGGATGGGGGAGCCCTGTGGGCTGCCATCTATGGGGTCGCACAGAGTCGGACACGACTGAAGCCACTTAGCAGCAGCAGCAGCAGTACCATATTACCCTCCCCACATTCTCCAGAGTGAACTCAGTTGCAGCCCCAGGGCTATGTGATACATTAGATAATAAGGTAACCATTTCGATTTACAATTAGCAACAGTCACTGTAAAGTCCAATGTAGAACTGTCAGCCACATAAATCACTGATGCCCTCCAGCTTCTCTTAGGTCTTTGGAAAACAAATCAATCAGGCCCGGAACTGTGTTAAAATATTGCTGCTATACTAACAGTTTTGAAATGAGAGGCCATAATCCTAAATCCATCCCTCGAGACATCCAGAATCAGTGCCAGGTTTTTCTTGGGTCTGTTCTCATCTTATCAGTAATCTATCTGCTGGTTGGTGTGGAACACTTTGATAGGGCATTGGAAGGCTGGCAGAAGGCCTGGGACTCCGTGTGCTGCCAGCATTCAGGATTCAACAAACATTCTACATGATCGGCACAATGTGCTAGTTTTCTTCCAAATTGTACGTACCCTCCAAGGTCATTCCAGGTCCACTTTTTGCCTCAAGGCTTCTCAATGAAGGCCCTTTCGTCCCTGGTTCTTGGGAAAGAATAATTTCACCCCTGAGTCTGAGTCTAAATTTTTTTTTTTTTTAAGTACTAAGGTAAGAAACTTAGCTGGGAGAAAGCTTCCTACCTATAAAAAGCCCATACCAGTGTGACTGGACTCCATACATAGACTGTGTCCCGATTCCCGTAGCATTAGTGTCTGTACTTGTTCACCTCCTTAAAAAAATGCTGAGCTTTTGGACACCCACTACTGTTCTTCAAAGAGAAATCTCCTACTCCAATCTATTTCCAAGTGATCATGCCTTGTGAAGTATCCTAATACGGGGCAGATATGAATATGATAAAATGAAAACACAGAGCCTGATGTTTGAAGAAAAATTCCAGAGTACATGGTGGCTCCTCAGAAACTCAAGGGTCTTTGAGAAGGCAATCTCGTGAACCCAGAGAAGGAGGGGACACCGGGCCCCAGGGGATGACAGGGGTGAGACCCTGTGGAGCTGCTTGCGTGTTTGTGGCAATGCAGTTTGGACTAAAATGACGAGCGTGAGGCAGAATGCATTGGTAGGTGCTCTCATGGCAACAGAGAGAACATTGGCCAAGGAAACAGGGCTGGGGAAGAGGGGCTTGGAACAGGAAAAGGAAATAAGGGACTTGCCACCTATGATAGCCTGGAGAGGAATCAGTTTCTTCCTCAGGGGTATTTTGGCAAAGAATTTCAACTTAAAATCAGAATGGGGCTGCCCTTGGACCCCAGAGAGGAAAAGATCATGCTTCCGTGGGACCCTGGGGCTGAACTGTGAGGCAACTATAGTTAAAAAAGAACGTCACCCATGAAGGTCAGGCGCTCACAGAACAATGAGGCCTCAGGGACTATTTAGTGTGGTCATCTTAGCCACATCATCATCTTTTATCTTAGTCCTGAAACTCTGCCTTGTTTCAGCTCTGCCCTTAAATCCCCTCACAGCACGTTCCAGATCTTATGAAATTCTATTGGCTAAATATGCCTTTTAAACAGTAGGCTGAGGGTGTGTATGTGTTTCTTTCAGGAAAAAAGGGAGGGATGGAAATGAGCCTAGAAGTGAGGCCTCAGAAGAGGAACGTCTCACCCCTGACACCCTCGGCACAGCACTCTAAAAAGTCACCCTCCAAAAACTTGGCCCATCATGAAGTGATCTACTTCAGGGGGACCCCTGGGGTAACCTGGCTGCCCCACAGTGGGGTCCACCCTCAGAAAGGGCTTTGATTTTAGCAAACAGACTACTTTTGTTTTGCTGTGTTCCTTTGTGTGCATTGTACAGTTTCAGTCATAGAAGTACCTGAGTTTAAGTGGAAATAAACATATGAACCTCTCACACACCCACAAACCAACATATGTGGATAAATAATGCTAAGGATTTAGGCCACAGAAATACCTAAATACTCCTTTCACACCAACCGTTGTCACACCTTTTCCTTCAGGTCTCAGAATTTAAAACATATCGCAGTTTCGCAGAGCATCACATGCTTAGGGAACCCTGGCATCTGTGTGGACAGATGATTATGTACATGTACATACAAGAGCAGTTGATGACAAGAGCTCAAATGTCATTCTGTCTGTCCATGCTTCCCTGAGATATGGCTGGGTTCTCCCACCAAAGCACCAGTTCCTGTTTCTACTTCCAAAGCCATCAGGTGAGCAGAGGGTTGAGTTTCAGTACCTCAGAAGAAGTTGCTAGTGTTTGTGGAAGTAATACCTGAAGAGCCCATCTCTGTGTTGGAGAGCTGGAGGGGGTCCTACATGTACCATATTTTGAAGAATAAACTCAAGCTATGAGTTTCTTCCCAGTGTAGATAGACAGCTGATACTTTGTCTCTTCACTGATGGTTAATAAAGGATTTGTGGATTATAACTTGGAGAAAGGAAAATTGTTGAACACTTTATACTAAATATGAGATAATCAAATCACCTTCTTCTCATTGTGGCCAAGTTTATAATCAGGGAGATACTGCTTAAGACCTAAAGACCTATAATGCATACTTTCAGGTAACCAAACATGTCATTCCAGGATTACATTAGAACATGGGTATAGAATTGGCAGTTCTCACCAACTTTGACATCCTTGTACCTGGAGGGTGAGAGTGGGTGTTTAATGAAGTTTATGGAAATTACAACAAGACCCTCCAGTTTAAAAAAAAAATTCCAGTGGAATGATTCGAGAAGATGGCAGAGTAGAAGGACTTGCTCACCTTTGCTCATGAAAACACCAAAATCACAACTAACTGCAGGACAACAACCATTGACAAAAAAGACTTGAATCTACCAAAAAAGATACTCTACACCAAGAGAT
Organism: Bos taurus; assembly: GCF_002263795.3. Classification (NCBI taxonomy): domain Eukaryota; kingdom Metazoa; phylum Chordata; class Mammalia; order Artiodactyla; family Bovidae; genus Bos; species Bos taurus. Next base: position 45,141,540 of record NC_037335.1, read on the forward strand.
AAAGAAGAAGCCACTGTGAGATAGTAGGAGGGGCACATTAGCAACAAAATCAAATCACATACCAGTGGGTGATCCACAGCCTGGAAAATAAATGTATCATAGAGGTTCTCCCACAGGAGTGAGAGCTCTAAGCCCCACATCAGGCTCCCCTGCCTGAGGTTCTGGCAGCAGGAGGAGGCGCTCCCAGGGCATTTGTCTTTGAAGGCCGGTGGGGCTTGAGTGCGGGATCTCCAGAGGGCTGAGGGAAACAGAGACTCCGCTCTTGAAGGATGCACACAGGTTTCACATGAACTGGGACCCCGGGCAAAGCAGTGAGTCCATAAGCGCCTAGGCCGGACCTACTTGTGGGTCTTGGAGGGTCTCCTCAGGGCCTGGGGGTCAGCTGTGACTCACTTTGGGGGCAAGGACACTGGTGGAGGCCCCAGGGAATACTCATTAGTGTGAGCTCTTGGGCAGCAAAAGCAGTTCTAAGAGGAAGTTTATGGCCACACAGTCTTACCTCAGGAAACAAGGAAAAGCACCTCAAACAACCTAACCTTACATATAAAGCAACTAGAGAAAGAATAAACAAAATCCAAATTAATTAGAAGGAAAATATTATAAAGATTACAGCAGAAATAAAAGAAATAGAGACAAAATAGAAAACATCAATGAAACTAAAAGCTGGTTCTTTGGAAAGATAAATTGATAAACCTTTAGTTAGACTCATCAAAAAAAAAAAAGAGCTCAAATCAATAAAATTAGAAATAAAAAAAATTAAATCTGATACCACAAATACAGATGATCATACAAGACCACTACAAGTGACTATATGCCAATAAAATAGATAACCTAGACAAAATGGAAAAATTCTTATTAGAAAGGTACAATCTTCCAGACTGAACCGGGAAGAAATAGGAAATATGAACAGACCAGTCACAAGTAAAAACTTTCAACAGACAAAAGTCCAGGACCAGATGGCTTAACAAGTGAATTCTATCAGACATTTAGAGATGATGTAACACCTATCCTTCTGAAACTATTCCAAAAAACTGAAGAGGAAGAAACACTCCCAAACTCATTCTAGGAGGTCACCATCACCCTGATACCAAAATCAGACAGAGACACCACAAAAAAGAAAATTACAGACCAATATCACTGATGAATGTAGATGCAGAAATTCTCAACAAAATACTAGCAAAAAGAATACAACAATACATTAAAAGGATCATACACCATGATCAAGTGGGATTTATCCCAGGGATGCAGAGATTCTTCAATATCCACAAATTAATCAGTGTGATACACATTAACAAATTGAAGAATAAAAACCATACGATCATCTCAATAGATGAAAAAAAAAGCTTTTGACAAAATTGTATGCTCATTTATGATAAAAACTCTCCAGAAAGTGGGCATAGAGGGAACCTACATCAATATAATAAAGGTCATATATGACAGAACCACAGCTAACATCATACTCAACAGTGAAAAGCTGAAAGCAGTTTCCTCTAAGATCAGGAATAAGAGAAGAACGTCCACTCTTACCTCTTTTATTGAACAGTTTTGAAAGTCCTAGCCATGGCAATCAGAGAAGAAAAAAGGAATCCAAATTGGAAAAGAAGTTAACATAAAATGATGCTATACACAGAAAATCCAAAAGATGGTACCAGATAACTATGAGAGTTCATCAGTAATTTCATAAGGCTGCAGATACAAAATTAATATACAGAAACCTGTTGCATTTTCAAATAAAAAAAATGACATATCACCTCATACCAGTGAGGTGATATAATTGTTGATAATAGCCATCATCATCAACAATAAATGCTGGAGAGGGTATGGAGAAAAGGGAACCCTCCTACACTTTTGATAGGAATGTAAATTGGTACTGTCACTTTGGAGAACAGTATGGAGGTTCCTTACAAAACTAAAAATAGAGCTACCATATAACCCAGCAATCCCACTCCTGGGCATATATCCAGAGAAAACCATAATCCGAAAGGTTTATGTTCACTGTGATGTTCATTGCAGCACTATTTACAATAGCCAGGACATGGAAGCAACCTAAAAGTCCATTGACAGGAATGGATAAAAATGTGATGCATATACACAATGGAATAGTACTTACCATTAAAAAGAATGAAATACATTTACAGAGATGTGGATGGACCTGGAGCTGTCATACAGAGTAAAGGAAGTCAGAAAATGAAGCACAAATACTGTATAATATCACTTATATGTGGAATCTAGAAAAATAGTAGAGATGAACTTATTTGCAAAGCAGAAGTAGAGTCACAGATGAAGAGAACAAATTTATGGTTACCAAGAGGGGAAGGTGGGTGGGATGAATTCAGAGATTGGAACTGACATATATACACTTTGATTTATAAAATACAGAACTAATGAGACTCTACCGTATAGCACAGGGAACTCCACTCATGGTCTGTGGTGACCTATATGGGAACAAAATCTAAAAAAGAGGGAGTATATGTATACATAGGATAATTCATTTTGCTGTACAGCAAGAAATTAACAAAACATCATAAAGTAATTGTGTGTTAGTCACTCAGTCATGTCCAATTCTTTGCAACCCCAAGGACTATAGTCCATCAGGCTCCTCTGTCCATGGAATTCTCCAGGCAAGAATACCAGAGTGGGTTGCTATTTCCTTCTCCAGGGGATCTTTCTGACCCAGAGATCGAACCCGGGGTCTCCTGTATTGTAGGTAGATTCTTTACTATCTGAGCCACCAGGGATAGCAATTATACTCCAATAAAAATTAACTTTAAATATTTGTTCCATTTCTATACACTTACAATGAAAGGTCAGAAAGAGAAATTAAGGAAATAATCCCGTTTACCATAGCATCAAAAAGAAAAAAATACCTAGGAATAAACCTATCTAAGGAGGCAAAAGACCTGTTCTCTGAAAACTAAGATGCTGATGAAAGAAATTGTTGTTGTTGTTCAGTCACTTAGTTGTGTCCGACTCTTTGCGACCCCATGGACTGCAGCACACCAGACTTCCCTGTCCTTTATGATCTCCCTGAGTTTGCTCAAACTCATGTCTATTGAGTTGGTGATGCCATCCGACCATCTCATAAGATGACACAAACAGATGGGAAGATATACCATGTTCTTGAATTGGAAGAATCAATATTGTCAAAATGACTATAATACGCCAGGCAACCTACAGGTTCAGTGGAATCCCAATCAAATTACCAATGACATTTTTCACAGAACTGAAACAAATTTTTAAAGTTTTATGCAAATACAAAAGATCCTGAATAGCCAAAGCAATCTTGAGAAAGAAAAACGGAGCTGGAGGAATCAGGCTCCCTGACTTCAGACTATACTATTAAGGCTACAATAATCAAAGAAGTATAGTACTGGCACAAAGACAGAAATATATTAATAGATCAATGGAACAAGATAGAAAGGCCAGAAATAAACCCTTGTACCCATGTCAATTAATCTATGACAAAGGAGGAAAAACTATACAATAGAGTAGAGACAGACTCTTCAATAAATGGTGCTGGGAACATTGCAGCACATGGGTGTAACCTTAAAAATGAAAGAATGATCTTGGTTCATTTCCAACGAAAACCATTCAACATCACAGTAATCCAAGGCTATTCCCCAACCACTGATGCTGAAGAAGCTGATCAGTTCTACGAAGATCTACAGGACCTAGAACTAACACCAAAAAACATGTCCTACTTATCATAGGGAATTGGAATGCAAAAGTAGGAAGTCAAGAGATACCTGGAATAACAGGCAAGTTTGGCCTTGGAGTATAAAATGCATCAGGGCAAAGGCTAACAGAATTCTGTCAACAGAATGCACTGGTCATAGCAAATTCCCATTTTCAACAACATAAGAGCCAACTTTACACCTGGACATCACCCAGTGGCCAATACCAAAATCAGATTGATTATATTCTTTGTAGCCAAAGATGGGAAAGCTGTATACAGTCAGCAAAAACAATACTGGTGCTGACTGTGGCTCAGATCATCAGCTCCTCATAGCAAAATTCAGGCTTAAACTAAAGAAAGCAAGGAAAGCTATTAGGCCATCAGGTACAACTTAAATCAATTCCCCTAGGAATATACAGTGGAGGTCACAAATAGATTCAAGGGATTCGAGCTAGTAAACTGTGCCTGAAGAACTGTGGACAAAGGTCCGTAATATTGTACAGCAGGCAGCAAACCAAATCATCCCAAAGAAAAAGAAATTAAGAAGGCAAAGTGGTTGTTTGAGGAGGTGTTACACATGATAGAGGAAAGAAGAGAAGCAAAAAGCAAGGGAGAAAATGAAAGTTACACCCAACTAAATGCAGAGTTCCAGAGAATAGCGAGAGAGAGAAAAGGCCTTCAATGAACAATGCAAAGAAATGAAAACAACAGAAAGGGTAAGACTACATAGCTCTTCAAGAATATCAAAGAATATCAATATCAAAGAAACCTTTCTGCCAAAGATGGACACAATAAAGGACAAAAATAGTAAAGACTTAATAGAGGCAGAGAGATCAAGAAGAGATGGAAAGAATACATAGAAGAACTGTACAAAAAAGATCTTAATGACCTGGATAACCGCAATGGTGTAGCCTCTCTCTCAGAGCTAGACATTCTGGAGTGCGAAGTCAAGTGGGCCTTAGGAAGCACTGCTGCCAATAAAGCTAGTGGAGGTGACGGAATTCCAGCTGAGCTATTTAAAAATCTTAAAAAGATGATGCTATTAAAGTGAGACACTCAATATGTCAGCAAATTTGGAAAGCCCAGCAGTGGCCACAGGACTGGAAAAGGTCATTCCTCATCCCAATTCCCAAGAAGAGCAATACTAAAGAACGTTTAGTACCAGACAGTTGCACTCATTTCCCATGCTAGTAAGGTTATGCTCGAAGTCCTCCAAGCTAGGCTTCATCATTATGTGAACCTAGAACTTCCAGATATTCAAGCTGGGCTTAGAAAAGGCAGAGGAACCACCAATAACATTGCCAACATTCACTGGATCATAGAGAAAGCAAGGGAATTCCAGAAAAACATCAACCTCTGTTTCACTGACTATGCTAAAGCCTTTGACAGTGTGGATCATAACAAACTGTGGAAAACTCTTAAAGAGATGGGAATACCTGTTTTCTGAGAAACCTTTATGTGGGTCAAGAAGCAACAGTTAGAACCCTGTATGGAACAACTGACTGGTTCAGAATTGAGAAAGGAGTATGACAAAGCTGTTTATTGTCACCCTGTTTATTTAACTTATACACAGAGCACATCATATGAAATGCTGCATGGATGAGTTACAAACTGGAATCAAGATTGCTGGGAAAAATATCAACAACCTCAGATATACAGATGATACCACCCTCCTGGCAGAAAGTGAAGAGGAACTAAAGAGCCTCTTGATGAGAGTGATAGAAGAAAGTGAAAAAGCTGGCTTAAAACTCAATGGTAAAAAAATTAAGATCGTAGCATCCAGTTCCATCACTTCATGACAAATAGAAGGGAAGAAGGTAGAAGCAGGGACAGATTTCCTTTTCTTGGGCTCTAAAATCACTGTGATGGTGACTGCAGCCATGAAATTAGCAGATGATTGCTTCTTGGCAGGAGAGCGATGACAAACCTAGACAGAGTGTTGAAAAGCAGAGACATCACTTTGCCAACAAAGGTCCATTTAGTCAAGGTTATGGTCTTTCCAGTAGTCATGTATGGATGTGAGATGTGGACAATAAAGAAGGCAGAGCACTGAAGAATTGATGCTTTTAAACTGTGATGCTGGAGAAGACTCTTGAGAGTCTCTTGGAAAGCAAGATCAAATCAGCCAGTCCTAAAGGAAATCAACCCTGAATACTCTTTGGAATGACTTAGACTGAAGCTGAAGCTCCAATACTTTGACCAGCTGATGTGAATAGCTGACTCACTGGAAAATACCCTACTGCTGGGAAAGATTGAAGGCATAAGGAGAAGAGGGAGACAGAGGATGAGATGGTTGGATGGCATCACTGATTCAGTGGACATGAACTTGAGCAAACGCCAGGAGATGGTGAGGGATAGGGAAGACTGGAGTGCTGCAGTCCATGGAGTTATGAAGAGTTGGACATGACTTGGTGAACACGAACAACAACATGTAAAAGAATGAAACTAGAACATTATCTGTCCCCATACACAAAAGTAAACCCAAAATGGCTTAGACCTAAAGTAAAACAAGCTACTATAAAGCTCTTCGGTTCAATACAGTTCAATCACTCAGTTGTGTCCAACTCTTTGTGACCCCATGGACTGAAGCATGCCAGGCTTCCCTGTCCATCATCAACTCCCAGAGTTTACTAAAACTCATGTCCATCTAGTCGATGATGCTATCCAACCATCTCATCCTTTGTCACCCCCTTCTCCTCCTACCTTCAATCTTTTCCAGCATCAGGGTCTTTTCCAATGAATCAGTTCTTCGCATCAGGTGGCCAACGTATTGGAGTTTCAGCTTCAGCATCAGTCCTTCCAATGAATATTCAGGGTTGATTTCCTTTAGGATAAGACTGGTTGGATCTCCTTGCTGTCCAGGGGACTCTCAAGAGTCTTCTCCAACACCACAGTTCAAAAGCATCAATTCTTTGGTGCTCAGCTTTCTTTACATAGTCCAACTCTCACATCCATACATGACTACTGGAAAAACCATAGCCTTGACTAGATGGACCTTTGTTGGCAAAGTAATGTCTCTGCTTTTTAATATGCTGTCAAGGTTGGTCATAACTTTTCTTCCAAGGAGCAAGCATCTTTTAATTTCATGGCAGCACTCACTATCTGCAGTGATTTTGGAACCCAAAAAAATAAAGTCTGTTACTCTTTCCATTGTTTCCCCATCTATTCTCCATGAAGTGATCGGACCAGATGCCATGATCTTAGTTTTCTGAATGTTGAGTTTTAAGCCAACTTTTTCACTCTCCTCTTTCACTTTCATCAAGAGGCTCTTTAGTTCTTCTTTGCTTCCTCCCATAAGGGTGGTGTCATCTGCATATATGAGGTTTTGATATTTCTCCAGCAATCTTGATTCCAGCTTGTGCTTTATCCAGTCCAGCATTTCTCATGATATACTCTGCATATAAGTTAAATAAGCAGGGTGAAAGGATACAGCCTGGACATAGTCCTTTCCCAATTTGGAACAGTCTGTTGTTCCATGTCCAGTTCTAACTGTTGCTTCTTGACCTGCATACAGATGTCTCAGGAGGCAGGTCAGGTGGTCTGGTGTTCCCATCTTTTGAAGAATTTTCCACAGTTCGTTGTGATCACATACAGTCAAAGGCTTTGGCATAGTCAATAAAGCAGAAGTAGATGTTTTTCTGGAACTCTCCATTTTTCATGATCCAATGGATGTTGGCTATTTGATCTCTGGTTCCTCTGCCTTTTCTAAATCCAGCTTGAACATCTGGAATTTCATGGTTCACATACTGTTTAAGCCTGGCTTGGAGAATTTTGAGCATTACTTTACAAGCATGTAAGATGAGTGCAATTGTGCGATAGTTTGAGCATTCTTTGGCATTGCCTTTCTTTAGGATTGGAATGAAAACTGACCTTTCCCAGCGTTGTGGCCACTGCTGAGTTTTCCAAATTTGCTGGCATTTGAATGCAGCATTTTCACAGCATCATCTTTTAGCATTTGAAATAGCTCAACTGCAATTCCATCACCTCCACTAGCTTTATTCATAGTGATGCTTTGTAAGACCCACTTGACTTTGCATGCCAGGATGTCTGGGTCTAGGAGAGTGATCATACCATCATGATTATCTGGGTCGTGAAGATCTTTTTTGTATAGTTCCTCTGTGTATTCTTGTCACCACTTCTTATTATCTTCTGCTTCTGTTAGGTCCATACCATTTCTGTCTTTTATTGTGCCCATCTTTCCATGAAATGTTCCCCTGGTATCTCTTAATTTTCTTGAAAAGATCTCTAGTCTTAGAGGAAAATATAGGAAGAACATTCTTTGATGTAAATTGCTACACTCCTTTTGGAATCACCTCCTAGTGTAATGAAAATAAAAACAAAAATAAACAGATGAGACCTAATTAAGCTTAAAAGCTTTTGCATAGCAAAGGAAACCATAAACAATATGAAGAGACAATGCACAGAATGGGAAAAAAGACATACAAGGAATTAATCTCCACATTATACAAACAGCTGATGTAGCTCAATGTCAATCAATCAATAAAAACCCAATCAACAAATGGGCAGAAGATCTACATAGACATTTCTCCAAAGAAGATATACAGATGGCAAAAAAGCACATGAAAAGATGCTCAACATCACTAATTGTTAGAGAAATGCAAATCAAAACTACAATGAGGTATCACCTTTCTGACCATCAAAACTAAATTCTAGAGAGGGTGTGAAGAATAGGGAACCCTCCTACACTGTTGGTGGGAATGTAAATTGGGACAACCATTATGGAGAACAGTATGGAGTTTCCTCAAAAAAACTAAAAATAAAACTATCATATGACCCAGTCATCCTAGTCCTGGGCATATATCTAGAGAAAACTGTAATTCAAAAACATACATACACCCCAATGTTCACTGCAGCTGTAATTACAGTAACCAAGACAAGGAGGCAGCCTAAGTGTTCACTGACAGATGAATGGATAAAGAAGACGGAGTACAATATACAATGGAATATTGTAGTATAGATTATAATGGAATATTGCTCAGTCATAAAAAAGAAATAATGCCATTTGCAGCCACAAAGGCAATTCTATAGATTATCATACTAAGTGAAATAAATCAGAAAGAGACAAATATACCACATATATATGGAATATTAAATGAAACTAATGAACTTACTTACAAAATACAAACAGATGCCAGGGTTTGAAAACAACCTAATGGTTACCAAAGGGGAAAGGATAAGTTAGGGGTTTTGGATTAACATATACATACTACTATATAGAAAATCCACAAGGACCTACTATATACTACAGGGAGCTCCTCTACTCAACAATCTGTAAAAACCTATTTGGGAAAAGAATCTGAAAAAGAACAGATAAATGTATAACTGGGTCACTCTGCTGTATACCTGAAGCTAACACAGCATTGTAAATCTAAACTATTCATGTACGTGTGTGCTCAGTCATGTCCGACTGCGACCCATGGACTTTAGTCCACCAGGCTCCTCTGTCCATGGAATTCTCCAGGCAAGACTACTGGATTGGGTTGCTATTTCCTCCTCCAGGGGATCTTCCTGACCCGGGGATTGAACCAGCATCTCTTGTATCTACTACATTGGCAGGTATATTCTTTACCACTAGCACCACCTGGGAAGCCCCTTCATAAGCTAGAAAAAATTTTAAATACATTTAAAAATTAAAAATTTAGTGAACATACAGGAGTTTTAATGACCAGAGCTGGAAATAATTCATTATTTTTAATACTAAGGAAATTATATTTCATTATAATACTGTTTGATTTTTTTACTGAATTACAAATTTCTCATAAAATTGGTTAAACACAATATTACATTTCTTTTCATGTAGTTTTTATTATATAAACCAGTAACTATTTTCAATATTCTAAGTTATTTTACAAGCAGTATTTAATAGAATCTTGTGGTTGTAATGGAACTTTGTGATCATCTGACCCAGGACCACCCCCCACGACTGCCCGAGCCCTTGTCACTGGCCACCAGTCATCGAGTGCCTCCCTGCCACCCTGGGTCCACTGCCTCAGCTCCACCCAGAGGCCAGTTCACCTGGCCTCCTCCCTCAGAGACCACTCATTTCTTTAGTTAGAAAACATTTCCACATTGAAGCAAAACTGGCTTCTACAAATTTGTCCCAGTTCTGGTCTTGGAGTCATTTTTTCTCACCCTTGGCTTCCCTGGTGGCTCAGATGGTAAAGAATCTGCCTGTAATGCAGGAGCCCCAGGTTCGATTTCTGGGTCAGAAAGCTCCCCTGGAGAAGGGAATGGCTACCCACTCCAGTATTCTTGCCTGGAGAATTCCATGGACAGAGGAGCCTGGAGGGCTACAGTCCATAGGGTCTCAAAGAGCCAGATGTGACTGAGTGACTGACACATTCACTTGAGTCTCAACAGATGACAGATGGGCTCCTAGGGCGGGGGGCACTGTGAGTATCACAACACTTGATGGAAGGAGATTGAGAGGGTGACCCTTTTCCCAGCCTGCTCACTTCACATGTTCTGGTGCTCCTGCCTGCCCCGAGGATCACGGCCGCCTGTGCCACTACTGTTGGTGACGGTGTCACACTTGCAGTGACAGCTCAGCGAGTACCTCTTTCTTCCCCAAAGTGAGTCTTCAGATATTCAAAGACAACTGTTACGTTCTGTCTTTAAATCTCTTTATTTTCTAGACCCCAAAGCCCAGGTTTTAACCAATTCCATGGGGTCCTGGGTTTGGAGACCTTCAGCTGATGGTTCTTTCAGGCAGGGCTCAGATTGGTCAGTGTCCGCCTCAGTTTGGCACTGGAAACCAGACACGGAACCCCAGCTGGGATCTACTGGATAAGTAGAGCTGAACTATCACCTCCTTTTGGTTTTAAAGAAAGCAGGACTCAAATCTAATTAGAAGAAACTTGTAGTTTTATGTGGGTGTTTTTATGCCACTGGTCAAGCCTAAATGAAGTCGACCTTACAGGCATCTGTCCTGAGAAATGGAGCAACTTCCTCTTTGCCCACTGCTAGAGCACACACCGCTTAATACTCAAATAATCTTTCAGATACAGCTTGAGTAGTAGTGTGAACATGTTGTACACTTAGGCAGGTGAACCTTTCCAATTTTGATTAATAAGAGGGAGCAGTCTCAACTATTAAACAAAGTGGTAAATAAAAGTTACAACTCAAAAGTCTCAAATTACAAGAGGAAATACTCACTTTTAAACAAAATCCTGTTTGACACAGTTTCTTTCCTAATAATTTTCAGTCATTTCAAACTTTGGACTCAAGTTTTTTCAGTCTCCAGATGACTGTGTTGGGCCACACAATGTCTGTGGTCCCAGCTACAACCTTCTTAACCATTATGTTGGGGACACTAACATATGCCAGGCACTAAATGATATGTATATAATTGTGTGTACCCTGTATGTATATTTGTACCCAGACACTATTTTCCTATAAAAAAAAGTTTATCACTTATAAAGCAGGATTTATTACTCTCATTTTACAGATAGAACAAATGAAGTACAAAGATGGTAACTTGGATACTGTCCTGTAATAATTAGAGGATCAATAGATATATACAGTTACATCTTCCTGAACATGGTACCACTTCTCATAAATATAGCCTAGTACAACTGTCAGAGGCTGAATTAGCTGCCTCTGATCTTAAGCAGCTACCGTTTTAGGTCTGATATTTGCTGGACGTATTTTTTATTCCCCAACCACAGGGACAGTGTGTGAAAATGAGCACAGGGTCCATGAGTTCCAGACCATGTTCAGGTTGCTCTGATATACTTCAGGACCGATATACCACAGCACAACCCCAAAGCACTGTGCCCTTGGAGGGCTTAGTCAGCGTTATTTCCTTCCAAGTCCCTAGCCCTGAGCTGTGATGTGGTAGAACTTGATAAATCTTGGTGGAATTTAGATATTGCAGAAGTTAGATGCTTATCATTGCAAAAGAATCAATCGCAGGGACTTCCCTGGTGGTCCAGGGGCTAAAACACCACCCTCCCAGTGCAGGGGACCAGGTTCGATCCCTAGTCAGGGAACTAGATAGATAGCACATGCCGCAGCTGAAAGATCCCACGTGCCTCAACTGAAACCAAGTGCAGACAAATTAATTAATTAAAATATCTTAAAAAAAAAGAATCCATCCCAGGCCTATTGCCCTCCCACTTCTACCTGCATGTTTCTCAGGTACCAGTCATTGAGAGAATGAATGAACTTGTGTTCCTACTCATCAGGCACCATTATAAATCAATGCCAAAACTTAGCCTTACATCTCCTTCCCCTTTTCCCCACCCAGTAAGTGAAAATGGTGACCACCTTGGCAGATGGAGGAGACATGAACACAGTCGTGGTAAAGAAGTTTCTCCACTCCAGAATTACCCAAAGGAAACGGCTGAACCCCACTACGCACAGAATCATAATCAACTGGACTTGGAGTCTGCAAGATGTCAGGGGAGCCTTGGCGGAAAGGCTGATGAGCAGATGTGAAAAATACCACACTCTTCTGGCATTTGCTGTTGCTTGCTGAACTGTGAAGAACTGCATGAACTCTGTTTAAGCTGCTTTCTATACCATTGCCAATCACCTTTTTGGACTTGGAAGTGCTATTTTCCTATTGACACTTGCATTATTTCATTTTGCATGCATCCAGTGATTATCCATAAGCAACATATGTAATCTGCGCATATATTTTTTAAAGATCCATCCATGCAAAATGGTAAATAAAGTCTAAATTCTATTCTTTTTTGCAAAGTTATAATCATAGCCCATGTCATTAAAAGTTTAAATTGGTTTCATATAAAGATCAGTGTAATAGGTCTGCATATACTTTATAGAAAATTAGCTTCTATAAAGATTTTTTCACTGTTTACTAGTGAAATGAGATAAGCAAAGCTATTTATAAAAGGCCTTATGTCGTGTACATACATTGTCTTTGAAATATTTGTGATTTAGTTTATTGCTTGTAAAAGAGAAATTATATAATTTATTTAGTAAATACTATTGTAAACTATAGTTTTATTGAGAGAAATAAAATATTTTGTTCTCAATTGTGGTTTATGGTCTTTATATTTTTTCCTTTCGTTAATAAAAAAGAAGTAACTTTGACATTCCTCATTTTTACATATTCTAGACTGCTAAATAAACTGACTCTCATGATAGATGAAAATTGAGAGAAAATTCTCCAGGCCCTGAGAAAAGACTCAATAACAGATCCTGCTCCATTTGCTCAAGATTTTTTCCCAAATGTCCTGGTGTTAGTCAGCTTTCACTGTGTTATATTGTGGTAACAATCCCCAAATCTCTGGATTGGGGATCCAGAGTATCCTCTAGGACATGCCACTTTTATGGCAGAAGAAAGTGATCATGGAACCATGGAGCTCAGAAAGCTAGTGCTTAAATATGGTTTATAGAACTTCTGCTCACATCCCACTGGTCAAAGCAAAAGACACTGACAAGTCTGATGTCAAAGAATTGGGAAATATACTTTTCATATAGGAATAGACACAGCAGAGGGGGACAATGAATATTTTAAGCAGTTAATACATCTGTAGGGGCTTCCCTGGTGACTCAGTGGTAAAGAATCCACCTGCAAGAGACACGGGTTCAAACCCTGGTCCGGGAAGATCCCACATGCCATGGAGCAACTAAGCCCACGCACTGCATCTATTGAGCCCGTGCTCTAGAACCCGTGCTCCATAACAAGAGAAGCCATGGCAGTGAGAAGCCTGTGCACCATAACGAGAGAGTAGCCCTGCAGCAACAAAGACCCAGCACAGCCAAATATAAAGAAAATTATTTTTTTTAAATATTCACTGGAAGGACTGATGCTGAAGCTGAAGCTCCATACTTAGGCTACCTGATGCAAAGAGCCAACTCACTGAAAAAGAACCTGATGCTGGGAAAGATTGAGGGCAGGAGAAGGGGGCGACAGAGGATGAGATGGTTCGATGGCATCACTAACTCAATGGACATGAGTTTGAGCAAAATCCAGGAGATAGTGAAGGACAGAAAGCCTGGTGTGCTGCAGTTCATAGGGTCACAAAAAGTCAGACACAATACTGACAGAAGAACAACAATGATTAAAAAAAAAAACAAAAAACATCCAAAACGTCTCTTGAGTGTCCCAAGCAGCAGAAGCTTAAGAGGCTGTGTACTCATACACTATGGAAAAAATCATTAGAAAGCAAAAAGACATTCCTGGTAAATACTCAATGTAAAGTATTAATGCTGCTACTGCTAAGTCACTTCAGTCATGTCCAACTCTGTGCGACCCCACAGACGGCAGCCCACCAGACTCCCCCGTCCCTGGGATTCTCCAGGCAAGAACACTGGAGTGGGTTGCCATTTCCTTCTCCAATGCATGAAAGTGAAAAGTGAAAGGGAAGTTGCTCAGTTGTGTCTGACTCTTCTCCACCCCATGGACTGCATGCAGCCTACCAGGCTCCTCTGCCCATGGGATTTTCCAGGCAAGAGTACTGGAGTGGCAAACTGATTCTCATAAGCAAGCATGGTATTAGCTTTTGTAACTACATCTTGGAGCCATGGTATAAGTAGTAATTTCACTTGCAGAGCTGGTGCTGGGACTCAGTCCTGGGTCGAGTTGTCAATGGGAAATTCTACTGAAATGGACTGTGGAGGATTCTTGCTGTCTCTTGCCTTGCTGTCTCTAGTATCCACGTGTGCTAGCAGATGCCCATTCTTCCTACAGGGTTTTTCTTAACTGGAATCCCACTCTTATCCCCTCCTATTTGTAAATCTACCCATTTATCTAAGCATGGGTCCTTGAGCGCACAACCCATTGATTGTATAAGGGTCATAGATGTATATTATTAGGACCATGAAATAATATGCACAAGTCGAGTATGCCTTTGTGTATATGGGGGCTTTTTCCATGAAGATAAAGGCTATAATTTCCATCAAATTTACAGTGACAGATCCAAGAACTGTTAGGAAGCACTATTTTGAGGCTTAACTCAAATACTACTTCAGTGCCATAAAGCTGTCTATGATCCCCAGCTCCCTCCCCCACCATCATCACCCTTGGTCAGCCTGTGGGCATCTCACTTGTCTCAGAAAATCTCAACACTTTGTACCTTTTTTCAATGTTGGAAGTATAACTTAAATATAATAAAGTATACAGCTACTAATTGCATAGTTCAGTGAATTTTTACATATAAATGCACCCTCAATCTCTATCAAATTACCAATGGCATTTTTCACAGAATTAGAACAAAAAAAATTTAATTTGTATGAAGACAGAAAAGACTCTGAATAGCTAAAGCAATCTTGAGAAAGAAAAATGAATCAGGAGGAGTCAGGCTCCCTGATTTCAGACTATATTACAAAACTACAGTAAGACAATATGGTACTGGCACAAAAACAGAAAAATCAATGGAACAAGATAGAAAGCCCAGAGACAAACTCATGCTTCTAAGGCCACCTAATCTATGACAAAGGAAACAAGAATATACAATGGAGAAAAGATAATCTCTTAATAAGTGGTGCTGGGAAACTGGATAGTCACATATAAAAGAATAAAATTAGAACACTCTAACACTGTACACAAAAATAAAATCAAAATGGATTAAAGACCTAAATGTAAGGCCTGATACTATAAAACTCTTAGAGGAAAACAAAGGCAGAACACTCATTCAAATAAATTGCAGCAAGATCATTTTTCACCCACCTCCTAATGAAAATAAAAACAAAAAAACAAATGGGACCTAGTTAAATTTAAAAGCTTTTGAAGAGCAAAGGAAACCATAAACAAAACAAAGACAATTTCAGAATGGGTGAAAATGTTTACAAATGAAGCAACAAGGGAGTAACCTCCAAAATACAGACAGCTCATGCAACTCATTATCAAAAAGACAACCCAATTAAAAAATAAGCAAAAGACCTAAATAGACATTTCTCCAAAGAAAACATACAAATGCCCAAGAGGCACATGAAAAGCTGCTCAGTAAAGCTAATTATTAGAGACATAAAAATCAAAACTACAATGAGATATCACTTCATACCAGTCAAAATGATTATTATTAAAAATCCACAAACAATAAATGCTAGAGAGTATGTGGAGAGATGGGAACCCTCATACATTGTTGGTGGGAATATAAATTGGTACAGCTACTATGGAGAACGGTATGGAGGGTCCTTAAAAAATTACAAATAGAACTATCATATGACCCAGCAATCCCACTCCTGGGCATATACCCAGAGAATAAAGGATACCTGCACTCTGACGTTCACTCACTGCAGCACTGTTTATAATAGCCAAGACACGGAAGCACCTAAATGTCCATCAACAGAGGAATGGATAAAGAAGATATGATACATATATATAATGGAATATTGCTCAGCCGTTAAAAAGAATGAAATAGTGCCATCTGCAGCAACATGTATGGATCTAGAGAGGACCATAGTGGGTGAAGTAAGTCAGAGAGAAAAGGAGAGATCTTATATGACATTCCTCATATGTGGAATCTAAAAAGAAACGATACAAATGAACTGACTTACAAAACAGAAAGAGACTCATAGAGAATAAAATTATGGTTGCCAAGGTGGGTAGAATGGGGTGAAAGATAGCTAGGAAGTTTGGGATCAATGTGTACACACTACTATATTTAAAATGGATAACCAACAAGGTCCTACTCTATAACACAGGGAACTCTGCTCACTGTTATATGGCAGCCTAAATCAGAGGGGTGCTTAGGAGAGATGGATACATATATATGTATGGTTCAGTCCCTTTGCTGTCCAACTGAAACTATCACAACACTGTTAATCAGCTATATTCCAATGTAAAATAAAAAAAAATTTAAAAAGACATACAGATGGCCAAGAGATGCAAGAAAAGTTGGTAAACATAGATAATTATTAGAAAATGCAAATCAAAACTACAATGAGGTATCACCTTATATTGGTTGGAATGGCCATCATCACAAAATCTATAAACAATAAATGCTGCAGAGGGTGTGGAGAAAAGGGAACCCCTCTACACTGTGGGTGGTAATGTAAATTGGCACAGCCACTACGGAAAACAGTATGGAGGTTCCTTAAAAAGCTAAAAATAGAGCTACCCTATGACCCAGCAATCCCACTCCTAAACATGTATCAGACAAAACCATAATTTGAAAGGATACATGCACTCCAATGTTCACTGCAGCCCTGTTGACAATAGCCAAGACATGGAAGCACCCTAAATGTCCACTGTCAGATGAATGGATGAAAATGTGGCACATATATACAATTAAGTATTACTTAGCCATAGTACAGTATTAGTCGCTCAGTTGTGTCTGACTCTTTGCGACCCCGTGGACTGTAGCCCACCAGGCTCCTCTAGGGACTTTTCCAGGCAAGAATACTGGAGTGGGTTGCCATTTCCTTCTCCAGGGGATCTTCCCAATCCAGGGATCAAACCTGGGTTTCTTGCATTGCAGGCAGATTCTGAGCCACCAGGGAAGCAAAAGGTACAAAACAGTAACATTTGCAGAGGCATGGATGGACCTAGAGACTGTTATACAGAGTGAAGTAAGTCAGAAAAACAAATATCATATATTAATGCATATATGTGGAATCTAGAAAAATTGTACAGAGGAACCTGTTTGCAAAGCAGAATTATAGACAGAGACATAGAGAATAAACATATGGACACCAAAGGGTGGGTAGGATGGGTTGGAAAATTGGGATTGATGTTTTTACACTACTGTGTATGAAGTAGATGGCTGGTGAGGGCCTACCGTATAGCACAGGGAAGAAAAAAATAGAATATACAATCTGTTTGTAGGCTATATTAAGTTAACCTTAAAAATCCATTCCAATATACATTAGGTGCAGAAATATACTGTTTGATCCCACTTATATGAGGTGCCTAGAATAGTCAAATTCAGAAAGTCATAAGGTACACTGGTAGATGCCAGGGGCCGAGTGGTGGGGAAGGGCGATGGGAACTTAAGTGTTTAATGGGAACAGAGGTTCAGTTTAGGAAGGTGAAAAATTCAGGAAATGGATGATGGTGAGAGTTGCATAACAATGTGAACATACATAGTGCTACTTAACTGTATAGTTAAATACAGTTAAAATAGTATGTTTTCATATTATGAGACTTTTACCACAATAAAAAAATTTTAATTTCCCACACATCTTCAAAGATAATAAATTATATGGCACCCATGAAACACAACCAGAATGCTGTGACGAAAATGAACATTCTTACAGATGGCCAAAAAGCATATGAAAAGATGATCAACATCACTAATTATTAAAGAAATGCAACTCTAAACTACATGCACCCCAGTGTTCACTGCAGCACTATTTACAATAGCCAGGACATGGAAGCAACCAAAACGTCCATCAACAGAGGAGTGGATAAAGAAGATGTGGTACATGTATATACAATGGAATATTACCCAACCATAAAAAAGAACCAAATAATGCTATTTGCATGAGTGGACCTAGAGATTGTCATACTGAGTGAAGGCAGATGGAGAAAGACAAATACTGTAAGATAATGCTTATATGTGGAATCTGAGAAAAAGGGTACAAATATGAACTTATTTACAAAACAGAGTCACAGATGTAGAAAACAAACTTATGGTTACCAGGGAGTAAGGGAGGGAGTATAAATTGGGCAATTGGAATTGACATATACATACTACTATATATAAAACAGATAACTAATAAGGACTTACTGTACAGCACAGGGAACTCTACGCAATACTCTGTAATGGCCTCTATGGGAAAGAATCCAAAAACAGAGTGGATACCCTTTGTATCATGTTAGACTTAGTAAATAGGCATGGTAGTCTTGAGCAAACATAATCTAATAACCTATATTATATATGAATAATAAAATGTATAAAGCCTCCAAATTTCTCTAAAACCTAGACCGAGAGAGTGTCTTATTGAGTGAAGTAAGTCAGACAGAGAAGGAGAAAAATCGTTTGACATCCCTTATATGTGGACTCTAGAAAGAAATGATACAAATGAACTTACTTACAAAACAGAAAGAGACTCACAGACTTAGAATACAAACTCATGGTTGCCCTGGGGAAGAGATGGTTAGGGAGTTTGGGGTCAACGTGTACACACTTCTGTATTTAAAATGGATAACCAACAAGGACCTACTGTATAGCACATGGAACTCTGCTCAATGTTATGTGGCAGCCTGGATGGGAGGAGGGTTGGGGGGAGAATGGATACATGTATATGTATAGCTGAGTCCCTTCACTGTTCACCTGAAATTATCATAATATTGTTAATCAGCTATGCTCCAATACAAAATAAAAACTTCAAAAAAAATTAAAGTGAATATGTGCGTTAGTCGCTCAGTTGTGTCCAACTCTTTGCAACCCCATGGACTGTAACCTGCCAGGCTCCTCTGGCCACGGAATTCTCCAGACAAGAATACTGGAGTGGGTAGCCATTTCCCTCTCCAAGGGATCTTCCTGACCCAAGGAGCGAACCTGGTCTCCTGCATTGCAGGTGAATGCTTTGCCATCTGAGCTACTAGGGAAGCCCTTTTGAATATGTGTATATGTATGGCTGACTCACTTTGCTATGTACCTGAAACTAACACAACATTGTAAATCACTATATTTCAATAAAATTTTTAAGTTAAATAAATAAATGTAGGGAGGCTAGCCAACTTAAAGAGCCCACACTTCTAACCCCTTATGCTATATAACCACCTACATATGTATATAACCTGTATGTGTTATACAACCTCATATATGAAGGCTCTATACAGACGAAAAATGCAGTGACAAAGGAAGAGATTTATGCAGGGAAAAAGTAGGAAACAAAAAAAAGATAGTTGGATTTTGTATAAGAACTTAAGAGCTGCATGTGTTAAATGAGAATAAGAAAGTATGAAAACAGTAGATGTTAAAATTACAAGGTTACATACTGAACTGAAACATCTTGGCATGTTAGTATAACCAGGGAAATAGACCTGTGTTATATTTTAGGGTTAACTAGGATTAGTGTAACAGTTAAGAAAAATGAGATAGCATACCCAAACGTTTGCATAAAGAGATGAAATTAAATGCAAAAATAATCAGTAAAAATAGCATCTATGCATTGGAAACACATTCAAGGACATGCGTTATATTTCAAATAAAACAAGGCATTTCCATAATGTGAGCATCATATAAACATTTATTTAAACTGTTATTAAATACTAACTAAGGATATCAATACTTACAGAATTTTCTTTTAAGTTTCTAATATGTGAAACAAATGGTAACATTCAAACTTCTGTGCCATGCATTTGCATTGCTAAATTTTTTTTTCTTTTAAACTTTTTATTTTGTATTGGGGTATAGCCAATTAACAATATTGTGATAATTTCAGATGAATAGTGAAGGAATTCAGCCATACATATACATGTATCCATTCTCCCCAAAACCCTCCTCCCATCCAAGCTGCCACACAACACTGAGCAGAGTTCCATGTGCTATACAATAGGTCTTTGTTGGTTATCCATTTTAAATACAGCAGTGTATAAATGTTGATCCCAAATTCCCCGTCTCTTTCCCCCAGCAACTCTAAGTTCATTTTATAGGTCTGTGAGTCTCCTTCTGTTTTGTAAGTTCATTTGTATCATTTCTTTTTAGATTCCACATATAAGGACTATCATCCAAAATTTCTCTTTCTCTGACTTATTTCACTCAGTATGACACTCTCTAGGCCATCCATGTTACAGCAAATGGCATTATTTCATTCTTTTAATGGCTGAATAATATTCCATTGTTTATTTATATATACACCACATATTCTCTATCCACTCCTCTGTCCATGGACATTTAGGTTGCTTCCACGTCATGGATATTGTAAACAGTGCTGCAATGACTACTGGGGTGCATGTATCCTTATGGATCATGTTTCTCTCCAGATATACATCCAGGAGTGGGATTGCAGGGTCATGTGGTAGTTCTGTTTTCAGTTATTTAAGGAACCTCCATACCGTTTTCCATAGCAGCTGTACCAATCTACATTCCCACCAACAGTGTACGAGGGTTCCCTTCTCTCCACACTCTCTCCAGCATTTATTATTTGTGGATTTTTTGATGATAGCCACTCTGGCTGGTGTGAGGTGATATCTCATTGTAGTTTTGATTTGCATTTCCCTAATAATTAGGGATGTTGAACATCTTTTCATGTACCGGTTAGCCATCTGTATGTCTTCTTTGGAAAAATGTCTGTTTATGTAGTCTGCCTATCATGAAAACTGGACAGCCACATGTTTAAAAAAAAAAAAAAAAAAAGATCATTCTTTAACTTCATAAACAAAAATAATCTTAGAATGGAATAAAGACATAACGTGAGACCAGACACTATAAATCTCCTAGAGGAAAGCATAGACAGAACACTCTGACATAAATCATGGCAACTTCTTTTTTGATCCATCTCCCAGAATAATGGAAATAAAAACAAAAATAAATGGGACCTACTTAAACTCAACAGTTTTTGCATACCAAAGGAAATAATAAACAAAATGAAAACACAACCCACAGATTGGGAGAAAATGTTTGCAAGTGACATATAAAGAATTATTCTCCAAAAATTACAAACAGCTTATGATGCATAACAGCATCAAAACAAATATCTATGCATTACTAAATTTTATAGACCAAATATTCTAGAAACCATGCAAATTTAACTTTCAGTTTTTAGATTTATAACAAAGAAAATGGTAATTTATAATACTCATTGTTTGGGGCATATAGATAAAGATTTCAATATATATTTTAGTTTTTAAGTGAGTAAATAAATATATGGAAAAAGAATGAATATTCTGGGAACATAAAAGAGCTCTTGGAAATTAAAAGCATAATTGTATAAATTAGAAACTAAGAGAGAGAGAGTTATTAGGAGATAAGGTTGAAGAAATATCCCCAAAAGATTAAAAATAGGTAAAATGGAATAAGAAAACTTGAAGACCATTAGATCCGATATCAAAACAACAGGACTTCCGGAAAGAGAAAATAGAGACAATGGATGTCAGAAAACCCTCAAACAAATAAGTCAAGAAAAATTTCTAGAGCTAAAGGATACGAGTTTGTTTCCAGACTGAAAGGGACTCTGAGTGCCCAGCACAATGGATGAAAATGAACCTGACCATGCAACTTCAGACCACCAAGGATGATGACTAGATTCTATAATTTCAGACAGTAAAATTAATTTTATATAAAAGCTCAAGTCTCAAAATTGTATAAAATTTCTCAATAGCATTCTGATAGCTAGAAACTAATGGAACTATGCCTTTAAAATTCTGAGAGAAATTAATTGCCAACCTATAATTCTATATGGGCTTCCCTGTGGTTCAGCTGGTAAAGAATCCACCTACAACGTGGGAGACCTGGGTTCGATCCCAGGTCTTCCCAACCTGGGTTGGGAAGATCCCCTGGAGAAGGGAAAGGCAAGCCACTGCAGTATTCTGGCCTGGAGAATTCTATGGACTGTATAGTCCATGGGGTCACAAAGAGTCAGACAGGACTGAGCAACTTTCACTTATAATTCTATATGGCCTGTATACTGGCCAGTGTTCTCTAGAGAGATAGGATGGGGGGGACGTAGACATAGATGACAGGCTATTTTCAGAAACTGGCTCACACAACTGTGGGGAAAGGCAATTCTGAAATTCATAGGGCAGATTTCCAGGCTGGAAACACAGCAAGGGTTGATGGAGCAATCCTGAGACAAAATCTCTTCTTTTCCAGGAAACTTCAGTTTTTGCTATAAGGCCTTAACTTGATTTAGTCACTTCAAAACTAAAATACATATTGAAATCCTTATCTAGCTACCCTTTACCTTGAAAGGGTAATCTCCTTTAAAATCAGCTGATTAAAGATCTTAACTATGGGACTTCCCTGTCAGTCTAGTGGTTAAGAGTCCATGCTTCCAATGCAGTGGGTGTGGGTTTGATCCCTGGTTGGGGAACTAAGATCCCACATGCCTCTTGGGGTGGCTAAAAAAAAAAGAGAGACAGATTAAAAAATAATAAAGATCTTAATTATAGCCACAAGATATTTTCAGTGTTTCAAATATTAATCTTTGGTTAAATAAATAGGTGTTCTACCACTAGCCCAGTTGATACATAAAATTAATCATCACTCCCTGGAAAACCAATTAAAAGTGAAAGTAGAATAAGTTATCTATGCAAAAATCTTTTCCATCTTCCCTTTATCTAAAGACTTCCAAAAGATATGTTCAACCAAAATGAGATAGTAAATAAAGAAAAAGAAAGGCATGAACTAGAGAAATCACTGGATCCAAAAAAAAAGAGGTCAAACTCAAAGCGAGGTGAAAGGAATCCCCAGGATAAATGTAAAGGGAAATCCCAACATGGCAACAATGGAGGAGATCTATAAATATATCATTCCAGATGGGAGCGGGTGAGATGGCTCCAGACACAACTTCTCCAAGAAGGTGAAAATACCCAAAGACTTATTTAAAAAGACCAGAAAATTAATTCTAGGTATCCTGGATCTAGGCCTGGAACAGGGAGCAAGGGAAGGTTATTAACAGAAAAAAAACTGGTTAAAATGTGGAATTTAGTTAATAGTAAAAATATGAATAAAATCTGGAATTTAGTTAATAGTATTGATAGCACTGGTGATAGAAGCAAGGTTAAATACTGTAAAGAGCAATATTGCATAGGAACCTGGAATGTTAGGTCCATGAATCAAGGCAAATTGGAAGTGGTCAAACAGAAGATGGCAAGAGTGAACATTGACATTCTAGGAATCAGTGAACTAAAATGGACTGGAATGGGTGAATTTAACTCAGATGACCATTATATCTACTACTGTGGGCAGGAATCCCTTAGATGAAATGGAGTAGCCATCATGGTCAACAAAAGAGTCCGAAATGCAGTACTTGGATGCAACCTCAAAAACAACAGAATGATCTCTGTTCGTTTCCAAGGCAAACCATTCAATATCATGGTAACCCAAGTCTATGCCCCAAAACGCTGAAGAGACTGAAGTTAAACAGTACTATGAAGACCTACAAGACCTTCTAGAATTAACACCCAAAAGAGATGTCCTTTTCATTATAGGGGGCTGGAATGCAAAAGTAGGAAGTCAAGAAACACCTGGAGTAACAGGCAAATTTGGCCTTGGAATATGGAATGAAGCAGGGCAAAGACTAATAGAGTTCTGCCAAGAGAATGCACTGGTCATAGCAAACACCCTCTTGCAACAACACAAGAGAAGACTCTACACATGGACATCACCAGATGGTTGACACCGAAATCAGACTGATTGTATTCTTTGCAGCCAAAAATGGAGAAGTTCTATACAGTCAGTAAAACAAGACTGGGAGCTGATTGTGGCTCAGATCATGAACTCCTTATTGCCAAATTCAGACTGAAATTGAAGAAAGTAGGGAAAACCACTAGACCATTCAGGTATGACCTAAATCAAATCCCTTATGACTATACTGCTAAGTCACTTCAGTTGTGTCCGACTCTGTGCAACCCCATAGATGGCAGCCCACCAGGCTCCCCCATCCCTAGGATTCTCCAGGCAAGAACACTGGAGTAGGTTGCCATCTCTTTCTCCAATGCATCAAAGTGAAAAGTGAAAGGGAAGTCGTTTAATCATGTCCGACCCTCAGGGACCCCCTGGACTGCAGCCTTCCAGGATCCTCCATCCACGGGATTTTCCAGGCAAGAGTACTGGAGTGGGGTGCCATTGCCTTCTCCGATACAATGGAAGTGAGAAATAGATTTAAGGGACTAGATCTGATAGATTGCCTGAAGAACTATGGATGGAGGTTCGAGACATTGTACAGGAGACAGGGATCAATACCATCCCCAAGAAAAAGAAATGCAAAAAAGCAAAATGGCTGTCTGAGGAGGCCTTACAAATAGCTTTGAAAAGAAGAGAAGTGAAAAGCAAAGGAGAAAAGGAAAGATACACTCATTTGAATGCAGAGTTCCAAAGAATAGCAAGGAGAGATAAGAAAGCCTTTCTCAGCGATCAATGCAAAGAAATTGCAGAAAACAATAGAATGGGAAAAACTAGAGATCTCTTCCGGAGAAGGCAATGGCACCCCACTCCAGTACTCTTGCCTGGAAAGTCCCGTGGACGGAGAAGCCTGGTGGGCTGCAGTCCATGGGGTCGCTAAGAGTCGGACACGACTGAGCGACTTCACTTTCACTTTTCACTTTCATGCACTGGAGAAGGAAATGGCAACCCACTCCAGTGTTCTTGCCTGGAGAATCCCAGGGACGGGGGAGCCTGGTGGGCTGCCGTCTATGGGGTTGCACAGAGTCGGACACGACTGAAGCAACTTAGCAGTAACAGAGATCTCTTCAAGAAAATTAGAGATACCAAGGGAACATTTCATGCAAAGATGGGCTCAATAAAGGACAGAAATGGTATGGACCTAACAGAAGCAGAAGATATTAAGAAGTGGCAAGAATACACAGAAGAACTGTACAAAAAAGATCTTTACAACACAGATAATCACAATGGTGTGATCACTCACCTAGAGCCAGATAACCTGGAATGTGAAGTCAAATGGGCCTTAGGAAGCATCACTATGAACAAAGCAGTGGAGGTCATGGAATTCCAGTTGAGTTACTTCAAATCCTGAAAGATGATGCTGTGAAAGTGCTACACTCAATATGCCAGCAAATTTGGAAAACTCAGCAGTGGCCACAGGACCGGAAAAGGTCAGTTTCCATTCCAATCACAAAGAAGGGCAATGCCAAAGAATGCTCAGACTATCACACAATTGCACTCATCTCACACGCTAGTAAAGTAATGCTTAAAATTCTCCAAGCCAGGCTTCAGCAATATGTGAACTGTGAACTTCCAGATGTTCAAGCTGGCTTTAGAAAAGGCAGAGGAACCAGAGATCAAATGGCCAACATCTGCTGGATCATCGAAAAAGCAAGAGAGTTCCAGAAAAAGAGTTATTTCTGCTTTCTTGACTCTGCCAAAGCCTTTGACTGTGTGGATCACAATAAACTGTGGAAAATTCTGAAAGAGATGGGCATACCAGACCACCTGACCTGCCTCTTAAGAAATCTGGATGCAGGTCAGGAAGCAACAGTTAGAACTGGACATGGAACAACAGACTGGTTCCAAATAGGAAAAGGAGTACGTCAAGGCTGTATATTGTCATACTGCTTATTTAACTTATATGCAGAGTACATCATGAGAAACGCTGGGCTGGAGGAAGCACAAGCTGAAATCAAGATTGCCAGGAGAAATATCAATAACCTCAGATACGCAGATGACACCACCCTTATGGCAGAAAGTGAAGAAGAACTAAAGAGCCTCTTGATGAAAGTGAAAGAGGAGAGTGAAAAAGTTGGCTTAAAGCTCAATATTCAGAAAACTAGGATCATGGCATTCAGTCCCATCACTTCATGGCAAATAGATGGAGAAACAGTGGAAACAGTGACAGACTTTATTTTGAGGGGCTCCAAAATCACTGCAGATGGTGACTGCAGCCATGAAATAAAAGGACACTTACTCCGTGGAAGAAAAGCTATGAACAACCTTGACAGCATATTAAAAAGCAGAGACATTACTTTGCCAACAAACGTCCGTCTAGTCAAGGCTATGTTTTTTCCATTAGTCATGTATGGATGTGAGAGTTGAACTTTAAAGAAAGCTGAGCACCGAAGAATTAATGCTTTTGAACTGTGGTGTTGGAGAAGACTCCTGAGAGTCCCTTGGACTGCAAGGAGATCCAACCAGTCCATCCTAAAGGAAATCAGTCCTGAATGTTCATTGGAAGGACTGATGTTTAAGTTGAAACTCCAATACTTTGGCCACCTGATGCAAAGAGCTGACTCATTTGAAAAGACCCTGCTGCTGGGAAAGGTTGAAGGCAGGAGGAGAAGGGGACGACAGAGGATAAGACGGTTGGATGGCATCACCAACTCAATGGACATGAGTTTGAGTAAACTCTGGGAGTTAGTG
This sequence comes from Bos taurus, assembly GCF_002263795.3. Lineage (NCBI taxonomy): Eukaryota > Metazoa > Chordata > Mammalia > Artiodactyla > Bovidae > Bos > Bos taurus. Next base: position 45,168,135 of record NC_037335.1, read on the forward strand.
ATGGACAGGGAGGCCTGGCATTCTGCAGTCCATGGGGTCGCAAAGAGTCAGACACAACTGAGCGAATGAACTGTACTGAGGCCATAAAACAATTCAATAATTTTAAGACTGAAAAACTGTCATGCATCTTTTCCAACCACAGTGGTATGAAATTAGAAATCAATGAAAAGAAAACTGGAAAATTCTCAAAAACATGGAGATGAAACAATATGCTCCTAAACAACCAATGGATCAAAGAAGAAATGAAGAGAAATCAAAAAATATCTTAAGACAAATGAAAATGAAAATAAAACATATCCACGCTTATGGCATGCAGCAAAAGCAATTCCAAGCCAGACATTCACAGTGATAAGTGCCTACATTACGAAACAAAAAAGATCTTAAACAGCCTAACTTTATATGTTAAGGAACTAGAAAATTAAAAACTAAGCCCAAAGTTAGTAATAGGAAGGCAATAACAAAGATCAGAACAAAAATGAATGAAATAGAGACGAGAAAGACGATAGAAAAGATCAATGAAACCAAAGGTAGTTTTTTGAAACAACGAATGAAACAGACAAACCTTTAGTTCAATTTTTCCAAGAAAAGAAAAAGAAGAGTCAAAAAAAAAAAAAAAAGATAAAATAGGAAATAAAAGAGGTATTACAACTAATACCATGGAAATGCAAAGGATCATAACACACTAGTATATATAATTGTATGCCAACAAATTAGACAACCTAGAAAAAATGGATAAATTCCTAGAAACTTACAACCTACCAATACTGAATCATTAAGAAACAGAAAATCTAAACAGATCAATTACTAGTAAGGAGATTCTATCAGTATCCAAAAAACCCCCCAACATAACAAAATTCCAAGCTTTTGTTCACTGGCTTTACTAATGAATTTGACCAAAAACTTAAAGAAAAATTTATACCAATCCTTCACAAACTCTTCCCAATATATATAAGAGGAAGAAAAACACATTTATTTTATGACGTCAACTTTAGCCTGATACCAAAACCAGTCAAGGACTCTACAAGCAAATTACAGGCAATATCCCTGATGAACAAAGAGCAAAAATCCTCAACAAAATATTAGCAAACCAAATTCAGCAGTATATTGAAAGTATCATAATACCATGGTCAAGTGGGATTTATCCTGATGATGCAAAAATGGTTTGACATTCACAAACTGATATCATATACTACATTAACAAAATAAAGCATAAAGATGATATGATCTCAAGAAGTACAGAAGAAGCAAATATTTTTCTTTTTTCAAATGAAAACTTCAATATCCATTTATGATAAGAGCTCTCAACAAAGTGAATATACAGGGACGTTACTGTTGGTTTGTAGCCATAGGAGTTTTCCAGGTAAAATTCAAAACAATCTTCCATTCATAGAGGGAAAGGAGAAATAAGGAAAGAGACAAGATTGTTGGCTGAAGCTTTAATAAGCAAGGGAACTTACATACTGTGCTTGTCTTGGACAGTCACAAGATGAGTTGATCTCCACACCTGCATGCCAGGACTCAAAAAGTTTATATTCAGGCCTTCAAGGAGTTTAGTCACGTATACAGCCCAGATGTTCTCAACAACACATTATTGTCTCAAGGCTCCATTCTTTAAATGGATCTTAGTGTAGAAACAATTGACAGTGTACGTTTCAAGGATGGGGGAAGAGAGGAGCCTCCAATTGCCTAGATCCAGTCCACAGGTCAGCCACAGTCATCTTCTCAACAACCATCTCCAATACTTAACTCAATGTATTAAAGGTCATATATGACAAGCCCACAGTTAACTCAAATGGTGATAAGCTGAAAAGTTTTCCTCTAAGACCAGGAACTGGACAAGAATGCCCATTCTCACCACTTTTATTCAACATAATATTGAAAGTCCTAACCAGGGCAATTATGCAAGAAAAAGAAAAAAAGACATCTAAAATGGAAAGGAAGAAGTAAAGCTGATAGAATATTATATATAGAAAACCCTAATGACTCCACCAAAAAAATTTTTTTACGAATTCAGGAAAGCTGCAAGATCCTACAGTTCAGTTCAATTCAGTTGCTCAGTCATGTCCAACTCTTTGCTACCCTATGGACTGCAGCACACCAGGCTTCCTTGTCCATCACCAACTCCCGGAGCTTGCTCAAACTCATGTCCATCAAGTCGGTGATGCCATCCAACCGCTTCATCCTCTGTCATCCCCTCCTCCTCCTGCCTTCAGTCTTTCCCAGCATCAGAGTCTTTTCCAATGAGTCAGTTCTTCGCATCAGGTGGCCAATGTATTGGAGCTTCTGCTTCAGCATTGTTCCTTCCAATAAATATTCAGTGTTGATTTCCTTTAGGATGGACTGGTTGGATCTCCTTGCAGTCCATGGGACTCTCAAGAGTCTTTTCCAGTACCACAGTTCAAAAGCATCAATTCTTCAGCGCTCAGCCTTCTTTATGGTCCAACTCTCACATCTGCACATGACTACTGGAAAAACCATAGCTTTGACTAGACAGACCTTTGTCAGCAAAGTGATGTCTCTGCTTTTCAATATGGTGTCTAAGTTAATGTCATAGCTTTTCTTCCAAGGAGCAAGCATCTTTTAATTTCATAGCTGCAGTCACTGTCTGCAGCGACTTTGGAGGCCAAGAAAATAAAATCTGTCACTGTTTCCATTGTTTCCCCATCCATTTGCCATGAAGTGATTGCCATGATCTTAGTTTTCTGAATGAAGTTTTAAGCCAGCTTTTCACTCTCCTCTTTCACATTCACCAAGAGACTCCTTAGTTCCTTTTCTCTTCCTACCATTAAAGTGGTATCATCTGCATATCTGAAGTTGTTGATATTTCTCCTTGCAATCTTTATTCTAACTTGTGAGTCATCCAGCCCAGCATCTTGCATGATATACTCTGCATATAAGTTAAATAAGCAGAGTGACAATATACAACCTTATTGTACTCCTTTCCCAATTTTGAATCAGTTTGTTGTTCCATGTCCAGTTCTAACTGTTGCTTCTTGATCCACATACAGGTTTCTCAGAAGACAGGTAAGGTGGTGTGGTATTCCCTTCATTTTAAGAATTTTCCACAGTTTGTTGTGAGCCACAGTCACAGGCTTTAGAGTAGTCAATGAAACAGATTTTTTTTGTGGAATTCCTTGCTTTTTCTATGATCCAGCAGATGTTGGCAATTTGATCTTTGGTTCCTCTGTCTTTTCTAAATCCAGCTTGTACCATCTGGAAGTTCTTGGTTCATGAACTGCTGAAGCTTAGCTTGAAGGATTTTGAGCATAACCTTGCTAGCATGTGAAATGAGTGCAGTTGTACAGTAGTTTGAACATTCTTTGCCATTACCTTTCTTTGGGATTGGAATGAAAACTAACCTTTTCCAGTCCTGTGGCCACTGCTGAGTTTTCCAAATTTGCTGGTATATTGAGTGCAGCACTTTTGCACCAGTACCTTTTAGGATTTTAAATAGCTCAGCTAGAATTCCATCACCTCCACCAGCTTTGTTCATAGTAATGCTTCCTAAGGTCCACTTGATGTCACACTCCAGGATGTCTGGCTCTAGGTGAGTGACCACACAATTGTGGTTATCTGGGTCATTAGAAAATCAATATACAAATACAGTTGCATTTCTACACACTAACAAGGAACTATCAAGGGAAAAGAAAAAAAGAAAATAACCCCACTCACAATTGTAATAAAGAGAAAAAATACCTAGGAATCAATTTAACCCAGGAGATGAAAGACATGTACACTGAAAACTATAAGACACTGATGAAAGAAACTGAAGAAGACACAAACAAAAAAAGGTAGACCATGCATTGTTATACCGTGCAGAGCAATCTACAGAATCAATGCAATCTCTGCTGAAGTGCTAATGGCATTTTTAAAACAGGACTAGAACAAACAATTCTAAAAGTATAGAATGACAAAAGACCACAAACAGCCAAAGCACTCTTGAGAAAGAAGGACATAGCTGGAGGTATCACACTTCTTGATTTCAAACTTTATTACAAAGATATAGTAATCGAAACAGTATAGTATTTGCATAAAATTAACACATAGACCAATGGGACAAAATTGAGGGCCCAGGCATAAGTCTATGTATACATGTTCAATTCATTTATGACAAAGTAGTCAAAAACACACAGTGTGGGGGAAATAGTCTCTTCAATAAATGGTTTTGAGAAAACCAGACAGCCACATGCCAAAGAATGAAACTGGACTACTCTCTTAACATCAAATACACAAAAACCAAGTCATTTGGATTAAAGACTTGAATGTAAGACCTGAAGCCAGAAAACACCTAGAAAAAAACAAAGCAGGTAAGCTCCGTGACATCAGTCTTGGCAACATTTTTTTTTTTTGGATTTCACACTAAAAGCAAAGGCAACAAAAACAAACATGTGGGACTACATCAAATTTAAAAATTTCTTGGGGTTATGTCAGCATTGTGACAGCATAAGATGCTCTTCCTTTCTTAAACAACTAATTATAAATCCATCCAGGAACAAAAGTACCTTGGTGGAGAGTGTGGGACACAGTATCTGTCATATGCCAAGGATCCAGGAGGACTCTCACACACTGGTGTATTCAAAAATAGATAGAACAATCATGGAAAAGGCTGTGGAGTGGGTAAACCTGCCTTACTTCCTCTCAGTGCAGTGGGGGAAAAAATATCTATAATATGCTGTCCCTGGTGGCTCAGACTGTAAAGAATCTTCCTGCAATATGGGAGACCTGGGTTCAATTCCTGGGATGGAAGAGCCTCTGGAGGAAGGCATGGCAACCCACTCCAGTATGCTTGCCTGGAGAATCCAATGGACAGAGGAGCCTGGCAGGCTACAGTCCATGGGGTTGCAAAGAGTCAGACACGACTGAGCGACTAAGCACAGCACAGGGAAAATTTCCACAGGCAAAAGAATTCATAGAATTCCAGTCTGCCTGAGGAGAGATTCCAGCACACTATTGGAGTGGGTCACATGGATCACAGCCTTATCATGGTGAAGGGGCTTGCACAACTCAATGAATCTATGGGCCATGCCCTGCAGGGCCACCAAAGATAGACAGGTCATAGTGAAGAGTTCTGACAAAACGTGGCCCCCTGGAGGAGGAAATGGCAAACCACTCCAGTATTCTTGCTACAAGAACCCCATGAACCCTATGAAAGGCAGAAAGATATGACACTGGAAGACGAGCCCCACAGGCCAGTAGGTGTCTAATATGAGACTGGGGAAGAATGGAGGGCAATTACTAATAGCTCCAGAAAGAATGAAGTGGTCGGGCCAAAGCAAAAATGACGCTCAGTTGTGGATGTGTCTGGTGGTGAAAGTAAAGTCCAATGCTGTAAAGAACAACACTGCATAGGAACCTGAAATGTTTGGTCCATGAATCAAGGACTTGGATGAGGTCAAGCAGGAAAAGGCAAGATTGAAAATAAAAATATTAGGAATCAGTGAACTTAAATGGACAGGACTGGGTGAATTTAATTCAGATAACCATTATATCTATTCCTGTGGGCAAAAATCCCTTAGCAGAAATGGAGTAACCCTCATAGTCAACAAAAGAATCCAAAATACAGTACTTGGGTGCAACCTCAAAACAACAGAATGATCTTGGTTCATTTCCAAGGAAAACCATTCAACATCACAGTAAACCAAGTCTATGCCCCAACCACTGATGCTGAAGCAACTGAAGTTGACTGGTTCTATGAAGACCTAGAAGACCTTCTAGAACTAACACCAAAATAAAGATGTCCTTCTCATCATAGGGGATTGGATTGCAAAAGTAATAAGTCAAGAAATACCTGGAATAACAGGCAGGTTGGCATAGGAGTACAAAATGAAGTAGGGAAAAGGCTAACAGAGATTTGTCAAGAGAACGTGCTGGTCATAGCAAACACCCTTTTCCAACAACCCAAGAGATGACTCTACACACAGACATCACCAGATGGTCAATACCAAAATCAGACTATGTTCTTTGCAGCCAAAGATGGAGAAGCTCTATACTTTCAGGAAAAACAAGACCTGGAGCTGATTGTGGCTCAGATCATGAGCTCCTTATTGCAAAATTCAGGTTTAAATTGAAGTAGGGAAAACCACTAGGCCATTCAAGTATGACCTAAATCAAATCCTTCATGATTATACAATGGAGATTATGAATAGATTCGAGGGATTAGATCTGGTAGACAGAGTGCCTGAAGAACTATGGACAGAAGTTTGTAACATTATACAGGAGGCAGTGACCAAAACCATCCCAAAGAAATGCAAGAAGGCAAGGTGGTTGTCTGAGGACACTGTACAAATAGCAGGGGAAAGAAGAGAAGTGAAAGGTAAGGGAGAAAGGGAAAGATATACCCAGGTGAATTCAGAGTTCCAGAGAAGAGCAAGGAGAAATAAGAAGGCCTCCTTAAGTGAACAATGCAAAGAAATGGAGAATAAGAGAATGGGAACGACTAGAGATCTCTTCAATAAAATTGAAAGGGAACATTTCATGCAAGAATGCATACGATAAAGAACAGAAATGGTAAGGACCAAATCAAAGAGAAGAATAAGAGATTAAAAAGAGGTTGCAAGTATATACTGTTCAGTTCAGTTCAGTCGCTCAGTCGTGTTCGACTCTTTGCAACCCCATGAATTGCAGCACGCCAGGCCTCCCTGTCCATCACCATCTCCCTGAGTTCACTCAAACTCACGTCCATCGAGTCAGTGATGCCATCCAGCCACCTCATCCTCTGTTGTTCCCTTTTCCTCCTGCCCCCAATCCCTCCCAGCATCAGAGTCTTTTCCAATGAGTCAACTCTTCACATGAGGTGGCCAAAGTACTGGAGTTTCAGCTTTAGCATCAGTTCTTCCAAAGAACACCCAGGGCTGATTTCCTTCAGAAAGGACTGGTTGGATCTCCTTGCAGTCCAAGGGACTTGCCAGAGTCTTCTCCAACACCACAGTTCAAAAGCATCAATTCTTCGGTGTTCAGCTTTCTTCACAGTCCAACTCTCGCATCTATACATGACCACTGGAAAAACCACAGCCTTGACTAGATGGACCTTTGTTGGCAAAGTAATGTCTCTGCTTTTCAATATGCTATCTAGGTTGGTCATAACTTTTCTTCCAAGAGGATCTATAAAAAAAAAAAAACTCTTAATGACCTGAATAACCACAGCCAGACATGCTGGAGTGTGATGTGGGCCTTACAAACATTACTATGAACAATGCTAGTGGAGGTGATGGAATTCCAGCTGACCTATTTAAAATCCTAACAGATGCTGCTAAAAAAGGGCTGCACTCAATAGGCCAAAAAATTTGGAAAACTCAGCAGTGGCCACAGGATTGGAAAAGCTCCATTTTCATTCCAATCCCAAAGAAGGGAAATTCCAAAGAATGTTCAAACTATTGTACAGTTGTACTCATTTCACATGCTAGCAAGGTTATACTTAAAATCCTTCAAGCTAGGCTTCAACAGTATGTGAACCAAGAACTTCCAAATGTACAAGGTGGATTTAGAAAAGGGAGAGGAACCAGAGATCAAATTGCCAACATCTGCTGGATCATATAAAAAGCAAGGGAATTCCACAAAAACATCTATTTCTGCTTCATTGACCATGTTAAAGCCTTTACTATATGGTTCACAACAAACTGTGGAAAATTCCTAAAATAGATGGGAATACCAGACCACCTTACCTGTCTCCTGAGAAACCTGTATGCATGTCAAGAAGCAACAGAACCAGACATGGAACAACAGACTGGTTCAAAATTGGGAAAGGAGTATAACAAGGATGTATATTGTTACCCTGCTTAAGTTATATGCAGAGTACATCATGTGAAATGCCAGTCTGGATGAATCACAACCTGAAATAAAGATTGCAAGGAGAAATACCAACAACCTCACATATACAGATCATATCACGCTAATGGCAGAAAGTAAAGAGGAACTAAAGAGCCTCTTGATGAAGGTGAAAGAGAAGACTGAAAAAGCTGGCTTAAAACTCAATATGAAAAAAGAAAACTAAAATTATGGCATCTGGTCCTATCACTTCATGGCAAACAGAAGGGGAAAAAGTGGAAGCAGTGACTGATTTTATTATCTTGGGCTCCAAACTCACTGTTGATGGTGACAGCAGCCAAGAAATTAAAAGATGCTTGCTCCTTGAAAGAAAAGCTATGACAAAACTAGACAGTATATTAAAAAGCAGAGACATCATTTTGCCAACAAAGGTCTGGTTTTTCTAGTGAAAGTGAAGTCGCTCAGTCATGTCCAACTCTTTGTGACCCCATGGACTGTAGTATACCACACGCCTCCATCCATGGGATTTTCCAGGCAAGAGTACTGGAGTAAGTTACCATTTCCTTCTCCAGAGGATGTTCTCAACCCAGGGATCGATCCCAGGTCTCCCGCATTGTAGGCAGACGCTTTACCATCTGAGCCACCAGGGAAATCATGTACAAATGTGAGTTGGGCCATAAAGAAAGCTGAGCACTGAGGAATTGATGCTTTACAATTGTGGTGCTGCAGAACACTCTTGAGAGTCCCTTGGACTATAAGTAGGTCAAACCAGTCAATCCTAAACAAAATCAACCCTGAATGTTCACTGGAAGGACTGATGCTGAAGCTGAAGCTCCAATACTTTGGCTACCTGATATGAAGAGCCAACTCATTGGAAAATACCCTGATTCTGGGAAAAATCAAAGGCAAAAGGAGAAGGGGGTGGCAGAGGATGAGATGATTAGATAACATCAGCGACTCAATGGACATGAATTTGAGCAAACTCTGGGAGATAACGGAGGACAGAGGACTCTGGCACAGGGTTGTAGCCCACGGGGTCCCAAAGAGTCAGAAAAGACTTAGCAACTGAACAACCACAGCTGGAGTGTGAAGGTTACAAATGTGAACATAATGGAGAGGAGAAGCACCTCTGCCAAACCTTCCTCCTCAACAGCAACACCATATAGGGATAACTGTCTGGCAATAATGGAGACCTCTCCTCTGATGGAGGTGCAAAGTGGTCAGTGCATGCTCAGCTATCTCAGTTGTGTGGGTCATGGATGGAGAAACCCTTTTCTCTCCAGTAATAGAGTTCTGAGGTGGGACCTCCATAACTGGAGGGAGTAAGGACAAAGTTTAAGAAACTGAGAAGAATGTCAAGGGGACATAGTTCCTCCTTCTGCTTCAGAACTTCAGCATGAAGTCCACCTGTAAGCTCTGGGAGTACCCCAACCTGAAGATCTCCCCACTGGGTCCATGGTGTTCCCAACACCCTAAGTGCTAAGCCTATGCCTCCACCCACTCTGTTGTCAGATGCTTGTGCATCCTCCCATGTGAGGCCACGAGAGTAGGTCCAGTAATTGGACTGCTCTCAGAAAAGCAGACAAGGGTCTGTGGGCTAGTGAGAAAACAAGCTAGAGTTACAGTACCTTCTCCTGGAAAACAAGAGAGGTTTTCTGCAGGCAGCCTGGGGAAACATAAGAATTCTGCCACAAGAGGGAGCAAGGACAGCGGGGCAAGCCTACCCATTCAAAAGCAGAGGAAACACCAGGCATACCACCACCAATGAACAGTACCCCATCTGAAGGCAACCAATACAGACTTGAGGAGGTGTCTGCTACTTCAAACCTGAAAACAGCAAGGAACATAAAATAAAAGAAATGTTTTATCCCCCAAGATATCAATCATTCTGCAACAACAAAGCTCAAAGGAACAAACATCATAATCTAGCTGATAAAGAATTCCAAACAGCTGTTTTGAAGCAATTCAATGAGCTACAAGAAATCTCATAATGACAACTCAGTAAAGTCTGAAAAAAAAAAAAGTGGATCACAATGAGTTCTTTACCAAAGAGAGAGAAATGTTTAAAAAGGAACCAAACAGAAATTGTGGAGTTGCATAATTTAGTGAATGAGATACAAAATGCAGTAGAGAGCATCTGCAGTAAAGCAGATGGAAGACAGAATAAGTGACTCAGAGGATAAATAAGTTTGAAATAATACAAAACAGAAAAAAGAATAGTACACATTGAAAAAAGCCTGCATAATCTATGGGAATCTGTCAAAAAAATCAGAATAATTGGGGTTCCAGAAGAAGAGAGGAAATAGTGTATAGATAGCTTCCTTAAAAAACAGTGGCTGAGAACTCGGAAACCTGGCAACACACAAGTTCATAAAGCTAATAAATCACCCTGTTACCTCAACGCCAAAGACTTTCTCCAAGACACATCTTAATGAAACTATCAATAAAGAACCCTAATGGCAGTCAGGGGTGGGGTGGGGTAGGGAAAGTAGTAATGCACAAAGAAGTCCCCTTTGGGTTATCAACAAATCTCTCAGCAGAAATTTTACAAGCCAGGAGAGAATGAAATAATATATTCAAAGTGTTGAAAGAAAAAATACCAGTCAAAAATCCTCTATTTGGCAAAGTTATTCCTTAGATATGAAGAAGAAATAGATTTTCTCATACAAACAAAAGCTGATAGAGTTACTGCTAGACCTGCTGTGCAGGAAATGGTATAGGAGTTCTTCAGACTGAAATGAAATGACTACAGTAATCAGTAACATTAAAATAAAAAAGAAGAAAATACATGGGGAAAGGTGAATATACAGATTTAGAAAATTCTAATTCTATAATAGGATGATGAACCATTTAAACTAAAATGTTAACAGCTTAACTATAAGTTAAAGAGTATCAAAAATATACTATACCTGGTTAGTGAATATATGATGTAAAACGAGGCAACTATGACATCAAAAATATAAAGGGAGAGAGTAAAAGGGTGTATCATTTTTGTAGGTGATCAAAGACAAATTGCTGTCATTAGAAAATGGCTGTTTTATCTAGAAGATCTGTTATGTAAGCCTCATAATAACCACACAACAAAAATCTAGAGTAGATTCACAACAGGAGAAAGGATTTGTGGGGAGGGGAACAAAGCATACCATCATAAAAAATCAGCAACTTACAAACATAGGCAGAAACAGCAGGAAAAAAAAAGAAATACAAAGCAACCAGAATGCAATCAATAAAGTACCACTATTAAATCCTTACATATTAATAATTATTCTAAATAGAAGTGAAACTGAATTCACCTCAAAAGACACATATGGCTAGGTGGATCAAAAAAAAAAAAAAGAAAGACCCAACTATGTACCACCTACAAGAGCTACTCACTTCAGTTTTAAGGACATGTATATGTTCTAAGGAGAAGGAAATGGCAACCCACTCCAGTGTTCTTGCCTGGAGGATCCCAGAGATGGGGGAGCCTGGTGGGCTGCCTTCTATGGGATCGCACAGAGTCGGACACGACTGAATCAACTTAGCAGCAGCAGCAGCAGTAGCAGCAGCATATGTTCCAAGTATATAGGAATGAATGAAGATATTCCATGCAAGTGGAAACCAAGAAAAAGAAGGATTACTATATTTATATCAAACAAAACAGACTTTTATTCAAAAGTTTAAAAAGACAAAAAGGTCACTATACAATGATAAAGGGATCAATTCATCAAAATGATATATTTTTAAAATATATATATATACCTGAAATGGGAGCAAACAAATATATTAAGCAAATATTAACAATCTAAAGAGAGCAATCGTAGGCTACTTCAATACCCTCGCTTTTAGCAATGAATAGATCACTCAAAAAATATAAAAACCCAACAAGGACTTGCTGGGTGGTCCAGGGGTTAAGAATCCACCAGCCAATGCAGAAGATAAGGGTTCAATTCCTGGTGCAGGAAGATTCCATATTTCGGGGGGTACCTAAGGCATGCACCACAACTACTGAAGCCCACTGTGCCCTGGAGCCCACACTCCACAAGAGAAGCCAGCACGTTGAGAAGCTCGTGTGCTGCAACTAGAGAAAGCCCCAGTGCAGCCAAAAAATAACCCAAAAATGAACCAAGAAAGAGAACCAACGAGGAGGACTTGAGCCATATGTTAGACCAAATAAACCTAATAGACATATATACAACATCCCATCTAACAAGAGCAGAACACACTTTCTCAAGTGTACCCAGAATATTCACCAGTACAGATCACGTGACAGACACAAAAAAGTTTCAGCAAATTTAAGAGGATGGAAATCATACCAAGTATATTTTCTGACCACAATGGTATGAAACAAGAAATCAGCAAGAAGAAAGCTAGAGAATCTACTCCTTATCTTGTTAACAAATCCTTTGAACCTGACTCAAAAGTAAAAACTCTTGGCAAAACAACAGCCTTACCTAATTTAGGTCCCATTGAGCTGCACACACCCTGGGCCCTGTCCTGCCAGGGCACAGAAGTTCATTCACAGTCCCATCTACGGGCTGAGCATAGTACCCGGTCCCAGCGACATAGTAAGTATGACCAGAGAAATCAGGAAACTGCAGAGTCCACCTTACAGCCTGGCTAGGGTAGGGGGCCAAGCCAGCAGTCCTAGCCAGCTGCTCTCAGCCACCTCGTACCACTTCGGAGTTCAGGCACAAGCCCCAACCAAGAGGAGCCCCAGAGAGTAATTCCCCACCTACTGAAGGATGTTACTAGCAGACACGTCCAGCTACTGAAACTCAGCCGACTGCTGGGCCAAAATGAACCTGTTAAGTCTGGAAGAGGAGACCACTTACTCAAATACACAGATACCAACATAAGGAAACAAGGATCACGAAAAATTAGGGAAACATGTCACCAAGAAAAACTCATAAATCTCCAATAACTGACCCTGAAGAAATGGACATCTGTGAACTGTCAGATAAAGAATTCAGAGTACTACTCTTCATAAAAATTTTTTATTTTACTAATTTAAGAAAAAATATTTGGCCACACACACAGCATGTGGGATCTTAGTTCCCCAGCCAGGGATGGAACCTGTGCCTCCTGCAGTGGCAAGCAAAGAATCTTAACCACCCGTGCTAGGGATACTCTTAAAAGTAATACCCTTAAAAGAAGTTTAGTGAACTGCAGGAACACACAGACAACTAAAGAAAATTGGGAAAAACATGCATGAACAAAAGAAGGTTGACAAAGAAATAGAAGCCATAAAAAATTGAAATCCAATAGTTGAAAAATAGAAAGCTTCAAAAGCAGACTCAACCATACTTCCCTAGTGATCCAGTGGTTAAGAATCCACCTTCCAGGCAGGGGACATGGGTCTGATCCCTGGGAAGATTCCACATGCTGTGGGGCAACTAAACCTGTGCTCTACAGCCCGAGAGCCACAACTATCGAGCCCATGGGCTGCAGCCGCTGCAGCCCACTGCACCCTAAGCCTGCTCACTATACCAAAAGAAGCCAGCGCAATGAGGAGCCCGTGTACTGCAACTAGAGTTTCTTGCAACAACTGGAGAAAGCCTGTTTGCAGCAACAAAGACCCAGCACAGCCAGGAATAAATATTTTTTTTAAAAACTTAAAAAAAAAAAAAGTACACTCAACTACGTGTAGGTGAGAATTAATAACCTAGAAGACAAGGATATTTGAAATTACCAATCAGAGGGGCAAAACAAAAAAGAATGAAGAGTAAAGAGAAAAAGGGGGATGGGATAAACTGGGATAAATGGGACTGACACATATACACTGGGGTTCCCTAGTGGCTCAGTTGGTAAAGAATCTGCCTGCAACGAAGGAGACTTGGGTTCAATTCCTGGGTTGGAAAGATCCCCTGGAGAAGGAAATGGCAACCCACTCCAGTACTTTTGCCTGAAGAATTCTATGGACAGAGAAGCCAGGCAGGCTACAGTCCATGGGATCACAAAGAATTGGACACAACTGTGGAACTTCCTTTTTTTATATACACGCCTATGTATAAAATAGATAACTAAGGAGAACATACTATAGCACAGGAGCTCTACTGAATGTTCAGTTCAGTTGCTCAGTCATGTCCAACTCTTTGTGACCCCATGGACTGCAGCACACCAGGCCTCCCTGTCCATCACCAACTCACCAAGCTTACTTAAACTCATATCCATTAAGTCGGTGATGCCATCCAACCATCTCATCCTCTGTTGTCCCCTTCTCCTCCTGCCTTCTTATCTTTCCCAGCATTAGGGTCTTTTCAAATCAGTCAGCTCTTCATATCAGGTGGCCAAAGTTTTGGAGTTTCAGCTTCAACATCAGTCCTTCCAATGAACATTCAGGACTGATTTCCTTTAGGATGGACTGATTGGATCTCCTTGCAGTCCAAGGGACTCGCAAGAGTCTTCTCCAACACCACAGTTCAAAAGCATCAGTTCTTTGGCACTCAGCTTTCTTTATAATCCGACTCTCTCATCCATACATGACTACTGGAAAAACCATAGCTTTGACTAGACAGACCTTTATTGGCAAAGTAATGTCTCTGCTTTTTAATATGCTGTCAAGATTAGTCATAGTTTTTCTTCCAAGGAGCAAGCATCTTTTAATTTCATGGCTACAGTCACCATCTGCAGTGATTCTGGAGCCCCAAAAAATAAAGTCAGCCACTGTTTCTACTGTTTCCCCATTTATTTGCCATGAACTGATGAGACCAGATGCCATGATCTTAGTTTTCTGAATGCTGAGTTTCAAGCCAACTTTTTCACTCTCCTCTTTCACTTTCATCAAGAGGCTCTTTAGTTCTTTGCTTTCTGCCATAAGGGTAGTGTCATCTGCATATCTGAGGTTATTGATATTTCTCCTGGCAATCTTGATTCCAGCTTGTGCTTCTTCCAGCCCAGCATTTCTCATGATGTACTCTGCATATAAGTTAAATAAGCAGGGTGACAATATACAGCCTTGACATACTCCTTTCCCAATTTGGAACCAGTCTGATTCACGTCCAGTTCTAACTGTTGCTTCTTGACCTGCAAACAGATTTCTCAGGAGGCAGGTAAAGTGGTCTGGTATTCCCATCTCTTTCAGAATTTTCCACGGTTTATTGTGATCTACACAGTCAAAGGCTTTGGCATAGTCAATAAAGCAGAAGTAGATGTTTTTCTGGAACTCTCTTGCTTTTACGATGATCCAGTGGATGTTGGCAATTTGATCTCTGGTTCCTAGGCCTTTTCTCGGAGAAGGCAATGGCATCCCACTCCAGTACTCTTGCCTAGAAAATCCCATGGATGGAGGAGCCTGGTAGGCTGCAGTCCATGGGGTCGCTACCAGTCGGACGTGACTGAGCGACTTCACTTTCACTTTTCACTTTCATGCATTTGGAGAAGGAAATGGCAACCCACTCCAGTGTTCTTGCCTGGAGGATCCCAGAGATGGGGGAGCCTGGTGGGCTGCCTTCTATGGGATCGCACAGAGTCGGACACGACTGAATCAACTTAGCAGCAGCAGCAGCAGTAGCAGCAGCATATGTTCCAAGTATATAGGAATGAATGAAGATATTCCATGCAAGTGGAAACCAAGAAAAAGAAGGATTACTATATTTATATCAAACAAAACAGACTTTTATTCAAAAGTTTAAAAAGACAAAAAGGTCACTATACAATGATAAAGGGATCAATTCATCAAAATGATATATTTTTAAAATATATATATATACCTGAAATGGGAGCAAACAAATATATTAAGCAAATATTAACAATCTAAAGAGAGCAATCGTAGGCTACTTCAATACCCTCGCTTTTAGCAATGAATAGATCACTCAAAAAATATAAAAACCCAACAAGGACTTGCTGGGTGGTCCAGGGGTTAAGAATCCACCAGCCAATGCAGAAGATAAGGGTTCAATTCCTGGTGCAGGAAGATTCCATATTTCGGGGGGTACCTAAGGCATGCACCACAACTACTGAAGCCCACTGTGCCCTGGAGCCCACACTCCACAAGAGAAGCCAGCACGTTGAGAAGCTCGTGTGCTGCAACTAGAGAAAGCCCCAGTGCAGCCAAAAAATAACCCAAAAATGAACCAAGAAAGAGAACCAACGAGGAGGACTTGAGCCATATGTTAGACCAAATAAACCTAATAGACATATATACAACATCCCATCTAACAAGAGCAGAACACACTTTCTCAAGTGTACCCAGAATATTCACCAGTACAGATCACGTGACAGACACAAAAAAGTTTCAGCAAATTTAAGAGGATGGAAATCATACCAAGTATATTTTCTGACCACAATGGTATGAAACAAGAAATCAACAAGAAGAAAGCTAGAGAATCTACTCCTTATCTTGTTAACAAATCCTTTGAACCTGACTCAAAAGTAAAAACTCTTGGCAAAACAACAGCCTTACCTAATTTAGGTCCCATTGAGCTGCACACACCCTGGGCCCTGTCCTGCCAGGGCACAGAAGTTCATTCACAGTCCCATCTACGGGCTGAGCATAGTACCCGGTCCCAGCGACATAGTAAGTATGACCAGAGAAATCAGGAAACTGCAGAGTCCACCTTACAGCCTGGCTAGGGTAGGGGGCCAAGCCAGCAGTCCTAGCCAGCTGCTCTCAGCCACCTCGTACCACTTCGGAGTTCAGGCACAAGCCCCAACCAAGAGGAGCCCCAGAGAGTAATTCCCCACCTACTGAAGGATGTTACTAGCAGACACGTCCAGCTACTGAAACTCAGCCGACTGCTGGGCCAAAATGAACCTGTTAAGTCTGGAAGAGGAGACCACTTACTCAAATACACAGATACCAACATAAGGAAACAAGGATCACGAAAAATTAGGGAAACATGTCACCAAGAAAAACTCATAAATCTCCAATAACTGACCCTGAAGAAATGGACATCTGTGAACTGTCAGATAAAGAATTCAGAGTACTACTCTTCATAAAAATTTTTTATTTTACTAATTTAAGAAAAAATATTTGGCCACACACACAGCATGTGGGATCTTAGTTCCCCAGCCAGGGATGGAACCTGTGCCTCCTGCAGTGGCAAGCAAAGAATCTTAACCACCCGTGCTAGGGATACTCTTAAAAGTAATACCCTTAAAAGAAGTTTAGTGAACTGCAGGAACACACAGACAACTAAAGAAAATTGGGAAAAACATGCATGAACAAAAGAAGGTTGACAAAGAAATAGAAGCCATAAAAAATTGAAATCCAATAGTTGAAAAATAGAAAGCTTCAAAAGCAGACTCAACCATACTTCCCTAGTGATCCAGTGGTTAAGAATCCACCTTCCAGGCAGGGGACATGGGTCTGATCCCTGGGAAGATTCCACATGCTGTGGGGCAACTAAACCTGTGCTCTACAGCCCGAGAGCCACAACTATCGAGCCCATGGGCTGCAGCCGCTGCAGCCCACTGCACCCTAAGCCTGCTCACTATACCAAAAGAAGCCAGCGCAATGAGGAGCCCGTGTACTGCAACTAGAGTTTCTTGCAACAACTGGAGAAAGCCTGTTTGCAGCAACAAAGACCCAGCACAGCCAGGAATAAATATTTTTTTTAAAAACTTAAAAAAAAAAAAGTACACTCAACTACGTGTAGGTGAGAATTAATAACCTAGAAGACAAGGATATTTGAAATTACCAATCAGAGGGGCAAAACAAAAAAGAATGAAGAGTAAAGAGAAAAAGGGGGATGGGATAAACTGGGATAAATGGGACTGACACATATACACTGGGGTTCCCTAGTGGCTCAGTTGGTAAAGAATCTGCCTGCAACGAAGGAGACTTGGGTTCAATTCCTGGGTTGGAAAGATCCCCTGGAGAAGGAAATGGCAACCCACTCCAGTACTTTTGCCTGAAGAATTCTATGGACAGAGAAGCCAGGCAGGCTACAGTCCATGGGATCACAAAGAATTGGACACAACTGTGGAACTTCCTTTTTTTATATACACGCCTATGTATAAAATAGATAACTAAGGAGAACATACTATAGCACAGGAGCTCTACTGAATGTTCAGTTCAGTTGCTCAGTCATGTCCAACTCTTTGTGACCCCATGGACTGCAGCACACCAGGCCTCCCTGTCCATCACCAACTCACCAAGCTTACTTAAACTCATATCCATTAAGTCGGTGATGCCATCCAACCATCTCATCCTCTGTTGTCCCCTTCTCCTCCTGCCTTCTTATCTTTCCCAGCATTAGGGTCTTTTCAAATCAGTCAGCTCTTCATATCAGGTGGCCAAAGTTTTGGAGTTTCAGCTTCAACATCAGTCCTTCCAATGAACATTCAGGACTGATTTCCTTTAGGATGGACTGATTGGATCTCCTTGCAGTCCAAGGGACTCGCAAGAGTCTTCTCCAACACCACAGTTCAAAAGCATCAGTTCTTTGGCACTCAGCTTTCTTTATAATCCGACTCTCTCATCCATACATGACTACTGGAAAAACCATAGCTTTGACTAGACAGACCTTTATTGGCAAAGTAATGTCTCTGCTTTTTAATATGCTGTCAAGATTAGTCATAGTTTTTCTTCCAAGGAGCAAGCATCTTTTAATTTCATGGCTACAGTCACCATCTGCAGTGATTCTGGAGCCCCAAAAAATAAAGTCAGCCACTGTTTCTACTGTTTCCCCATTTATTTGCCATGAACTGATGAGACCAGATGCCATGATCTTAGTTTTCTGAATGCTGAGTTTCAAGCCAACTTTTTCACTCTCCTCTTTCACTTTCATCAAGAGGCTCTTTAGTTCTTTGCTTTCTGCCATAAGGGTAGTGTCATCTGCATATCTGAGGTTATTGATATTTCTCCTGGCAATCTTGATTCCAGCTTGTGCTTCTTCCAGCCCAGCATTTCTCATGATGTACTCTGCATATAAGTTAAATAAGCAGGGTGACAATATACAGCCTTGACATACTCCTTTCCCAATTTGGAACCAGTCTGATTCACGTCCAGTTCTAACTGTTGCTTCTTGACCTGCAAACAGATTTCTCAGGAGGCAGGTAAAGTGGTCTGGTATTCCCATCTCTTTCAGAATTTTCCACGGTTTATTGTGATCTACACAGTCAAAGGCTTTGGCATAGTCAATAAAGCAGAAGTAGATGTTTTTCTGGAACTCTCTTGCTTTTACGATGATCCAGTGGATGTTGGCAATTTGATCTCTGGTTCCTAGGCCTTTTCTCGGAGAAGGCAATGGCATCCCACTCCAGTACTCTTGCCTAGAAAATCCCATGGATGGAGGAGCCTGGTAGGCTGCAGTCCATGGGGTCGCTACCAGTCGGACGTGACTGAGCGACTTCACTTTCACTTTTCACTTTCATGCATTTGGAGAAGGAAATGGCAACCCACTCCAGTGTTCTTGCCTGGAGGATCCCAGAGATGGGGGAGCCTGGTGGGCTGCCTTCTATGGGATCGCACAGAGTCGGACACGACTGAATCAACTTAGCAGCAGCAGCAGCAGTAGCAGCAGCATATGTTCCAAGTATATAGGAATGAATGAAGATATTCCATGCAAGTGGAAACCAAGAAAAAGAAGGATTACTATATTTATATCAAACAAAACAGACTTTTATTCAAAAGTTTAAAAAGACAAAAAGGTCACTATACAATGATAAAGGGATCAATTCATCAAAATGATATATTTTTAAAATATATATATATACCTGAAATGGGAGCAAACAAATATATTAAGCAAATATTAACAATCTAAAGAGAGCAATCGTAGGCTACTTCAATACCCTCGCTTTTAGCAATGAATAGATCACTCAAAAAATATAAAAACCCAACAAGGACTTGCTGGGTGGTCCAGGGGTTAAGAATCCACCAGCCAATGCAGAAGATAAGGGTTCAATTCCTGGTGCAGGAAGATTCCATATTTCGGGGGGTACCTAAGGCATGCACCACAACTACTGAAGCCCACTGTGCCCTGGAGCCCACACTCCACAAGAGAAGCCAGCACGTTGAGAAGCTCGTGTGCTGCAACTAGAGAAAGCCCCAGTGCAGCCAAAAAATAACCCAAAAATGAACCAAGAAAGAGAACCAACGAGGAGGACTTGAGCCATATGTTAGACCAAATAAACCTAATAGACATATATACAACATCCCATCTAACAAGAGCAGAACACACTTTCTCAAGTGTACCCAGAATATTCACCAGTACAGATCACGTGACAGACACAAAAAAGTTTCAGCAAATTTAAGAGGATGGAAATCATACCAAGTATATTTTCTGACCACAATGGTATGAAACAAGAAATCAACAAGAAGAAAGCTAGAGAATCTACTCCTTATCTTGTTAACAAATCCTTTGAACCTGACTCAAAAGTAAAAACTCTTGGCAAAACAACAGCCTTACCTAATTTAGGTCCCATTGAGCTGCACACACCCTGGGCCCTGTCCTGCCAGGGCACAGAAGTTCATTCACAGTCCCATCTACGGGCTGAGCATAGTACCCGGTCCCAGCGACATAGTAAGTATGACCAGAGAAATCAGGAAACTGCAGAGTCCACCTTACAGCCTGGCTAGGGTAGGGGGCCAAGCCAGCAGTCCTAGCCAGCTGCTCTCAGCCACCTCGTACCACTTCGGAGTTCAGGCACAAGCCCCAACCAAGAGGAGCCCCAGAGAGTAATTCCCCACCTACTGAAGGATGTTACTAGCAGACACGTCCAGCTACTGAAACTCAGCCGACTGCTGGGCCAAAATGAACCTGTTAAGTCTGGAAGAGGAGACCACTTACTCAAATACACAGATACCAACATAAGGAAACAAGGATCACGAAAAATTAGGGAAACATGTCACCAAGAAAAACTCATAAATCTCCAATAACTGACCCTGAAGAAATGGACATCTGTGAACTGTCAGATAAAGAATTCAGAGTACTACTCTTCATAAAAATTTTTTATTTTACTAATTTAAGAAAAAATATTTGGCCACACACACAGCATGTGGGATCTTAGTTCCCCAGCCAGGGATGGAACCTGTGCCTCCTGCAGTGGCAAGCAAAGAATCTTAACCACCCGTGCTAGGGATACTCTTAAAAGTAATACCCTTAAAAGAAGTTTAGTGAACTGCAGGAACACACAGACAACTAAAGAAAATTGGGAAAAACATGCATGAACAAAAGAAGGTTGACAAAGAAATAGAAGCCATAAAAAATTGAAATCCAATAGTTGAAAAATAGAAAGCTTCAAAAGCAGACTCAACCATACTTCCCTAGTGATCCAGTGGTTAAGAATCCACCTTCCAGGCAGGGGACATGGGTCTGATCCCTGGGAAGATTCCACATGCTGTGGGGCAACTAAACCTGTGCTCTACAGCCCGAGAGCCACAACTATCGAGCCCATGGGCTGCAGCCGCTGCAGCCCACTGCACCCTAAGCCTGCTCACTATACCAAAAGAAGCCAGCGCAATGAGGAGCCCGTGTACTGCAACTAGAGTTTCTTGCAACAACTGGAGAAAGCCTGTTTGCAGCAACAAAGACCCAGCACAGCCAGGAATAAATATTTTTTTTAAAAACTTAAAAAAAAAAAAAGTACACTCAACTACGTGTAGGTGAGAATTAATAACCTAGAAGACAAGGATATTTGAAATTACCAATCAGAGGGGCAAAACAAAAAAGAATGAAGAGTAAAGAGAAAAAGGGGGATGGGATAAACTGGGATAAATGGGACTGACACATATACACTGGGGTTCCCTAGTGGCTCAGTTGGTAAAGAATCTGCCTGCAACGAAGGAGACTTGGGTTCAATTCCTGGGTTGGAAAGATCCCCTGGAGAAGGAAATGGCAACCCACTCCAGTACTTTTGCCTGAAGAATTCTATGGACAGAGAAGCCAGGCAGGCTACAGTCCATGGGATCACAAAGAATTGGACACAACTGTGGAACTTCCTTTTTTTATATACACGCCTATGTATAAAATAGATAACTAAGGAGAACATACTATAGCACAGGAGCTCTACTGAATGTTCAGTTCAGTTGCTCAGTCATGTCCAACTCTTTGTGACCCCATGGACTGCAGCACACCAGGCCTCCCTGTCCATCACCAACTCACCAAGCTTACTTAAACTCATATCCATTAAGTCGGTGATGCCATCCAACCATCTCATCCTCTGTTGTCCCCTTCTCCTCCTGCCTTCTTATCTTTCCCAGCATTAGGGTCTTTTCAAATCAGTCAGCTCTTCATATCAGGTGGCCAAAGTTTTGGAGTTTCAGCTTCAACATCAGTCCTTCCAATGAACATTCAGGACTGATTTCCTTTAGGATGGACTGATTGGATCTCCTTGCAGTCCAAGGGACTCGCAAGAGTCTTCTCCAACACCACAGTTCAAAAGCATCAGTTCTTTGGCACTCAGCTTTCTTTATAATCCGACTCTCTCATCCATACATGACTACTGGAAAAACCATAGCTTTGACTAGACAGACCTTTATTGGCAAAGTAATGTCTCTGCTTTTTAATATGCTGTCAAGATTAGTCATAGTTTTTCTTCCAAGGAGCAAGCATCTTTTAATTTCATGGCTACAGTCACCATCTGCAGTGATTCTGGAGCCCCAAAAAATAAAGTCAGCCACTGTTTCTACTGTTTCCCCATTTATTTGCCATGAACTGATGAGACCAGATGCCATGATCTTAGTTTTCTGAATGCTGAGTTTCAAGCCAACTTTTTCACTCTCCTCTTTCACTTTCATCAAGAGGCTCTTTAGTTCTTTGCTTTCTGCCATAAGGGTAGTGTCATCTGCATATCTGAGGTTATTGATATTTCTCCTGGCAATCTTGATTCCAGCTTGTGCTTCTTCCAGCCCAGCATTTCTCATGATGTACTCTGCATATAAGTTAAATAAGCAGGGTGACAATATACAGCCTTGACATACTCCTTTCCCAATTTGGAACCAGTCTGATTCACGTCCAGTTCTAACTGTTGCTTCTTGACCTGCAAACAGATTTCTCAGGAGGCAGGTAAAGTGGTCTGGTATTCCCATCTCTTTCAGAATTTTCCACGGTTTATTGTGATCTACACAGTCAAAGGCTTTGGCATAGTCAATAAAGCAGAAGTAGATGTTTTTCTGGAACTCTCTTGCTTTTACGATGATCCAGTGGATGTTGGCAATTTGATCTCTGGTTCCTAGGCCTTTTCTCGGAGAAGGCAATGGCATCCCACTCCAGTACTCTTGCCTAGAAAATCCCATGGATGGAGGAGCCTGGTAGGCTGCAGTCCATGGGGTCGCTACCAGTCGGACGTGACTGAGCGACTTCACTTTCACTTTTCACTTTCATGCATTTGGAGAAGGAAATGGCAACCCACTACAGTGTTCTTGCCTGGAGAATCCCAGGGACAGGGGAGCCTGGTGGGCTGCCGTCTATGGGGTCGCATAGAGTGGACACGACTGAAGTGACTTAGCAGCAGCAGGCCTTTTCTAAATCCAGCTTAAATATCTAAAGTTCACGGTTCATTTACTGTTGAAGCCTGGCTTGGAGAATTTTGAGCATTACTTTACTAGCATGTGAGATGAGTGCAATTGTGCAGTAGTTTGAGCATTCTTTGGCATTGCCATTCTTTAGGATTGGAATGAAAACTGACCTTTTCCAGTCCTGTGGCCACTGCTGAGTTTTCCAAATTTGCTGACATGTTCATGGTGACCTAAATGGGAAGGAAATCCAAAAAGGAGGGGATATGTGTATACATATGGCTGATTCACTTTGCTATACAGCAGAAACTAACATAACATTGTAAGGCAGCTATACTCCAATAAAAATTCTTTACAAAAAAAACCAATGGAAAACACTTTAAAAATAATAGTCATATTATGAGAATCTTAGAAGAACAAGAATGGGACAAGAAAGTATTTTTAAAGCAGTAACAAACTGCAGTAACTTCCCAAACCTGGGGAAAGAAATGAACATCCAAATCCATGAAGTCCAAAGGATCCCAAATAGATTGAACTTGAACTAGAACAGGGATGCACCAAGACACATTGTAATCAGGTTGTCAAAAGACAAAGATAAAGAACCTCTCTGGCAGCAGGATCAAGATGGCAGAGTAAGGGAACATGGAGCTCACCGGCCCCGCCCCAACAAATATATAAAAAATGCATCTACATGTAGAACAATTCTCTTGGAAAGCTAATTGGAAAGTGGCAGAACTCCTGTAGAACCAAGTCTACAAGAAAGATTCCTGCATAACTATATAGAATGGGGAAAAAAGCATTAGGTCGGGACACCTGGGAGGCACCTAAGAAGAAAAGAAAGATGAGATGGGTGGACTCTTACCCTGGGGAGTGAACACACAAACTATTCCTAGCCCTGGAATCCTACATGAAAGAGACAAGCCACCCGCTTGGAGAACCACTAGGACAAACAGAAGGGCTAGAGAAGCTGATGCTCTACTCATGAGGACGCATGGGTGCTGGCTTGGCAACCGTCAGGGCTGAGAGAGCTCTGCACTAGCAGCCGCCACCTCCTCATGCCCCCCAGTCCAAGTTGAACAAACATCCTGGCCCTTCTCACTCTACACCACAGCTTGGCATGGGATCTAGGGAAGCCACGTTCTTAAAAAAGACTTGATTGAGCAACACAGAGATGGCCAAGGGGCCTGGGGAGTACTCCAGGTGAGGCAGTGGTGGCCACTGTTGGTGAATAGTCAAATAGCACCACTGAGTTAGACCAGATCTCTGGCGGCAACACAGTCCAAGCCCGTGACCAACACACCACAATCTCCACTCCCAGCCAAGTGCACACTCCCACATTACTGCTTGCCACTGGATCTAGGGCTTCTAGGTCCTGGAAGAAGACTCAATCTAGGGACACAGGAGCAGCTGAGAAGCCTGGGGTGTGATCCAGGTGGGCAGCAGCAGCTTCTCTTGGCACTTGCTCAAATAGTGCCCCAAAAGCAGCCCAGAGCTTTGACACCAGTACAACCACTTCAATTCCTATAACCAGAAGCCCCAAACCCTGGCCCCAGTACAGCAAATGTTCTGGGCCTGCTCACTCTATACCATAGCCTTGCACTAGATTTTCGATGCTCACAACAGGGGAAAGGGTGTGGCTTTGGGCTGCATCTAAGTGGAACCACAGATGCCTATGCAGGCAGCACATCAGACCTCTTCAAGTACACCAGCCCTGCTGACTTCAGCACTCCTCTCTTTTGGGCTAAAGGCCCCAGTGTAGGGAGAAGGAATAACACACACTCAAAGAGAGCATAATCTGGATAACCTGACACCCCTCCCCAGACTCTAGCATCTGGGGAGCAGACCTCATCCCTGACAGGGCAGCAACAGCCATGCAGAGAAGGAAGGCCTGCCTCACATCCTGCATAGGCTTTAACTCTACCAACACCAACCACACCCCCTACCAAAGTGACCATGGTCAGCACACCTTGAGAAAAGACGTGGCTGGTGTCCACATCAAATCCAGCCTTCACACCAAATACTGGACACACAATTGAACCCAGGTCTCTGGCATTGCAGGCAGGTTCTTTACCAGCTGAGCCAGAAAGGAAGCCCCGATACAGGGATACGATACTCCCACATAAAAGCAGCCCTTAAGGCCACGAGTTGACTCACTGGAAAAGACTCTGATGCTGGGAGGGATTGGGGGCAGGAGGAGAAGGGGACGACAGAGGATGAGATGGCTGGATGGCATCATTGACTCGATGGACGTGAGTCTGAGTGAACTTCGGGAGTTGGGGACGAACAGGGAGGCCTGGCATGCTGCGATTCATGGGGTCGCAAAGAGTCAGACACAGTCAGCTGGACACAGTCAGCTCAATTCAGCCGACTGAGCAACTGAACTGAACTGAACTGAACTGAAGGGCAGGGGCTGGGTGTAGGAGATCAGGCTTTGAAAATCAGACCCAGGGAGAGGACTGGAGCAGGATGCACAGAAAGAGCCTGAAGTAGCTGGAGTCTGGTGTGACCACACCTGAGAGTGTATGCAGAGGAAGCCTGGGCCTCCTTAGAGGTCAGGCACAATTGGGTGAACAGTGTGCAAGGGGAGCAGTGGGACTCACCATTACAGCCTTTTTTCCTATGCAAGGCAAAAGAGATCCTAAATGATACAATAAAACAGTTAAACTTAATTGGTATTTTCAGGACATTACATAAAAAAAAAAAAAACACCCAGAACACACATTCTTTTCAAGCACACATGACATGGTCTCTAGGACTGACTACATACTAGGACATAAAATAAGACTCAATGTATTTAAGAGTATAGAAATTATCTCAAGCATCTTTTCTGACATATTGGCATGAAGCTAGAAATCAGACACAGAAAAAGAAATGAGGAAAAATAAAATTACTACATGGAGATTAAATAA
Source organism: Bos taurus (assembly GCF_002263795.3). Lineage (NCBI taxonomy): Eukaryota > Metazoa > Chordata > Mammalia > Artiodactyla > Bovidae > Bos > Bos taurus. Next base: position 45,194,187 of record NC_037335.1, read on the forward strand.
CATGCTATTAAAAAACCAATGACTCAACAATGAAATCAGAGGAAATTTAAAAATACCTTGATGGAGAAGGGAATGGTAACCCACTGCAATAGTATTGCCTGGGAAATCCCATAGACAGAAGCCTGGAAGGCTACTGTCCATGGTGTTGCAGAGTTGGACATGATTAAGCAAATAACACACACACTTTGTTATACTGGATGAGAGCCTGAGGTTTTTGAACTGGAAACTTCCTGAAATCTCTGTCTCCACACAATTATCATAAATGTAATAAAAGGATGCTCTTTGGTAAAAATAAAATAAAAATGCCTTGAGACAAATAGCAATGAAAACACAACCATACAAAATCCATGGAAGTCAATAAAAGCACTTATTAGAGAAAGTTCATAACAATACAGATTTTCTTCAAAAAATAAAAAAAAATCTCTTATAAACAACCTAACGTACAATTTTAAAAAATTAGAAAAGGAAGAACAAATAAAACCTAAAGTCAGCAGAAGAAGGAAAATAATAAAGATCAGAAAGTAAATAAATAAAATAGAGAATTTTTTTTTAATATAGAAAAAAATCAATAAAACCAAGAGCTAGTTCTTTAAAAGGGTTAACAATACTGACAAACCTCTGGCCAGGCTCACCAAGAAGGAAAGAGCGAGAACCCAAATAAACAAAATAAGAAATGAAAAAAGAGACACAACAACCAATTCTGTGCAAAAACGAAACACCATAAGGGAATGCTATGAACAATTATTTGTCAACAAATTTGACAACATAGAAGTAGACAAGCTTCTAGAGACAGACAGCCCACTAAAATTCAATCAAAAAGAAACAGATAATTTGAATAGATGGATCATTAGAGGTGAAATAGAATCTGTAATTTTAAAACTCCCTGCAAATAAAAGTCCAGGCCCAGAGAGCTTCACAGGAGATTTCTATCAAATACACAAAGAACTTATACCAATCCTTCTCAAACTCTTCCCAAAAACTGAACAGGAGGAAGCACTCCAAAAGATATTTTATGAAGCCACTATCACCCTGATACCAAAACCAGACAAAGATACAACCAAAAAAGAAAATTATAGACCAATATCTTTGATGAATGCAAGTACAAAAATTCTGAACAAAATATTAGCAAACTGAATCCAACAACAGATAAAAAAGATCATGCACCACAACCAAATGGGATTCATCCGAAGTTAACAAGGATGGTTCAACATATGCAAAATCAATCAATCACCACATAAACAAAAGAAAAGACAAAAATGCATGATCATCTCAATAGAGGCAGAAAAAACATTTGACAAAATTCAATATCCACAAGACAAAAAGTCTTACTGAAGTGGGTAAAAAAGGAATGTATCTCAACATAATAAAAAGCCATGTATGACAAACCCACAGCCAATATAATACTCAACAGTGAGAGGCTGAAAGCCTTCCCTCTAAATCTGGAACAAGACTTTCACCTTTTCTATTCAACATAGTCTTGAAAGTCCTAGCCACAGCAATCAGATAAAGAAAGGAAATAAAAGGTATCCATACTGGAAGGGAAGATGTAAAAATGTCATTATATGCAGATGATGTGATTCCATACACAGAAAACCATAAACACTCCACACAAAAAATACTAGAACTGATACATGAATTCAGCAAAGTATCAAGAAACAAGATTAATATATAGAAATTTGTTGCATTTCTTTACACTAACAATGAAATATTAGAAAGGGCATATAAAAAACAATACCTTTCAAAGCTTCGCTGGTGGCTCAGCAGTAAAGAATTTGCCTGCCAATGCAGGACACACACGTTTGATCCCTAGTCCAGAAGATTCCACATGCTGCAGAGCAACTAAGCCCATGTACAACTATTGAGCCTGTGCTATAGAGCCCAGGAACTGCAACTATTGAACCCGTGCACCACAACTACTGAAGCCTGCACACCCCAGAGCACATGCTTCACAACACAAGAAGCCACTGCAATGAGAAGCCCACATACTGCAGTGAAGAGCAGCCCCCACTGCAACTAGAGAAAAGCCCGTGTAGCAACAAAGACCAAGCACATGCAAAAATAAGCAAATATATACATTTTTTTAAAAAAGAGAAAATCTGAGCAGGAACATAAGAGGCTACACACTGTGGAGAAATAGACTTAGCAAGATTAGTTCAGTGAAGTTAAACAAATAAACAACAAAGCAAATAAAGCAACACTTTCAAAATTGCAACCCCCAAAATAAAATACTTAGGAATAAACTCCTGACCAAGGAGGTGAAATACTTATACACTGAGAACTACAAAACATTAATTTAAAAAAGTACAAATGATTCAAAAAATAGAAATATATTTGACATCCTTGGATGGGAAGAAGTAATATTTTTAAATGGCCATACTACCCAAAGCAACCTACAGACTTAATGCAATCCCTATCAAATTACCCATGTCATTTTTCACTGACCTAGAACAAATAATCCTAAAACTTATATGGACCCATAAAAGACCCCAAACTGCCAAAGCAATCCTGCAGGAAGAAAAAAAAATAAAGCTAGAGGTATAACCCTCCCAAACTTCAGACTATACTACAAAGTTACAGTAATCAAAACAGCATGGCACTGGCACAGAAAAGACTCATAGGTCAATGGAACAGAATAGAGAACCAAAAATAAATCAACTCCACCTACAGTCAATTAATCTATGACCATGGAGGCAAGAATATACAATCAAAAAAAGATACTCTCTTTAACAAGTAGTGCTAGGAAAACTGGACAATCTCATGTAAAACAATGAAATTAGAAAATCCCTTCATACCATATACAAAAATAAACTCAAAATGGTTTAAAAGACTAAAATATAAGACATGAAACCATAAAACTCCTGGAAGAGAACATATATGAAACACTCTTCAACATAAATTGGAGCAATATTTTCTTGGATTTCTTCCCCACAGCAAAATAAACAAAAGCAAAAATAAACAAATAGGACTGAATTAAACTTAAAGGCTTTTACAAAGCAAAGGAGACAAATGACAAGATGAAAAGACAACCTAAGAAATGGGGGGATGCATTTTCAAACAATGCAAGTAACAAGGCTTTAATTCAAGATAGATAGATAACTCATACAACTCAGTATCCAAAAAAATCAATCCAATCAAAAGATGAACAGAAGAAATGAATAGACATTTTTCTAAGGAAGACATATAGTTGGCTAATAAGCATATGAGAAGATGCTTAACATCACTAATTATTAGAGAAATGCAATTCAAAACAACAAGATGTCATCTCACACCTATTAGAATGACTGTATCAAAAAGTCTAAAATAACAAATGTTGGCAGAGATGTGAAGAAAAGGGAACTCTTGAACACTACCACTGGGAATGTAAATTGGTGCAGCCACTATGGAAAACAGTATGGGACTTTCCTGTTGTTATAGGGGATAGAGATCCGTATGCCAAGGCAGAGGACACAGGTTCAATCCCTGGCCCAGAAAGGTTCCACATGCTACAGAGCATCTAAACCATGTACCACGACTACTGAGCCCACATGCTGCAGCTGAAGCCTGGGTGCCTAGAGCCTGTACTTCACAACAAGAGAAGGCCCAACAATGAGAAGCCCACGCCCCACAACGAAGAGTAGCCCCCACCCACCACAACTGGAGAAAGCCTGCAAACAGCAAAAACCCAGTGCAATCAAAAAGATAAAATCATTTAAAAAAAAAAATTAAAAAGAAAACAGTATGGAGGTTTCTCAGAAAACCAAAAATTGAATTCCTATGTGATCCAGCAACTCCAATCCTGAGTGTATCTTCAGAAAATCAAAAACATGCCTCCCCTAATAATGCATACATCCCAATGTTCACAGAAGCATTATTTATAATAGCCGAGCTATGAAAGCACCCCAAGGACTTATCAATATATGATTGGGTTAAAAAGATGTGAAAGTGAAAGTTGCTCAGTCATGTCTGACACATTGAGACCCCATGGACTATACAATCCATGGAATTTTCCAGGCCAGAATACTGGAGTGGGTAGCCTTTCCCTTCTCCAGGGTATCTTCTCAACCCAGGGATCAAACCCAGGTCTCCCTCATTGCAGGCAGATTCTTTACCAGCTGAGCCACCAGGGAAGCCCAAGAATACTGGAGTGGGTAGCCTATCCCTTCTCCAGTGGATCTTCCTGACCCATGAATCAAACCAGGGTCTGCTGCATTGCAGGAGGATTCTTCACCAGCTGAGCTACCAGGGAAGCCCATAAGTGTGTGTGTGTGTGTGTATATATATATATGCCATAAAAAAGAATGAAGTACTGCCATTTGTAGCAACATGAAGGGAACTAGAAAGTATGCTTAGTGAAATAAATTATATAGAAAAAGACAAATACTATATGATATTCCTTATATGTAGTATCTAAAAAATAACACAAATGAATGTACATACAAAACAGACTCACAGACAGAGAAGACAAACTGTGGTTATCAAAGAGTGGGGAGGGACAAACTACAGATGGGAGATAAATAGATACAAAATGCTATTTATAAAATAATAAGAAAAAAAGGATTTTCTGTGTAGCACAGGAAGTTATCTGTAATAAAATTTTCCCATTAACTGTAATAACTTTTAATGGAATATAACCTGCTAAAATATTGAATTGCTATGCTATACACCTGAAACCAACCCTGAAGTTTAAAGCAACTATGCTTCAATTATTAAAAATCAAAGACAATGAAAGAATTTTGAAAAGAGAAGTTACATACAAGGGAATCCCAATAAGACTACTGGCAGATTTCTCCACAAAAGCTTTTCTTACTAGGAAATAGTGGGATGACAGATTCAAAATATTGAAGGAAAAAACTGTCAACAAAAATCTATACCCAGTAAAACTGTCCTTCAGAAATGAAGGAGATATAAAGACTTCCCCAAATAAATAAAAGCTGAGGGACATTATCCTTATTATACCTGTCTTACAAGAAAAGCTAAAGGGACTTTTTTGAGTGGAAGTTAAACTGAAAAATTAACATCATAAAAATTTTCTAGCAGCCTAAGGCTCACTGGTACAGCAAATATATAGTCAAAGTTAGATTCTATAATATGGTAATGGTGGTACATAATTCATTTACTACTCTAATTTAAAAGTTAAAAACAAATGTAAAGATGACCACAGCTACAACAATTTGCAATTACTATACTATACAATACAAAGGAGAAGGCGATGGCACTGTACTCCAGCACTCTTGCCTGGAGAATCCCATGGACGGAGGAGCCTGGTAGGCTGCAGTCCATGGGGTCGCTAAGAGTTGTGCACAACTGAGTGACTTCACTTTCACTTTTCACTTTCATGCATTGGAGAAGGAAATGGCAACCCACTCTTGGAGAATCCCAGGGACAGGGGAGCCTGGTGGGCTGCCGTCTATGGGGTTGCAGAGAGTCGGACACGACTGAAGCAACTTAGCAGCAACAGCAGCATACAATACAAAAAATATATCATATTAATGACTGAAAATGTGATGGGGAGAAATAAAACTGTAAAGTTTAGGAACTCTATTCAAGTAAAGTTTTTATCAGTTTAAAATAGGATATTAGGAAAATAGGAGAATTTTAAGATATTCCATGCAAGTTTCATGATAACAAGGGAAAAACCGTAATAATTACACAAAAGAACATGATAAAGAAGTAAAAGCAGACTGATACCAAAAGACCTCAAAATGTATTTTTTAAAAAAGCAGAATAAGAAACTAAGAAAAAATGGATTTACAAAATAGCAAGTGAACAATTAACAAAATGACAATAGTATTAATAGTTCTTTATCAATATTTACTTGAAATGTAAATGGTTTAAACTCTGATCAAAAGACACAGAATGTCTGAATGTATATAAACACAAAAACAAAAAACAAGATCCAATGATACATTGCCAACAACAGACTCACTTTAACCTTAAAGACATAAATAAACTGAGAATGAAGGGATAAAAAAAGATATTGCAAAGAAATGGTAACCATCCCAAATGAAAACAGAGGTTGCTAGGTATACTTTTATTAGACAAAACAGGCTTTAAAAAATGGGAAAGAGACAAAGATGGTCACTGTATGATGATAAAGGTGCCAATTCATCAAGAAGATTTAACAATCGTAAATTGTGTGTATCCAACACGCTGCTGCTGCTGCTGCTGCATCGCTTCAGTCGTGTCCAACTCTGTGCGACCCCATAGACGGCCTCCCACCAGGCTCCCCTGTCCCTGGGATTCTCCAGGCAAGAACGCTGGAGTGGGTTGCCATTTCCTTCTCCAATGCATGAAAGTGAAAAGTGAAAGTGAAGTCGCTCAGTCATGTCCAACTCCTAGCGACCCCATGGACTGCAGCCTACCAGGCTCCTCTGTCCATGGGATTTGCCAGGCAAGAGTACTGGAGTGGGCTGCCATTGGGAGCACCCAAATCGATAAAGCAAAAACTAACAGAGCTAAAAGTAGAAATAAGCAGCAATACAGTAATAATTGGGGACCTTAATACCCTACTTTCAACAATGAATACATCATCCAGAGAATCAATAATGAAATAATGAATTTCAGCACTACAGACTGATGAGCTTAACACACTTACATAGAACATTCTGATAACAGCAAAATACACATTCACGTCAAGCTCATCTGGGATATTTTATAAGATAGAGACCTTATTTTAGGCCACAAAAGAAGTCTTAACAAATTCAGGAAGACTGAAACCATACAAAGTATCTTCTCTGATCACAAAAATATAAAGCTAGATATCAGGAGCAAGAGTACAACTGGATGATTTGTGAATACGTGGAAATTAAAGAACTTTTCCTGAACAACAAATGAATCAAAGGAGTAATTAAAGGGAAAATACATAAGTATCTTGAGGTAAATAAACATGGAAAAACAAAACTTACATATGTAGCCAGAACAGTTCAAGGAGAAAAAAAGTATACCAATAAACATCCACATGAAGAAACAAGATCCCAAACAACCTAACTACACCTTAAGGAACTAGAAAAAACACAAATTAAGCCCAAAGTTAACAGAAGGCAATAAATAATAGAGATTAAAGCAAAAATAAATAAAACGCAGGAAGGAAAAAACAACTAACAACTATAAAACAGACCAACTATTAGCAAGGAGATTGAATCAGTAATCAAAAATTTCATGATGAAGAAAAGCCCAGATGACTTCATTGGCATATTTTACCAACATTTAAAATTAATCCTAATACTTCCAAACTTTCCCCACAAAATCAATGAGGTGGAAATACTCCCAAACCCAGTTAACGAGGTAAACATCATTCTAATACTAAAGCCAGGAAAGGACACTACCAGAAAACCACAGGCCAGTATCCATGGTGAATATAGATGCAAATAGTCTCAACAAAATACTAACAAACTGAATTCAGTAGCTTATTGAAAGGATCATACACAATGATCAAGACAGATTTATTCACGGGATGCAAAGATGGTTCAACATGCACAAAATCAATGAGATACATCACAATAATAGAATCAAAGAAAAAAAAATCACATAATCACGCTAAGTGAATTAAGTCAGAGAAATACAAATACTGTATGATATATCACTAGCATGTGGAATCTAAAAAAAGCTAAACTAGGGACTTCTTGGTGGTCCAGGCGCTGACTCTGAACTCCCAATCTAATTCAACGACCAGGGATTGAGCCCTGGCCCCAAATGCAGGGGGCCAGGGCTCAATCCCTGGTCGTTGAATTAGATCCTGCATGCTTCAACTAAAGATCCCACATGCCACAGTTAAAAATCGAAGATGCTGCATGCTGCAAATAAGCCCAGCACAGACAATTATCAGTTCAGTTCAGTTGCTCAGTCGTGTCTGACTCTTTGCGACCCCATGAATTGCAGCACGCCAGGCCTCCCTGTCCATCACCAACCTATATATATATTTTAAAGCCAAAGTTGAAAAAACAGCATAGAATGATGCTTACCAGAGGCTGAGGGGTGGGGATGGGGTGGTGTCAGGGAAAAGGAGAGATGTTGTTTAGGTGTACAAACTCATATATAAATAAATCCTGGAGATCTAATGTACAATACAGTGATTATAGACAATGATATTAAGATAATATTATATTATAGATATCAAACTTGATAAGAGACTAGATCTTAAGTATACTCACCACAGAAAAGATAATTATGTGATATAATAAAGGTGTTAGCTAATGTTAAACTTATGTATTGCAATATGATTACCATTGTACCAAGTCAACATTTTTTATACCTTAAATTTACATAATCTCAATTAAAATAATAAAAATGAAAAGCTTGTGTACAGCAAAGGAAACCATTAATAGTATGAAAAAGCAACGTACAGAATGTGAGAAGATATTTGCAAACCACATATCTTAAGGGATTAATAACCCAAATAAATAAGGAACACTATAATTGAATTTTCTTAAATCTGATTTTAAAAATGGGTGGAAGAACCAAATATACAAATGGCCAACAGGAACTTGAAAATGTGCACAAATATCAGTGATCAGGAAAATGAAAATCAAAACTACAATGAAGTATCACCTCATATCTTGGAATGGCTAGTCTCAAAAAGACAAACGATAACAAATACTGTTGAAGATATATAAAAAATGGAACTTCTGTTCACAGATAGCAGAATTAATATTGTTAAAATAGCCATACTACCAAAGCCATCTACAGCTTCAACACTGCTGCTGCTGCTGCTGCTAAGTCGCTTCAGTCGTGTCCGACTGTGCGATCCCAGAGATGGAAGCCCACCAGGCTCTGCCGTCCCTGGGATTCTCCAGGCAAGAACATTGAGTGGGTTGCCATTTCCTTCTCCAATGCATGAAAGTGAAAAGTCAAAGTGAAGTTGCTCAGTGTGTCCGACTCTTAGCGACCCCATGGACTGCAGCCCACCAGGCTCCTCCATCCATGGGATTTTCCAGGCAAGAATGCTGGAGTGGGGTGCCATTGCCTTCTCCAACAGCTTCAACACAAACCCCATCAAAATAACAAAGGCATTCTTCACAGACATAGAAGAGACAATCCTAAATTGTGTGGAACCACAAAGACCTTGAAAAACCAGAGCAATGCTGAGGAAAAAAACAAAAAGATAAAACCACAAACCACACTACAAAGTCATAATAATAAAACAGTATAAGATGCACTGACACTAAAGTAGCCAGATAGACCCATGGAACAGAATAAAGAGCTCAGAATTTAATCCTGGCCTGTATGGTCACATAATGTTCAACAAGGGAGCCAAGAATTCCCAGTGGGGAAAGGATAGGGTCTTGAACAAACGGTGCTAGAAAAACTGCAGAAACATATGCAGAACAATGAAATTGAACCCCTAATACAACTCACAAAAATTAACTCAAAATGGATCAAAAATATAAACATAAGACCAAATCCCATATAACTCCAGGAAGAAAATATAGGGAAGAAGCTCATCAATGCTGTTCTTGATGAGGATTTTTTTAACATGACACCAAAAGCACGAACATCAAAAGCAAAAATTAACAAATGGGACCACATCAAAAGCAAAACTTTGCATACCAAAGACACTGTTAACAAAATGAACAGGCAGTCTTCTGAATACGAGAAAATTTTTGCAAATCATATATTGGGTAAGGGTTAATATCCAAAATATATAAAGAACACAACTTAATAACAAATAATAAAACTATTTTATTTAAAAATTGGGCAGAAGAACTAAATCGTCATTTTTCCAAAGAGGCCATCAAAATGACCATCAGGCCAAAATGGCCATGAACGCCATGAGGTGTTCAACAACAATTAGCATCAAGAAATGTAATTCAAAACAACTATAAGATATCACCTCACGCTTGGTAGAATGGTTAACATGAAGAAGACAAGTGACCACGATTGCTGGGGAAGATGTGGTGAAAAGGAAACTCTTATACACTGTTGATGGGAATGTAAATTGGTCCCAACACTAAGGAAAACAAGATGGAAGTTCCTCAAGAAATTAAAAACTGATCAACCACACAACGGAGAAGGCAATGGCACTCCACTCCAGTACTCTTGCCTGGAAAATCCCATGGATGGAGGAGCCTGGTGATCTGCAGTCCATGGGGTCGCTACGAGTCGGACACGACTGAGTGACTTCACTTTCACTTTTCACTTTCATGCATTGGAGAAGGAAATGGCAACCCACTCCGGTGTTCTTGCCTGGAGAGTCCCAGGGATGGGGGAGCCTGGTGGGCTGCCGTCTCTGGAGTCGCACAGAGTCGGACACGACTGAAGCGACTTAGCAGCAGCAGCAGCAGCAACCACACAATCCAGCAATTCCACTTCTGGGAATATACCCAAGGGAAATGAAAACCCAAAGCAATTTCAAGAGATGTGTCCACATCCTGGCGTATTGCAGCCTTATTTACAATATCTCATTGTGAAACATATGGAAACAATACAAATACCCATCAGTGGATGAATGGATTAAAAAAGATGAGATGTATATACAATGTAGTATTATTTAGCCATGAAAAAGAAGGATATCCTGCTTTTTGTGACTACATAGATGGACTTTGACCACATTTTGTTAAGTGAGATAAGCCAGACAGAGAAAGACAAGTACATATTATATAATATCACATACATGTGGAATGTGAAAAAAAAAAAAACAAATATTTAAAAAAAAAGAGAGTAAAACAGTAGCTACCAGGGGATCAGAGGGTAGTGGAATAGAATTTAGGATGTTTAAGGGTACAAACTTGTAATGAGTACTAATGTAGTCATAGAGATTTAAATTACAGTACACAACAGACTGGTTCCAAATTGGATAAGGAGTACGTCAAGGCTGTATATTGTCACCCTGCTTATTTAACTTATATGCAGAGTACATCATGAGAAACACTGGACTGGAAGACACACAAGCTGGAATCAAGATTGCCGGGAGAAATATCAATAACCTCAGATATGCAGATGACACCACCCTTATGGCAGAAAGTGAAGAGGAACTCAAAAGCCTCTTGATGAAAGTGAAAGTGGAGAGTGAAAAGTTGGCTTAAAGCTCAACATTCAGAAAACGAAGATCATGGCATCTGGTCCCATCACTTCATGGGAAATAGATGGGGAAACAGTGGAAACAGTGTCAGACTTTATTTTGGGGGGCTCCAAAATCACTACAGATGGTGACTGCAGCCATGAAATTAAAAGACGCTTACTCATTGGAAGGAAAGTTATGACCAACCTAGACAGCATATTCAAAAGCAGAGACATTACTTTGCCAACAAAGGTTCATCTAGTCAAGGCTATGGTTTTTCCTGTGCTCATGTATGGATGTGAGAGTTGGACTGTGAAGAAGGCTGAGCACCAAAGAATTGATGCTTTTGAACTGTGGTGTTGGAGAAGACCCTTGAGAGTCCCTTGGACTGCAAGGAGATCCAACCAGTCCACTCTGAAGGAGATCAGCCCTGGGATTTCTTTGGAAGGAATGATGCTAAAGCTGAAACTCCAGTATTTTGGCCACCTCATGCGAAGAGTTGACTCATTGGAAAAGACTCTGATGCTGGAAGGGATTGGGGGCAGGAGGAGAAGGGGATGACAGAGGATGGGATGGCTGGATGGCATCACTGACTCGATGGACGTGAGTCTTGGTGAACTCCAGGAGTTGGTGATGGACAGGGAGGCCTGGCGTGCTGTGATTCATGGGGTCGCAAAGAGTCAGACACCACTGAGGGACTGAACTGAACTGAAACATAATAATATTGCGCTATAAGTTGACAATCTGGTAAGTATTATTACAATGAAACCATATTACAATATGTAAATGCATCAAAGTAACATGATTAAATTTATATAATGTTACATGTTAAATTTATCCAATTAAAAAAATGATACAATGATCTAGAATAGACTCAGGATTTCATAAAAGTATTTTGATCAGTATCATTATTTTACACCTTAACAAAATATACTTTATAGAATTAGAAAAAAAATTTTGAAGTACATAAATTTTAAATAAACTTGTGATAGGAATAACAAAATTATTCTGATCATGAGAGAATATGGATAAAAAGAAAGAAAAAGGAATGCTTTTACACTGGTGGTGTGAATATAAATTGCTATAGGTACTAGGGAAAACAGAATGAAGATTTTTCAAAAATTAAAAATAAAACTACTATATGATGCAGCCATTTCATTTCTGGGTTTTTATCCAAAGGAAACAAAATCACTATTTTGACAAGATATCTGTACTGTTGTATTCATTGCATCATCATTGTAAGATATGGAAACAACCTACGTATCCACTGATGGATAAATGGGTACAGGAAATGTGGTACACACACACACAGAACATTATTCAGCCATGAAAAAGGAAACCCTGCCATTTGCAACAACATGGATGAAATCTGAGAGCATTATGCTAAGTGAAATAAGTCAGACACAGAAACACAAATAACTGTATGAGCTCACCTTATGTGGTATTTTAACAAATCATAGATAAGGAACATTGGTGGTTGCTAGAGGATGGGGAAAAGAGGGGTGAGGGCAGGCTATTGGTGAAATGGGTAGAGGGTGTCAAAAGGTATAAACTTCCTGTTATAAGATAAAAACTATCACACTATCTGAGGATGTAATGTGCAGCATGGTGACTGCAGTTTACAATACTATACAGTACATTTGAAAGTTGCAAAGAAATAAGATTTAAAACTTCTATCAAAAGGGAAAAAATGGTAACTCTGTGAGTGATAGGTATCAAATCAACATATAGTGGTAATTATTTCACAATATTAATATATATCAAACTATGTTGGATACCTAAAACAAAAATGCTACATGTTAATTACATCTCAATAAAAAATAAAAAATTTTAAAACGCGTATTAATTTGTTTTTTCTGCTTGCTTTAGGTTTAATGTGCTCTTCTTTTGGTTTCTTAAGGTAGAAACTAAGGTCCTTGATTTGAAATTTTTTCTAATATAGACTCTTAGTACTATAAATTTTTTTCTAGATATTGCTTTAATAGCATCCCATAAATTTTGATATGGAGTGATTTCATTTTAATTCATTTCAAAATATTTTCTGTTCCCTTTTGATTTCTTCTTTGATCCATACTTTAAAATGTATTATTTAGTTTGCAAATGTTTGAGGACTTTCAGAATTTTCCTGTAGTTGAATTCTAATTTAATTCCACTGTGATCAGAGAATATACTTTGTATAACATGAATTCTTTCAAATTTACTGGGACTCGTTTCATGGCCCAGAATATGGTCCATCTTGGTGGATGTTCCATGTGCACTTGAGAATGTTTATTCTGCTGTTGTTGGGTAGAATGTTCTACAAATGTCAATTCGGTCTGGCTGGTTGATAGTATTGTTCAGGGCTTCAGTATTCTTATTTTCTATATATTCTATGAATTATTAAAAAACATACCATAGAAATTTATGAGAAGTCAGTGTGTAAGTGATGGGCCCTTCAGGACTCCCTCAGGCCACCATGTCAGAACACCCACCAAAAGAGAGTCCTGACTGTCCGCCCCTCTCAATTCCTTACAACAGACTGTATCCCCCATCACAAATGCCTAGCTAGAGACATATGCATTTACCCTCCCGATTTCTCTTCATCCTGCCCTTAAGTTTGATGGTCAGTTCTGTGTACCTGCGGTTCTGATTTTACACCTTGGCTACATCACTTTGAGCTACTACAAGTAAACACAACACCCTTTCACCCAGCCCTGCAGGCTGGAACCAAACAAAATAAAGAGGAATTCCCAATTGCTTGACTCCAAGTAGAGGGTTTCTACCATTAACTGTGAATTCTTCTTAGTTAATTCAGCAAATGGTTAAGCAAGTGTATACTGTGTGCAATGCTTATGTTTTAATTGTGGGCCAATGAATGGGGATTTACCACATATACAGAGAGGGTCTGATTGGAAGGGAGGTGAAGGACGAAAGACCTAGTGTTGATAACAAGAGGAGCCCAACTTCCACAAAAGGGAAACCCAAATTCCCTCAAGAACAACATAGCAAGGGTATTTAGCTGTCCCAGAGCCAGCACAGAATAATTATACTCTTGGACTTCCCTGTTGGTGCAGTGGTTAAGAATCCACCTGCAGGGAATGAGGGTTTGATCCCTGGTCAGGGAACTAAGATCCTATACTCCAAGAGGCAACCCAGCCTGTGTGCCACAACTACTGAGCCTGTGCTCTAGAGCCTACATACCACAATGAAAGACTGCTGAAGCCCATGTGCTCCTCAACAAAAGAAGCCACTGCAGTGAGACGCCTGCGCGCCACAGCTAGAGACAGTCTGTGCACAGCAATGGAGACCCAGCGCAGCCACAGATTAATTAAAGTTTTTAAAAGGATAATTACACTTTTTACTTCTCTCCACTTTCCTTCCGCTTCTCATGATCTCAGGAAGCAAAGGAGTTCTTAGCATGCCTAGGGGAATGGGGATCCCTCTGCATTCTCAGAATTCCTTTCGTTAGATTGAAAAAGATCCGAGAAGCAGGCCACAGTGTGTCCAGAATGTCCTGCGTGGAGCTCAGTGAAGAGGTAAGAACTGCCCTGCCTCGTGTGCCCAGCTGACGACAATCAACACAAGCGTTCGCTCCCAAAATTGCTTACCAGCCATCACACCAGCTGACGCTCCTCTTTACAGCTGATGTAGCTGTTTCCAAATGGTCGACGGTATAAGAAGGTTGTAGCAATCAAACCTAACGTCCCCTCTATCTGTAAAATATTTTATGAGAACAAAAAATTACCCCAGAATTCAAACAGAAAAAAACTTGCAAATGTCTTTCTCCCTAAGATATGTTCATGTAATACTGCATGTTCTGGTCCAAAGAGAGATACTTATCTAATTGGATTTTGACAAACAAGTTCTAGTTTATTTCTAGCAACCCACTCCAGTATTCTTGCCTGGAGAATCCCGGGGACAAGGGAGCCTGGTGGGCTGCCGTCTATGGGGTCGCACAGAGTCGGGTTGAACACCGGTTTCTATGTCAGATTTATAAGCAGCAAGGATATCTATAAAATGTTGATTTAAAAATTGGCATGGGCCCTGTTACACAAAAAAGATGTATTTGGGGAGTCAGGAAGTTAGAAGAGGGAGAAAGTTTACTGACAGTAACTTAACAAATACTACATTTTGTAACAAAAATGTTGGCAATCATCCATCCATTGATACTATTGATTTTGCTTTATTTATGGAAATGGGCTGATAATTGACATTATAACGTTGGTCTATAGCAAGGGAGCAGTCCTAGGAGGCCCTGCTTACTTGTTTACCTTACAGTATTTCTTCTGATATAAAAGAAACTTGCCAGTGGTAACTTCTGGGGAATAGCACTAGGAATTTATGAAAATGTGGATTCGAAGAAAGGAAATTTTTACTTTTCATTTTATTAACTTCTGAACTGTTTAAATTAACGTTAACCATGAATTACTTGTTAAAATAGATATTAGAGCTGTAAGTTTTAAAATGGTAAAGGTCTGTAAATTAAGTGAAGGCAGTACATCATATCAGAGAAGGCAATGGCACCCCACTCCAGAACTCTTGCCTGGAGAATCCCATGGATGGAGGAGCCTGGAAGGCTGCAGTCCATGGGGTTGCTGAGGGTCAGGCACGACTGAGCGACTTCACTTTGACTTTTCACTTTCATACATTGGAGCAGGAAATGGCAACCCACTCCAGTACTCTTGCCTGGAGAATCCCAGGGACAGGGGAGCCTGGTGGGCTTCCGTCTACCGGGTCACACAGAGTCGGACACGACTGAAGTGACTTAGCAGCAGCAGTACATCATATTCATTTTAAAATAGTTATATTATTGTGTAAGTTTACATGTAAGTTTACAGACAAATTTACAATCGCTAAATGTACCAAAAAAATCTATAAAGAGACACCATAAATTGATAGTACTTACCTCTGGGGGTGAGAGTAAGGTAAGAAGTAAGGTATTATTCTATACTCTTCATTATTTGGTTTTTCACAAATGCATTTGCTTACTTGCTACCTGCATAATGTTTAAATCAATAAGATGAGGACGATTTTTATAAAATCCTTTTTCTGCTCCTTGGAAGTTCTTCCCCTTCTAGTAACAGCACCCAGCCTGTTTTGTCTGATTCTGGTGGGTTTTCAACCACAGGGGTTAAAGTCAGGGGTGTCACATGACCAAAGAAACACCAATCAGTTCATCTTGCTCAGGAATCTGAATCTGAGCAGAAACACATGTGTACTGGAGGTGGCTGTGAATGAGTCATCCAAAGGCAGCTTCTTGAAAGGCTGTCCATGTGTATCTGAGGCTCTGAATCCACAAGTGTCCTGGGCTCCTCTCCTTAGTTCTGGTTTATCAGGTCTTCTCTTGTGTGTCCTTTCAGTAAATTCCTTTAGAAAAAAGCAAATGGTCTACGGCCATACCACCCTGAACGCGCCCGATCTCGTCTGATCTCGGAAAAAGCAAATGGAGAGAGAAAGAGTAACACATTTATTGAAAATAATAATAAATTCAGGATCGATCACCTTGAGTCCACGGTTCCTATAAGACATTCAGGTGAAACCGTCTAATAGACTGTTGAAAATAAGGGCTTGGAACTCAGCAAAGACTAAGAATTGCTGGCACAGATTTAAGAGGTATGAGAGTGCAAGCCAAAGTGTGTGATCCAAGAGAGATGAGACAACAGAGTCAAGGATGTGACTGTGAGAACTACCACCACCCGAGAATGGGGAAGGAATATCAGACACTGCTATTTGCCCACCGTGGTTAACACCACCATCAGGCCATGGTACCTGGGGAGACCTGCTGTAGTCAGTCTTAAGACCTTGAAGATGATTTTGTGTGTATACCTACCCAAAGGGCATTGTCACATAGTTGCAAGGTGACGGAAGGTACATGATGTCTAGTCATTAACATATAACATAGAGACAGTGTGGCCAGGTGACTGAATAAGAAATTGCACCCGTGAGACTTCTCCAGTAGTCCAGGAGTTAAGATGCTGCCTTCCAGTTCAGGAGGCAGTTGGATCCCTGGTCTGGGAACTAAGATCCCACATGCTACACAGTGTGGCCAAAAGAAAAAGAGCAAACAAAAAGAAAGCAATTCTATCTAGGTGTGTGTGTGTGCGTGTGTTAGACACTCAGTCATATTTGACTCTTTGTGACTCCATGGGCTGTAGCCCACAGGCTCCTCTGTCCATGGAATTCTCCAGGCAAGAATACTGAGTGGAGTGGGTTGCCATTCCCTTCTCCAGGGGACCTTCCCAAACCAGGAATTGAACCTGGATCTCAGTTGCAGGTGGATTCTTTACTGTCTGAGCCACCAGGGAAGCCCTTGTATCCAGGACAAGATGCTAAATCAGATAGTGTGCGCTATGAAACAAGCCTTTGCTACCATTTAAGGTGAAACAACATGTGAGTTTCTCAGGAACTGCCATCACCATGAAAACCCACATTTCATGACAGAGTTGGAGACCTCAAGAGAAACAGACAGGGAGAGCACTTGATGTCTTCCTTTGGAGGCCTCACCCAGGGTACCTGACACCTGGTGACCTGGCACCCCTGCCAATTAACATCAGAAAAAGCCCGGGTAGAGTAGAGAACCCACAGCTCCTGCTGAAACAGGCCCTTAGAAACCAGAGGTCACATACCGATGGTCATCAGGCCTGGTAGCTCTGTCTTAACTGCACTTTGAAATCACCTGGGGCATTTTAAAACATACTGATGACTCATCCTGCCTCCCAAGAGGCTGACTTAATTGACTCAAGAGTGTGATTTGGTATCAGCACTTTTAAAGGCTCCCCACATGATCCTAATGTACAGCCAAGGTTTAAGACCCCAAATGAGCCCACAGATGTTTTGTTTGACTTGCACTATACCGGCCTGAAAAGTATTTTTTAATTATTTTTCAATAATAAAAGATCAGTCAATTTTCATGGAAAACAAACCTGTGATTACCAAAGGAGAAAGGGCAGTGGGGATACATTAGGAGTATAGGATTAACAGATACACACTACTATACATAAACAACAAGGATTTACTGTATAGCACAGGGAACCATATTCAATATCTTGTAATAACCTATAATGGAAAACAATCTGAAAAACTACATATATAATTGAATCACTTTGCGGTACACCTGAAACTAACAACACAATATTGTAAATCAGCAATACTTCAAAACACAAGAAAGATAGTCAATTTCATATACCCAAATCACCCAGACTGCTGTCGTCTGTTGGAATATCTGTGCACAGTAGACCTGCACTCCATGGGACAATATTCAGTAGTTCTGAGTTGCAGCCATACCTCTTGCAAGCATTTTCTCAGCATTCCACAGCCCTCCCTGGCCCACCCCACTATCACCAAGGCACAGAGCCCATGACTGTTGCTGCTTATCATCCTGCTTGTATTGTGGGACTTTCACATCAGTGTTGAAAGACGTGAAATAGCACTTATCTTTGTGTCTCCAGCGAAACAGGAAATAGAAAGGCAGTCCAAGTGGGCTGTGCGCTCCACGGGGCCTGCTGCTCGTTTCCAGTGACTGCCTGGCTCTTAACAGCATTTGGGTATGTGTCCTAGATTGAAATCTGTTTTCCCAACAGGAAGACCAATATGCCCCATAACCTGTGGATCAAAGACCTGAGACGTGAGAGATCCCACCTCTCGTTATCTTAATAATTAGTTACATCTCATACAAAAGAAAACTACATAAAAACAGTAAGAAATAAGAGGCAACCAATGGCACCACAGATCGAGTTCCAGAATTAAGGCAATGCTGGAAGTTTGTGGGCTTCCCTGGTGGTTCAGCAGTAAAAGAATCTGCCTGTCAATGCAAGAGATTTGGTTTGATCCCTGGGTTGGGAAGACCCTCTGGAGAAGAAAATGGCAACCCACTCTAGTATTCTTGCTTGGGAAATCCACGGACAGAAGAGCCTGGTGGGCTACAGTCCACAGGGTCGCAAAACAATTGGACACGACTTAGAAATTAAACAACACAAAACAAGAAGTTTGTATCCTTTGTAGGGGACAAAGGAGGCTAGAGACAAACCTGACCTGTAAGGTGGAAGTGGGGAGTCACTATTCAACAGGTATATAGTGCCAGCTAAGCAAGATAAATAAGTTCTAGAGACCTGCTGTGATTGTAATTAACAATATTGTATCCTGCACTTCCCTGGTAGCTCAGTTGGTAAAGAATATGCCTGTACTTGAGGAGACCCGGGTTTGATCCCTGGGTTAGGAAAATCCTCTGGAGAAGGAAATGACAACCCACTCCAGTATTCTTGCCTAGAAAATCCCAGGGACAGAGGAACCTTGCAGACTACAGTCCATGGAGTCCCAAGAGTTGGACACAACTTAGCGACTAAACCACCACCATCACGTACTTAAACTTTGTCAAGAGGGTACATCTCCAGTTAAATGTTCTTACAAGATTCCAGAACCATGAACCTGGAGTGGGATAGACTATCATCCTTGTGAATACTGGAGCTGCCTTTTATATTCCAGAGGTGAAATAGAGGGACAAGTATGGCCTGGGGATCACAGAGCTCAATAAATGTCGATATTTAGGAATGACTTGGAGGACAAGGGAGGGGAAAGTGCATCAGTGTTACATCACAAGCCTTGTCTGAAAAGAGCAAAGGAGGGGAGGGATATCATGGCAGCTTAGAGGCCCAAGTGTGAGTCCCAGCTCAGGCATGTCTTAGCTGAAGGATTTGTGCACTAATGAATTAGCCCCTGAGCCTTGATCTGTAAAATGGATGTAATAATAGCATACCACATAAGGCTGCTAGGAGAATTAGGTGTGATAATTATAAGTGCTAACAAAGCACTTAGCACAGGCCCTAGTGATGGTAGCCATGCAGAAAATACATCCTCAACTCCAGAACACTGAAGACAAGGCTTCCTCCAAGCTCTGGTTCAGAGTCTCTCATGAGGTTGCAGTCTGTTGGCAAGCCCCTTTCCTCACCAGCTTCTGACGGGGTACCTCAGCTCCTTACATGTGGACCTCATCATAGGCTGCCTGACTATCCCCACAGTATGGCAACCAGTTTCCCCTAGAGGGAGAGACCAGAAAGCAAGCCCAAGAAGGAAGCTACCATCTTCTAAAACCTAATCTCAGACATGACATTCCATCACCTTTACCATATCCTATTGGTCACACAGACTAATCCCTGGACAATGCAGTACACTGTGGAGGGAACCACACAAGAGTATGAATGCCTGAGGGGATTCTTGTGGGGCCTTTGGGCCTGGCCACTACATTTCCCCTCCTTCTTCCTTGCTTTATTTTTCTCCATACCACCTATCACCAACTAACACATCATTACCTTATCTCGCTTATCATCAGTCTCAACACAATAGAATACAAGATGATAGAGACTTCTGCTTGTTTTGCTCGCTGTTATATCATCAGCCCCTAGAACAGTGCTGGCATACATTCAATGGTGAGTAGTGGGGCTTCATTCAATGGTGTATAGTGGGCCACCCAGCTGCACCGTTTTTACAAGAAATGAGCCTGAATCCCTTGCTAGAAAATCACTGCTCATGTGGATTTTCACTTTTTTTATTTTTTATGGTATAGATGATTTTATTTGCAAAGCAGAAGTAGAGACAGATGTAGAGAACAAATGTATGGATAGCAAAAGGGGAAGGGCAAGGTGGAAGGAATCGGGAGGTTCGGATTGACACATATACACTATAGATATGTATAAAATAGATAACTAATGAGAACCTACTGTGTAATACAGGGAACTCTACTCAGTGCTCTGTGGTGACCCAACTTGGAAGAAAATCCAAAAAAGAGGGGATATATATATATATATATAGCCAATTCACTTTGCTATACAGCAGAAACTAACACAACACTGTAAAGCAACTGCTGCTGCCGTTTAGTAACGAAGTCATGTCCAACTCTTTGCGAGCCATGGACTGCCGCCCACCAGGCTCTTCTGTCCTTAGGATTTCCCAGGCAAGAACACTGGAGTGGGTGGCTATTTCCTTCTCCCCACTCTCACTCCTTAAAAAACATTCTAGTACATGATTCTTACCATTTTACTTGTGAGGAAAATGAAATCCAGGAAGATTAAGGGTCTTCTTGCCTGGGGTCAGCAAATGGTGCCATGGATCAAGGACTGGTCACTGTGCCCTTGACCTGCACACTTCATCTTCCAGGGCCTCCCTACAGACCTGTGCAGCATATAACCTTACGGATAAGTCACAGTCCACACAGGGTGCTTCACTCATAATTCACAATACTTCCTATAATTAACAGCCTGTTTACATTATTAATAGTTTGTATGGCTTTCACCCAGGCAGCCAAGCATTGCGGAATGAAAGATGGAACTGAAGGGCCTGGAGGAAAGGCACCACCCAAACGCTCTGACTCAATTCTCCTTTCCTAGAGAGGCTGTTTCATTTCACTCCAAAGAGAGCCTCAGGCCCAGGCTGCCCCTGCTGGTGCTTTATACTCAGGTAATGGGGAGCAGTTGTCCCCACAGATGGGACACTTCAGGATGAACCAGTTCTGAAGCACTATCCCCTCCCCCACCAAAAAAATATTACCAAGCATTTAGCAGCTTGAAAAAGAAAAAAGAAACCCCATTGTAACCCCAGTCCCAGGGCTCCGAGCTCCCTGTGCTGGACAACAGAGTCCTAAGGTGTCCTGTAGAAGGAAATGGCAACCCACTCCAGTACTCTTGCCTGGAGAATGCCATGGACAGAGGAGCCTGGTGGGCTATAGTCCACGGGGTTGCAAAGAGTCAGACATGACTGAGTGAGCACACAGCGTCCCACGGAGGGACTTGGGCTAATCTTAGAATGGCTTCCTAGGTAATCGTCTGTCTCTTCCTTCAGGCCTGGGACCATAAAAGCCCCTTTCCCCTCAACTCCTACCAAAGTATTAAAATATGTTAACAATACATACATATGCATGTGGGACTGGAAGACTGGGATTGACATGTATATGCCACTATATATAAAATAGATAACTAATAAGACCAACTATATAACACAGGGAACTCTACTTAATACTCCTTAATGGCCTAAATGGGAAAATAATCCAAAAAAGAGTGGATATATGTATAACTGATTTACTTTGCTATATGCCGGAAACACAACACTATAAATTAACTAGACTCCAATAAAAATTTTTAAAAATTAAAAAAAAAAAACACCAATACACACACATACGTTCAATTCAGTTGATCAACCACCTCACCTCTGAAAACCAATGGAAGGACAGCAACAAAGATGCCAGTTACAGGTCCATATGGAATTCCTACCCCCTACTCTAGTGAAAGTGAAAGTCACTCAATTGTGTCCGACTCTTTGCAACCCCATGGACTATACAGTCCATGGAACTCTCCAGGCCAGATTACTGGAGTGGGTAGCCTTTCCCTTCTCCAGGGGATCTTCCCAACCCAGGGATCGAACCCAGGTCTCCCACATTGCAGGCAGAATCTTTACCAGCTGAGTCACAAGGGAAACCCACGAATACTGGAGTGGGTAGCCTTTCCCTTCTCCAGGGGATCTTCCCAACCCAGGAATTGAACCGGGGTCTCCTGCATTGCAGACAAAATCTTTACCAACTGAGCTATGTACTCTTGACTGAAAAGGCAGAGGAGAGAGAGGAGTACAGCAGAGCCGAAGTCCTCACGGAAAGCAGTGAGGGGTTGACAACAGCATCGGGTTAGAGGGCAAACAGAGGGCAATATCGTGATGGCCAAGGGTAAAGAAGGGTGGGTAGCCAGCTGCTCCCCGCCCCTCTCCAGCTAAGTCTTGTCAAGACTACCCACTCCTGGGGCCTCCCTGGTGGCTCAGCGGTAAAGAATCCATCTGCAGATGCGGGAGATACGGGTTTGATCCCTGATCCAGGAGGATCGCATGTGCTGCAGAGCAACTAAGCCTGTGCAGCAAAACTACTGAGCCTGTTTAGAGCCCAGGAGATACAACTACTGAAGCCTACATGCCCGAGAGCCTGTGCCCCACAAGAGAAACCGCCGCAGTGAGAAGCCCGTGCACCGCAACTAGAGAGTAGCCCCCCATAGCAACGAAGACCCAGCACAGCCAAAAATAAGTAAAATTATTAAAAAAAAAAAGAAAAAGAAAAGACAGCCCACTCCTCTGCCCTGCCTGCAGTTGTGAGGGGAGGCACCCAGATCAACTGCTGGGCCCTGGTACTCTCATGGTCACTGATCATCTCTTTCATCCTCTTTGAAACCAGCTTTGCCTTCCTGCATGTTCTCTCTTATATTTCTCTAGGACTGCCATAACAGACCATACACTGGGTACTTAAATGACAGAAATTTATTTTCTCACAGTTCTAGAGGCCAGAAGTCCAAGATCACGGTGCCAGTGGGGTGGTTTCCTCCATGCCTTGTAGACGACAGTCCTCTTGCCACCTCACATGGTCTTTTCTCTGTGTGTATGTACCCCTGGTATTCCTTTTTCTTCTTATAAAGACATCAGTTATATTGCATTAGGACCCCACCTCTCTAATTAATCTTTAACAGATACTCAGCATATATTTGTATGAGAATTATGACTTTAGCTTTTTTTTTTAATTATTCTTTGAAAACGTATCTAAGTCCACAGTTTACATGTTTCTACTATATTAGGAGTAGCCTTTAAGGGCTGTTGTTGCATGCATGCTCAATCGCTCAGTTGTGTCCGACTCTGTGACCCTGTAACTGTAGCCTGCCAGGGATGTAGCTCTGTCCATGGGATTCTCCAGGCAAGAATACTGAAGTAGGTTGCCCCTCTGCAGGGGATCCTCCTGACCCAGGGATCGAACCTCCATCTCCTGTGCCTCCTGCATTGCAGGCAGATTCTTTACCCATTGAGCTGCTTGGGAAGCCCTAACACAAATTCAACAAGAACAACTGTCTCAGAGTGATATTTCAGATCTATTCTATGCTTCTCTCCTCTCATCCTCTCAACCAGACTCCCTTAGGAATTTTTTGTAGAGTGAGAGTCCTCTGCCTGAGGCTTTCCACATCTGTCAGATCAAGAACCAAACACTATCACACTTGTCCCCGAGGGATCCTGCAGGGACTCTTCCTCAGCAAATAGATCCAACCTCTTTTGTTCTGTCCACTGGAAGTTTCACTATTTACCATATTACTTAAATAATTCCCATGTTTTGTGTTTATTGTCAAAAACACTTTAGAATTACTGATTGATATATTTGCTGAGTATCTTATGAACTCAATCTACATAATATACAAAGTCACGTATTAGATTGCATTCCAGACCTGGGATTAGGATTCTGGCCCCATAATCAGTCTCCTGGGACAAACTGCTATTTCACATCCACCCACGCACCCTACTTACATGAAACTTTGCCCCTGGCAAATGTCAAAGAAGAATATCCTCAGTAATTTCTCTTATCAATCGATCCAAGCAAACACAATGGGCTTGCTTTTCCCCAGAGCTGAAGTCACCTCCTGGCCAGAAGTTAAGTGTTAGGCTCTGGATCAGGGCACTGAGCTGAAACCAAAGGCCCAGCAAGAATGAGTGAGAATGTGGAGATATCAGTTTTTATCACCTGTGTGAACTGGGACAGCACTCATTTTTGGAAGGATAGAGATAGGTCTGCAAATCAGAAGAAACGCTGTCCCCAGGCAGGTGGGGCCCCTGGATGTTTTTTCCACCTGTGCCTCTCCCCTCCCCCCAGCCCCTCTCAAGGCCCTCTGGGCAGAAGGCTCTGCTGGAAGTCAGCCAACTCCTCCAGTTCTGTTGTGCTCTCAGAGGGGATAACTTGAGATCCTATGCTGTAGCTAGCAAATTCACTTTCAAACATGCCCAGTTGGAGGAGATCTGCCAAACCATCAGGGAAAGCCAGTCCTCATCCCCTCCTCCAGGCAAAACCTAGCCAGGTAATTCCAGTTCCTAAGTGACAAAGGATATCAGAGAAAGTGTTTAGACCATCAGACATCTTGGAATGTAAGTCCCAGGAGAGCAGGGATTTATATTTTGCTTATCACCATATTTCCAGCACTAGAACAGTGTGTAGGCACTCAACAAACTCTGACAGCCCAAGAGGTTCTGTGATTAGCTCAAGTTTGCCCAAGCAGGGTCAGAGTTAAGCCTAGAACCCAGAAACAAAGAAAGAAAAGAATAATTGTTGAGTCTTACTATGTGCAGATAACCATTTCTTTAAATGTATTCCTTACTTCATCTCTTACCACACATTATGTGGTGGCTACCACTGTCATCCTCATTCTACAGAAAGCTTATCCAACAGGTCACAGAGCAGCAGTGTTCATCCATCCATTTGGCAAACAGTTACTAAGTGTCTGCTATTTACCTGGCCCCATATCCAGCATGGGGGATATAGTAGTGAACAGGAGAGACATGGAGCTGATATTCTAAGGTGGGCGACATCCAATCAGCCAGCAAGACCCAGACTGACAATGTACTCGCCAGTTAGAATACATTCTACAAAGGAAGTCAATGGAGGGAGGTGACAGAGAGAGACGGGGTAGAGGGAAAGGTCTCTGTTGGGTAGAGTGGTCTGAGAAGGGCTTTTTAAGAAGGGAACATGTAGACTGAGGACTGAAGGATGAGAAGGGTACCCCTGCGATGAGCCTGAGGAAGAGCATTCAGAAAGAAGAGCAAGTGCAAAGGCCTGAGGGACAGAAGGGCATGGCGAGTGGAAGGACCAGGAAGGGAGCAGACAGAATGGTGAAGAGGGGGCCTGGGCTGAGTTTCACGGACAGCCAAAGGTCAGCTCCCTTTCCCCAGGAAAACCTAGGGATGCTTTCCCTCTCCCAACACTTTCTTAGGATGTTTCTGGAGCTTGTTCTCTATCCAAACAAGGAAATAACCCCAGAGAAAGGAAGGCATGGAATTCAGATGGGGAATTTCAGGATGGAATTGTGTGCCCCAGCCCCTTAAGCCTAAAGAGAATCATTCCAGGTTGAAGCAGGAGGGAGGAACCTCCCTGAGAGGGGTTTCTGGGAGACAGAATGTTCCAGGGATTTCACACAATGCTGGGGAAGCTGAGGAAGGGACGAATACAGTCAAAGCAGACAACACAAGTGAAGGGGAGGCAGTTAAAAATCCATGAAAAAACACACTTAACTCTCCATGAAATACAATGTATCAAATATAAAAACTGGTTGTGGGACTTGCCCTGTGATAAAGTGGTTGAGAATCTACCGTGGGAAGTAGGGGACGTGGGCTCAATCCCTGATCAGGGAACTAAGCTCCCACATGCTACAGGGCAACTAAGTCCTTGTGCCACAAGTACTGAGCCTGTGCAGTCTGGAGCCTGGCCACCACGACCTAGAAAGTTGGTGTGCCCCCAGGAAAAGCTCCCACGTGACGTAACAAAGATCCAGTGTACTGCAACTGAGAGCTGATGCAGCCACACAAATAAGACAATGTAAACCTTAAAAAAAAAAAAAGATTGTGCCATGGATAATATTTGCATAGTAATAATTTATTCAACAAATATTTATTGAGGACCTTTTCTATGCCAGACCCTTATCTGGCTCTGGGGACATATCAGGGAACAAAGGCAAGCTGCTTCCTCTCAGGTAACTCATATTCTAGTTGGGAAGACTTGTGTATTTAAAAAAGAATGAGGTTAGTTTCATCTTGCATCCTTGTTCTACAGACCAAATAAATACACCTACTGCGTTGTCTGGAAGAATGCTCACTACAGGTTTACTGTGGTTATTCCAAGGGGTGATTTCTTGCTCTCTTTTGAGTGTATTTTTTCAAATTTCCTAACATTTTATAAAGTATATAGTATTTGTGCAAAACATTAAATCACTGCTTTGTAAAGAGAAATCACACTGCTTTCTGTGCAAAGCAGAAAGCACTAGCTGGGGTGGGAGCTTAAGTCATGTTTATGACTTAAACATGAAAATCATCTCTAACCTGGTGTGCCCAATTCTCTTTTACCACCTCCCAGGACCTGGAGAAGGACAAATTTCTGGGAGACCTTAGTATTTTCTGTTCTGCTATGCTGAGTCTGTTTCCTTGACTCAAAAGATAGGGCAGGGATACCAGCTTTGTTGGGAGTTGGAGCAGGCACCCTTCTATGCCGGAACACGCTAAGCACACTGGTTGATAAGGCTGCAGCTCTCTAAGTGTATAACTGCATTCTGAGTGTGTGAGGAAGGGCCTCACTGTCAGTGCAGCGGGGTCAGGGCAAAGGTCACCAACCAACACAATTCCCTTTGCCTCAAATGGATTCTTCCAGTGTGGCTTCATGAGTGCTTCTCTGATGTAGCATCACTGCCATTTTGGACTGGATGATTCTGCGTTGTGGGTGGCCTTCCTGTTCATAATAGGATGTCTAACAGCATTCCCCGGCATATATGCAGCAGGTACTCTATAAATGGCTGCTTAGAATTAACTGAATGCAGGAGAACATCTCTCATCCAGAAAAACGCCCTGTCAGATAGCCAGTCAGATCCCATCTCCTCTACCCTATTTTTCCAGGTCCTGTGCAAATGCCACTTCCTCCACGAAGACTTCCTTGATTGCCCCCACTTCTAGTTATAAATACTCTCCCATGCAACTCTGCCACTCTTTAACATTTGTCATTGTCCTAAGTATTTATATATGTGTCTTATCCCCACTATTCACAAAGTACCAAGGTGGCCACTATCTTACCCATAAAAATGATGTTCTCTAGCATGCATATTTGACATTTTCTGAAGCATATACAAAATTGAAAGAACTTTCACAATTTGTATTCCTTTGAAATATACTACCAAAGTAAAATTTTATTTTAAAATGTATTAACAATATTTCTTGTAGGCTTAACAGGATCCAGGGCCTGTCCGAGAAAAAACTTTCCAGATTAACTCATTTTATCCTTACAACAACCCTGTGAAGTAGAAACATTTCTACCCCCATAGAGAAGGCACAGAGAGGTTAATTAACTTCCCGGCTGGCTCAACGGTAAAGAATTTGCTTGCAATGAAGGAGACCCAGCTTCAATCCCTGGGTGGCAAAGATCCCCTAGAGAAGGGAATGACAGCCCACTCCAGTATTCTTGCCTGAAGAATCCCATGGACAGAGAAACCTGGAGGGCTACACTCCAGCAGATCGCAAAGAGTCGGACATGAATGAAGCGACTTAGCACTCACTGGTCTATGAAGTGGGCAGAGGTCAGATTTTTAAACCAGGGAGGCAGTCTCCTGTCTGTACTCTCCTAGCTGCTTTAATCTATACTGGCTTTCAAGCAACCTCAAGACCTGCATCCCACTCAGTTCACAGCAGAACTGCAGCTCCCAAAGCCTTTCTGTATAGAATTCTCCACCAACGGGTCACTAAGCTGAAGTCTCCGATGTCAGGGACCTGGGTTATGCATTCACTACGTTGCCCAAGGGTTAAGCCTCGTGCTTTGCATTAAACAAGCTTTCTATTTCTGTTAAAAGCAGAGATAGAGCAATGCAGGGAAGTTCTTCCTAAAGTCTAACTTCTAGTCATTTCCCAAGCCAACAGAAAAGGGGAATCTGCGGCTGCAATCCGTGACCACCAGGTGGCGCTCGCCATTTCCCGAGCAGGAGGGCGGAGCCGCCGCAGATCACAAAGAGCATGTGGACGCTCGGGCGCCGCTCGGTTGCCAGTTTCCTGCCCCGCTCCGCGCTCCCGGGCTTTGCCCCTACCCGTGCCGGGGCCCCGCGGCCGGCGAAGGACCTCTCGCTCTCCGGCCTCCCGGGCCTGCGAATCGGAACCGCCAAGGCCCCGGCGCGTAGCCAGTCCGTAAGTATCCGCGCCGGCAGCTGCGCAGGCCGCACGCCGGGAGGGAGGCCGCGCACGCCGAGGACGCGCCGGACAAGCGCACTCGCCCCAGCTCCGGCGGGGCCGCGCTTGGGCGGGGAAAGTGCGGCGGCGCGCGGCTGAGCAGTGCCCAGTCTCCGTTTCTCCCGGTTACTTTTGCACTGTTTTCCGCTTTCTTGAGAAAAAGGGCGATTGTATCCTGCGGTGCAATTGCGGGAAAAGCAGGAAAGGTGGGCGGGGACTGACTCTTAGGGGCCAGTGATAGTTCTAAGCTTGTCACTGCTCTTTTCGAGAACTTAAATTTAAGTAATAATATATGCTAGGTACTATAATATACATATAAGTATTCTATGTATAATATTAGCATGCTATGAATATAGAACTACTTAAGTCAAATAGTGTATATATCAATATAATGATATAAATGTGTACTATCAGAGCGATGCTTTCAAGCATGGGCTTTTATGAACGAAATGCTTTCATCTAGCGAGGTGAAGATGTCAGAGTTGCGGAGCACTGCAGCTAGAGCAGCAGGGCTTTTTGGATCGGGCCTGGGTTCCAAATTCTGGCTCCTGGACTCAGCAGAGGTACCTCGAGGGATGGCGGAACCCCTCTGAGGCCTGGCTTGTTTTTCTGGGAAGAGATTACCGCTGGCATAGGTTTAATTAACATATATAAAGTCTTAAGCACTTAATTTCACTTCTCTCCCCCGGGTTACAAAGAAATGCCTGACCCAGTTACTCCACGACTTGGAAGCCCAAAGGACTATGGGATTAAGGAGGTTACACGGGAGGATAGAGGTGATGTTTAATCAGGGTCTGCAGATAGCAGGAGGTGGTGAGCGGCCTTCAGGAGAGAACTGAATGGGCAAAGGCGGGAAGGCAGGCAGGCAGAGATCAGCTCTGAGTGGCTGGTCCACTGGATGGACTGTGGGTAGTGAAAGGGCAGGTGAAATCCAATTCAAATTGTTCATGGAGCTCTGGAAGTTGACTTTAGGCTTAACCCTTCCACTGAGGTGTGCTATTTGACTGTGTTGGAGATATCCCTGGGATTGGTTGCCTACGCTCAAAGTTGGAATCACTGACTTCTCTTCTCAGGAAAACCAGGCAGTCAGGACCACGCTGGTCACAGGTGCCCCTTCTACAGAATGCACATGTTCATCACCCTGTTCCTTCTGTGCTGCTCTTGCCTGGCATGGTGCTGCAGTGGGCGTTTCTGTGTGTGTGAACAGAGTCTTGTCTTGGGTGAAGTCCTCAGGCTGGCCTTGCTGAGTGAGGAGCCAGCAGATACTCAACTCATTTGATGCCAAGAGTGGTTGTGCCCGTTTGTCCTCCCAGAAGTGGATGAGAACTGACTCACTCTTCAAGCTTTCGGTTTGCCATAGCCCAGGGTGACAAGGGGACCCTGGGCTAGCCTCCCTGCTGGCCATCAGGCCAAGCCTCACCAGAGTGGCCTAGGTTGGGTCATGTCCAGGGTCTGAGCTGGAGCCTGTGGAACTACCTAGTATTTCCTGCAGCGTCTCCCCTTAGCCGGCCTTGTACCGAGCTCACGAAGTCACTGAGCCCTGGACACTCGAGTGGGCAGACCTGCCACAGACACACAGTCCAGGGGCTCCAGGTAACCTTGGCAGCAGGAGGGTTGGCCTCGGGGGGCTTAAGGGGGCGCTCTTATAACAGAGCCCTGCCCACCCTGAAGTCCATCTGCAGCCCACAATCAGAGTGGGGCAGCTTCTTCCTTAGCAAAGGCCAGATTTCTCCCCTGAGGTCCTCTCTCTCCACACTGTCCTGACATGCTTCAAAACAAACTGATTGATCACCATCAGGCCCCAAGTTTGGGGTATTGCAGTCCATGACTGCTGCCTTCAGAGGAGGAAGTAGAGGTCTGAAAGGTTAAGCAGTTATCCAGGGAATGTCGGGCTTCCCTGATCGCTCATTCGGTAAAGAATCTGCAATGCAGGAGACCTGGGTTTGATCCCTGGGTCGGGAAGAACCCTTGGAGAAGGAAATGGCTACCTCGTCCAGTCTTCTTTCCTGGAAAATCCCATGGACAGAGGAGCCTGGCGGACTATTGGACACAAATTAGTGACTACACCACCACCACCACAGAGAATGTTAGATTAGGGAGAAGCAGGTAGGAGATGATGGAGGGGGTCTTTGGCAACTGTTCCCTTGTGATTACAATCAGCTGAATAGGGACTTCCCTGGCGGTCCATTGGTTAAGAATCCGCCTTGCAATGGAGGGGACATGGGTTCAATCCTTGGTGACGGAACTAAGATCCCACATGCTGTGGAGCAACTGAGCCTACTTGCCACAACTAGAGAGCCCGCGTGCTACAACGAAAGATCTTGTGTGACACAACACGAAGGCTCCACATGCTGCAACTAAGACCTGACATCGCCAAATTTTAATTCATTCATTTAAAAAAAAAAGAAACTTAAAAAAAAACAGCTGAATAAAGTCTTCTATTCTGGCTGTGAATGAGTACCTTGCTTGAGACTAGCTCTCCAATCAGAACCATCGAAGATATACAATTAAAGGACAAAAGAGAAACACTGTGTGTGAAGGTAGCAGACGGACTAAGACAGCTAGGATTTGAGAGGCCGAGATCCACGAGAGAAGGGAAAACTGACTGACGTGAGCCCCGAGTTCTCAAAGCCCTCCCCTCTGTGTTTCGAGCCCTGTATCGTTCCCAGGATGCGATTCTTGCCTTTGGGGCCAGGACCTTGGGGCCAGACAGCATGGGTTCAGATCCCAGCTCCCCTGCTTTGTATCTGTGTGTTTGTGTGACTTAGGCAAGTGACCCTGCCGTGCCTCAAATTCCTCGTCTGTAAAATACAAGTACAGTCGACCCTCCTCATTCCTGGATCCTGTACTTGTGCACCCACCTCCTCACTGTGGTGTATCTGTAACCCCAAAATCAATACTCAAGGCCCTTTCAGGGTCATGCTAGGATGTGCGCAGAGCAGCAGAAAGCCTGAGTCACCCACACTCGCATGACCCTGGCTGAGGTCACAGCAGGCCCTGCCCTCTTGTTTCAGCTCCCACACTGGAAACGAGGGTCTTTTGCACAGTCTGTCTGGGCATGTTCTTCATGGTTTAGTTTTGTGGCACAGTTTTGTGCTTTTTTTTTTTTTCCTGGTTGATTTCACTGTTTAAAGTGGCCCCAAGCATAGTGCTGTCTGGTTGCTCTGTGCAGGAAGGCTGTGAGGGACCTTAGGGAGGAAACAGGCGGGCTGGGTAAGCTTTGTTCAAAACGTGAGTTTTAGTGCTGTTGGCTGTGAGTCCAGGGTCAGTGAATCGACAACATATATGATAGAGGCGTCTTTAAACAGAAACACGTGTAAAACCAGGTTGTGCCTTGATCATTTGGTGAAAACGAGTCCAGAGGCTCACAGGAACCTCTCCGTATTTCCCTCAGGAGCAACTCGCTCATCCACCAACTTTACAGGGCATCTCTATCATGAATGACGACTGTCACAGTACAACACTTTCCTCCTAGGCGGGCAATGAGGACTAAATGAGTCCCTTCTCTAAAGTCTGGGATCACCACCCAGTTGATGGTGAACACTCCAGAACATGCTGTGGGACACTGTGCTTTTCACAGCCACTCTCTCACTTCTTCAAAGCCAATGTTTTTAAATGGCCATCTGTGTCCTACACCCCCATTTCCTCCTCCTCCTCCCCTCACGTCTCAGCCTTAGTCTTTCCCAGCTTGCCCAGGGCCCCGATGGCCCAAGAGAGTAACCACAGCCTCTGTCCCCTCCTCTTGGTGGCAGCCACGGTGCCCTTTGGAGAAGGTGAACCTTGCCGCCAAGCTCTGCAGGCCCCTCGGCGTCTCCCCCAGATGAAGCCCTGCAGCCCGCCTCTCCATCACTCCCCTGCCGCCTCTCCATTCTGCTGGACCACTTCTCTCTCCTTTCGAGCCTCCATCCCCTCTGACAGCTCTCCGGCTGGTCATAGCTCAGACCCCACTGCTCAGAGGAAGTAGTTAGGTATTGAAAGAAATCAGTGTGTCACAGTGTCCCCTGCAGATGGTGTTATTAAGATCTGTCAGGCAGCAGTCTGCAGCTACATCCTGGCCATCCAGCCATTTGTGCTTGCTCCTTTTAGTCACATTCTAAGACTTTGCTGACACTCCTCACCCCGTCTTTGTTCACCACCCCATCCCAGCCAGCAGCACTTCCGGTGATGGTAGGTATGTCCTGAGTCTGTGCCACACGACACCCCACAGGTAGCTAATGAGACCGGGGAATTGACTTTGCAATTTTGATCTTACTTCAGTAAATTTACATTTGAATAGGTGCATGTAGTGAGTGGCTACTGCGTTGGGGAGCACAGCCTGCGTTGGGGAGAGAGCCTGGGCTAGTGCAGTGTATTGCACCAAAAGAAGACAAAAAAATTGCCGAGGAAGAAATAGTCTGAAAAACTTTAACCTGGTTACTCCTGAGTGTACCCATAATAATATTTAAACTGCGCATTAATGGACTGTAATGTATTGGAAAATGGTAATGTTCTTCACTTTGGCTTTTAGAGCTTGAGCCTCCGCTGCCTCAACCAGACCCTGGATGTCAAAAAGCAAAGTGTCTGCTGGATAAATTTGAGGACAGCGGGAACTTTGGGTGATGCTGGGTAAGACAAAGCATCTTGCATGTCAGAGATCACTTCTTCCTTCCACCACCCCTCCATGTATAACATATGCACACATACATATACTTGTCTTTTTCTTTCCTTTCACTTTTTTTTAACAACAAAAACCTCAAAACCCATCCCACAGAAAACCTGTCTTCTCCCTAAGAAGTAGCGCTCATAAGCATCTTCCCACATCACTAACTATCCACTGTACTATGTTTAGTGAAATAGTTCTAAGTTGTATGGATGTGCCATGATTCATTTAACGCATTCCCTATTGCTGGACATTGAGGTTGTTCCCAGAGTTTTGTTATTCTCTTTGATATCTTAGTCTTTAGGGCCGGCCAAGTTTCAGTAACAAGTAGACCCCAAATTGAAATGGCTCCAAGCAGGCCCCCTTCTCTGTGGGAGCAGGGTGGCCGTACCTCTGTGAAATGGTTCAGAGAGCCGGACTCCCTCCACCTTCCTGTCTCCTATCTGCACCATCTGCCCTCTGCCGGTCAAGCCTGGGTCATCCCATCCACGGTACACTCCACAGAAATGGACGAGAGCATGGCAGGCCCAGCAGTGGTGTTTGTCCCTCACTCACATTTTAGTGGGAAGGACTTGGTCCCAGGGCCCCAGCTAAGAGGAGGGGAGGCCAGTAAGGTAGTCTAGTGGGTGTCCTGGAGGGAAGAGGTGATGGGTTCTGGGGGAAAGCTGCTGGGCGCTGCTGCAGCCCAGCCCTCTATGAATCTGCATGACACCACCCCTGCCCCGGCCCCTGTAACCTTCTACACACATCCTGGGGCCGCAACCACAGGCCCACAGTCCCTCATCTGCCTCGAAGGCCGAGATGGCCAGATGACATGCAGTCCTGTCTCCAGGTCTAGGAATGGCTTCTCCGACCTACACACAAACACACACGGAGAGGGGCAAGATAAC
The DNA here is from genome assembly GCF_002263795.3 of Bos taurus. Taxonomy (NCBI): domain Eukaryota; kingdom Metazoa; phylum Chordata; class Mammalia; order Artiodactyla; family Bovidae; genus Bos; species Bos taurus. Next base: position 45,228,415 of record NC_037335.1, read on the forward strand.
CAGTACATCAGTAGCTCGTGTTCAAGTAAAAGATGACATTTTATTTGAAGAGGGCAGCAATGGAGCCCCCTGGGCTGCCCTGGGACAAGCTCTACCCTGGTTGTGGGGGACATTCCTCTAAGAAACCCCAGTTCTGCCCCCAGAAGGCTCCTCACTGGCTGTCCCTCCCCATGGCCTCAGGGGACACAGGCAGTGGAACGTGTCCTTCCTGGGGGTGAGCAGTCTTCACAGCCCTCTCCCTGCTGATAGTAACAGTTTCTGCAGGCTGTCCTAAGGCTCCACTCGGCCAGACTGATTTTTCTTTGATAACAGGATTTTCTCAGAAACCTAGTAGGCATCTGATCTCTTAAGACCTAGTCAGTCTCACATACCAGCCACCTGGAGCCTCCTGTATGTGCTAAGTCACTTCAGTCATGTCCAACTCTGCGACCCTATGGACTGTAGCCCACCAGGCTCCTCTGTCCATGGATTCTCCAGGCAAGAATACTGGAGTGGGTTGCCATGCCCTCCTCCAGGGGATCTTCCCGACCCAGGGATTGAACCTGCGTCTCTTACGTCTCCTGCATTGGCAGGCGGGTCCTTTTCCACTAGTCCCACCTGGAATGGGAGTCTCCAACTGACTTATTTTTGGCATCCTCACTCCCACAGCCACCTGTCTCAACCTAAGAGCATTTTCCTTGAGGTCATAACACTAAAGACTACTCTTAACCTGCTTTTTGCAACAGAATTAGGTCCCCTATTTTGGCTTAATGAGAGGCTTTAGCTTCTCCCCTTGGCTCATCCATCTCGGCACTGCTTCCAGCTCCCCAGCGTAGACCGGCTGGTCTTCTCCTGGCTCACCATTTCTGTGTTCATCAGCTAACGGCAGCAGGGAGCCACCCACACGCAGGAACATCCTAAACTGTCACCAGAGCTCCAGCTCTGCAGGACAGTATGGGCCTTCCAGGTTATCACAGGCAGCAGCTGACAGGGACCTCCAGGCTCCGGGCTCCCATGTCTGTGTCGTTGGGCCCTCCCTGCAGCCTCTGAACAAGTGCTACGTCTGCATGGGTTAGGTTTTCGCCTCGGGGGCACCATTTCCAGCCCCTCCTTGCACATACTCTCTGCTACTGTCCCCCCATCCCTCCAGACAGCCCTCTGAGGTTGGGTGGGACCTTGGCAGACGCTCCATGCCTAGCTCCCTTCTTCAGGGTCTACTTCTGGCCTCTGGGAAGCGTACCTTGACCTGCCATGTGTAGGGCAGCCCGCTTTTGCCATGACCCACCTGCCACTGCCAGATAACACCTGCTAAGCTCTTGACTTTGGGCTTTATGCCTGAGTCAGGTGTGTCTTTATGTTCCCCAAGCTCCTCTGGGCACCTATCAGTCTGTCCTGCTTCTCTTCAGATGTCCCTTGATCAGCGTTAACTGAGGAGGGGGAGAGGGAAATGCCCAACACCCGCCCCCCAGGCCCACCACTCAGCCCCGTAGCCTTCCGCACATTGTGCCCTTGAGGTGGGTGAAACAGACACACACAGGAATGACATGTTGAGTTAGGGGATTTCACCTATATGCACAGGCTTCCCTGGTGGCTCAGACAGTAAAGGATCTGACTGCAATGTGGAAGACCCGGGTCCAATTCCTGGGTTGGGAAGATCCCCTGGAGAAGGGAATGACAACCCACTCCAGTATTCTTGCCTGGAGAATCCCATGGACAGAGGAGCTTGATGGGCTACAGTCCATGGAATGTCTTACTTTGGGCCTCCTAGAAACTCTCCAGTGATGGAGTTTTCCAAGACACCTCTTGTAACCTATAGATACATTCTATACAGGGAGGTTTCTGGCAGTTTTCATTGTCATAATTTACATACCATAAAATTCACCATTTAAAAATGTACCACTGGGACTTCCCTTATAGTCCAGTAGTTAAGACTCTCTGTGCCCAATGCAGAGAGCTCAGATTTGATCCCTGGTCAAGGAACTAGAATCCCACCACGCCACAACTAAGCCCGCACGAGGCGATGAAGATCCCCCTTGTGATGCAGCTAAGACCTGGTACAGCCAGAAACAAAACAAAAACCCAGCCAACCAATATATATATAAAGTAAAATGTACCGTTCAGTGGTTTTTAGTATCCTCACAAAATTATGCAATTTTTACCACTATCTAATTCCAGAACAATTTCATCACTCCAAAAAGAGACTCCATAGCCATTAGTAATCACTCCTCATTCCTCCTTGCCCCAGACAACCACTTTCTGTGTCTATAGATTTATAGCATTTTTTTAATTAAAAAATAATATCTATATAGAATATCTTCAAGTATTCAGCTTGATAAATTTTTAAAAACTGAACATACCATGTAACTCAAGAACTAGCTCAAGAAATAGAATGTTACCAACCCCTTGAGAGCAGGCCTTCTGCTCACTTCTAATTATTAACCCCTCTTTGTCCCAGAGTAGCTACCATTCTGATTTCAAATAACATGGATTAGTTTTGCCTGCCTTTTAAATTTATATAAATGGTATTAAGAATAAGTATGTCTGTGTGTGGCTTCTTTCAGTCACCATTTATTGTGGGATTCATCCATATTGTTATTTTTGTAGACAATTCTGTCTTGCACTGTAGTGTTTCATGGTTTGAAGGTATCACAGTTTATTTATCTACTGTATTATGTCTGGATACTTGGGCAGCCTCTAATTTGGGCTAATGGATAGTTCTGCTGTGAACATTCTAGCGTGGTGCGTGTCTCTTGATGAACCTGGGTATGCATTTCTGTTGAGTATATACCCAAGAGTGGAATTGATGGTCACAGCACCTGAATGTATTCAACTCTTGTAGAAGTATCAATAGTTTTCCAAAATGCTTGTCTAATTTATTTGCCCATCAGCAGTATCTGAACGCTCTGGTTACTGCACTTCCTGACCGACTCTTCATATTCTCTCTTTCGTTTTAACCGTTCTGGTGATATCTCATTGTGGTTTTTTAATTTTCATTTTCCTGAAGATTAGCAAGGTTGAGCACCTTTGCATATGTTCATTGACCATTTGGATATCTTTTTTTTTTTTTAATGAAACCTGTTCAAATATTTTGCGTATTTTCCTGTTGGGTTTTCTTATTGATTTGTAAGAGTTCTTTACATGTCCTGGAAATAAGTCCTTTTTCAGATATATGGAATGCAAGTATTTTCTCCCACTTTGTGATTTGCCCAACAAATGTTAATAACAAAAGCAATGGAAACAACCTCAATGGCCAGTTGAAAGGGACAAGCTGAATGAATAACATAAGATAAAATACTGTGAAAACCCATACGTGCTAATATGGAACAATGTCTAAGACATATGAAATGAAAACTGCAAGGTGCTTCATTTGTATATTAAAAAATATATAAAAATTCTAGAAGGATACAGAAGAGCTTGCTCATACACAGATTGCCTGTCTGGGAAGAAAGGCTTACTTTTTTCATGCTTTTTAAATTTTTACTCTGTATATGTTGGGCTTCCCTGGTGACTCAGATGGTAAAGAATTGGTGTGCAGTGCAGGAGTTCAATCCCTGGGTCAGAGAGATCCCCTGGAGAAGAGAATGGCAACCCACTACCGTACTCTTGCCTGGAGAATTCCATGTACAGTGGAGCCTGGTGGGCTACAGTGTAGGGGGTGACTAAAAGGATACAGAAGATTGCTCATCATAGTTTAGCCTGTTTGGGAAGAAAGACTGACTTCTCTAAATTCTTTCATGCTCTTTAAATTTTTACTCTGTATATGTTAGATATTTTCCATCTATTTAAAAAATTTAAGTAAAAAATAAATATCAATTGATGCTAATAAAATGCAGCAGTTTGGTGATCGCATGATTGGCGTTGTTTCTCTTCCCCCTGCAGCACTTTGGACGATACCACCTATGAAAGACTGGCCGAGGAGACACTGGACTCCTTAGCAGAGTTTTTTGAAGATCTTGCAGACAAACCATACACGTTTGAAGACTATGATGTCTCCTTTGGGGTACCTCTTTTCTTCTCTTCATTCTTCTGTATCCTCCCTAAGAATTTTAGCTCACTGAGATAGAGAATTCCTTTCCAGTAGCATGCAGTTATGGATGGGGCCAAAAGACTGGAGTTCTGGTTTCAGCTGCACCAGTCTTGTGACCTCAGGCAAGTCACTCAGCCTCTCTGAGCCCTCATTTTTCCTGAAAATACAGACTTTGAACCTTCACTCAATACCTATGAAGGTAAATCAGGAAGGAAGCCAGGCATATGTGTTTGTGTAGCAAGACAGCCCTCCTCATGCAGGCACGGAGAACACTGAGCTAGACTGCTAGTTCTTAAGCCGGGTGAGAGATTGCCTAAGATGCATTCAGACTAGACATGTGCCTCGCTTCCTGGAAATTCAGGCTGCAGTCCTAGGAAGCCTGTTTTTGAAAAGCTCACCTGAGATTCTAAAGAGCACCTTTGGGTCCCACCTCTAGGAATATTTGATTGGTCTAGGTTGTGGCCCAAGCCAGGCATTGAGGTTTTTGAAGTTTTTAGAGTAACTCCCCAGATGCTTCATCCAGGGCTGGATGAAACTTAAACAGATCCTAGAAGCCCAGGTAGTGCTGGTGTGAATCAGCTGGCCACCAGGTGGCAGACTTGAGTTAGGGTCAGCCTTTGGATTTATGGAGAATTATTGCCTAGGCCGTAGGGAGCAGCTCTTTTTGACCAGTGGGAGCAAATCCCCTGCAGAAGTTAATCCTCTTGACAGCAATTAATTAATACCAGGAAATGTCATGAAGTGTGCATTTGGGATTAAATCATGGGATTATTTAGGACAACCAGCTGTCAGGCTAAAGTGATAGAAATGGTATTGGATATTACTGTTGGGGGTACTGGCTAGAAAAAGGACTCCATCAAATGGAGCAGGTGTCAAGCCTGGTTGTAAGGACAGTAAGGGACTTGGTGGTAATGGGGCAGGGCAGGAAAGGATTAAATGCCTTCCAGGTGGATTCGTTGGAAGCTGTCAGCACCAGAAAATGCAGCAGTGCTCAGGCTGGGCTGTGGACGTGCTTATGCAGGCAGCCTCAGAAGGGAGAGATACCAGGGAACCCTTACAGACTGGTCCCTCCAACCTGCCCATCTGTGGGATGATTAGAGCTAGGGGAAGCTACAGGTCTCATCTCCCCCAGCCTCCTTCCTAGGTGCGGTAACTATAGGGAAACCAAGTCTCAGGCTAAGTTCTGCCACACTTGGAGACACCACAGAAGCAGTCGCCCCACCTGTTCCTATAGGATTAGTGAAGCATGTCCCTGCTTGACTCAAATACTTTATTTGACAGTTTCATTAGAAGCGAAGGTGCCAGTATTGTAGCAGCTGGATTCTGCTTCCCTCACGAGGCAGGCAACAAAAGCTTGTGCTCAGTGCGGGGTCAGGGCCTTCCCTATCTTCACAGGGTCTCTCTGAAGAGTGCTCAGCTGCTGCACTTGCCCATTCGTGCAAGGGAAGAGGCACCTGAGTTTTTCCACCCGATCCATACACTGCGTCTTGAGTATCATTCTCCTCACTAGGGAAGAAGTATATCTAGTAAATCATGTGCTAATTAGGAAAATCTCTAGTGTAGATGCACTCTATACTAGAGATTTAGTAGCTCCCTCTGTTGTTGGGCTACCTCAGGTGTGAATTTCTGATCAGAGTCCTCCAGGTGCTAACTTATGTATTTCACATATAAGATAAGTTAGTTGACATTACATTATAGATGGTAGAGCACCTGTAACACCATTAGTTGGTTGGAGCACAGCCTTTCCCTGCCCTGAGTCAGATGTCACCTCCTCTGCAGGCCTCGTAGATGCTCCAGGCAGACACCACCAGCCCTCCTTGCCCAGCACTCTTGAGTTTGATACTGACACCCTCTGCTGTAACTGTCTCTTTACACACCAGCTCCCATGGCTACAGTGAGCTCCTTGGCAGCTGGGACACTGTCCACTCCTGGTCTCCCAATGCCTAGAACATTGCCAGGTACATAGCAGGGACTTAAGAAATGTCGATTCACTGTATAAATGAAATGAGACTCACCTACTTTTACATACTTTCAGTGATGGCACTCAGCACATAGAACTGTTTTATCAACTTGCTACTGGCCAAATAGGCAAATGAAAGCAATACTCTAGATAAACCCGTTCCCTTCTGTTCCCTTCTGTGGACTGGGAGACATGGGCAGCTTCGTGGCTCTTGTGTTGTCCGGGTGGGGCAGGTCATGTGGTTGTCAGTATCTGGGTCCAGGCCTCATCCTTTACTGGTTATGGTTATCAGAGGGAACTGCCTGCAGGAGCCAAAGCCCCACCCATGGCTAGGTAACCATGGAGTCGCTGCACTTGACCCTGGAAACTGTGACAAGCACCATGCTATTTAGAGTTACCTCCAAGCTGCCTTTGTTTTCTTTCCAGGTGGAGCCCTAGCTTCTTAGTCACTTTAAATAGAATTTACCGGTTGCCATGCCCTTCATTCACTGAGTTTTCTGCATATTATTGCCATAGACAGAGGCTTCTTAACCATTTGGGGATCAGGACACCCTGTGAGAATCTGACTGCTCTGGATCCTCTCCTGAGAAAAACTTCTGTGTATGCCTAGGAGTTTCTGCTTCCAGGGCTGTGCTGTTTGCAGAGCCTTGAAGACCACCTCTGGGTCCTAGGTCATGCACCCCTGCTCGGAGGTAGCACTTTATTGGATATGGTGACAGAGGGCCTGGCCTAGCATCCTGCATTTGTACTTTTTTCCTAGAATGCTTAAGTGAATTATCTAACCATGAGGACAGGTCCTTTAGCTGTAAAGTGAGTAACAGTAACCTCCTCTTCTCCAGGTGTATTTTAGGATTAAGTGAAACAATGTAGGTAAAAGCGCTGTATATTCATTATTCTTATTCCTTAAGGGGAAGTCAGTGTACATTTTAGGAGTGGGGGAAGTCACACGCATATAGGTGTGTGTTAGTCATTCAGTCATGTCCATCTCTTTGCGACCCCATGGGCTGTAGCCTGCCAGGCTCCTCTGTCCATGGGATTCTCCAGGCAAGCCTACTGGAGGGGGTTGCCGTTCCCTTCTCCCAGGTATCAAACCCGGGTCTCCCACATTGCAGTCAGATTCTTTACTGCTTCCCTGAGCCACCACGGAAGCCTATTCATATAGATGAAATCCCCTAATGCAACATGCCATTCCCATATGTGTCTGTTTCTACAAATGAGCTTATAACAACGGAAATGACTATTTTTGCTTCCACTGACGCTGCCAGTCGGAATCAAGCCTCACCTCTTATGACTGGAGGCTGCTTCCACTGGTCAGTGTCTGGATGTCAGGAGCTAAATACTGCCTCTCTCCCCCATTGCCCCATATTGATATCTGCCCATTCTCCCTAAGTAGACACTCAGATTGCTCCTTAAGGAATAACATTAATGTACAAAAAAAAGCTCTCTTTTATCTGGGTTACTTGTAGACGGTTCCAAAAGCATTAAGAATTCCTGGGGAACCAGTAATGCAGCTAGTTTCCTTTGGAAATGGAAGAAGTTATAACAAATCTGGTCAGCGTATTAAAAAGCAAAGACATCACTTTGCTAATAAAGGTCCATCTAGTCAAAGCTATGGTTTTTCCAGTAGTCACATATGGATGTGAGAGTTGGACCATAAAGAAGGTTAAGTGCCAAAGAATTGATGCTTTCCAACTGTGGTGTTGGAGAAGACTCTTAACAGTCCCTTGGACTGCAAGGAGATCGAACCAGTTAATCCTAAAGGAACTCAACCCTGAATATTTATTGGAAGAACTGATGCTGAAGCTCCAGTACTTTGGCCAACTGATGCAAAGAGCCAACTCTTTGGAAAAAGACCCTGATGATGGGAAAGATTGAGGGCAAGAGGAGAAAGAGGCGACAGAGGATGAGATCGTTGGATGGCATCACCAACTAGATGGACATGAGTTTGAGCAAGCTCTGGGAGATAGTGAAGGACAAGGAAGCCTGGCGTGCTGTAGTTCATGGGGTTGCAAAGAGTCAGACACGACTTGGCAACTCAAAAACCTCAGTAGAAAACTCTAATTGCGCACAATGAACAGGAGGGGGCGTAGTTGAGCGTTGCCTTGTGTGACCTTGCCCTTCACGTTCCAGGGGTTATCACAGCGCCTGATTATCATCCACTTGGTTCTCTCATTGGGTTTTTAAAAATCCATCAGTTTTTTGCACAGATATTGAAAATGCTAGGATGAAAAGACAAATCTGCCCTCAGGGGACTTAAAGTAGTGGAGGGAAGGAGCAGGTGAGGAGCAAGCTGGCAGCTCAGATACAGTGAGGAAAACACACAGGCCATAGTCCCAGCTGAGGGGTGCCAGGGTAACCTTCCCAGAATCGCCTCAGTTCTCCTATCAGCCCCCGCTCCGCGAACTGTCTCTGAAGGGGGCGGAGCAGCTGTTGTCCTAAGGAAGCTGGTGAGACTGTGCACTCCTAGACCCAGCCCCTGCCTTTCCTGCTGTATCATGTACCGCCTGGGTGTAGGGTCACAACAGGGCATTTAAGGGCCGCAAATAGGTAAAATCAGGAGAAATTATGTCTTGATTCCTTGAGTCTATTATATGGGAAAATAAGCCATAAACTATATATATGGACGGGGAAATGAGTGACTGTGATGGGTACAGACCTTCTTTTTGAGGTGATAGAAATAGCCTGGAATTACACAGTGAGGATGTTTGCACACTTTATGAAAACACTGTGACATGCTAAAAACTACCAAATTATACAGTTGTAAGAAACTGAAATATAAGTGAAAGATAGTCCTAACAAAATAACACAGATAGGTTTCAAAGGAAAAAAAAGAAAATTTAAAGCAAACTTGCGTGATCATAGCCCTGCATTTTAAAACTGGCAGCTGAACACCACCCTGGTGGCCCACCGGTCAGCACTCTGCATTCCCAGTGCAGGAGCCTGGTTTGATCCCTGGTCAGGGAACTAGACCCTGCATGCCATAACGAAGACCTAGTACAGCTAAATTAAAAACAAACAAAAGAACTGGCAGCAGATACCTGAGCTGATATCGCTGATTAACAGGACTGAGAGAGCACTTCGTGTTGTGGGAAGAACAGCATCTTCTGGGCTGGAGCAGACCTGGATTTGAGATCAGCTTTCCCAGTTTCTAAGTTTCCTTTGTTACCCTTTCCCTTTGTTGTCCTCATCTGTAAAACTGGGATAATGATTTCCACCTCCCGATGGTTATGATCGTGATCGTAGAGTAAACAGTTTTACACAGAGTGCCCAGCAGTGCCTGGTGCAGAGCAGGTACTGAAAAATAATAGATGCTATTTTTGTGGATGTCTTCATTTTGTTTATAACATTTATATTTCCAACGTCTCCATAATTTTGCTTATTTCTTTTTCATTGGAAAAAGATCATTAAAAATATAACCCACTAGTGTCCTCCCCATCCCCTGCCTATCAGTTATATTATTATTGGCACTCTCTCCACCTTTTCAATAGCGCTTTGTGTTTGCAAACCAAACACAAAACATTCTAAGAACCACTGGGGACCCGTTGGTGGACAGGGACTCTGAAAGGCTGCCTGTCTGAGGGCCTTGCAGGGGTTGGGGAGCAGCAAGGCTTAGCCGTGGAGCTGTTTCCTGAATATCCTGTGCAGTCTAGAGAGATCTCAGGCCTGAGGAGTAAGAGGCTCCTTTGTTGAAAGAGGGTTTTCAAATTTAAATGAGCATTTATTGGGCAAAGATAAGACCAACCGGCCTTTTGAAGAATTCAAGGCTCCGGAGAGGAATATAAAGCTGGAGAGGGGCATCTGAGAAACTTGTGAGCTGCTTTGGTGGGGCGTGAGGGGGTTGGGGGCAGTGGATAAGAGCCCTGGTGCGCAGAGGGTCTGCCTTCTGCCAACGGAGCTCAGGCTGCTGCTCTGAGACCAGCAAAGCTGGTGGCTGGATGGCTTCCTTCTCTCTTGCCTTTTCTTCCTTTCTTCGGTCATGAACTTGGTCTGCCCGACGTTTGTGCTGACTGGGACTGCAGTAGAGTTGGTGCCTATGTCTTTTAATGTCTCTAATATGTTCTGGCCCGTCGTTGAGAAACTAAGGCAGCAGTCAGGATGCTGATCCTTTCATTTGTCGGCTGCAGTAGAGCCACTGAACACTCCTGTCTTCTTACCTCAGGAGGGGAATAAGGATATTCTTTGCCTTGTCCACCTCAAAGGGAATGAGGGAAAACACTCTGACATATGTGTCATTGTGATTAATCATCATCTGATTCCAAGAGCAGTGCTCTTTCTGCGTGATCTAATTCCAAAAACTAAATTAAAGACAGTTCCTTTTTGGCATATGTTGTGCCCTGGTATAAATGCAGAATTGAGATATAACAAAAGAGGAGGCAACTATGACACAGTATTAACCCTGTCTTGTTTTACTTCCTCATGCTTTTTTCCACCTGATGCACCAGAGTGGTGTTCTAACAGTTAAACTGGGTGGAGATCTAGGAACCTACGTGATCAACAAGCAGACTCCAAACAAGCAAATCTGGTTATCTTCACCATCCAGGTAAGTCCGGAAGTCAAAGTCTCTCAGGGTTTAGCTTGTTTGAAACATGACCTGGTAGACTGTTTAAGAAGGGTCACCCTCGTGTATTAGCACCTATGTAAGGCAACCTTTCCTGAGGTTCTTCAGCATGTCTCAGGCTCAGTAGGAAGGTTTACTCTGATGATTATGTGGCTGCTATAAGCAGGTATCAGGATATTAACAAGATTGGAAGTGAAGAATTTTCGGAACCCACCTTGCCATTTTTTCTCCATGAAAAAGCCACCTTTGCTATTACAGCATGTGAACAAGTTGCAGTTTGTCTTCAAAGCACGTTAAAGTTTGACCTCTGGTCTGTTTTGAGCACCTCAATTAAAAGTTAGTTGAATTCCACTTGCAGAACTGGGCTGTGTGCTCTGTGGAGGTTGGAGAGTGTTTTAAACTGTACTTCCAGGGCATTCCATGCCTCCTACCTTTTTCATTGATGTGCTTTCAATCTAGCAGAATAAAAGATTGTTTTGGAGACCTTCTGTGCTGCGTTTCAAGGCCTGAGAATGTGCAGGGAGAGAGGGTCCCTCATCCCTCTAGCTGCTGTTGAAGTGGTTGTAAGAAAGTGAAGGGAGAGACGCCCACAAAGAGCTCTCGGAACAACCTTCCTGGTCCTTCCTTCATTAGCACTTCCAAAGAGAACACTCAGACTGTGAATTGGGAAAGGCCCAGATACAACTAGCCTGGAATTCTTTGAAAGCCTCACAGTGTTTCCATTTTTTTGAAGAAAAGTGTTTAACTCCTTCCCTGCCTCAGCATTGACATCACTTTTAGGTAGTTAATATTGTACTGTTTATGGTGCTGTAATGTGTGATTCTTTGTTCAAACTAAATCAAGCATTAGGCTTCCTTCATCCCAGCCTCATCTAGGAAGAATGTTATCATTCAAGAAAAACCAATTCCAAGGAATCACTCATTTCTAGCCAGGTGCTTATTCACAGACTGTCTTGCTTTTAGATCTAACTTAGTTGAAGTTGAGGGAGATTTTACCCTGTGTGGGCCAATTAGCCTGTTCTCTTTGGTCTCAAACAGCCACCTCGACCCTTCCTGTGGCCATGCATGAGGGCTGCAGCCTTATCCTTCATCTCCAGAGGAATCAGGATGAGAAACTGGGTGGACCACAAATCCAGCCATCAGATTTGGGGATCAGTGGCTTTGAAAATAGCAGGCAGAGCACCAGAACCAACTGTGCTGGCTCCACTAAAAGAATTCCCTCTTGTTGTATCTTGAGACTGAAAAGTCCTTATCGTATTTGGACACACCTACCAGCAACAGGATCCTACCTCAGGCATGTTTAGAAAAATATACTTCTGGATGATAACAAATTTTGAGAAATCCTAAGTTGTTTTTTTTTTTTTTAATTCACGATGAGAATCTGGAAAGAAAATATGCCACATAGCCTTTTACTATCATGAAAATACTGTGTTCCTCAAAAAAAAAAGTTATTTTCCACTCAATTTTTCACATTGGCCCAAAATAACCTTTCCTAGGGCTGCTTTTCTGATATTATAGGGCTTTTTATTTTATTTTATGGCATGGGGGATCTTAGTTCCCCGACCAGGGATCAAACCCATGCCCCCTGCATTAGAAGCACAGAGTCTTAACCCCTGAACTGCCAGGGAAGTCCTGGGGCTTTTTAACTGACAACGTTTCAGGTCAGAAGAAACACTGGCTTTGCCTCAGTACCTTGCTTGAAGACGTTAAAGGATGGAATAAAGGAGAGGTCTGGGTGGACAGCTGGGTGTCCCTGGCTGAGCACAGAGCCCTGGGCAGTGTGGAGGGGCCTGGGCGTTCTCATGCTTGCCTGGTATCCTGGCAGCAAATCAGAGTCCAGAGCCAAGGAAACGCTCTCTGGCTTTGGTCCAGGTTATTATGCCTCTGTGTGTTTGGCTGTTTGTACATGGTAAAAGCCCAGTGCTTTTGGTTTGTCCCTTTTATCCCATTAAGAAAGTGCCTTTGGTTGATAATACAGAAATCCTTGATGTTTTCGTAACCTTCAAAACATACTTCCCTTCTGAACTTTCCTCCTCCCTGGCAAAGCTGTCCCAGTCCTGCACTTTGGAGAAGCTCCCGTGAGCGCAGCTGGACTTGGCAGCCCCTTGCTTCCTGTGGGCTTGCAGTGTCCTCTGCTCCTTCCTCCATCAAGGTGTCACCCTGCAGTGCCATCAGTTGCGGGCACGTCCCCTCCTCCACTAGACCCGGAGGAAGTGGAATTAATGGGCACAGGTTGTGTTGGTCTGGAATAATCAGACACTGCGAAACCTAGTCACACGGGCCACTCGGACACAGTGTTCCCAGCGTGAAGTGCATGTGCTGTTCTTGTTCACTAGATGAGCTTGAGACGGATGAACTAGCCCATCAGACTCTCACCTTCATGGATTTCAAATTGAATTAAGCAAATTGTTTTTGCTTAAAAATACCAGTAGAGACGGTTACCAGGAGCTGGGAAGAGGAGTGAATAGGGAGTAACTGCTTAATGGATGTGGAATTTCCTTTGGGTGATGAAAATGTTTTGAAACTAGATAGAGATAGTGGATGCCCAATGTTATGAAATGTACTGAAATGATGATAATAACATAGGTAAGGGGCAGATCATGCCAGTAGTGCATGAATGGCCATCATCCAAAAGACACCGCCCTGATATTTCACATGGACATCACCAGACTATACACATGGATATCACCAGATGGTCGACACCGAAATCAGATTGATTATATCCTCTGCAGCCAAAGACGGAGAAGCGCTATACAGTCAGCAAAAACAAGACCAGAAGCTGACTGTGGCTCAGATCATGAACTCCTTATTGCCAAATTCAGATTGAAATTGAAGAAAGTGGAGAAAACCACTAGACCATTCAGGTATGACCTAAATCAAATCCCTAATGACTATACAGTGGAAGTGAGAAATAGATTTAAGAGACTAGATCTGATAGACAGAATGCCTGATGAACTACGGATAGAGGTTCGTGACATTGTATAGCAGATAGGAATCAAGACCATCCCCAAGAAAAAGAAATGCAAAAAAGCAAAATGGCTGTCTGAGGAGGCCTTACAAATAGCTGTGAAAAGACGGGAAGTGAAAAGCAAAGGAGAAAAGGAAAGATATACCCATTTGAATGCAGAGTTCCAAAGAATAGCAAGGAGAGATAAGAAAGCCTTCCTCAGCGATAAATGTAAAGAAATCGAGGAAAACAATAGAATGGGAAAGATTAGAGATACCAAGGGAACATTTCATGCAAAGATGCACTCAATAAAGGACAGAAATGGTATGGACCTAACAGAAGCAGAAGATATTAAGAAGAGGTGACAAGAATACACAGAAGAACTGTACAAAGAAGATCTTCATGACCCAGATAATCACGATGGTGTGATCACTCACCTAGAGCCAGACATCCTGGAACGTGAAGTCAAGTGGGCCTTAGGAAGCATCACTACAAACAAAGCTAGTGGAGGTGATGGAATTCCAGTTAAGCTATTTCAGATCCTGAAAGATGACACTGTGAAAGTGCTGCACTCAATATGCCAGCAAATATGGAAAACTCAGCAGTGGCCACAGGACTGGAAAAGGTCAGTTTTCAGTCCAGTCCCAAAGAAAGGCAATGCCAAAGAATGCTCAAACTACCACACAATTGCACTCATCTCACATGCTAGTAAAGTAATGCTTAAAATTCTCCAAGCCAGGCTTCAGCAATTTGTGAACCGTGAACTTCCAGATGTTCAAGCTGGTTTTAGAAAAGGCAGAGGAACCAGAGATCAGATTGCCAACATCCAATGGATCACCGAAAAAGCAAGAGAGTTCCAGAAAAACATCTATTTCTGCTTTATTGACTATGTCAAAGCCTTTGACTGTGTGGATCACAGTAAACTGAGGAAAATTCTGAAAGAGATGGGAATACCAGACCACCTCACCTGCCTCCTGAGAAACCTGTATGCAGGTCAGGAAGCAACAGTTAGAACTGGACATGGAACAACAGACTGGTTCCAAACAGGATAAGGAGTACGTCAAGGCTGTATATTGTCACCCTGCGTATTTAACTTATATGCAGAGTACATCATGAGAAATGCTGGGCTGCAGGAAGCACAAGCTGGAATCAAGATTGCTGGGAGAAATATCAATAACCTCAGATATGCAGATGACACCACCCTTATGGCAGAAAGTGTAGAGGAACTAAAGAGCCTCTTGATTAAAGTGAAAGAGGAGAGTGAAAAAGTTGGTTTAAAGCTCAACATTCAGAGAACTCAGATCCGGTCCCATCATTTCATGGCAGATAGATGTGGAAACAGTGGCTCACTTTATTTTTCTGGGCTCCAAAATCACCACAGATGGTGATTGCAGCCTGTGAAATTAAAAGACGCTTCCTCCTTGGAAGGAAAGTTATGACCAACCTAGATAGCATATTAAAAAGCAGAGACGTTACTTTGCCAACAAAGGTCCGTCTAGTCAAGGCTATGGTTTTCCATAGCCATGTATGGATGTGAGAGTTGGACTATAAAGACAGCTGAGTGCTGAAGAATTGATGCTTTTGAACTGTGGTGTTGGAGAAGGGGACGACTTGATGGACATGGGTTTGGGTGGACTCCGGGAGTTGGTGTTGGACAGGGAGGCCTGACATGCTGCGGTTCATGGGGTCGTCGGACACAACTGAGCGACTGAACTGTCGAACTGTCAGTGACATTTCAGGTTATCATATGTGATATCATAGCATATCATATCATAGGAAAAGCAAAAGATCAGAATATGATAAACGGAGACTCGTCAATAGGGTTGAAATGTTTTCAGGTCTTGAGCATTGTTCTATGAATTGTTCTTGAGGATAATGATGTAATTCTGCTTTTTTTAAAATTAGAGTTGGTTTCACAATGTTGTGTTCGTTTCAGGTGTACGGCAAAATGACTCAGATATATTAAATCAAGCCTAAGACAAGAAGTCAAATACATGTCTTGTTTATTACTTTTTAGTTCTTCACTACAGTCAGCTTCTTGGTGACAGTTTCTTTGGAAGCGCAGTTGCTGTGAACTTACTCTGTGTTTCGTCTTGTAGCGGCCCCAAGCGTTACGACTGGACTGGGAGAAACTGGGTATATTCCCACGATGGCGTGTCCCTCCACGAGTTGCTGGCCACAGAGCTGACTCAAGCCTTAAAGACCAAGCTGGACTTATCTGCTCTGGCCTACTCTGGAAAAGACACTTGCTGCCCAGCCCAGTGCTAAAGACGTGAAAAGCTCTAAAGCCAAGACCCCAGCCTTGTTCTGCAGCTGAATGGCTAGCTTTTTCCATTCCTGCATTTGAGGACAGTTGCATTGTATGTAACAGCTCTGTGAAAAGACTGTGTCGCCTTCCACCCTGCCCCCTGAGTTTAGATTTTTAATTTCCATGGAGTTTTTTTGAATGTTTTGTCTGATTTCCTGCCTCACGTGATAGCCTTATGTTTCATAATGTCTGTATGCCCATACCTTTATATATAACCTCACAACTAAGAAAAACAGGAAGGATAAATTCTAGGAGGAGAAATAAATGGGCTTGACCATTCATTCTTTGAAGGACTTACCACAAAAACTGCATGAAGAATATTTGGCCAACCTCATCATACTATCTCAAAATGAGACTTATTAAAGGGAAGCCTAAAATGTTCCTCCTCCTCTTGAAAGTGTAAACACATCTAAGCCCTTTAGTACTGAAGCATCAGTGGCAACTCGGGAACTGTCAAATGAAGACTATTTTCTCTTTGTGCTTTGTGACCCAGGGTGTGATGGGGCAACACACGAAGTGTCTTCCATATGCGCATATAGATGTACATACACATTTACATGTGTGTATACATATTTTTTAAGGATCGGTATAGAATAAGCTATTGAAACATAGGTCTGAGTATGCAAAAAGTCTCCCAAAGACCAGGGGGCAGGGAACATCTCCCTAATCTCCTGGATATAGTATAATAAACGAGGTCAATGGAGCTAAGGAGGTGCTTGGCAAACTGTGAAAGCCCACACAAATGAAAAGATGTTGGTGTAGCAAAATAAAACTTAACTCTCAACTTTTAGGTTGTCAATAATTTTTAATTCCACACCCTTGTCCTATTTCCCCATTTCTATTCCCCTCCTACCTTAAAAGAACCTAATTGTAAGAATGTGATCATTAAGCAAATGAAAATAACTCCTGAGCTTTGCTCTCCTGAATGTACACCATGCTTTGTCTAACCTGTTGATTCTTTTCTTAGATAAAAAGAAGTCAGACTAGCTCTCTACACCCAAAAGTTCCCCCAAAGCAATCCTGCAGGCAGATCACTCAGACAAGATAACTCTGACAAGAAAGCCAGGCAGTCTGCACTGAGTGGAGATGCAGAGCCTCCTGCCTCGGTGATTCACTGAGCTGCTTCCCCCTCCATTTTTCCCATTAAAACTGTCCTGGCTGAGCAGAATCTTGGGACTTGATCTCTGGACACAGATCTACTAATTAAATGCCAGCTCTTCTAATTAAAGCACCTTTCTTTTCTTTAAAAACAAACAAACAAAAATATCTTGGTGTTAATGAAAGGAACCCTGGTCCTACACCTTGTTTAGTTGCTGAGACTTGGCTCAGCCCCAAAAGAGGTTGTCTGTCTCTGGGCAAGTTTCTCAAACTCTCTGGACCTCTGTGTCCCCGCCTTAACAGAGAGGATGAAACTGGGTAGAACAGAGTTGATTTCCAAGTCAGACACGCAGTAGTCCCATCAGGCAGCTTTCCAGGCTAGCTTTAATTCCCTCTAGCAGAGGAGATGACAGTGGACACTTTTTATAAGCTGCAGAGTGAGTATATGGTTTTGGGTTTAGGTCCACTTGAATTTCAGTTGAATTCATGTTCAGATAATGATCTTTTATTGTGCCATTAGTGGCTAAGCCTATGCTGAAGGCAGCATGTTTAGGTGTTGATCCTGACCCCCAATCACAGGCCTCATGAATGAGATTAGTGCTCTTTTACAAGAGACCAGGGAGCTGCCTTGTCCCTTGCAACATGTGCAGACACAGGGAGAAGACAGCTGTCTGTGAACCAGGAAGCAGGCCTTCAGCTGCCACCCAGTCTGCTCTTGATCATGGACTTCCTGGCAGCCAGAACTATGAAATAAATGTTCATAAGCCATCGAGTCTCTGGTATTATTGCCCAGCCTTAGTGGACTCAGACAGCCTGCTACACCATCTGAATGTTACAGCCTTGCATTTTACACATGCAGAAACCAGGGCATGGGAACATTAAAACTCAAAGTTAGGCTCTTGTTCTGCTACTCCCTTACTAAAGAAAGACTTATTAGTGACTAGTTTATGCAAATATGTAGCAAAGACTTTTTGCACAGGGAAAACGAAAAACATTCTTTGTGGGGGGAAAAAAGAACTCAACAATAGAACAATACAGACAAATGCTAAATGAGTATTTAAAATACAGTCATTTTTTAAAAATCAGTTATTTTTTAGTCCAGTGAAAATTTTTAAGTCGGGTAAGTCAGTGCCAGTGAAAAAATAAATAAAATCGTGTGTCTGTGTGTGTCTGTGTATACACTTGTATCTGTTTCTTGCTTCTAATGAAAGTTTCATTGTCCTTCACTTACCTGGAACTCAGTTAAGTTGTGCCCTCTCCTACCTGGGAAACAATATAAAATTTAAAGATGTATTTAATTGGGCTGAGGTAACAGGAAAATAGAAATTGAGGACTGTGCTCTTAATGCTTTTCCTTGCACATCGTTTCAGGCCTATTTACTTTTACTTTATGTACAATTCTACCTGGTTTAATTATTTAGATCCTAAGACTCTTGCAGATTGCCATTTAAGGCAGTGAAAAGACGGCAAGCACAAGAACAGAATGGGGACAGGAATAAAAATCACTCTGACCAGCAAACTGGAAAAGCACCAGGACATGGGGCCAGTGCCCCTCATACCTCAGACCCTGGGAGCACCATCTCATCTATTGCATCACCCATACTAAAGACGGATTCTGGACTTCCCTGGTGGCCCAGTGGTTAAGAATCTTCCTGCCAATGTAGGAAGATCTGTGGCTATGGAAGATTCCATATGCCTCAGGGCAACTAAACCCACAAGGCAGAATTCCTAAAGCTCAAGCTCCCTAGGGCAAGTGCTCCACAAGAGTCGTCATTCAGTTGCTCAGTCGTGTCTGACTCTGCGGCCCCATGGACTGCAGCACACCAGGCATCCCTGTCCTTCACCATCTCCCTGAGTTTGCTCAAACTCATGTCCACTGAGTAGGTGATGCCATCCAACCATCTCATCCTCTGTCGTTCTCTTTTCCTCCTGCCTTCAGTCTTGCCCAGCATCAGGGTCTTTTCTAGTGAGTCAGCTCTTTGCATCAAGAGAGGCTACCACAATGAGAAGCCCATGCACTGTAGCTAGAGCGGCCCCTGACCTTTGCTACTAGAGAAAGCCCACGTGCAGCAACCAAGACCCAGCACAACCAAAAATAAATAGATAATAAAAATGTTTTAAAAAATTAAGGATGGATTCTCAGGAACACATTGTAAATGTTCAGTATAAGTTCGGGGCGGGGGGGGAGAATATATTACATAATTTTAGAAAGCTTTTTCTTATGTCTCTCTTCCTGAGTGAAGAGACCCTTTGCCACCGGAAAATAAAACTATCCAGAATGATTTATTTACCTCTTTCTGAAGATACAGAGATGCATGGGGGTATGTAAAAGAAATTTTTTTTAATCAAAGTTTAAAAAATTTTATCCAAAGTCCGCCACTTATTAGTTTGTTGACACGAGCCTCAGTTTTCTGGTCTGTAAAATGGGGACTCGAACCTGTGACACCTGGACCACATGCAAAGCAAACATATGACAAACATATGACACAACAGAATCGTATATGTAAATGTGAGCTTGTCCCAGACTTCCCTGGTGGCCCAGTGGCTAAGACTCTGCGCTTCCACTGCAGAGGGCCTGCGGTGTGATCCCCGGTCAGGGAAACAGGCCCCCTATGCTGCAACTGAGCATTTAAATGCCGCAACAAAAAATCCTGCATGTTGCAACCAAAGATTTCACATGCCACTATGAAGACTGAATATTCCACATGTGGCAACTAAGACCCAGTTCAGCCAAATTAATTAACTCATTTTTTAAAATAATAAAAATTCCAGAAATAAAAATTAAAAGATAATAAATTTGAGATTTTTCTCCAAAGTCCTCCTCTCAACCTCAGTTAAAACACTTATTTTGGTTATGTTGGTGATGGATTCTGAATTGCCTGGAACAGTTTTTCTTGACCCCTATAGGACTTATATTTCACTCCATCTTCTGCATAGCTTCTAAAACCAATAAGCCATCCTATGTCTGATAGTTTGTATTAAATAATAGGTTTACAATATGTTTCTCAAGCTACACTTGACCCCATGTTCTAAAAAGCCTCATTTCTGTTTCTTATGATAGAACCTTGTTCATGAATGTAAAGTTTGTACGGTTTGGCTCTACAAGGTTGCCAAAGAAAGCATACCTTCCGGTACACACCGAGATTAAAGTAATTTTAGGTCTTATCCAGTTGAATTCTTGGCATGGATTTATCTTTTGAAAATGAAAATAGCTACATACCAGAAGAGGAAGGAGAGGCACAGGTATGAAATTTCATATAAATTCTCCTTGCTATTCAAAACTATGACTTCATGACTGTCTTTCAGCATATAGCTACTGTTAAAGTAAGAAATGGCTTCAAATTTTTGGTTTTACCTAGTCATGACATTTTAAAGATCCCAACTAATGGCCCCTCGGGAAGTTGAAAAACTGACCTCACGTATATCCTGATGTTTGCTCCAGAAACAATCTGAGCTCACATGATCCATTTCCTCTGGATATATTAAGATAAAATGTTTTAACTTTCAACAAACTGGGGGTAGGGTAAATGTACCTCAACATAATAAAGGCCATATATGACAAGCCCACAGCTAACATATGCATGAGAGCTTTTCCTTAAGATAAGGATCAAGGGAAGGATGCCCACTCTCACCACTTTAATTCAACATAATATTAGAAGTCCTAGTCAAAACAATTAGGCAAGAAAAAACAAAAGGCACCTGAATCAGAAAAGAAGAAGTAAAACTGTCACTATTTGCAGATGGCTTGATATTATATACACAAAACCCTAAAGACTCCACCAAAAAACTGTTAGAACTAATATACCATTTCATTAAAGCTGCAGGGTACAAAGTCAATATAAAAAAATCAAGACAATTAAATATCAGAAAGGGAAATTAGGAAAGTAAGCCCATTTATAATTGCACCAAATAAATAAATAAATGAAATGCTTAGGAATAAACTGAACTAAGGTGAAAAATCTGAAACTGATAACTATAAGACACAGATGAAACAAATTGAAGAAGATACACATACATGAAAACTTATTTTATGTTCATGGATTGGATGAATTCAGCTCAGTCATATCCGACTCTGCAACCCCATGGACTGCACCACGCCAGGCCTCCCAGAGTACTCAAACTCATGTCCATTGAGTCGGCGATGCCATCCAACCATCTCATCCTCCGTTGTCCCCTTCTCCTCCTGCCTTCAATCTTTCCCAGCATCCAGGTCTTTCCAATGAGTCAGTTCTTCACATCAGGTGGACAAAGTATTGGAGTTTCAGCTTCAGCATCAATCCTTCCAATGAATATTCAGGACTGATTTCCTTTAGGATGGAATGGTTGGGTCTCTTTGCAGTCCAAGGGACTCTCAAGAGTCTTCTCCAACACCACAGTTCAAAAGCATCAATTCTTTGGATGAATTAATACAATTAAAATGTCCATAATACTCAAAGTGACCTACAGGTTCAATGCAATCCCTATCAAAATTCCAATGGCATTTTCACACAAATAGAACAAACAAGTCTTAAATTTGTATGGAACCACAAAAGACCCTGAGTAGCCAAAGCAATCTTGAGTAAAAAGAACAAAGCAAGAGGCATAACACTTCCTAATTTCAAACTATATTAAAAAGCAATGAAAATAGTATAGTATGGATAAAACATAGACACATAGATGAATGGAAAAGGATTGAGAGCCCAGAAATAAACCAGCACTTACAAGGTCAACTAATTTACAAGAAAAGACTCAAGAACATATAATAGGAAAAGGAGAGTCTCTTCAATAAATGGTATTGGAAAAAATGGACAATGACATGCAGAAGAACAAAAGTGTACCACTGTCTTACACCATACACAAAAACAACTCGAAATGGATAAACAGAAACTAAGACTTCAAAATATAAGACTCCTAGAAGAAAAACATAGGCAGTAAACTCCTTGACATTAATCTTGGTGATGATTTTTTGGATTTGACACTAAAGGAAAGGTAACAAAAGTAAAACTAAGCAAGTGGGCCAAAACCTTCACCTTAAATACCATCTTCAGCTTAAGACACAAAGGATGTTGGGGGTAGTGTTTCGGGACTTCGAAGGGCAGGAAAGCAATTCACGTGGAAATGATAGAAAAGCCAGTATTTTAAGGGTCAAACACAGACAATGGGACAAAGACAAGATTTCAACATGGACTGCTAGGTTCCTCCCTGTCTACCACACCTGGTTCTTATAAAACTACAGTAATTTATAGTGATAGTTTCATTCCTGGAACAGGCTCTCTATAAATTATTTTAGGCAGTTAGGAATTCTTCCTGAGGTTTTCGGCCAAAGAGACACATTTGGGGTGACAAATTTTGCCCCCTTACATCTTCAAATTTCCTATCTGTTCTTCTAAGTGTCCATTCATCTTCTCTAAAAATCATTTACTTTTCTCTAAACTGGCTTCTTTCTCTAAACCACTTTCTCTAAACCGGCTCAGCTGGTAAAGAATCTGCCTGCAATGTGGGGGACCTGGGTTCGATCCCTGGGTTGGGAAGATTCCCTGGTAAAGGGAACAGCTACCCACTCCAGTATTCTGGCCTGGAGAATTCCGTTGACTGCATAGTCCCTGGGGTTGCAAAGAGTCGGACATGACTGAGTGATTTTCACCTCACTTTCTCTAAAGAGCCTATATCCTTCCCCCCTGCCCAATAAAGTTGTTTTATAAACTCTCAAATAGCACTGCTTTGAGGGTATTCATTTCTTCCTGTGATGCCTCTGTGCACATGATGCTAAAAATTAATAAACTTGTACACCTTTTCTCTGTTTATCTGTCTGTCGTCAGTTTTTCATAGACCCAGCCCTTGAACCTAGGATGACACAAGGCAAGTCTTTCCTCACCTATATCAGTTGCATACAGGGTAGTTGTTGTCATGGTCCGGGCACAGGTTGGAAAAGCATTTCCAGACATGAGACAGAATGAGAGAGAAATAAAGTTTATTAGAGTGGGAGATGCTGTTAGAACAGCGAACCAGCTCAAGGGAGAACTGACGTTGAACAGGGGTCCTTATTCCACTTTTATGCCCAGGGTACAAGGAGTGGGATGAGGGTCTTGCGGGTCATTTGCTGATTGGATGAGGCACATGTACTGGGTGGTGGGGGAAGAGTAGGGCAAATACCTTCTCCCTATGGGGTAGGAGGGGAGACAGGTTATACTGTTCCATTAATAGTTACGACATGGGAGAGGGAAGGACGATAAGGGTCTGGTTTTTCTGTTCCTGCATTCCAAGACCCTCCTTGGTTTTATCTGCTCTTTCATCCTTAGGTCACCACAGTTATGAAACCTTTTACCTCAGACTGAGTCTTGAACCCATGTGGCCAGGACTTGAACTCTCCCAAAACCCTGCTAGGCACTCAGCCAAAACCCATGGTCTTCCAACTGAGATCACAGACCCAGTTTTAGGATCTAATGAACCTCTGGATCTTGACGTCTCATCACAGAAAGAATTCAGTGAGAGATAAAGTGATAGGTAAGAAGGAGATTTATTTAAAGACAAACACACTCCACAGAGTGTGGGCTATTGTAGGTTGTGAGTGTGACCTTGAAGTGTGCTACAGTTAGCTTTTACGGGCTGGACAATTTCATACGCTAATGAGTGGGAGGATTATTCTAACTATTTTGGGGAAAGAGTGAAGATTTCCAGGACTTCAGTCACTGCCTACTTAAAATTCTTAAAGATAGGAATCCTAGACCACCTTATGTGCCTCCTTAGAAAACTGTATGCCGGACAAGAAGCAACAGTTAGAAGCAGACATGGAACAACAGATTGGTTCAAAATTGGGAAATGAGTATGTCAAGGCTATATATCGTCATTCTGGTTATTTATGCAGAGTACATCATGCAAAATGCTGGGCTGGATGAAGCACAAGCTGGAACCAAGATTGCTGGGAAAAACAGCAACAACCTCAGACATGCAGATGATACCACTTTAATGGTAGAAAGTGAAGAGAAACCAAAGAGCCTCTTGATGAGGGTGAAAGAGGATAGTGAAAAAGCTGGCTTAAAACTCAGCATTCAAAAATGAAGATCATGGCATCTGATCCCATCGCTTCATGGCAAATAGATGGGGGCAAGTGGGAACAGTGACAGATTTCATTTTCTTGGCCTCCAAAATCACTGCAGATGGTGACTACAGCCATAAAATTAACAGACATTTTCTCCTTGGAAGAAAAGCTATGACAAACCTAGACAGCTTTTTAAAAAGCAGTGGCATCACTTTATCTACAAACGTCTGTATAGACAAAGCTACGGTTTTTCCAGTAGTCAGGTACAGATGTGAGAGTTGGACCGTAAAGAAGGCTGAGTGCTGAAGAACTGATGCTGTGTTAGAGAAAACTCTTGAGAGTCCCTCGGACTGCAAAGAGATCAAACCAGTCAATCCTAAAGGAAATCAGTCCTGAATATTTATTGGAAGGACTGATGCTGAAGCTGAAGCTCCAATACTTTGGCCACCTGATGCAAAGAGCTGACTCATTGGAAAAGACCTGATGCTGGGAAAGGCCAGGAGGAGAAGGGAGCAGCAGAGGATGAGATGGTTGGATGGCATCACCAACTAAATGGACATGAGTTTGAGTAAACTCTGGGAGATGCTGTGTGACTCGGTAGAAGAACTCCAGTTTTGGTCTGGCTGTTCTTTCCTCCCTTAGTATTTTCCACCCCTATTTACACAAGTTTTGCTCAGATCACCACATGCTCAAGGTAAAAAGTGCAAGCCACACTACAAGGTAAAATCATCTGATTCCCAGGGACAGTTCTGTTCACCAAGCAAACTCCTGGAAAAACTCCAGGGGCAGAGCAGATATATGCATGTTTGACTAACTCCACAGGGGGATTCTTGTGTAAACTGCAGTCTGAGCACAGAAGAGGAGAAATTAAGGGCTTTAGAGATGCTAAGAGGGGTTATTTGGAAAACCTTAGAAGGGGGGAAGAGGGCAGCAGAAGATGAGATGGTTAGATATCATCACCAACTCAATGGACATGAATTCAAACTAACTCCTGGAGACAGTGAAGAACAGGGTTGCATGCTACAGTCCATGGGGCCACAAAGAATCGGACAGGACTTAGCGACTGAACAAATGAAAAGAATGGGGGGATTCCAAAAAGGAGAAGAATCCAAACCTTTCCTTTCTTTCTGCTCCAAGAGGAAGCTGAAAAGGGCAGTTATTTCCTGGAGCGGTAGCCAACTCTGGTGATAGGAAGGGGCAGGGCTGGGGAGGGAGAGAGGAGGTTGGAAGTGGGGATTATTAATGTCTTCTGCCTCACCCCTCGTCTCTTCCTCTCTTCCTATCTCCAAGACTGGTGCCTGGACCCAGAGAGGTGGCAGGGTGTGCAAGGGGACATGTTTGCTGCCTGGCTCTAGGGGTGCCAGTGACAAGAAGCCAAGAAAGAAAAAGAATCCCAAGGGCAGCTTGAAAAGATAGAGGAGCTTCCTAGGGGTTGTAGGAAGCAAGTCAATATTTGGAAAGCAAAGACTGCCAGCAGAAAGCATTCAGGACTGCATTTGGCTGCAACCCTAGAAATACATTCTTCTCTCAGATCGGATACACAAGTCTAGAAGACTAGCCATTAAAAAAATAAACAGTATTAATGATATTAATAATCATGAGTGCCAGTAGTGTTGAAATGTTTCTGGAACCCTTTCCTAGTTGCTTAATGCATAGAGAAGGAAAATAACAGTGTTTAGTAGACATAAATTATAGGATCAGTGCATGTAGCTATCAGTGTGCAGAGATGATGAGCCAAGACTTGTAAGTTGGTTTTGTTTTGGTCTAATTAGATGCTTGTGGTGTGTGTGTGTGTGTGTGTGTGTGTGCGTGTTTAATTTCAAAACTGTTTTTTTTTTAATGCCTCCGACTCTTCCTGATTCACACACACCAAAAAAAAAAAAAAAACTTTAAAATGGTAGGAAGTGACTTACATCTTCAATGGACCTGTGTTTATGTTACAATACTGGCTTAGTAAATTTAACTGAGAAAAGGAAACTGTTAAAGGCAGTGTTTCTGCCTGTATTTAATGATTCCTTTCTTCAACTGACTTTTATTGATTGCTTATTTGATCCAAGCCACGTGCTAGGATACAAAAGTCAATGAAGGAATTCCTTCCCCTCAAGGAAGTCATGGTCTCCTGGAAGAAATAGAAAAGTACATGAATAAAATGCATTGTGAAGAGTGTGTGCTTTAGGCACAGGAAGCACCCTGTATTTATCCAAGCATATTTAAGACTGCTTTTTAAAATTATAAAAAGAAAAAAATTTTTAATTAAATTATGAAAGATACCATACTGTACCAACTGTCCAGCACCTTGCTTTTTTCTCCTTTTGATTGATCCATTCTTTTAACTCAAGTACAGTTGATTTGAGGGTTTTGTGTGTGTATGCACAAGCACGCTTTGTTTTTTACTGTACAATATACCCTGGAGATCATTCTATGGTAAAGAAAAAAATGTTGCCTGCCAATAAGTTCTATAAGGATCAAGCCATTATCCACTGCAATGCACCTTGGGGCATTTCATAATTGAGAAAAAAAGGAAGCATTCCCTGCTTTGGATATGCCAGCCCCTAGATATTTAAGATAGATATCTAAGGAAATTATTTAATGAACCCAGATTCTTGCATGTTTCCATACACAGAAAAGCACCAAAAAAAAGAATGAAATAATGTCATTTGCAGCAACCTGGATGCAACTAGAGAGTATTCTACTAAGTGAAGTAAGTCAAAACGGAAAAATACCATATGATATCATTTATACGGGGTAGCTAAAATATGACACAAATGAACCTACCTACAAACAGAAACAGACATGTGGATATAGAGAGTAGACTTGTGGTTGCCAAGGAGGAGGGGCCTGGGGGAAGGATAAGAGAGTGGCAGGCTGGGGCAAGCAGATGGAAGCTATTATATAAGGCGAAGTGAAGTGAAGTGAAAGTCGCTCAGTCATGTCCAACTCTTCGTGTCCTCATGGACAATACAGTCCATGGAATTCTCCAGGCCAGAATATTGGAGTGGGTGCCGTTCCCTTCTCCAGGGGATCCTTCCAACCCAGGAATCGAACCCAGGTCTCTCGCATTGCAGGTGGATTCTTTACCAGATGAGCCACAAGGGAAGCCCAAGAACACTGGAGTGGGTAGCCTATCCCTTTTCCAGCAGATCTTCCTGACCTAAGAATCAAATCAGGGTCTCCTGCATTGCAGGCAGATTCTTTACCAACTGAGCTATCAGGGAAGCCCAAGCTTTTATATAAGTGAAAGTGAAAGCCCCTCAGTCATGTCCGACTCTTTGCAAGCCCATGGACTATACAGTCCATGGAATTCTCCAGGCTAGAATACTGGAGTGGGTAGCCTTTCCCTTTTCCAGGGCATCTTCCCAACCCTGGGATCAAACCCAGGTCTCCCGTATTGCAGGCCGATTCTTTATGCTATTCTTTATATGAACAGATAAAACCAAGCTCCTACTGTATAGCGCAGGGAATTATATTCAATATCTTGTGGCAAACCATAATGGAAAATTATATTTAAAAAGAATGAATATACATATGTATGTATGTGTATTAGTCACTCAATCATGTCTGACTATTTGTGACCCCAAGGACTGTAGCCCATGAGGCTCCTCTGTCCATGTAATTCCCCAGGCAAGAATACTACAGTGGGTTGCCATTCCCTTCTCCAGAGGATCTTTCCTATCCAGGGATCGAACCTGGGTTTCCTGCATTGCAGGCAGATTCTTTACCATCTGAGCCACCAGGGAAGTCCTATAAATCAACTATACTTCAAAAATAAATAATCACTTTTTTCTCCAATAAATAGAAAAAAAGCACTAAAGTAAGTAACTTGAGATGTCTATTCTTGTGATTAGTAACAATACTCTCTGCTTGACTACACGTTTTTCTCAGCAAAAAAGTTCGTTTTTATCATATATATCCTGGTTTCTCCTTTACCTCTTCAGAACAGTTTCCCCATGCTGCATACATTCTACTTATGCTATTCTGCAGTGCTTTTTTTTTTTCTCCAAGAGAACATGATCTAGTGCATTTTAAACACATTTTCCGGCCCTAGACAAGTAGTAGGTAGGAGGACCTGGGGCAGTGGAGAGTGAACCAGGGAGAAGAGTTTAGGAACAGAAGCTGTTGTGGCATTTTCATGGTTTGATGCCTGGTTGGGAGTGGAAGGCATCCGGGTTGGTGCTCCATCTAATGGACATTTCACTCACCCTCCTGTATTACTTCATGGTTTCTCTAGTGGGAGAGGAAGGTGGTATAACTGCTAGGACAAGACTGAGAAGCTATTTTATTTACAATGTAGACATGGTGGGCTAAGTGCTGTGCTATGCTCAATAATTACTGTTGTAAGTACAATTTACTGTAAGGCTTAAGATCTCTGTAAGTCCATAGGAGGATGTTAAGCATCTCTAATTCTGTCATGTGGTTCTTAGGGAAAAAAAATTGTCATGTCTTATGTTCAACTCTATAATTATATGTATCCATTAGGGAACAACTTTGATTTTGGTAGTTCAATAAATAAATAAGTAAATGCCACAAAAACAAACCATTGATTTTGAAGAGAACATAAAGCTTGGGGAGAAGGCATCTCTTAACTTCAAATTTTTAAGTGCTTTGTCAATGTGATTCATAATGCTAGGGTTGTTACTATACAATTTATCTAGCAAAGGCTCGCATTTTCAACTGAAAGGATAACTTCTCAGATCCTCATCCCTGCCAGTAACTGCTGCACAATCCATTAATTTGATGAACAGCTATAGGGAGAGCTTCAGGTAACCAATGCTATATTCACCATGCAAATAAAAGGCAGCAATGCTGGGGAACCAAACCTGGCATAGTAATGTGCTGGGGCATATTTCATGAGCAGTTCTCTAAGAAGGCAATGCTCTGATTTGTAAGATTTGCCAAGTTCTATCAGAGAAGGCAATGGCACCCCATTCCAGTACTCTTGCCTGGAAAATTCCATGGACGGAGGAGCCTGGTAGGCTGCAGTCCATGGGATCACTGAGAGTCAGACATGACTGAGTGACTTCACTTTCACCTTTCACTTTCATGCATTGGAGAAGGAAATGGCAACCCACTCCAGTGTTCTTGCCTGGAGAATCCCAGGATCAGCAAAGCCTGGTGCGCTGCCGCTTATGGGGTTGCACAGAGTTGGACACGACTAAAGTGACTTAGCAGCAGCAGCAGCAACATGGTATAAATACTCCTCCCGTGACTGATAGTTTAACTACTTTGGTCCAGTTTGCCTGAAACTTTCCCAGTTTTAGCATGGAATGTGCTGAACCTCAGGACACCCTTAATTCCTCCAGAAACAAGGTGGTTGCTTACCAGAATGGCCCATTTCAAGCTAGCAATATGACATCACCGAATAGGAAGGAGATGTGTGCATGGCACAGGCCTTGTAAGGAACAGCCTCCAGCATGCCAGTGCTTGGCGGAAGGTATGGATGGAGATCTTTGCCCATCAGAGGGGTGTTAACTTGGCCAGGTTGTTGTTCAAAACCTCTCTCAATTTACCAACACCCTTGTATTTGTTTCCTGGAATTGCCAGGACAAAGTAGCACAAAATGGGTGCCTCAAACACAGATGTTTATTGTCTTGTGGTTCTAGAAGCCAGAAATCCAAAAACAAGGTATGGGCAAGACAATATTCTTTTCTTAAAAAGTTTTATTGAAGAATATTTGATTTACAATGTTGTGTTAATTTCTACTGTATAGCAAAGTTATATATATATATATATATATATATATATATATATATATATATATATATATGGGCTTCCCTGATAGCTCAGTTGGTAAAGATTCTGCCTGCAATGCAGGAGACCTGGGTTTGATCCCTGAGTTGGGAAGACGCCCTGGAGAAGGTAAAGGCTACCCACTCCAGTATTCTGGCCTAGAGAATTCCATGGACTATACAATCTATGGTGTCACAAGAGTAGGACACGACTGAGCGACTGATCTGATCTGATCTGATGCTTCCCTGGTGACTCAGTGGTAAAGAATCTGCCTGCAATGCAAGAGACACATGTTTGATCCCTGGGTCAGGAAGATCCCCTGGAGAAGGAAATGGCTACCCACTCCAGTATTCTTGCCTGGGAAATCCCATGGACGGAGGAGCTTGGTGGGCTACAGTTCATGGGGTTGCAAAGAGTCAAACATGACTTACTGACTCAACAACCACCACAAAATATATATATGTATATTTTCTTTTTCAAAAGGGTCATACTCTTTTGAAGGCTCAAGGGAAGAATCTGTTCCATACCTTTTAGTTTCTAACGCATTCCATGACTTGCAGCCGCATGACTCCAATCTCTACCGCTGCTGTCACATGACATTCTTCCCTCTATGTCTCTGGGTCTTCACGTGGTCATTTTTTAAATAAGTACATTAGTCACAGTGGATTAGGTGCCCTCCCTACTACCCCATGGAGAAGGCAATGGCACCCTACTCCAGTGCTCTTGCCTGGAAAATCCCATGGATGGAGGAGCCTGGTAGGCTGCAGTCCATGGGGTCGCTAGGAGTCGGACACGACTGAGCGACTTCACTTTCACTTTTCACTTTCATGCATTGGAGAAGGAAATGGCAACCCACTCCAGTGTTCTTGCCTGGAGAATCCAAGGGACGGGGGAGCCTGCTGGGCTGCCGTCTCTGGGGTCACACAGAGTCAGACATGACTGAAGCGACTTAGCAGCAGCAGCTACTACCCAACCATGATCTATCTTAATTGTAACTACTTCTGCAATGACCTTCCTTCCAAACAAGTTTATATTCTGAGGTACTAGGGGTTAGGGCCTCAACATATTTTGTGGGGAGGACATACTTCAAGCTGTAACAACCCCTCCACCCATATCTGAACAACTCTAATTATTAAATCTCCAATGTTTCAGATATACAGGAGTTCAAAAACTTCAATCTGTTTTAAATATTTTGCCATATACATTTGTAATTGAAGCATTTAATAAAATTCTGCCAGTTGTAGAATCTTCTGGCTCAACTGAAAAATCCTTTGTTAGAATTACTTTTGGGTGATTAGAATTGGGGGTGAATTTTAATTTTCTTTACTTATACTTTCCTGTAATGCATTTTTTTTCAAATAGTCATATCATTTTTATATTTTGACAATGATAGACCTAGATTTTCAGAGAAATGAAGAAAACCATGTGACTCTGTTCACTCTGAGAGGATGATCACTGGGAGACGAGCTGATGAGACAAAATGAGACAAAGTAGGACTCATGCAAAACAAGCTAGAACATGGCCAGAGATGTCACAGTGAGGCCAGCCACGGGGAGGATATCTAAGTTCTGAAAGGGAACTTAAGAGATTCTCCATTTTAGCACCTGCCCAAGTGAGTCTTAAGAGTTCTATGGGTATAAAAGAATTCAGTGGCTAAGGAAATCTGGGATATCCAGCACTATGCTTCCTCTTGAAAAGTTACAATGCAAGCATCTGAGAGGTCCTGCAGTACAGATGCATGTTCAGCCCAGAACTTCCCAGACATCTGGATTTAAAACCCTTTTGGGGAAAGCCTAGTCAGGTGGGCCTTAGAAAGCATCACTACAAACAAAGCTAGTGGAGGTGATGGAATTCCAGTTGAGCTATTTCAAATCCTGAAAGATGACACTGTGAAAGTGCTACACTCAATATGCCAGCAAATATGGAAAACTCAGCAGTGGCCACAGGACTGGAAAGGGTCAGTTTTCATTCCAGTCCCAAAGAAAGGCAATGCCAAAGAATGCTCAAACTACCACACAATTGCACTCATTGCACACGCTAGTAAAGTAATGCTCAAAATTCTCCAAGCCAGGCTTCAGCAATACGTGAACCGTGAACTTCCAGATGTTCAAGCTGGTTTTAGAAAAGGCAGAGGGAAAAAAAAAAAAAAAGAAAAGGCAGAGGAACCAGAGATCAAATTGCCAACATCCGCTGGATCATGGAAAAAGAAGAGAGTTCCAGAAAAACATCTATTTCTGCTTTATTGACTATGTCAAAGCCTTTGACTGTGTGGATCACAATAAACTGTGGAAAATTCTGAAAGAGATGGGAATACCAGACCACCTGACTTGCCTCTTGAGAAACCTGTATACAGGTCAGGAAGCAACAGTTAGAACTCGACATGGAAAAATAGACTGGTTCCAAATAGGAAAAAGAGTACGTCAAAGCTGTATACTGTCACCCTGCTTATTTAACTTATATGCAGAGTACATCATGAGAAACGCTGGGCTGGAAGAAGCACAAGCTGGAATCAAGATTGCTGGGAGAAATATCAATAACCTCAGATATGCAGATGACACCACCCTTATGGCAGAAAGTGTAGAGGAACTAAAGAGCCTCTTGATGAAAGTGAAAGAGGAGAGTAAAAAAGTTGGCTTAAAGCTCAACATTCAGAAAACTAAGATCATGGCATCAAGTCCCATCATTTTATGGCAAATAGATGGGGAAACAGTGGAAACAGTGGCAGACTTTATTTTTGGGGGGCTCCAAAATCACTGCAGATGGTGACTGAAGCCATGAAATTAAAAGACGCTTACTCCTTGGAAGGAAAGTTATGACCAACCTAGATAGCATACTAAAAAGCAGAGACATTTCTTTGCCAACAAAGGTTCATCTAGTCAAGGCTATGGTTTTTCCAGTGGTCATGTATGGATGTGAGAGTTGGACTGTGAAGAAAGCTGAGTGCTGAAGAACTGATGCTTTTGAACTGTGGTGCTGGAGAAGACTCTTGCGAGTCCCTTGGACTGCAAGGAGATCCAATCAGTCCATCCTAAAGGAGATCAGTCCTGGGTGTTCATTGGAAGGACTGATGCTAAAGCTGAAACTCCAGTACTTTGGCCACCTCATGCGAAGAGTTGACTCACTGGAAAAGACTCTGATGCTGGGAGGGATTGGGGGCAGGAGGAGAAGTGGACGACAGAGGATGAGATGGCTGGATGGCATCACCGACTTGATGAACGTGAGTTTGAGTGAACTCTGGGAGTTGGTAATGGACAGGGAGGCCTGGCGTACTTCGATTCATGGGGTCGCAAAGGGTCAGACACGATTGAGCGACTGAACTGAACTGAACTACATCTATTGGGCTTCCTATGTGGTTTAGCAATAAAGAATCCACCAGCCAATGCAAAAGACACAGGAGATGTGGGTTCAGTCCCTGGGTCAGGAAGATCCCCTGGAGAAGGAAATGGCAACCTACTCCAGTATTCTTGCCTAGAGAATCCTATGGCTGAGGAACCTGGTTGGGTACAGTCCATGGAGTTGCAAAAGTCAGAGACGACTGAGCGACTAAACCATCGCCATCACCACCGTGCCCGCATTTCTTCCTGCTCAGGGTTGGTGAAGCTATGTCAGGAATCCTGGACAAGAGAAAGATGAGTAGGACATTTCCATCAGATTCAGGAAAGACAGAGTCAGGCTGGTGCTAGAGCAGTAGAAGTATATTTGTCTCGAACAGTTGCTCTGTTGGTCTTACTTCACTTGGTTTGCTCCATCTACTCTCTATCACAATTCTCAACTTAAAACTTAAAAAAAAATGTTTTATTCTCTTAGTTCACACTTCAGAAATCAGCCAAGTTTTGCCCATGAGATTTGCAGCTTGTACATTGAGTCTCCACTTTATTTCCCTCTAATCTCCCCTGGCCCCGGGTTGGACTGTCCCGTGAGAGAAACATTCATGGTGACCTGACAGACAATGGGGTTTCCCGCAGGTCAGCAGGGAGCTCTCCCTCCAGGCTGACTCAGAAGCTGAGCCTTAGCTTTCCACAGTTTCAGGATCAGCTTATCAGGAGCCCTGGTGTTCTTGTGATGACACACAAGTAAACATCTGCCCTGGAGACTCCCTCAGAAACTCCAACAGGTATCAGGGCTCAGTCAGCTGGACACAGACATGACCGGCTCTTCTCTCTGCCAGTGAAGTCATGCCCGGCATGCCCATATTTGGGAATGACACAGCCACCAGCACCCACACCTGAAGCTGACAGACAATAAAGTGTCTGACTGGAGAGGGCAATGTCCTGGAGGCACACGTGAGGAGAACTCAGTTCTCACAGATACGCTTTAAGCACCCATTGTGTACACTGCCACACTCCTCTGCACCTTTCCAGTCTGGTCAGGAAGAGAGGCAGAGGCGTGAAGGACTTCGATCCAACACCCACAGCAGTGCTTGACGCAGAGACTTAACACGCCATGTGAGACTGGGATTGACATATATACACTTAAATGTATAAAATAGATAATTAATGAGAACCTGATGTATAGCACAGGGAACTCAACTCAACGTTTTGTGGTGATCTAATGGAAGGAAGTCCAAAAAAGAAGGAGTGTATGTATACATTTAGCTAATTCACTTCAACGTATAGCAGAAACTAATACAACATTGTAAACCAACTATGATAAAATTTTTCTTAAAATTTTTTTTAAAAGAGAATGCTTTCCTTATTAAAAAGTTATACTGTTTTATTATTATTAGCCTGCTGCTAAGTCGCTTCAGTTGACTACTAGGAAGTCACTTCAGTTAAGAACACTGCCATTTCCTTCTCTAATGCATGAAAATTAAAAGTGAAAGTGAAGTCGCTCAGTCGTGTCCGACTCTTCGTGACCGCATGGGCTGCAGCCTACCAGGCTCCTCCATCCATGGGATTTCCAGGCAAGAGTACTGGAGTGTGTTGCTATTGCCTTCTCTGATTATTAGCCTAGGGGATAATATTTTTAAATACAATTTACAATGAGCTAGGCTTCAGCAGTACATGAACCAAGAACTTCCATATGTACAAGGTGGATTTAGAAAAGGCAGAGGAACCAGAGATCAAATTGCCAGTATCTGCTGGATCATAGAAAAAAGCAAGTGAATTCCGAACAAACATCTACTTCTGTTTCATTGACTATGCTAAAGCCTTTGACTGTGTGAATCACAACAAACTGTGCAAAATTTTAAAAGAGATGGGAATACCAGACCACCTTACCTGTCTCCTGAGAAACCTGTATGCAGGACAAGAAGCAACAGTTAGAACTGGACATGGAACAATGGACAGGTTCAAATTTGGGAAAGGCTGTATATTGTCACACTGCTTATTTGACTTTTTTTTTAAATTTTATTTTTTTAAACTTTACAATATTGTATTGGTTTTGCCAAATATCGAAATGAATCTGCCACAGGTATGCATGTGTTCCCCATCCTGAACCCTCCTCCCTCCTCCCTCCCCATACCATCCCTCTGGGCCATCCCAGTGCACCAGCCCCAAGCATCCAGTATTGTGCATCAAACCTGGACTGGCAACTCGTTCCATATGTGATATTATACGTATTTCAATGCCATTCTCCCAAATCATCCCACCCTCTCCCTCTCCCACAGAGTCCAAAAGACTTCTATAAAGTCTTTAACTTCTATAAAGAGTACATCATGAGAAAAGCTGGGGTGGATGAACTACAAGCTGGAACCAAGATTGATGATTGATAGGAGAAACATCAACAGCCTCAGATATGTGGATGATACCACTCTAAAGGCAGAAGATGAAGAGGAACTAAAGAACCTCTTGATAAGGATGAAGAAGGAGAGTGAAAAAGCTGGCTTAAAACTAAATATTAAAAAAATAAAGACCATGACATCCAGCCCCATCATTTCATGGTAAATAGAAAGGGAAAAGTTAAAAGCAGTGACAGAGTTCCTCTTCTTGGGCTCTAAAATCACTGCAGATGGTGACTGCAGCCATGAAATTAGAAGACTGCTTCTTGGCAGCAAAGCTATGACAAACATAGACAGTGTGTTAAAAGCAAAGATATCAAGTTGCCAACAAAGGTCCATATAGTCAAGGCTACGGTCTTCCTAGTAGTCATGTACGGTTGTGATAGCTCGACCGCAAAGAAGGCTCAGCACAGAAAAATTGATGCCTTTGAACTGTGGTGCTCTCCTTGGAGAACAAGGAGATCAAACCAGTCAGTCTTAAAGGAAATCAACCCTGAATATTTATTGGAAAGACTGATGATAAAGGTGAAGATGTAATATTTTGGTCACCAGATGTGAACAGCTGACTCACTGGAAAAGACCCAGATGCTGGGGAAGATTGAAGGCAGGAGAATAGGGTGTCAGAGGATAAGATGGCTTGATGGCATCACCAAATGCAATGGACATGAACTTCGGCAAACTCCGGGAGATGGTAAAGGACAGGAAGGCCTGGTGTGCTGCAGTCCATGGGGTCACAAAGAGTCAAACACGACTGGGCAACTGAATAACAATAACCACTTTAATGGCAGAAATTGAAGAGAAACTAAAGAGCTTCTTGATGAAGGTGAAAAAGGAAAGTGAAAAAGCTGGCTTAAAGCTCAACATTCAAAAAACAAAGATCATGGAATCTGGTCCCCTCACTTCATGGCAAGTAGGAAAAAAGTGGAAATGGTGACAGATGTTATTTTCTTGGGCTCCAAAACCACTGCAGATGGTGATTGCAGCCATGAAATTAAAAGACGCTTACTCCTTGGAAGGAAAGTTATGACCAACCCAGACAGCATATTAAAAAGCAGCGATATCACTTTGCTGACAAATGTTCATCTAGTCAAAGATATGATTTTTCCAGTAGTCATGTATGGATGTAAGAGCTGGACCATAATGAAGGCTGAATGCCACAGAACTGATGCATTTGAACTGTGGTGCTGGAGAAGACTCTTGAGAGAGTCCCTTGGACAGCAAGATCAAACCAGTTAATACTAAGAGAAACCAACCCTGAATATTTATTAGAAGGACTGATACTGAAACTCCAATACTTAGGCCACCTGATGTGAAGAGCTGACTCATTTGAAAAGACCCCAATGCTGGGGAAGATTGAGGGCAGGAGGAGAAGGGGACGGCAGAGGATGAGATGGTTGAATGGTAGCATCTACTTAATGGACATGAGTTTGAGCCAACTCCAGGAGACAGTGACGGACAGCGCTTCACAAAGAGTTAAACAAGACTAAGTGACTGAACAACTGTATTAACACTTAGGGGATAATATTTTTGAATTAAATATTTTTAAATAACAATTTACAATGAAGGAAGTAGGGGAAGATCCCCACTTCCCATAATCAGGGAGACAGTGAAGGAAAGGGAAGCCTAGCATGCTGCAGTCCATGGGGTTGCAGAGTTGGACACAACTGAGTGAATGAACAACATCGACAGAGTTTCTATGATTAGATAATGAATGAAACACATCTATTTCTGCTTTATTGACTATGACAAAGCCTTTGACTGTGTGGATCACAATAAACTGTGGAAAATTCTGAAAGAGATGGGAATACCAGACCACCTGACCTGCCTCTTGAGAAACCTGTATGCAGGTCAGGAAGCAACAGTTAGAACTGGACATGAGCACAGAAGAACTGACGCTTTTGAACTGTGGTGTTGGAGAGGACTCTTGAGAGTCCCTTGGACTGCAAGGAGATCCAACCAGTCCATCCTAAAGGAGATCAGTCCTGGGTGTTCACTGGAAGGTCCGATGTTGAAGCTGAAACATGAGTTTGGGTGGGCTCTGGGAGTTGGACATAGAGGCCTTGCATACTGCAGCTCATGGGGTCACAGTCGGACATGACTGAGCAACTGAACTGAAATGAACTGAAGCACCCCAGGGAACTTGTACTTGGGATTTAAAACAAAGAAAATAAAGAATAAATGACATGTAAAGAAAAAAAAATAATAATAAATAAAATGTCTCAGGGAAACTGGTAATTACTTTTGATTTAAGGGAAGGATGATGGAGAAGGCCTTAAAGGATAAACACAACTGTGGCAGGTGGAGAAGGGAAAGGGGTGCTCAGGGGTCAACTGGAAGGGGAGGTGGGGGCCTTCCGGATAGGGGAGAGCTTTGAGCAGAGGCAGGCAGGGAAGAACGCGGATGTGCATAAAGTGAGCAGAAAAGCCTACTCTTGCTGGAGTGCAGGGAGCACAGTCCAGGGGAGGAAGACTATTTCCTCTACCCTTGTAAGTTTTTCTGGCTGGTCTAAGAATTAAATTGACTTGAGGCAGATGGACAAGAGAAAAATCAAACAAAAGTTTAATAACATGTATACCTGGGAGAAACCCAGGAAAACTGAGTAACCACCAAAATGGCCAAACCCCTCTCCTTAAATATCATCTTCAGCTGAAACAAACGAGGTTGTTGTGGGTGGTGTTTTGGGACTTCAAAGAGGAGGAAGGTAATGCATGTGAAGATGGAAAAGCAGAAGTTTGATAAAGAAGTATCTGCTGAGCATGCAGCGACAATGAGACATGGCGTGGACCCT
The DNA here is from genome assembly GCF_002263795.3 of Bos taurus. Taxonomy (NCBI): domain Eukaryota; kingdom Metazoa; phylum Chordata; class Mammalia; order Artiodactyla; family Bovidae; genus Bos; species Bos taurus. The sequence continues at coordinate 45,266,542 of NC_037335.1, forward strand.
GATCTCTAGGTGCTGCCAAGTTACTTCCACCACGCCTAGCCCATATTCTCTACAGATATCCCTGGAGATCCCTCTATTCTAGGGATGGGTTTTTATGGAAAATCATTTAGGCAGTTAAGCGGAAGATAAGAAGATGCCCTTTACATTATAGAGGACTGGAATGCAAAAGTAGGAAGTCAAGAGATACCTGGAGTAACAGGCACATTTGGCTTTGAAATACAAAACGAAGCAGGGCAAAGTCTAACACAGTTTTGCCAAGAAAACACACTGATAGCAAACACTCTCCTCCAACAACACAAGAGAAGACTCTACACATGGACTTCCCCAGATGATCAATACCGAAATCAAATTAATTATATTCTTTGCAGGCAAAGACGGAGAAGCTCTATACAGTCACCAAAAACAAGACTGGCAGCTGACTGTAGCTCAGATCATGATCTTCTTATTGCCAAATTTAGACTTAAATGGAAGAAAGCAGGGAGAATCACTAGACCATTCAGGTATGACCTAAATCAAATCCTTTATGATTATACAATGGAAGTGACAAATAGATTCAAGGGAAAACATCTGATAGAGTGCCTGAAGAACTATGGATGGAGGTTCGTGACACTGTACAGGAGGCACTGCTCAAGACCACCCCCAAGAAAAAGAAATGCAAAAAGGCAGAGAGTTGTCTGAGGAGGCCTTACAAATGGCTGAGAAAAGAAGAGAAGCAAAAGGCAAAGGAGGAAAGGAAAGATACATCCATTTGAAAGCAAAGTTCCAAATAGCAAGGAGAGATAAGAAAGCCTTTCTCAGTGATCAGTGCAAAGAAATAGAGGAAATCAATAGAATGGGAAAGATTAGAGATCTCTTCAAGAAAATTAGAGATACCAAGGGAACATTTCATGCAAACATGGGCACAATAAAGGACAGAAATGGCATGGACCTAACAGAAGCAGAAGATATTAAGAAGAGGTGGCAAGAATACACAGAGGAACTATACAAAAAAGATCTTTATGACCCAGGTAACCAGGATGGTGTAATCACTCACCTAGAGCCAGACATTCCTGGATTGCGAAGTCAAGTGGGCCTTAGGAAGCATCACTACAAACAAAGCTAGTGGAGGTGATGGAATTCCAGTTGAGCTATTTCAAATCCTAAAAGATGATGCTGTGAAAGTGCTACACTCAATATGCCAACAAATTTGGAAAACACAGCAGTGGCCACAGGACTGGAAAGGGTCAGTTTTCATTCCAGTCCCAAAGAAAAGCAATGCCAAAGAATGCTCAAACTACCGCACAATTGCACTCATCTCCCACGCTAGTAATGCTCAAAATTCTCCAAGCCAGGCTTTAACAGTACATAAACCATAAACTTCCGGATGTTCAAGCTGGATTTAGAAAAGGCAGCGAAACCAGAGATCAAATTGCCAACATCCGTTGGATCATTGAAAAAGCAAGAGAATTTCAGAAAAACATTGACTTCTGCTTTATTGACTATGCCAAAGCCTTTGACTGTGTGGATCACCACAAACTGTGGAAAATTCTTCAAGAGTTGGGAATACCAGACCACCTGACTTGCCTCCTGAGAAATCTGTATGCAGGTCAAGAAGCAACAGTTAGAACTGGACATGGAACAACAGACTGGTTCCAAATCAGGAAAGGAGTACAAGGCTGTATATTGTCACCCTGCTTATTTAACTTATATGCAGAGTATATCATGAGAAATGCTAGGCTGGATGAAGCACAAGTAGGAATCAAGATTGCTGGGAGAAATATCAATAACCTCAGATATGCAGATGACTTATGGCAGAAAGTGAAAAAGAATGAAAGAGCCTCTTGATTAAAGTGAAAGAGCAGAGTGAAAAAGTTGGCTTAAAACTAAACATTCAGAAAACTAAGATCATGGCATCTGGTCCCATGACTTCATGGCAAACAGATGGGGAAACAATGAAAACAGTGACAGACTTTATTTTCTTGGTTTCCAAAATCACTACAGATGGTGACAGCAGCCATGAAATTAAAAGACACTTGCTCCTTGGAAGAAAAGCTATGACCAACCTAGACAGCATACTAAAAAGCAGAGACATTACTTTGCCAACAAAGGTTGGTCTAGTCAAAGCTATGGTTTTTCCAGTAGTCATGTATGGATGTGAGAGCTGGACTATAAAGAAAGATGAATGCTGAAGAATTGATGCTTTTGAAGTGTGGTGTTGGAGAAGACTCTTGAGAGTCCCTTGGACTGCAAGGAGATCCAACCAGTCCATCCTAAAGGAACTCAGTCCTAAATATTCATTGGAAAGACTGATGCTGAAGTTGAAACTCCAATACTTTGGCCACCTGACGCAAAGAACTGATTCATTGAAAAAGACCCAGATGGTGGGAAGGATTGAATGCAGGAGGAGAAGGGGAAGACAGAGGATGAGATGGTAGGATGGCATCACTGACTCAATGGACATGAGTTTGAGTAAGCTTGGGGAGTTGGGGATAGACAGGGAAGCCTGGTGTGCTACAGTCCATGGGGTCACAAAGAGTTGGACACAACTGAGCAATTGAACTGTTCTTTACCAGCTGAGCCACAAGGGAAGCCCTGAACTGTTCTGAACTGAAGATGTCATACCATCTATTAAATTTGGATCTTCTACAATAGTTACTAAAAAGCAAGACGTGGTTTGGGGAATTTTTGTTGTTGTTGTTATTCATGCCATTGGTTTGCTTATGATTTAATACCTTTGTTAACTCTTATGTGAGACTATGACGTGCAGAGAAACTAGGATCTTATTTCTCAGAGTTGATCTAGGTAACAGTCTGTGGTTATCACTTGCTATTTCTTCTTCTCTCTTTAAAATCATGTTTGTTTTTCTCCTAAATGTACAGAATTTGGGAGTACTAGAATCCTAAGATCAAATTTATGTTTTAAAAAGAACACCCAGGTAACTCTAGGATCAGTGGCTAGGCTGGATTGGATTAGAGGGAGAGAAACTAGAGGTGGGAATACTGGTTTCAGGCCTACCTTGTTCACTTTTATTCATTAATTCAGAAAATCTCTAGACGTACCTACAGTGTGCCAGATACTGTTCTGGGCGTGGCAAATAAAGGCGTGAAGAAAACAAATGAAGCACCAGCTCTCTTGGATCTTCCTTTCATTTGGGGGAGTACAGATAATAGACAAATCAATCTACAGAGTTGGGTACTGATGTGCTAAGAAGGAAAAAGCAGCAGGTGAAAAGGATGGAGTGTGCTGGGTGGCACTATTTTTTTTCCTCCTTTTATTCCCCCCCTCATTGTGGTAAATGTCCATAACATAAAATTTACCATGTTAATCATTTTTAAGCTAAAGTTCATAGCATTGATAGAGTGGTTGAAGACTTCTCCAGATACACTAGCAACTGAGTAGATGCCTGAACAAAATGAGAACAAGCTTAGGGTAGTGTGTTTCACACCATGGAAACAGTTAAGACGACATCAGTAGCCCAGGTGACAGTTGATATAATAAGGTTTGGTGTAGCTGAAACCCTGGTTCTAGAGCGTGAAGGAGGAGGGAAATGGGAGTCACTTTTCCCTTGGAAGTAATGCATTTAGCAGCGATTCCAAACCAGAACCATGACAAACAATTCACTGCTAAGCACAAGCTCTTTCATCATAGACAGGATCTTCATATTTGTCCTGGGGTCCTGCATCAAAGAGCATGTGGTGGTTGTGAATGCAAATTTACGAGGCTGTGAAGTTTACTGAGTTTCCTTATTGAGTCATAGTCATTCTTCCATCAGATGTGATCGAGGAGTCATGAGTTTCCTTCAGAATGTCCTTTAGCTTGTTGGTACAAGTTTCTCTGTGACAGGAACAATTAGTCATACATTATTGGATACTTTCCAGTTTTCTAGGTACAGAGGAAAACAGGGACATGCCTATATTTCCTCTACTTGGTCACCACAAATATGTTTAGACCTTAATCTGTTCAGCTAACCTAATAATTTGTCATCCATGAATCCACCATGTGTTCTGCATTCTGCATCTGATTCCTCATGTTCAATGAAAGATCCAAATCATGATTTGGATTTGCATTCTGACTTAGCTGGATATTTGAAAGATTAACTTGTTGTGCTAATATCATACAGGAGTCACAACACCATGCCTTGTGTCAAAGCCACATAAAGGAAATTTAGGGATACACAAAAGAAACTAAACATGTTGTCCTCCTTTGAGTTGCTCTTCAAATTTGCTTTCCTTGGAAACTTGTGGTTGTTTTAGTTGCTAAGTCATGTCCAATTCTTTTGTGACCCCATGAACTGTAGTCTACTAGGCTCCTCTGTCCATGGGAGTTCCAAGACAAGAATACTGGAGTGGGTTGCCATTTCCTTCTCCAGGGGATCTTCCCAACACAGGGAGGAACCTGTGTCTCCTGCATTGGCAGGCTGATTCTTTACCACGGAGCCACCTGAGAAGCCCCTTGGAAACTTGTAGAGAAACTTAAATATGTTTGCCCAAGGTGGGTGCTTGTTTCTTTAACGATATGAAAAGTAATAGGAGGAAATGGAGTTGTTTTGCCTGTAAGGAGGAGCAGTCCTTGAAAACAGAGGCAGAGCCAGTGCAAAATCACAGTCTGAGAATTTGGGGGGTGTATAACGAGTCTGCAAAATTTTCTGCAGAACTGATACAGCTTGCAATAGTTAGGGTTAGATACATGGTGTGTTTGGGCAGGGAAAGCAGAGACTCTACCATTTATAAAGAGGATTCAAGTACAATGTGATGGGTTGAATAACCCATCACTAACTACACATCTCCCTGGGGTTTAATTTTACATGTTCACAAAGCTTTATCTGAAACTCTTGGGCCATATGTTTTGGAATTCAGAATTTTTTCAGAAATATGGTGCATATATTACATAGCATTACATGGTACTTCCATCAGAGTCCAAAATTAATTAAACCCATCAATATATTCCCAGTGAAACGTATGATTATTTGTACCAAGTAGAATAAATAAGGATCATGAATAGACTTATCTCATCAGGTGAGGTCAGATTTTGCTGCCAAATGAGTTTGAGTACCAAGCTTGTGGTTTCAGAGACAAAACTCTGAAATTTCAGAATTGTGGCTAAGGGATTGTGGATTTACTAATACCGTAACCTTTCTCTGTGCAATTCCAAAAAGCAAGCAATTGCTTGAACCAATCTCATGAGTAGTTAGGGTGCTATGAATCAAGAATCTGGGTCTGGGCAAAAAAGAATTACTCAACACCACATCCTTCTACACACAGTGGATGTGACTGTAACAGGAGGTCCTTTGTTGGGGATTAATTAATATATATCAGTAGGACCTGAAATACACAAGAACTGATAGACACTTGCAGGGTGCTTTTTTCGGCTCACCAGAAGGCAGAAACCAATGGATCATATCCAGCTAGGCAGGTGCAGGCCACAGACAATTGATACATCCCAAGTGTGTTTTGAAAGGCTCTTATTACCTGAGATCCTAAGGGAGTTGTTGCCTTGTTGCCTTAGGAACCACAGGTAAGGATAATTAAGTCAGCTACTCATTTTAGTCACTCTTCAGTTCTCAATACACTTTCTCACAGACATGGCTGCCTAACAGTTGCCAGACCTGCGCTCAGGACATATTTCTTCACCTGGAAGGTTCACGTGGCACCTGTGGCTGCTCCATCCCTAGGTGGGCTCATGTACCATGCTCTGCCAACAGGCCACACACTGGACCACCTCTGGTTTCTGTCTCCTGGGTTTCAGATTAAGTAGCCCGAAGCAAAGCAGCCTGGACAATGTGGGTCACGGGATGGCTTGGGAGCCAGGTGAGTAGCTTTTCACTTTTTCCTTACTGTGGGTATTTCCTAGTCAAGGAACATACAGAAGTTTCTTGACAGGAGTCTTACTCGTATCAGGTCAAGAAATTAATATTTTACTTTTAATTTACTATTCATATAGCAAATCATACCTTAATGAGGAGACAATTTTTCAACACATTATTTACTGAGCATGTATTATGTGTCACTGTATCAGGTATAAGCTGTATCTGCAGAGTTTAGAGGCTAGAGTGTGTGTGTGGGTATATGTGAGTGTGTGTGTATGTGGGTATATGTGAGTGTGGAGCTAAGAATGGCCTTGTTGCTATTTAGTCACTCAGTCGTGTCTGACTCTTTGCGACCCCTTGACCGGAGCCTGCCAGGCACTTTTGTCCACAGGATTTTCCAGGCAAGAACACTGGAGTGGGCTGCCACTTCCTTCTCCGGGGGATCTTTACCGGTGAGTCACCTGGGCAGCCCAAGAATAGCCTTAGGACCCAAGTTTGGCTAATGTAAGCAGAGATGGTTACAGGGAAGCTCATGGGCAGACTCAGCTTGAGCGGGCTCTTGCTCACACTATACACGAGATGCCTGACGGTGGGGGAGCCATCTGGGACCCATAAGGATCAAAACCACAGGGAGATGGCAGAGCAGAAAGAATGGAAAACCTTGTCCCCTGTATCGGTGGTGGTGGTTTCTCTTGTCCCCTCCTTTAATCTTAGAATGCTATACAAAGCAAAAAAAATACTGAACAATCTGCCTCCAGATATTTTGTGATGTGAAATAAAATAAAGGCCTATCTTGTTTGGCTATTGTAGTTGAGATTCTATCATCTATAGCCAATTGTAATCCTGATAAAATATTCTGGTTTTCCCTCTGTCTATGTAGATATATGGGCTTCCCTGGTAGCTCATCTGGTAAAGAATCCACCTGCAATGCAGGAGACCCAGGTTCAACCCCTGGGCTGAGAAGATTTCTGGAGAAGGGAATGGCTTCCCACTCCAGTATTCTGGCCTGGAAAATTCCATGGACTGTATGGTCCATGGGGTTGCAAAGAGTCAGACATGACCGAGTGACTTTCACTTTCATGTACATATATAAATTCTAACACTGACAACAATATGAAGCAGGTAATATTAGCCTTCAGTTCAGTTCAGTTGCTCAGCCATGTCCAACTTTTTGCGACCCCATGGACTGCAGCACACCAGGCCTCCCTGTCTATCACCAACTCCCCAAATTTGCTCAAACTCATGTCCATCGGGTCAGTGATGCCATCCAACTATCTCATCCTCTGTCGTCCCCTTCTCCTCCTGCCTTCAATCTTTCCCAGCATCAGGGTCTTTTCCAATAAGTCAGTTCTTCACATCAAGTGGCCAAAGTATTGGAGCTTCAGCTTCAATATCAGTCCTTCCAATGAACATCCAGGACTGATTTCCTTTAGGATGGACTGGTTGGATCTCCTTGCAGTCCAAGGGACTCTCAAGAGTCTTCTCCAACGTCACAGTTCAAAAGCATCAATTCTTTGGTGCTCAGCTCTCTATATTCCAACTCTCTCACCCATACATGACTACTGGAAAAACCATAGCCTTGATTAGACAGACCTTTGTTGGCAAAATAATGTCTCTGCTTTTTAATATGCTATCTAGGTTGGTCATAACTTTCCTTCCAAGGAGTAAGTGTCTTTTAATTTCATGGCTGCTGTCATCATCTACAGTGATTTTGGAGCCCCAAAAAATAAAGTCTGACACTGTTTCTATGGTTTTCCTATTTACCATGAAGTGATGCGACTGGATGCCATGATCTTCGTTTTCTGAATGTTGAGCTTTAAGCCAACTTTTTCACTCTCCTCTTTCACTTTCATCAAGAGGCTTTTTAGTTCCTCTTCACTTTCTGCCATAAGGGTGGTGTCATCTGCATATCTGAGGTTATTGATATTTCTCCCAGCAATCTTGATTCCAGCTTGTGCTTCTTCCAGCCCAGTATTTCTCATGATGTACTCTGCATGTAAGTTAAATAAGCAGGGTGACGATATACAGCCTTGACGTACTCCTTTCCTGATTTGGAACCAGTATGTTGTTCCATGTCCAGTTCTAACTGTTGCTTCCTAACCTCCATATAGATTTCTCAGGAGGCAGGTCAGGTGGTCTGTTATTCCCATCTCTTTCAGAATTTTCCACAGTTTATTGTGATCCACACAGTCAAAGGCTTTGGCATAGTCAATAAAGCAGAAATAGATGTTTTTCTGGAACTCTCTTGCTTTTTCCATGATCCAGCGGATGTTGGCAATTTGATCTCTGGTTCCTCTGCCTTTTCTAAAACCAGCTTGAACATCTGGAAGTTCACAGATCCAGGTTCAACACGTATTGTTGAAGCCTGGCTTGGAGAATTTTGAGCATTACTCTACTAGCATGTGAGATGAGCGCAATTGTGTGGTAGTTTGAGCATTCTTTGGCATTGCCTTTCTTTGGGATTGAAATGAAAACTGACCTTTTCCAGTCCTGTGGCCACTGCTGAGTTTTCCAAATGTGTTGGCATATACAGTGCAGCACTTCCACAGCATCATCTTTTGGGATTTGAAATAGCTCAACTGGAATTCCACTACATAGCCGCCGAATATTAGCCTTATTTTAGCTTAAAAAAATGTATTTGACTGTACCGGGTCTTAGTTGCAGCACATGGGATCTTTAGCTGCAGCATGCAAACTCTTGTTGTAGCATGGGGGATCTACTTCCCTGACCAGGGATTGAATCTGAGCCCTCTGCATTGGGTGCATGGAGTCTTAGCCACGGATCACCAGGGAGGTCGCTAGACTTGTTTTTAAAAGAGAAAATAGGTTCAAGGAGATGAAGTGAGCTTACCTTGGTCACTCCATTGGAAAGTGACCTGGGAGGTACGCCCAGGTCTGTGGGAGTCAAATGGCCAATGCTCTTTTTCCTGTACCACGCGCCTTTCTCTAGAGCTCTTGGACTGACAGGGGAAATGCTCCTCCAAGTCTCTTTTTAAAGCACGCATTGTTACAAGACTTGAAGCAGCAGCATTAACCTGCACTTGTTAAAAAGAAAAATGAGTTAGCTCAGATCCTATTGCTCTTCCTGATACTTTCCTTTTTGAACAATTGTTTTCAATCCCTGTCCATCTGCACACAGAGCTGCAGCTATTCTGTCTGTATTATTTATTATTCTGTTTTTTTCAGCTAACAATATTTCTTGATCTTTCTTTATATCTCATATTATTTGAAACAAAAAATATATATATTCTCTAAAATGATGCAGAGAGGGGAAATCATATGTGCTATCAAAATCCCACAAAGTTTGCTTTTTGGTTTTTCATTTTTGCATTGGGGTAATCATAGCATGGGAATTTTATAGTCATTTACAGTGAAAATTATATTGTGTTACCCACAAGCTCCATGAGGACAAAACTTTCTCCATGTTTTTGTTCATCATTATATCACTTGTGCTTAGTGTGGTTATAGTAAAGCTGACTCAATAAATATTTGTTAGCTGAAAAACTATTTCTATTTAATATACATATGCCCACATAGTGTTCCTTTTAGTGCATATGCCTCAATTTACCTTTCTCATAATTATTGGCTATTTATGTTTTTTTCATTTTCTTGCTCTTATGAAAAATATGTTGATGAAAAGTGTTATGCATGTAGTTTTCTCTATATTTGTACTACTGGCTTAAGATAGCAGAATCTGTGCCCAGGGTAAAATCACAGGGTCAATGACTTTTTTAAACAAGTCTTTATATGTATTTTCTGAAAATACTTTTTAAAAGAGTTAGAGCAGTTTACAAAGGCAGTAGCAAGGCAACGGTGTCACCACACCCTCACCTGCCCTGGGTTTTGTGGTGGCTATTGACTTAAGCAGAAGAATCCCTCAATCAATTAACATGCTTATATCACGTTGGTTTAGTGTCACAGGCATTCTATGCCAAATAAATACTCATTAAAATAATTTTGGTCATGTCTTTTTTATTATCTGATGCATAATAAGCACAGGTGCAATTCAACTGTATCTCAGCCTCTAGCTTCTATGATTGAGCTATACATGTAAATATCAGTTGTAATTATCACAAAACTATTATTTATTGTGTAGCTTTTTCGAGCATCATAATGAGAAAGATGATTTTTACACGAGACACTATAATACATCCTTGTTCTCCTACTAAGTTGTTCAGTGAATTTATCCATATCTGTATATATTTCTATCTCCCTGGAAATTTCATTCCCAAGGAAAGTATGTTCTTCATGCATATTTAAAATCAATATAGACCAGAGGCTTAACTAAAACTACAGTGATCTCTGGAACAAACAAGTAATCAAGACATAGTACTGTACCTTTATGAGCTATTTGTCAAGGTCCAAATAATTAACATTGTTAAATGTTCTAAAGTAGGCACTGTGTCAGGTACTTGAACTGATATTTTCTTAGAAAAACTTCCTAAGCTCTGGCCATAGGAACAGTGTATCTAGAGGTAACCCCTGGCTCTAAACAGAATTATAAATTAAATGACTTAAGGTATCATTTTAAAGTAGAGTGGACTATGAAGGGTGTTAAAGGAGATCAAAGTACTCTTCAGCCCAGTGGTTGCTGAGCATGGCTCTTGCCTTTCTTCTCAATACTGTGACTGGTAGCTACACGGGGGGTGTTTACCTGCCCCATGTCTGCCTTTGCCCAGGAAGAAGGCGGGGCTGCTGGCCTACTGTGACCCCATGGAGGAGGTACTTGGCTCTGGAGCAATCCTGCTTTCAGATGTAGCTGGGATGAGGACAGTCAAGAGTGTCGAAAGAGCACTTAGCAGTCCCTTGAGCCATGCAATCGTGGCCTGTTCTAGGAGCTGCAACTGGTCCCATTCAATGTTCAGAGGGCACCCCATTACCACGACCTCCCAAGTCCTCTTTAAGACAGCTGTGCTCCATGCCCCTAGGACCACTGCAAGTGTCAGCTGGGAGACACCTGGCAGACCTTCTAGCCCACCCCATGCATTCACTTTACTTTTGCTTTTAATTAAATTCAAAACAGTACCCCAAAAGTACAGATCTAGCTTTACCACCATTCTCCTCTCCCCCTAAATCACAGCGTTTCCCACTCACTTTTCCAGTTAACCACTGTGGCCAAGATGCGAGTATTCTTCCAGCGCTTTTTCTACTCATTTGCAAATAGATATGCATGTATGTATTGCATAAACAGTTTCATACCATATGTATTGTTCTTCGACTTGCCTTTTTTTAGCAACATATCTTGAAGAACTTTCTATGTTGGTTCATACAGATTAGCTTACTGTTTTTAACTTAACTGATGATCCTCAGAGGCAGTCAGCAGAAATAGCTAAAAAAAGCTGTGACCCTCAAATCAGACAGTCAAGAAAGACATCAGAATTCAATTCAATCCTCCTCCCTTAATTTTTACACAGGAAACATTTCAAACATACAAAATAGTGGAAACCACAGGAAACACACACATAACATTCCACTAGATTCAACAACTCTTACCACTTTCACTGGCTGTTGTTTTAATATCTGCTAGAGTTATGTAGCTCTAAGTTGAGAGGTATATGAAAAGAAGCAGGATTCATGAAGTCCCAAGGTCTTAAGAATTATGAAGAAAAGACATTTACAAATTATAAGGGCCAAAGAAATATAAAATTTTCTCAAAAGTACATGTGAGGTGTAGATTTCCATGAGTAGAAGGAAGAATTAGTAATCTAGGAATGTGGGCTAGAAGGCTACCCCTTCTTGGAATTAGGGAGTGATTAGCATAAGTAACTCGGAGATGGCAATGGCAACCCACTCCAGTACTCTTGCCTGGAAAATCCCATGGACGGAAGAGCCTGGTAGGCTGCAGTCCCTGAGGTCGCTAAGAGTCAGACACGACTGAGCGACTTCACTTTCACGCATTGGAGAAGGAAATGGCAACCCACTCCAGTGTTCTTGCCTGGAGAATCCTAGGGACGGGGGAGCCTGGTGGGCTGCCGTTTCTGGGGTTGCACAGAGTCAGACACGACTGAAGCGACTTAGCAGCCGCAGCATAAGTATAAACAACGTTTAGTGAGTTCCATCCAGACACATTTTTCTGGGAGCTATGTGTCTTCTGATATACTAGGCAAAACCCCCAAAGACATGGGATGATATATGCATTTTCTTGATATGTAAAAAGAAGAATCACTCTTCCTGTCTACAAATTCTGATCTTGTGATGGTCTTGAAATCTTTCCCTTAAAGTTCACTAAGAAAGTAATCATCTGCCTAGAGGGTAGGCATCTTTTTTAAAAATTTTTATTGGCGTATAGGTGCTTTATAATGTTGTGTTAGTTTTTACTGTACAGCAAAATGAAACAGATATACATACATCTCCTCCTTTTTTGCATTTCCTTCTCATTTATATCACAACAGAGCATCAAGTAAAATTCTCTGTGCTATACAATAGGTTATCATTATTTATCGATCTCATACATAGTATCAATAGCATAGTTATGTCAATCTCAATCTCCCAATTCCTCCCACTCCCCACCATGGGTATCTTTTTATACAAAGGAAAACTTAAAATTAAATAAAGAAATGGAATATTACACAGGAATAAAACTGGATGAAATATAGCTATACTCAGCAACCTGAATAAATCGTAGAAATATAATTTGTAGTGAAAAAGAGCTGGTTGCAGAAGACTACATAGAGTGTGACTCTGTTCTTATAAAGCTCAAAAACTAGCAAATCCAAACAATATATTGTTTAGGAAGATCCACATGTCTGGTAAAAAAAAAAAAAAAAAAACAGCAACTTTTTAAACGAGTGCATAATATAGGATAGTGATTACCTTGAAATGGTTGGGGGATGGGGTTAGGATTTGGAAGCCTGTGGCATCATCAAAAGCATTTGTAATGTTCTACTGATTAATAATGTGGTGGATTCATGTATTCATTTTATTATATGCTCCCAAATTTATACAGATGTTACTTAAATGATTTTGTATGTATCAAATATAACATAAAAATGTTTAAGTGAAAACAAAAACCAGACTTACAAAACAGAATAATAAAATGCGTAAAGTCAAAGCCTAAAGAAGAACTAGGGTTTTAAATTTATAACTTTAATTAATTGAATACTCATTTTGGACATGCAAATCTCTGAATAGTTCATACAAGAAACTACCTTGAAAGGCATCAAACTACATTTAGCACATCATCCAAATGTACTGTTCATCTAGCCATTCCTTTAGTGGCATTTAATTTTAATTTTTTGCCAGTCTAGTACACAGGAATAAGCATTCTTAAATGTATTTCTTTCAATATGTGTGCAAGTATATGTGGGGGATGGGTAGATACCTAGATATCTAAAAATGGAGTTGCCAGGTCAAAGAGTAAAAAGACAGAAGTTGAGAGTCAGAGAAGTTAAATATAAACTTGTGTTGTGGGGGAGGAGGGAAGAGGGAGAAATTGGAGGAAGAAGATCAAAAGGTAAACTTCCAATTATATTATTATAAGATATTATAAAATAAACATTACAGGATAAATACTAGGGATGTAATGTACAACATGCTAACCACAGCTACCACTGCCGTACGATATACAGAAAAGTTGTTAAAAGGGTAAATCCTAAGAGTTCTCATCACAAGGAGAACATTTTCTCCCCTTTTCCTTTTGCTATGAGATGATGCCTATTAGCTGAACCTGTTGTAGTAATCATTTCCCAATATGTGTAAATGAAACTATCATGCTGTATGCCTTAAACTTATACAGGGATCTATGACAATTTTTCTCAATGAAACTACAAAACTCAGAATCACATAGGCAGCAAGTAGCAAAGTCAAAACTAGAAATAAGGCTCTTTCGGGGGCTGAATGGTACACCTATTGCCTGTACACCTGAAACAGGTACACCTGTTTCACCAAGGCAAGTGCCCCATTTTAGACTGAGATTTGACTCTTCCCCTATTCTGTTTATCCAGCTTGCAGGTGAAGCACAGTATTGATTTCAGAACCTCAGAATACAAACGCTCCCTGTCACAAGATGCACAGAATAGGGCTTTGTTTCCCGGGAAGGCAAGATGCTTTCTACGGGACTGACTTAGTGGCAGTGGCAGGAAGAGAACCTCTGCTGAGCTGAGTCAGAACCCAGAGTTCTTGTCCCATTTTTCAGAGTACTGTCCCTATGGCCCATGGAAGTGTCTCTTTATTTCTAAGAGCAGATTTTGCAACCTTTAGTGGTCCGAAATGGAAATAATTCTGTTATTGAAAATGCTGTTTGCTGTTTACAGGAAAGCACAAAGGCACACATAGAGCCCGTGCCCAAAATGAAAAGAACGGATGGGAAAAACAAGAAAACGTCACCAACCAACTGTGCCAGTCAGAGTCCCTTTCTTCCTACCTGAAATGTTCTCTGAAATTAAATATATATATATAATAAATACGCCACCCAAACCACAGGTAGTAGCAACACCAACCCCATATATTAAATTAGAGCATGTGATTAAAATATTTAAAAACATTTCCTAAAATTTTTCTACCTTAGGGGCTATCAAGTTTCCCCAAATATCTCATTTTGAATCAGAAACCAAACAAGAAATACATGTTGTATTTCACTGATACCACTTAAGTCTTTTAATCTATGTTTCTTCCCCCATCATTTTTAGTGCCTGCTACTTTTTGAGGCAACTGGGTCATTTGTCGTTTAGAGTTTCTCACATACGGGATTTTGTTCACATGTTCCTAGTAGTGTTAACACATTCCTCTATTTCAATATTTCCCCTAAACTGGTAGTTCAGTTTAGAAGCTTGATCAGATTCAGGTTTGTTCTTTCTTGGCAAAAATGTGTCATTTGCAGTGTTGTGTATTTCTAGCAATTGCATACAATGTCTAGTGATCTTTTCTATGATATTAGTAGCTATTGATGACCATTGCCTTGATACATTTTTATTAGAGTTTTGGGAAATGCTGATATTGAAATTTTGTCATTTCATTTGCTAGAATAATTTCCTCATCAATTATTTGGTTATCCTGAGATATTGTCACCCTGCTTATTTAACTTACATGCAGAGTACATCATGAGAAATGCTGGGCTGGAAGAAACACAAGCTGGAATCAAGATTGCTGGGAGAAATATCAATAACCTCAGATATGCAGCTGACACCACCCTTATGGCAGAAAGTGAAGAGGAACTCAAAAGCCTCTTGATGAAGGTGAAAGTGGAGAGTGAAAAAGTTGGCTTAAAACTCAACATTCAGAAAACGAAGATCATGGCATCTGGTCCCATCACTTCATGGGAAATAGATGGGGAAACAGTGGAAACAGTGTCAGACTTTTTTTGGGCTCCAAAATCACTGCAGATGGTGGCTGCAGCCATGAAATTAAAAGACCCTTACTCCTTGGAAGAAAAGTGATGACCAACCTGGATAGCATATTCAAAAGCAGAGACATTACTTTGCCAACAAAGGTTCGTCTAGTCAAGGCTATGGTTTTTCCAGTGGTCATGTATGGATGTAAGAGTTGGACTGTGAAGAAAGCTGAGCACCGAAGAATTGATGCTTTTGAACTGTGTTGTTGGAGAAGACTCTTGAGAGTCCCTTGGACTGCAAGGAGATCCAACCAGTCCATTCTGAAGGAGATCAGCCCTGGGATTTCTCTGGAAGGAATTATGCTAAAGCTAAAACTCCAGTACTTTGGCTACCTCATGTAGTTGACTCATTGGAAAAGACTCTGATGGTGGGAGGGATTGGGGTCAAGAGAAGGGGAAGACAGAGGATGAGATGGCTGGATGGCATCACTGACTCAATGGACGTTGAGTCTGAGTGAACTCTGGGAGTTGGTGATGGACAGGGAGGCCTGGCGTGCTGCGATTCATGGGGTCGCAAAGAGTCGGACACGACTGAGCAACTGAACTGAACTGAGATACAGTTTGTACAGCTCATAGCTTGGGTTTCCCAGGAAGCAGAGTTCTTGAGACATGGGCTGTTTGTGTATTAGTCGTTCAGTGTGTTTGACTTTTTGTGACCCCAGGAACTGTAACCCACTAAGCTCCTCAGCCCATGGAATTTTCCAGGTGCGAATTCTCCAGGCAAACTTTCCAATCCGGGGATCGAACCCAGGTCTCAAGAACCTAGGTCCCCTGCATGCAGGCAGATTCTTTACCATATGAACCACCTGGGGAGCCCCACTGGAAGCAAGGTTTTAGGGAAAGCTAGTGGTGGGGGAACCTGAGAGAGCCAGTTCAAGGGAGTCTCATCCAGTAGTCTTGTGGCTTCAAACATCTGATTAAGTGATTCATTGTGATTTGATTTCTGAGAAGTGATATGGACTGCGCCTCAGAATAGTTTATCCTGGGAGAAAAGGAGGGAATATTTAGTTATCAGCTTCTACCCCCGACTGGTCCACAGTTAGATCATGAAATGCTAACTCACCCACCCCTCAGGGTGCTGTATGCATAGGCAACAAGATAGTTTCCATGGATTCTCACACTGGTATTAACAGGGAAGCACTGGAGTGGGAAGTAGGAGATGAGGTCATTTGGGTTGTTCCTGCATGAAGCTGAAAAGAGCCCACCTAGAATTTGTTGCTACAGCAGTGGCTAGAATAAGAGACAGTGAGGGATATAAGATCTAAAATGGTACATATGAAGTGTTAGATACAGTCCAAAAGAGGCAGATAAAATATGTAATTCTGTCTTACAATTTACCAGCTCTCAAAATAATGAATTAGTTCCACTGAATCTGCAAGGTAACCAATTAGGGCTTTTGGTTTTTTTTTTAAGTATTCGAATGACTCATATACATATATATATATATGATATATATATCATATATCATATGATATGTATCCTGTATCATATGATATGTATATCACATATATATATGATATATCTCAATTCATTGCAGTCATTTTTGTTATTAATGTTCAAATTTATCCCACTTTGGCCAGTGGGTACTTCTATAAGTTGGCTTCTTATTTGATTTCATGTGAATCTATTAGTTTTTGATAGCTTCCTTGCTTTCTGAATTGACAAGATACTCCCAGTCTTATTTTGGGTACTTCTTGCCTTTAATATAAATAACTCACTTCTCCAAATAGGTCTAGTTTCTTTCAAAGAAAAATGGTATTTAGAGACCACAATGTGGAATCTAAGAGTGCTTAATCCTGCCAGATTGGTCACTCACTGTTCAGTGAACATTTTGAACAACAGATCTTGAGAAAAACTTAAGAAAAGTATAAATTCTAAATGACAATTTCAGTTCAAATTTAATATTGCTTAGCTTTGATTTTATATTTATCTTTTATATTAAAATAAGATTTGTAAGAACATTAACATAAATTATTGCTAACATTATGATTACTAAAAAGCAGTTTATGTTTTGTTTTTTAGCATTCTCTTCATCCTTAAGGTATATTCCTAAGGCATCTAGAACCAAACAATTGTGTTTTAAAGTTACCTGACATAATTTCCCTTTATATGGTTAAGCCACCAACTTGATAACTGTATTCATTTGTTGCATTTTGCTTTTTAAACATTTAATTTTTCATAATCATAAAAATTTACGGCATCCCAGTCAAATCTACAAAACAAGATATAGTCAGAGAAGTTTACCTTCTATCCTTGTACTTTCCAACTTGCTCCATCTCTCCCAAATTTAATAATTTATCTTTCCACTTAGAAAATACACAAATGTATGTGTTCCTGCTTTCTTAGATTAACAGCAAGACACCATATTCACCTTTACTCATCTTGCCAGCACTGTGTTCCTGACAAACTACTGTTCATCTTTTAAAAACTGTCCTGTCCTGTAGATGCAATCTAGTCACTTGAAATAACTTGTTGATAGGTACTCCCCAAAGTCTAAAGGGTAAAGAATCCGCCAGCAAAGCGGGAGACCTGGGTTCCATCCCGGGATTGGGAAGATCCTCTGGAGGAGGGCATGGCAACCCACTCCTTTATTCTTGTCTGGAGAATCCTTATGGACAGAGGAGCCTGGCCAGCTAGAGAAAACGAGGTCTTAAAGTCAGACAGGACTGAGCACGCGCGCGCACACACATACACAGTCTAAACGAAATGAACTTGAGTTTTACTTATTCCATTACTTCTGGCAAAGGTTTGTGTAAGGGAGGAGGGAAGGGGAGCTTGCCAATCGTAAGCAAATCTGTCTTAACTGAATGAAGGTATGATCTTCCCATGAATATTTTTTGTGTGTGTGGTAAAATACACATAAAAAATGACCGTTTAAACCATTAAGTTGTGCAACCAGCATTTTTCAGAGTTCCAAATTGAAACTCTTCACCCATTAAACAAGTCCCCAAAACCATCCCAGGACCTTTAACAAGACTAAATGAAGACGCACCTGCTCGCCAGTTGCAGGCTTGGGCACTAGGAGGATTCTGCCTTCCCATCTGAGCAGGGATTCCAGCGGAGACCAAGCTAGATCTCGGTTAACGCTCACGCCCTCACCTATTGTCCCAGCGGGAGGAACCGGTATTTCCGGACTGGGGCCTCAGACCCAGTGATCCCGGCTAAGAGTGAGGTTGGTGGAGGAGGGGAACGGAAGCTGATCATAAAAGTTAACTTTCCATCAAAATAATTAACCTGTTTTCCCATCCCCCTCCCAACAAAAACAAAGATCCACCCCCACCCCCCAACCCGCCGCCTCCAGCAAAAGTCGCCAATTGAACACCCACAATGGCCCCCAACCATCGTCCGGTGGTTTTTGAAAAAGTAGAAACGCTGACCAGTTCCTTGCCCACACCCAGGGAGAGGATCAAAAAGCCGAATCAGGTCAAGAATAAAGAAAGCAGCACAGCGAATTCCACTCGCCCTTGGGCGGGAAGAAAGCTCAGCGGTAGTTTTGCAGAGAAGAAAAAAGCCAGACCAGTGAGCGCGCGGGCTGGAGTGACCAGGCAGGCAGTCCCTGCGGCCGTAGCCCCTACCCCACCGCTGGGTGGCGTGTGTGAACCTCGCCCCCGGCTCGGTCCTTCCAGATACCCCAAAGTAAAGCTGCAAGAAACTGCGTTTCTCTGCCCCGGCTCGCACGCTTGGCACCCTTGGGGGCTCGAAGGAGACAGGCGATAGCCTCTGGCCACCCGAGTCCCCTCCGGGCCGCCGCTCTCTCCGGTCGCCCAACCCCCCTGCCCCCACCCTGGATTTTTTTTTTTTTTTTTCCTTTCTCCCAAACCTCCAAACAGGAAATAGCTTGAGTCACAATAATACACGGGAGCGGCGGCCGAGGCCACTCGCACCCGCCCATTCCCCGGGCCGCCTCCAGTACTCCGGCTCCGCCAGGCGCCGCCGGCGAAGCGCGGGGAGCGCAGGGGACATCGGCCCAGCCGCCGGCGTAGTGTCGAAGGCGCCCAAGCGCCGGCCAGATCCGCCTTCACTCTGACCCCGACCGCGCCAGCTTCGGCCGCCACCGGCTTCCAGGCGAGTACCCTCCTCCCTCTCCCTTCCGACCACCGAGCGCCCGCGGGCGTCCCGGCACGGCCCTCCGCGAGGCTGGAGGAGAGCCGCCCCCAGCGCCGCAGCCGCGCTCCGGCAGCGCCGGGACACCTTGCTCGGGTCTCGACTTCGGCTGGGGAGGGCTTTGCGGGGTTCTGGGGGGTGCTCTCTGGATTCATCGTGAGGGAGGAGGTGTGGGGTGGGTAGCGGGAGAAAACGCGAGCTGATGTCAGCCCACGTCCCTGTTGATTCGGAGTATACTTTCTTGGACAGTAACTTTTTTCTCCCTTTTCTGGGGATGCTTAACCGACTTTTGCCTCCCCGATTCCTCCAAGGGATGACAGTCACAGGGTTCTCCTGCGCAGTCGTCTAGAAGGAGCGGCTACAGGTGCCTGCGACCCACTTTCTTTCTCTACCTGGCCTGGAGTTCTCTCCTCAAGGGACGGGAAATGTTTCACTTTCTGTTGAGCTTCTCTTTAACCAGATTAAAAGGGCCTCTCAGTTTGTGTTGGAGCGGTCAACACTCGCAGCGTCCGGAGGAGGCTTTATGCAGGCCGAGGGAGGCGAGGGCTAGTTGAGAGCAGGTGCGGGCTGCCTGCGCAATCACCGCCGCACACCTGAGAGCCCGGGAGATGCTCGTTAGCCCGCGCAGCCCGGGAGCCCCGAGCTCCCACCTCCGCAGGATTTTAGAGAATTGTTTTCCCCACTTTCTGATGCATTTGTAAGGGAGGGGCCGAGTTCGTCAATGTGCTGCGCGTTGTCAGTCTTCAAGGGCTACATTGCAAGGTTCTTCTATAGGGATCTCGGTCAAAATTGAGTTGGACATCTTTGTGTTGGAGAAAGGCCACTGAATTCCAGGCATTCTTCGAGGTTGAGAAGGGTGTTTTCAAGACTGTTCTGAAGTCGGCTTGAGGGCTTTCTGCGAAACTACCGCTCTGTCAGCTCTCCTTATCGCCTGTGGCTGCTTTTTAGTCCCGGGGGTGGGTGCGTTTTCTTCGTACTCTGTGTGCAGTGAGACCTTCCCTCCTGGTTTCTAAGAAGGTTGTGAACAACCCTCCGCGTTTCTCGGTGAGAGGACCGTGGTTCTAGAGCGGTTGGATTAATAGGGTGGCTGCGTTACTTCAAGCGCTCTGGGGCCTTGCTGCTGTGAGTGAGCCAGGGTCCAGCAACATCGGCATCACCTGGGGCATCTTGAAATATGGGATTTCAGAGCTACCCTGGCCTGCTCAATCAAGGTCCTCAGGGAATCCTTTGAGTATTATCGCTTGAGAAACACTAGCAGAGGGTATGTTGGGCTGAAGTTTTTTTGTCCAGTTTAAACACTAGCAGAGGGTATGTTGGGCTGAAGTTTTTTTGTCCGGTTTAAAGAAGTAATTTACAGTATATTTCCCTACATTTCCATCCAGTCCTATATTTGAACCTTCATTCTGCCAGACCAGGACAAACACATTTAACAGCTTTATGGGTCCAGCCCCTCCGCCCCAGGGAGCTAGGCACCTTACACAAGATTTGGACATGTGGTTAGTATACTAGCTATGTGTTTTTTGTTTCTAGATACTTTTATTATTATTGTGATAAAATACAACATAAAATTTGTCATTATAATAATTTCTTTTTTTTTCTTTTTTTTTCACCACACTGTGTGGCTTCCTGGTTCTTAGTTCCCTGACCAGGGATTGAACCCAGGCCCCAGACGATGAAAGCACAGAGTCCTCACCCACCACCAGGGAATTCCTAACCATTTTTAAGAGGACAATTCAGTGACATTAAGCACTGTCACCATGTTGTGCAACCATCCCTGCTCTCTTTTTCCAGAACTTTTTCCTTGTCCCAAACAGAAACTCTGTACTTATTAAAGAATACCCTCTTCCCCCCTCTTCCCAGCCCCTGAGCTTCTGGCTACTGTTCATGACATTTTCCGTAGGGTACAGAGAAGGTTGAATAGGAATACAGAGTAAAAGTAAAATCATGTTTACAGAATATGGATAAACATTTGGAAATTCCTGGGTTGCTGGCCTGATGGACTTGGCAACGAAACTCCAGGTTTTTAAAATGCATGTGCTTTCTTTGAAGGGAGACAGCCTGAACCTATGAGGCCTTCCTTTTTGGTGTGACTGGAGCACTTCATTTAATTGGCTTTATTTTGGGTGTCCTGTTTATATTGGGCTTAGTTTTTTAATAGTGAATCAAACTCATTTTTGAAAGCAGTTAAAATAAACCTTAAGCAAAAGTATTGTTGCTTGGGGTATATATAGGAGGAGATCACAGGAAGACTTCAGAAAGATTTGAAATGATTTTCTAAAAGACCTCAAACTGTTTCAATTCTGCTTTAATGTTAAGTGAGTCTAATGGATCAAGGACATTGTTTCTGGTTCTAAAAATGTTTGTATATAATTTGGGAAAGCCTTGTTGTTGTTTTAATTGAAGTATAGTTGATTTACAATTTTGTATTAGTTTCAGGTATATAGCAAAGTGATTCAGTTACACACACATATATATTCTTTTTCAGATTTTTTTTCCATTATAGGTTATTGCAAGATATTGAATATAGTTCACTGTGCTATACAGTAGGTCCTTTTTGTTTATTTTGTATATAGTAGTGTATATCTGTTAATTCCAAACTCATAATTTATAGAAAAGCTTTGTAATAATGAATGTCATCCTCTTGTATCTGCTTAAAATTGTCCAGGTTGCCATTTGAGGACATGCTTTTCAGTGAGAACAGAAATGTGAATTAGCAAACTAGTAAAAATGGTTTCATTCATGATCTAACAAAGACACTGTTATAGATCTAGAATGTGGTTCAGAATACATAAGTGATCAGAGATATTGGGAAGATTTAATACTACACGGTCTAGACTTTGAAACAAATAAAAAGATGAGCCCAAACTGAAATAAATTCCAAAAGAGCAAAGAAATCAACAGCAAAGGATTCTTTCTATGGTACTACAAGACCTCTAATCAGTTAGATTATACTTGGCTTGATTTTAGGCATTAGGATAACTAGTCCAGCTCCCAGGAAAATCAAGTCTTGGGCAATCTCCTTTTTGAGACCAGTCAGCAGTGCTACCTCTGCATATCAACCAGATGGTCTCTATGCAGTACCCCAAATGCTACACAGTGTAGAAGGAAGGGCACAGGATTCAGGTGCAGAAGAACTGATATTTACCCTGACCAACTGACTGAGCAAGAGTAAGCCTCAGAAACTCGGAGCCACCATGTCCCTAAGTATAAAATTAGGGAGAAGTTGTCTCTCTCTAAGATTATGTAGTAAGGATTCAAAAGGACCTTACTTATAAAAGTGCTTGTAAACTGTAAAAGGATAATAAAAATTTCTTACCTTCATTTGGGAGAAAGTTACAGTGCAAAAGAGATAGGAGAAGTCACATATTTGGGGTACCTAACACTTTTTAGTTAACTGTGTTTGTTTGTAATTTTCTTCTAGCTTTAAGGTCATTTTTTTTTTTTTTTTGGCCATGCTGTAAAGCTTGTGGGATCTTAGTTCCCCAAGCCAGGGATTGAACCCATACCCTCTGCAGTGGAAGCACAGTATCTTAACCATTGAATCACCAGGGAAGTCTTCCTCGAGGTCATTTTTTTAAAAAACAAGTTTATTGAGATGTAATTCATATACCATACAATTCACCAATAAAGTGTACAATTCATTGATATTGAATATATTCACCAAGTTGTGCAACCATCACCATAATCAATTTCAGGACATTTTTATTGCCCTAAAAATAGTACTACTCCTTCTACCCCTTAGCTGACCCCTTCTAATCTGCCTACCCCAACCTAAATAACCACTAATCTACTTTCTGTCTATAGATTTGCCTATGCTGGACATTCAATATAAATGGAATCATACAATATGTGGTTTTGTATTCTGACTTCTTTCATTTAGCATAGTGTTTTCAAAATTTATCTACATTGCCTCATGTATCAGAGCTTTCTTTTTATTGCCAAATAATGTTCTGTTGTAAGTATATACCACATTTTGTTTATCCATTCATCTGTTGACGGACATTTGTGTTGTTTCTACTTTTTGCCTGTTATAAATAATGCTGCTCTGAACATTCATGTTTTTAGGTGGACATGTTTTCATTTTGAGGGGGTACATACCTATAAGTGAAAAACATATGTTAATTCTATATTTAACATTTTCAGGAACTGCCAGACTGTTTTCCAAAGTGATTGCACCATTTACAATCCCATTAGCAAAGTGTGAGAGTTTCAGTTTCTCTAGTTTTTTTTTTCTTGGCCATCCTAGTTGGTGTGAAGTAGTTTTGATTTACACTCCTCTGATGGCCAATGATGCTAAACATCTTTTCATGAGCTTATTTATTAAGCCATTCTTTTTTTTTTTTAAATCATTTTCTAAGGAAAATAGATAGAGGAAGAGGAAAATCAGTTTTGTATAGATTCCCTAGTTTCAGTGGTCTAGGAAAATACTGAAAATGTAAATTGAGTACTTCGCTCTTTTCAAATTTATTTTGGTTTTGACTCATCTTTTTATTTGCCTTGAGGCCTAGTACCTGTAGTACATGATGTTCCAAAGGATTTGAGTGAAGAATTAATACATAGATTCTTGGAGGTGAAGGGGAGTAAGTAGACAGGGATTTAGTATTCTATATGCTAAAAAATCATGCACCACTCAAATGTTAATAACGCACCAAAAAATAAATGTACTTGTGCTGATGGTGGACATTTTAAACACTTGAACTAAAATATTGTTTGGTAGTCTGTTGATTAACATCTGTTCATTCTACTTAATATATAAGAATATACAGCTCATATTCATAGATTGTAGCTTTTATTAGGCTCTCTTTTTAAAAATCTTTTAAAATTTTTATTCATTTTTTTTGTGGCTGTGTTGGGTTTTCATTGCTTTGCACATGTTGCAGCGAGCAGGGGGGTATTCTTCACTGCGGTGTATGGGCTTCTCTCGTGGAGCAGGCTCCAGGCTCCGGGCTTCAGCACTTGTAACACACGGGCTCAGTGGTTGTGGTTCACAGGCTATGGAATCTCACCAGACCAGGGATCAAACCCGTTTTTCCTGCATTAGCAGACTACTGATTTTATTTTCATATACTCCGAGTAGGCTGGTGGATGTTTTGGCATGAGTTTGTGCATTTCCGTTCTTTCTTTCCAAGGCTGCATGGCAATGTGTTTTCTCTATAGCCATGTGGAGAATTACCATCATGGTCTACAGTTACAAATGGATCATGAACTTTTAAAATACCTGTAGGCGTTTTAGAGGCCCACTGTATTGAACTTGGGTTGTATGTTTGGATCTTATATTACTGGTGAATGTAGAGAGCAGTAAGGGAAATAGAAAAATCAGCCAGATTTAGCAAATTACTTCTATTTCCTTATTCCTTAGAATAAGCAAATGGAAGTGTGTGGTTCAGTGGTCCTCACACACTGGGCTGTATCTGAATCACCTGGAAGCTTGATAAAATATACATTGCTGACCACCCCCAACCCCGAATTTGGTTACTGAGTTAGTCAGTCTGAATGGGACCCTGATAATCTGCATCTCCAACAAGTGCCCAGGTGATGTTGATGCTGCTGGTCTGGTCTTAGAGACCCAGTGGATTGGAGGCATTTGGAAATGGACTGGAATAAGAGTGAGGGAAGGGACAAGGCTAGCGGTGGGCTCCTGCATTCTGTGCGTACGGGAACTTGATAGAGCTGAGGAGCTAGATGTGACTCAGGAAGGGCATGGACAGGTGCTGGGAACTGGGACATAGGGATTAGTGGGGAGGGGTATCTGGAAGAGAAGCCTCTGATATGGGGAAGGAGTGGGGAGAGGGTTCTGAGGAGACCAAGGCCACTGAGGGCCCCAACTCCATGTAAACAGGGGAGTGAGGACACAGCTTTTCACTGCTTCCAGAAAGGCCAGCGTTACCAGGTCGTGGGATGGGCTACGTGGGGACAGAGCCAAGTGTGAACTTGCCTTCGTAAGATAAGGGATCCCTGTAGTCCTTCAGGCAAAGTCCTGGAGTCATGACTGGCCCCTCCCCATCTTGACTATTACTATTAATCATAGTCAACCTAGAATCTGGGGAGCTTTGTAAGCCAGAGCAAGAGTCCTTTGTGCAAGGAGTAGCCATCAAGTTTTAGTTTTCCTCCTCTCATGCCTTTGCCAGCTCAGCTTAATGGCTTAAAAATCTGTGCTACCAGGTGTCTAGTCTCCTTAGCATAACTTGGCATAAGCGGATTCTGAGAGTGGGTGCTGACAGTCCATGTCATGAAGGTCAGGTTCGTTTCAGAAAAGAAATCCAAGAAGGGAGCTAGCCCAATGCTGTTGGGTCCTGTGAAGTTAAGCTGTGTCCCACCTTCCCGTGGTTTCACAGACTTGAGACTAACATCTGATTTTATTTCATATTTTGCATGAAAGAATCCTCATTGTATCTGAGGATATAAAGCATTTATCTTGGGCTTTGGAATGAGGCCAAAGCCTGCCACCGAAGCACTCTGTGTTCCCATCTGGGAGCACCTGCCATCAGCAGGGGGAGAGGGTTTGGTATCCATGGGTGTGATCTCCGCCCAGCTCTGCCTGTGGTGTGCTGCTGAGGTCAGAGCTGGGCAGCTGCCACCTACGTTACACTCACCTTGGCGTCCTCCACCCCACTCAGCTGGTTGCACAATTTTACATTCCTACTTGGTCCCTGTGGGCCGAGGGTGTGTGATTCCGCTGGTTAATGGTCAGAACTAGAAGCATTTCTCAGTCTTGCTTCTGGGAGAGATGCTGTTTCGGGATCCCTAAGGTGACCTCCAGTTTCTATGATTTGCTAAGAGGACTCAGAGTCTCACCTCTATGGTTATTACTGTGAGAGTACAACAAAGCAAAATCAGTAAATGGAAGAAGCCACTTGGATCAGAATCTGAGGAAACCAGGCACGGGCTTCCAAGTGTCCTCTCCTAGAGCAGGCGCATAGGCCATGATTAATTCCAACAGACCACATGTATGAAATGTTGCCAACCAGGAAACTTCATTAGCGACTCAGTGCCCAGGCTTAGTGGGTGTCAGAAGATATCAGACCAACTTGGGTTGTAATCACACCTCCAGTACTTACTACCAGTGTGGCCACGAGAGAGTTACTTAGTCATCTGGTGCCTGAGTTTCTTCATCTGAAAACAGAATTTATATCTACCTCCGAAAGTCATTGTGAGAATGAACTAAGGTAATGCATTTTTTAAAAATTTTTATTTATTTTTGTTTTTGACTGTGCTGGGTCTTCGTTGCTGTGTGGGCTTTTCTCTAGTAGTGCAAAGCAGGGCTTCTCTCTAGTTGCAGCACTCAGGCTTCTCATTGCAGTGTCTTCTCTTGTAGAGCACGGGCTCTA
Source organism: Bos taurus (assembly GCF_002263795.3). Classification (NCBI taxonomy): domain Eukaryota; kingdom Metazoa; phylum Chordata; class Mammalia; order Artiodactyla; family Bovidae; genus Bos; species Bos taurus. The sequence goes on from NC_037335.1 coordinate 45,293,086, forward strand.
GGGTGCATGGGTTTCAATGTTTGCAACTCTCGGGCTCCAGAGCACAGGCTCGGTAGTTATGGTGCATGGACTTAGCTGCTCCATGGCATGTGGGATTTTCCTGGACCAGGGATCAAACCCATGTCTTCTGCATTGGCAGGCAGCTTCTTTACCATTGAGCTACCAGGGGCGCCCAGGTAATGCATTTTAAGGGGAGCACTTATCTCAGTGGCAGACACAGTGAATGTGGTCACCAAAACATGGTTTAGCCACATATCGGCCAGCGGAAGGGTGTGTGGGCCAGAGTGGGTGGCATCTACCATACCTGCTGTGTGCAGAGCCTAAGGTCAGAAGACATCTCTAGCCCTGGGCTCATAGGTGCACCTCAGGCTGCCTTCTTGCCAGCTCATCCTACCTACTGACCTGAGAACATTTTTTGCTGTTTTGCTCTTCTGTCTCCTAGGAATACTTTTCCCTCTGCCTCGGATGGCTCAGCTCCTTCTATTAGCCTAAGGAATGTCTGCTCATATTTTTAAGACCTAACTCAAGTACTTTCTCTGTGAAGACTTTCCCAAGCCAAGCCCCTTAAACAGGACTTATCCACTCTGTCCTGCCTCATCCCTGTTCCGTGGACCCCTACTGCAGTGTGCTGGGTTACAGTTACTTGTTGCTCTGCTAGACTGGGTGGTTCTTGAGGGAAGGGATGGTTTCATATTATTTATATGTGCAGCATCACTCAGAATGTTGGATAGGGAGCAGCTCAGGGGTTGTCCAGGGAGTGAATGAATGAATGGAGTGTTGGGCTGGACCTAGAACCCAACAGGAAATGGATACAGTGTTGGCAAAATAGGTATCTGCCTTCAGAGCAGCCCCTGACAGTCTAGAGGGGGAGATAGATGGTAAACAGGTATAATTAGAGAAGTGACGTGAGGGAAGCAGAGTCTGGCCCAGCTGCAGGTGCAAGGGGAGCAGGAACAAGGAGAAAGGGGCGGTCCAAATGTTGATGCCCTGGGCAGTGTGATATCTGCTGGAGCTTGGGTGGTTGTTGGAGGCTGGAAGAACTGGTCAGGCAGGGAGCCACTCCCAAAGAGCCAGGAATCCTCCAGATGGGGAGGGAGAGGTGGATCAAAGGTTACCAACACCTCAGCTGCCAAAGGGCAGGAAATCTAAGTGGAAACTTGGAAGGTTGAAGTGGTCCAAGGGGAACTTGGAAAACTGGGGTTGGGGAACACAGGGTTAATTGAGGAAGTGGCACCCAGTAACCTGAAAACCTGTCTGGGAATGGATCTCTGATCTTAGGCTTCCATAACAAGATACCACAGCCTGGGGGTGTTAAGCCACAGACATTTATTACTCACATTTCTGGAGGCTGGAAGCCTGAGATCTGGGTGCTGGCATGGTCCATTTCTGGGTGAGGACCACCTTCCTGGCTTGCAGAAGGTGACCTTCTCCCTGTGCGCTCACACAGCCTTTCTTAAGTGTGTGCGCACGCAGAGGGAGCCGTCTCTGTCTCTTCTTCTTCCTTATCCCATCGTGAAGAACCCACCTTTGTGACCTAACATAAATCTCATTTACGTTCCAGTTCCCCTTCATGATCACCAACATGCTAGGAATTAGGGCTTTGATTGATGCATTTTAAGAGGACACAAACTTTTAGTCCATAATAACCTGGGCCAATAAATATTTGCTGAGTAAATAATAATCATGGCTAGCACTTAGCACTTCAGATGGTTCAGACTCTAAGTGTTTTGCATATATTTTTTTAAGTTTAATTTTCACACAACTTTATTAGGTAGGCACCATTATTATGCCCTATTTACAGAGGAGGAAAATGAGGCCCTGGAGAGGTATAGAGGCTTGCCCAGGCTATACAGCTAACTAAATATGAAGCTGGGACACAAACTGAGGCAGTCCGGTTCTAGAGAGCAGGATTTTAACCATTATACCCTGCTGCCTCTTAGTTAGGAAGTAAACTCTGGTGTTATTGGGTATCTGTCATATGCTGATTCCTCAGGAGAGATGCTAGCGATACAAGGATGAATATGACATCTTATCTGCCTTCTAGGCCATCACAGAATGCTTAGAGAAACAGCTATGACTTTGCTGCTAAGTCATTTCAGTCGTGTCCGACTCTGGGCGACCCCATAGATGGTCCCTGGGATTCTCCAGGCGAGAACACTGGAATGGGTCGCCATTTCCTTCTGCCGTGCATGAAAGTGAAAAGTGAAAGTGAAGTCACTCAGTCATGTCGGACCCTCAGCGACCCCATGGACTGCAGCCTTCCAGGCTCCTCCAGCCATGGGATTTTCCAGGCAAGAGTACTGGAGCTGGGTGCCATTGACTTTTGAAGTCACTGGAAATGTATTAAGGCCGACAGAAACATTGTTTCACCTTTCTTTTGTAACTACTACACAGGACCATTAGCAAAGTAAAGTGTTTCACTATTTTAGAATGTATATAGATGGACAGGGAGGCCTGGCGGGCTGCGATTCATGGGGTCGCAAAGAGTCGGACACGACTGAGCGACTGATCTGATCTGATCTGATCTGATAGTGGCTGAAGTGCTCACAACATTACATATATTGTGTGGGAAATAGGGGGCTGAGTCATCAAATTAGAATTGACTATTTTTACTAGAGTTTCTAATATAATGACAGTAACTAAATGATGGTAATGCATATCCTAAAATTTATAATACTATCAAGATACAATTTGAGGAAAAGTAGAACCACTTATGTAAAAAAGCTTTTTAACTAAAAATAAATATAGATAATTTAGATATATTTTACAGGAAAATTTAAAACAAAGTGAATTAAAAACCTTGTGGTGTTTCAGAATCTTGACTATTAGGGAAGATCCTGTACATGCAGAAGCTTAGTAAACCCAGGAGGTAATTCTTTTTTTTTTGCTTGGATGTGGGTGTTCAGGGAAAAACCCAGTCCATAAGGAGGAGGATAAGGTGGACAGAGATCCCTAGGTGGGAAGCCAGCTTGCTGATGGTTGGGGTTGGGGGAGAGTGCTTCTTGGAAGGAAGAGAAGGAAGAGGATTTCTTCTTTTATTTATTTATATCTTTTGGCTGTGTTGGGTCTTCATTGCTGTGCACGGGCTTTCTCTAATTGTGGCAAGTGAGGGCAACTCTTCGTAGCAGTGCTCCAGCTTCTTGTTGCTAGGGCACGTGGGCTCACTATTTGCAGCTCACAGGCCATGGAAGTCGTGCTCAGTAATTGTGGCATACCGGCTTACTTGCTCCGAGGCATGTGGCATATTCCTGGATGATCGAACCCATGTTCCCTGCATTGGCAGGCAGATTCCTGTCCACTCCCCTGTGCCACCAGAGACACCCCTTTTAATTTGACTTAATTAATTAATTTACTTTTGGTTATCTGTTGGTTGGTTTTGCACGGCCTTTCTCTAGTTGCAGCAAGTGGGAGTACTCTTCCTTGTGCTGGTGGGTTTCTTACTGCAGTCATTTCTCTTGTTCCGCAGCCTGGGCTCTAGGGCTTCCGTAGGTGCAGCATTCAGGCTCAGCAGTTGTGGCACATGGGCTTGGTTGCTCCATGGCATGTGCAATCTTCCTGGACCAGGGATCAAGCTCATATTCCCTGTACTGGCAGGTGGACTCTTATCCACTATGCTACCAGGGAAGTCCAAGAGGATGTCTTCTTGCCACAGACTCCACCTTTGGATCCAGTGGAAATAGCAGATTTGAGAGAGAGGAGGTGAGGGAAGGGGAAACCCTGCAGCAAAGAGGGAGTTGGAGAGTAGGGCTGAGATATTCTCCTATCTCAGAAGAAGAGCACTTCTGCCAGGGATCAGGAAGAGATGTGCTGTCTGAGTCCTCAGATGCAGGTAGGTTACCCAGGAAGGCACTAGAGCAGAGTAGTGAAGAGCTAGAGCAGAGTAGCAAAGAGTCAGACCTGGGCTTGAATGTTGCCTCTGCCACTTAGGAGCCATGAGATCTAGGGTAGGTTTCTCCACTCTGAGCCTTAGTTTTCTCTTTGTAAAGGGGGTCAGTAATACTGCCTTCTCCCTGAATTGCTGTGGTTCGAGCTTCATTGCTTTCATGGTTTTTTGTCTCAAGTCTGCACTGTTCTGTCTTGAGAAGAAGTTTTATCCAGCCTCCCCCGCTATCAAACCAACGACCATAAACTCCTTCTGAAGGAATAGAATTTGGCTTTGAGAAGAAGACGGAGTCATTGCAGCTTTTCTTCAAGTTCTCCTGCTCCTCATGGTCACAGCTCAGCTTGTCATTTGCTTCGGACCTTCCCTCCTCTTTCTCTGTCTTGACAGATAATAGCCCAACAAGCTGCATTTCTTTCTCATGATGGAGTTGCATCATCTCATTTCCTCTCGTGAGTGTTTGGGACTACACTTTCACTAGAGACTTTCTCAATCTGACATCACTAAGATGACCTGTCGGCTCTGCTTTTCTGTTCTCTTCTGCAGCATTGGTGAGAATTGATTTTTCTCTCCATCTGGGGTGGTGAGATGCATGCTTGGTTTTGGAATTTTAGTCAGTTCCCTCCTGGATCTTTGTGCCTGGTCATCAACATTGTTGACATGCCCCGATTCCAATTTGTTACCTCATTCTCTTCTCCAAGAGAAGCTTATCTCTTTTAAAAAAAGTTTTATTGAAATATAGTTGATTTACAATGTTGCATTTTATATATATATATATGCTTTATATGTTTTTAAAAATAATTTTTAAAAATTATTAATTTGTTTTTTGCTGGTCTGGGTCTTTGTTGCTACACACAGACTTTCTCTAGTTGTGGCGAGTGGGGGCTACTCTTCGTTGCGATGCACAGGCTTCTCATTACAGTGCCTTCTCTTGTTGTGGAACACAAGCTCTAAGCGCTTGGGCTTCAGTAGCTGTGGTGCATGGGCTTAGTTGCTCCATAGCATGTGGGATCTTTCTGAACCAGGGATCAAACCCATGTCCCCTGCATTGGCAGGTGGCTTCTTAATCTCTGCACCACCAGGGAAGTCCCAATATATATGCTTTTAAAGATTTTTTTCCATGATAGTTTATTATAAGATATTGAGTATAGTTCCCTGTGCCATACAGTAGGTGCTTTTGTTTATCTATTTTATATACTGTATCAGATCAGATCAGATCAATCGCTCAATCGTGTCCGACTCTTTGCAACCCCATGAATCGCAGCACGCCAGGCCTCCCTGTCCATCACCAACTCCCGGAGTTCACTCAGACTCCCGTCCTGTATAGTAGGGTATATATGTTAATCCCAAACTCCTAATTTATCCCTCTCTTTGCCCGTCTTTCCCCTATTTTATTTTTTATGTCTGTGGATAGAAGCTGATCTTGAGTGAGCTTCTCCTAGTCCCACCAGACACTTGATCTGACTTTGCAACACAAGCCCTAGACGCCATTTGGAGATACCAAGTCTTTCCCAGTTGTGCATAATACTTTTACATGAGATTTAACTTCTTCCTCTTGCATTTTGTTGGGTGCAGCTTCCAGAGAACAGATCATTCTCACAGTACCAGATGCTGGCTCATCTTGAACATGGAGCATTTTTCTTTTCCCAGTTGATTTGCTGTAAAGCATATATGCTAGATCAAGGCACAGTCTGGACATGTCCAGGCAACCCCACTTCTTCTGGGCTTTTGTCTTTTTCATCTCACTTGATGAGAGCTTTTCCTCACCACCACCCCCACCCCCCCCCACCCGCTTTAGGCAGCATTATGGATTGAATTGTATCCCTCTCATTCATATGTTGAAATCTTCACTCCTAGTACCTCAAAATTGATCTTATTTGGAAATGAAGACTTAATTGAAGTAATCAAGTAAATTGAGGTCATTTGGGTGGGCCCTAAGCTAGTATCACTTGTGTCCTTATAGGAAGAGGAAATTTGGACACAGACACATACAACACAAAGATGATATACAGACGTAGGGAGAAGATGGCCATCTATAAGCCGAGTAGACAGTTCTGCCTCGCAACCTTCAGAAAGAACCAATCCTCTCAACATTTTGAACTTGAACTCCCAGCCTCCAGACTGTGAGATGTAGATTTCTGTTATTATGGCACCAGTCTGTGGTCCTTTGTTACGTCAGCCCTCGCAAACTAATACAGTCAGAATAAGAAATTCTGCCTGGAACCCAGAGAGATGTGTTAACACAGCAGCTGTCACATACACTCCACCGTCTCCCACTGATGTCCCAGGAAAGCAGGATGGGGGATCACATCATCAACTTCTGCCTTGAACTCTGAAGTTTCTCCTGGATTTACCCAAAGTACCCCTGTGGGGCAGGATGACACTCCTCCAGGAGCCCCACATTAAGGCTCTGAAACCAGTTTGACCACAATACTGTGATCACTAAACAGGGCTCTGCTCGGAACCAAACCTGTGTCTGATGGCCAGGCAGTCCACCACTGGAGAGGACTGGGTCCAGGCCTGGATCAATGTGGAACTCAAACCCCCCAGTTGCTGGCCAGGACTCCTTCTTAACCTTTGATTAATCTTCTTGATGGCCCAGGAGACTCACCCCTATCCTCTGCACATGCCTAAACATGTAATTTGAATTCATTTTGGTTCTACTTTAAACAGAACATATTTGAGACGGCAGAAGAAAGAGTAACCTAGCCCTGTCTAAGGGGTTCAACTAAGGAGAGCCTTCTGGAAGAAATGAAGACATAGCTGATTAGCAAGGAAAAGAACACACTTACATAACACATATGCTGGACATTACACATGCTAAGTGCTTTACATGCAAAAACTGATTTAGCATTTTAAAAAAAAAATTCTCTATTATTTCTTTTTTTCCCTTCTGCTGCTGCTGCTGCTGCTAGTCACTTCAGCCGTGTCCGACTCTGTATGACCCCATAGACGGCAGCTCACCAGGGTCCCCTATCCCTGGGATTCTCCAGGCAAGAACACTGGAGTGGGCTGCCATTTCCTTCTCCAATGCGTGAAAGTGAAGTCGCTCAGTCATGTCCGACTCCCAGCGACCCCATGGACTGCAGCCTACCAGGCTCCTCCGTCCATGGGATTTTCCAGGCAAGAGTACTGGAGTGGGGTGCCATTGCCTTCTCTGTTTTTCCCTTCTAGTTTTATTGAAATATAATTGACATATAGCACTGTAGTAAGTTTAAGGTGTACAGCGTAATGAATTGACTTATATACATCATTAAATGAGTATCACAATAAGTTTCGTGAACATTCATCATTTAATATAGATACAAAATTAAAGAAATAGAAAAAAATTGTGATGAGAACTTTAGAGTATACTCTCAACAACTTTCATAGAAAACATATAGCAGTGTTAATTATATTTATCATGTTGTACTGTACCTTCCTAGTACTTATTTGTAACTGGAAATTTGACCTTTTGACGGTCTCCCCTGACTCCCACCTCTAGTAACCACGTATCTGGTTTCCTTTTCTATAAGTTTGTTTTTGAAGAATAACTTACCTACAGTGCTGTGCTCGTTGCTGGTACACAACATGGTGATTTGGTATTTCTATATATTTCAAAATGATCACCATGTTATGTCTAGTTATAATGTCACCATAAAAGATGGTTACACAGTTATTAACTATATTTCCCATACTGTACATTTCATACCCATGACTCATTTATTTTGCAACTGAAAGTTTGTGCCTCTGATTTAGCTTTTAAAACAGGCCTGTGAGGTCAGTGCCATGATTAGCCCCACTTTACAAATAATGAAACTGAGGCATAGAGACATTGACTGACTTATCCATGATCACTACAGCTAGTTAGTGGTGGAGCTGGATTTCAGTCCTGGGTAGTGAGGCACCCCAATTGATGCTAAGGAAGCTGAGGGCACTTGTCGGCAGGTGAGATGTGAGATTGTGTGAACTGCTCTCCAGCCAGGGCTTCCCAGGTGGCTCAGTGGTAAAAAATCCGCCTGCCAATGCAGGAGATGCAGGAGATCCCCTGGGTCAGGAAGATCCCCTGGAGTAGGAAGTGGCAACCTACTCCAGTACTCTTGCCTGGAAAATTCCATGGACAGAGGAGCCTGGAGAGCTACAGTTCATGGGGTTGCAAATCAGACAGGACTTAGCGACTGAGCGCATACAGTGTCCAGCCACTGGCCACAGACTGCTGGATCTCCATACTTCATACCTTGTGTAGTCCCTACCAAGTTCTGGAGCTTCTGTCCCTTTCCAAAAGTTGCAGAGCAAAGGTGACTAATATCTTCCTAACCCGATGAATGGCCAAGCCCTTCTTGATTTAAACCAGCTCCTGTCAGTGTTCTAAACTTTGTGCAGTGCCATTGCTCATCTGCTCCCAAGCAAGAGATCTTCTAGAATCCTGCAACTCTAGGTTCAGAGTAGAAATGTAACATGAACACAATTTCTTTTCCATTTTATTTCTTTTTTTTTTTTGGCCACACAATGTGGTTTGTGGGATTTTAGTTACCTGACTAGGGATTGAACCAGGGTCATGGCAATGAAAATGCTGATCATAACCACTAAGCCACTAAGGAACTCTCTCTCTCTCTTTTTTTTTTTTGGTATAATTTTTACAACATTAATAAGGAGTGAATTTCCCTCATATAAGGAGTTTAAATTTTTTTATCTTTTAGGAAAGAGGGTACTTGTAGAATTACTTTGTATTCAAGTTATTTGAGAGAGATGGTCTGTTGGCTTTTAATTATTCAGGCTCAGACAGTAAAGAATCTGCCTGCAATGCAGGAGACTTGGGTTTGATCCCTGGGTTGAGGTTCCCTGGAGAAGGTAATGGTAAACCACTCCAGTATTCTTGCCTGGCAAATCCCGTGGACAGAGGAGCCTGGTGGGCTACAGTCCTTGGGGTAGCAAAGGGTTGGACACGACTGAGAGACTAACACTTTACTAGCAGAAACTAAAACTTTACTAGCAACACTTTACTAGCAGAAACTAAAAATCTGTGAAATATGGTAAGGAAGAACCTCCCCAGTTGGTGAGTAACACCTAAGCTGGGCCCCTTTCCTCTGCTTCCTACAGCAAGCCTGGGGACACTATTTTCTCCTTTTTTTTTTTTTGGATAGTTTTCATTATTTACTCTAGCCCCTGGGTTCCTGTACCCTTTAATCAGTCTCCCTGTTTTCCCCACAAAACCACTCACCCTTGGGCTTTCTTTTGTAGCTTCAGGGAAGGAACAGAAGTATGTAAGTACTCCTTATGCTTGCCTGCAAAGAAATAAGGATTTATGGAGGTTTATTGAAGAGATATTAGGAATGGGGAAAAGACAGAGGAGATGGATGGAAGGGAGGGAGATACAAATACATCATCTCATTTATTATTTAAAGCCACCCCTGCGTGTGGTCTTCCAGCTTTAAAGATAATGAAATAGGTTCAGAAGGGTCAAGTAACTTGTTCAGGGTCCCATGGTGTTAACAGCAGAAGTGGGATTCAAATTAGGTCTTCTCATTTAAACTCAGTTCTCTTTTCCTGTGTCACGGGGTTGGTATGACTGGGCCCCCCAGAATTGGGTGAGGATGACTTCAAGGTCTCATGCTGGGAGAGCCAGGAGGAGGATGCAAGAAACAGGAAAAGCAAGAAGCAACTGCTGCTGGGGGCTGGGCAGTGGATTCCTCAGGTAGATACTGGGTTGAGTCAGGGGACAGGGTTGAAAGGACAGATTTGGTCATGGTATAAACCCAATACAGTGCATTTTGAGACTGGCTGTGAAGAGAGAAGTCAAGTTTGAGCTGACAGGGAGGTGGGTGTTAAATCTAGGAGAGGCACAGTTTTGAACTCTGTAATTCTTTTGCACTGTGTAGTCTGTTTTTCTAAGTGTTCTAGTGGCTCATCTGAGTAGCAAATATGTAAAAGTGTATTTTAATGAAGCTATTGGGGGTTGGCAGGGATGAAATGATGCCTTAAGTCATAGTTTATTTTGTTTGTAGTAGAGTTAAAAAAAAAAAAAAGATGGTTTCCCTGACGCTTCTACTTTTAGTTAAGGCTTTTTCCAGCTCCCTGTAAAGCAAACCACACCCTGTATAACAGCCTGTTTGGGGCATTAGTTCATTTCCATTTTTATACTTCTAAAACACAGGAACAGTTAGAATACCCCGTGAAAAAGGATGTCCACTCTTTTCCTCCAGCAGGAATTAAGTAGACATCATCAGTTCAAAGGGAAGGTCAGCCTTATCTGTGAATTTGTATATCCAATTTTAATCATTCAGAAAGAGAACTTGAGCATCCTGATTTAAAAGGTTTTTGGATCATATATATTTAACAATTTATAAAAAATAAGTGATTTTCAATCAAATAGTTGTAGTTATAAAGAATTTCTAGAACTCTAGAAATTGGAGTTAACCAATTAAATGAAAATTCCAAAGACTTTCTAGAATTACAAAGAAAATAGCCATGTAATTACATATCTGTATATAATTGAAAATATTGGGGGACGGGGGTTCCAGAAAGTTCCAAAGGGCAAAACTTGAGTTTTCAATCCACACATATCTGTATGTATTACATACATATTACACATTTTGACTAAATTTATTTATTTTTTATGTGTTATTGTCCTCATGTAGTATTATGAGGGAGTTCATACAAAGATGACAATTTTTAAAAAAGAATAGAAAACTGAACAACTCATTCATGGAAGAAAAACAAGTTCTTTCTAGCTACTTGCTAAGGGAGAATTCCTAATAAAAGACAAAATTTTAATTTTGTATGAGATCATCATAGATAAGAATCACTTTGTAAGTTATGTTAAATGCATCAGAAAAACCTATAGAAAATAAAACTTTAAAACATGCCATTTTTAAAGTATTGTGTCAGTTTCATTGTAGTAAAACAGCTCCCAACACCTAACAAGTTTAGCTTGCTTTTTTGTTGTTGGTAACTCAGACTTCATTTATTGTTTGAGAGGGTTGTGTAGTAATTTTTATTGCATGTCATTAGGAATACAAATTGTTAGAACAAAGACTGTTGTGTAAGTATAATTACACCATCCTGTATGATTAAATGAGGGCTGTATTAGAGCTTTTTTGAGCAGTGACAGCTGTAGCCAACTAAGTTCAGCCTGTAAAAGAATTCCAGTGACTGACTGGTACTAATTGTTTGTAGAACAACCAGTGGGAGTAATATTCATGAATACTATGAAAATGAAATGTTTCAAGACCAAATGGTTTGTCCTTTGTCTTCACTTCTTACTTGTGGTCAGTTATAGTACAGTATCCATGGGAGATTGGGTCCAGGACCCCCAAGGATATTGACACCCAGAGATGCTCAAATACCTTATATAAAATGACATAGTATTTGCAAACAATGTGCAACCCATTCTTCTGTATACTTTAAATCATCTCTAAATTACTTATAATATCTAATAGTGTAAATGATGCATAAATAGTTGTAACTACAATGTTCAGTTCAGTTCAGTTGCTCAGTCGTGTCCGACTCTTTGCGACCCCATGAATCGCAGCACACCAGGCCTCCCTGTTCATCACCAACTCCCAGAGTTCACTCAGACTCAACGTCCATCGAGTCAGTGATGCCATCCAGCCATCTCATCCTCTGTCGTCTCCTTCTCCTCCTGCCCCCAGTCCCTCCCAGCATCAGAGGCTTTTCCAATGAGTCAACTCTTCGCATGAGGTGGCCAAAGTACTGGAGTTTCAGCTTTAGCATCATTCCTTCCAGAGAAATCCCAGGGCTGATCTCCTTCAGAATGGACTGGTTGGATCTCCTTGCAGTCCAAGGGACTCGAAAGAGTCTTCTCCAAACACCACAGTTCAAAAGCATCAATTCTTCGGGGCTCAGCTTTCTTCACAGTCCAACTCTCACATCCATACATGACCACAGGAAAAACCATAGCCTTGACTAGACGGACCTTTGTTGGCAAAGTAATGTCTCTGCTTTTGAACGTGCTATCTAGGTTGGTCATAACTTTCCTTCCAAGGAGTAAGCGTCTTTTAATTTCATGGCTGCAGTCACCATCTGCAGTGATTTTGGAGCCCAAAATGATAAAGTCTGACACTGTTTCCCCATCTATTTCCCATGAAGTGATAGGACTGGATGCCATGGATCTTCATTTTCTGAATGTTGAGCTTTAAGCCAACTTTTTCACTCTCCACTTTCACTTTCATCAAGAGGCTTTTGAGTTCCTCTTCACTTTCTGCCATAAGGGTGATGTCATCTGCATATCTGACGTTATTGATATTTCTCCCGGCAATCTTGATTCCAGCTTGTGTTTGTAGATTCTGTGTAAATAGTTGTGAATACAATGTAAATGCTACATCCTATAGTTGCCAGAGCTAGGCAAACTCAAGTTTTGCCTTTTGGAACTTTCTGGAATCCCTCTCTCCCAATATTTTCAGTCCAAGGTCGGTTTTATCTGTGGATAGTAATCTATGGATATGGAGGGCTGACTATAATATTATAATCGGGAAGTGGAGGCTCATAGTCTGTTACTGTTATTGGAAAATAATTTAGCGCTTATCAGTTCAGGCCTCTCATCAAGAGGGAAATTGAGGTTTAGAAAGCAGTTGAAGGGTTAAGTTACTGACCATGAAACTTTTTTGCTCATACACCCCATCAGATTTTTAAGTATATTCTATAATATGTATGAGTATATAACTTTATATACTTTGGGGACTTCTCTGGTGGTTAAGATTCCAGGTTTCTACTGCAGGGAACACAGGTTCAACTTCTGGTTGGTAACTAAGATCCCACATGCTGTGTGGCCAAAATACACACACACACACACACACACACACACACAGAATTATACTTTTATGTAATTTAAAATATATTAGTTCCAAAAGCAAACATTACAAATATTTAATAACAAATGCTCAAACTAAAATTTTAATGGACAAGAGACAAAAAAGAAATAGATGGTTTAATATTTTCTTTCCACACCCCAAAGATTGTTGGTATATGCACCCACTTTGGAGACCACTGTTTTAGGTCCCTTAGATTTAAAAAAAAATGAAATTTGCTATCAAGAAAGATTTTGTGGAAGAAGAGTTCACAATTTAGGGGACATGGACTTGGGACACTTATTAATTGTGAATGTCTAGGTTAGTCAGAAGTATTATAGGACAATGCTCCTCGATTTTACTTCCCTTCTGTGTATGCATTTGTTTAGATAAGTAGCAGTAGAACTTACATTGCATTAAATAGAAAATAGCTTGAAGAAGTGGTCAAGGAGGCATGTAAATCAGAACTCTTTCAGAATAACAAAAACTCAATTAAAACTAAGTTTCACAAAAATGAATTCATTATCTCAGTAAAAATGTACCAGATACCTCCTAGCATGGTCAGGCATAGTTGGATTCAGAAACTCAAGCAATGTCATCACATTTCTCCTCATACTGTTTTTCTTATTAGCTAGTGGTGACCCCCTCCTCTACCTGGTGGGGAGCATGATTGCCAGCAGCTCTAACTTCCTATCAGCCCTGGTTGTCAAAACCGGTAGAAGGAGGACATTTCTCTCTGAAAGTCTTATTTTCATCCCAGGGAAGGCTAGTCCACCCAGTCTGGGTCCTGTGTACCATGACCCATTAGATGGACCCCTATGATGGAGCATCCACCTTTACCCCATGGAAAAAGGGTAAGAAAAGTCCTTAAGGCTAAGAGGAGACATTTAAAAAAGGGAGAGGGTTAGATTCTGAATATCTTCTAACAGCCTTATTTTCATGCTAGCAGAGGTCACCCATGCTGGGTTTTAGAGGTAAAGGTATTTCGGGACTTCCTTGGCCATCAGTGGTTAACATGTTGCCTTTCAATGTAGGAGCATGGGTTCAATCCCTAGTCAGGAAGCTAAGATCCCACATTCCTCTGGCTAGAAAAACAAAACATAAACCAGAAGCAATATTGTAACAAATTCAATAAAGACTTAAAGATGTTCCACATTAAAAAAAAAAACTTATAAAAAAAGATAATTAAAAAAAAAAATTGTCTCTCAATTAATCTTTGCTTTGCAACTGACTCAAGCAAAAAGTTTATAGCATGTAGAAATGCATTCGGAGAAGGCAATGGCACCCCACTCCAGTACTCTTGCCTGGAAAATCCCATGGATGGAGGAGCCTGGTAGGCTGCAGTCCATGGGGTCGCTAGGAGTCGGACACAACTGAGTGACTTCACTTTCACTTTTCACTTTCATGCACTGGAGAAGGAAATGGCAACCCACTCCAGTGTTCTTGCCTGGAGAATCCCAGGGACGGGGAGCCTGGTGGGCTGCAGTCTCTGGGGTCGCGCAGAGTCAGACGCGACTGAAGCGACTTAGCAGCAGCAGCAGCATATTTGTAGAAGGAGCAGATCTGCTTCTGATTTTAGTTCACCCAGAGGCATGCAGGCTTTTTGGATCAATTATTACCAGACCTTGAGATAAATCACCTCCTGTGCCATTAGTACTTGAAGGATTAGTGGCCTCAAAAGATTTATGTGCGGATTAATTGGGGAGTGTACATTAGATCGCTACATTTAAAACCACCATCATCCTGCAAATCATTTTCATTAGTGCTTTATTCAAAATTCTCTAGCCTTATATAATACTGACATTGCAGGGAAATCTGAACAAGGCTTTTATTTATTTATTTATCTGTGGTTTGGCCTTGGCCTCGCCCCCATGCCTTACCCCCCACAGTAGAGTTTAATAGCACTGGCTGGGGATGCACTGAGCATCTAAAAGTAGAGCGGCTTCCAGTGTTGCAAAGATTACTTCATCTGCTTCAGCGGAACACTGCCCCAAATGTCCTTGACCTTGTACTGAGAGGGACAAGATGAGGTACAAGAAATATATGACTATTCTGGAAGCAGCAGTGGGCATCACTCCACTTAACAAAAGAGAACTTCTACCTGAGAGCAGAAGACACGTGAACCTTTGGCAGCAACCTGGGTAAGCAGAGGAGACCAGAAGGTGCTTTGTGTGTGTGTTTGGGGGCCCAGGTGGACTCAAGGGTCATCCCTCTCATGAGGGTAATAGATGTCGAGTTCTTCATTGGGAACTTGTTTCTTTCTTTTCTTTTTTTGTAGTTAACCTCCCATTTGTTTAATTCTCATCAGAATTTTAAATAACACTACTCCCCAAAGCAATTTATATAAATATCTTGTTTATCATATTCATTTTCTAAGCACACTACCTTTTTTTTTTTTTTATGGCTAAAGTTAAACTCTATTTCCAGTTCAGCCTGAAGCTCGGATTCCAAATTTGTGTTGTCTCAATAAATGCAGATCGTTTCTTCCTGGCAGATATGGTCTACCCAGACTGAATTAAAGTAGTTAGTAATGAAATTAATGTATAATTTTCTAAGGAAATTCCTCATCTAGCAGTCAAGAAGATGAAGGAATGCATGTGTTTTGAGCCCATTTTTGCATTCAGATATTTTAATTTTATGATTTTGAAAAAATTTTTACATGGTCTATTAATGTAGCAGTTCTTGAAAGGAAGTAAATTGTGCCTCATTTTTTTTCTGACAATGCAAGTATTTTTCTGACAGAAGTGTACATGCAGACTTTTTCAGGTAATTACTTCTCTTGAAGCAGCAGTCTTTTCTTCAACATGTCTTTCTTCAGAGCCCCCCCATCACCCCCCCCACCCCCCACCTCCATCTACCAGTTGAAGAAGGGTTAAGAGGCTTCAGTTCTGATTTTCTTCTCTGAAGTCCCTCTTTTGTGTCTTTTACATGTTGAGAAGTTTAACTGAAAGTTCCTGTATGATGCACATGCAGGGACTGAATTCAGTTTTTAAACTGAACAAGCCAAACACTTGGCATTCACTCAGGGATCAGCTTGAGGTATCTGTGTAGCTAATGGTATTTCTTTTTAAAAGAAAATAGAAAAATAAATAAATAAATAAAAAGAAAATAGTCTCTAGCTTATTTTTATCATATAAACAATATACATTCAGAAATATAGAAGAAAAATTGTGATCCATAGTTCTACCTTCTGAAAGGTGGAACTTTTAGAACTTCCTATATAATGATTTAAGTCAGTAGTTCGCAAGGGAGGAGGTGCAGTGGCAGGAATTGTCCCCTAAAGGATATTTGGCAATTTCTGGTTAGAGTTTTGGTTGTTCCAACCCTGGGAGGGTGGAGGTGGTACTGGTATCTAGCAGGTAGAGACCTGGGATGCTGCCCAGCCTCCTGCAATGGACAGGACAGCACTCCCTGCCTCCCTCCCCAATCCCCACCCCCCATGCAATAAAGAATTATCCAGTGCAAAATGTCCATAGTATTGCATAGTATTGCTGTTGAGACACTTGATTTAGGTAGATCCTCTTTGACACTACAAAGTAGTTTTTATTGGAAACAAACTAGATGTTTCTTTGGGAAATTTCAGAGGTGCTTTAGAATGGAATCCTGAGGCAGCAAGATGATGATGATGATGATTTTGCTGCCCTGGTGGCTCAGATGGTAGAGTCTGCTTGCCAGTGCAGACGAGCTGGGTTTAATCCCTGGGTCGGGAATCTCCCCTAGAGAAGGAAATGGCAACCCACTCCAGTTCCCTGGAGAATCCCCATGGACAGAGAAGCCTGGTGGGGTCCCCATAGTCCATGGGGTCGCAAGAGTCGGACACAACTTAGTGACTAAATCTACCTACCTACCTGAAAGTAAAAGGAAGTGTATATATGTGTAGAGGGTGCAAGAGGTATAGAGTGACCCTAGGAGAGGTGATGTGGGTCAGTGTTCAATGACGGCTATGGGGAAAACATGTTGTAATGACCCAGTTGTGATTCTTCAAGCAGCCCCTAGAGATTGGGCATAACTCTTTGTCCCAAAATGACAGAAATGTAGAGCTGGGAGGACCTTTTGTCAAGGATGGCAGGCAAGCTTCATATATCATGCCAAAACCTGTTGATGGGTAGACATCTGAGAGGATCAAGTTAGGGAGGATCCCCAGGCCAAGTATGGAATATTGTGAATAATGAGTGATACTTGTTCTAGACATATAATTTGGAGAACTGGGAAACTGCAATACACATGCTATATATCTTTGCCATTCCTTAGTTATAATTTAGTTTTCAAATTTTACAAGTGTGAAACAGCCTCATTTGAGTCATCGTGATCGAAGACTTAGCCCTCAGACAGCAACTGGATGTTCTTAGTTTCTGGCTCAGGACCAGTCATTAAAGGATTCACTCTAAACAAACATGCATGACTCAGATGTATAAATTGACTGCCACATTATTCATTTCTTTTTGGAGATAACCTTTTCCAGCCATCAAAATGAGTAAATGCCCTAGGTAGAACCACCTCTGGTTATCCTCAGTTTCCCAAGTCTAGCCAAACAGAAGTCAAAGCATTCATTCCAAAGTGATCCTTAATAAGGAGAGTTGAGTGTTCCTCTTTTTTTTTTTTTAATTCCCTTAAAAAATTTTTTTTGTTTAAGCCTGATGAAATATCTCTGCATCGCAGGTCAAGATCTTCCTTATAATACTTTGAGTTCTTTGAATATACGTGGACAAAAGAGTATTTTGCTGATCCTCATTTTTTTGTTTGCTGACTTTATCACTTGACACAGCCTTTCTGTGGACATATTAATATCCTTCACTAACCTTGTAGTAAACTCTCCTTTCTTGGCATCTTAGGAGGCATCTTATTTCCTACTGTTTAATTTTGTAAATAAGTTCTAAATCCTTCAGTGGCACCTTGATATCTTATTTCTCGCCCTTTAATGTGCACATAAACCACTCTATTAAGATGCAGGTTCTAATGCTGTAGATGTGGTGGGGCCTGAGAGTCTGCATTTGAATATGCTTAAAGGTGATACTTGGAGAAGGCAATGGCACCCTACTCCAGTACTCTTGCCTGGAAAATCCCATGGCAGAGGAGCCTTGTAGGCTGCAGTCCATGGGGTTGCTAAGAGTCGGACACGACTGAGTGACTTCACTTTCACTTTTCACTTTCATGCACTGGAGAAGGAAATGGCAACTCACTCCAGTGTTGTTGCCTGGAGAATCCCAGGGACGGAGGAGCCTGGTGGGCTGCCGTCTATGGGGTCGCACAGAGTCGGACACCACTGAAGCGACTTAGCAGCATAGGTGATACTGTCAGTTTTGGTGATACCCACCCAGTGGATGGTCCATGACCCACACTTGGAGGAACAAGCATCTAGAGCCGCCCGTTCCATGATATCCTACTAGTTCCCTCTTGACCTCACAGTTCTCTGACCTTCCTAAAAATTTACCCTCTCTGCAGCTGTTAGACATGTCAGTGGTTAGAAGGTAGGTGATAAGTTGTGCTTCTACGGAGGTAAATCTGCCGACAAGCATTCTGACTGGAGATTTCTCTTGAGCTGGTTGACTAAATAGTGGGGCCAATATTTCTTCCAAGGGTTCTGTCCCTTTCATTCTTTTCCAGAACTATTCCAATTGCTGCAACATACATGTAATACTGCATAGTAATTATGAGCAGCTCCTTTTGGGTTTAGAACATAATTGGAAGTCAGGTCATGATTGAGTTTTCAAGACCTCAAGGAATTCTTTCACTACCAGCTCCTTCCTCCTTTTAGTACTTTGTCTTGCTTCTGCAAACAGAGCTGTGCTGGGGCGTCTACTCTACTAACTGTAATCATATGATAGGTCAAAACCAGCTGCCAACCAGTTGACTGAATGTTGCAAGTTTATTGAAGCACAGATTGGATAACTTGCACATGTGTTTATTGACCCCAGTCCCCAAGACGATAGGTACACTGGCAAATATTTTGCCATTGCTTACTTGGTTTTAAAATAGCTCTAGGACTTCCCTGGTGGTACAGTGGAGAAGAATCTGCCTGCCAATACAAGGGACATAGGTTCAATCCCTGGTCTGGAAAGATTCACACGTCGCAGAGCAACAAAGCCTGGTGTGCCACAACTACTGAGCTCACGCTCTAGAGCCCGCAAGCTGCAACTACTGAAGCCCATGTGCCCAGACCCTGCAAAAGAGAAGCCAGCACAGTGAGAGGCCCGTGCGCCACAACAAAGAGTAGCCCCACTGGCCACAAGTGGAGAAAGCCTGTGTGCAGCAACCAAGACCGTGTGTAACCAACAATAAAAATAAATTATTTAAAAAATAGCCAAAGTAGAGAAAAAATTTTTTTTCTCTTAAAAAAATTGACGTCCAGGGACTGCCCTGGTGGTCCAGTGGTTAAGACTCCATGCCCTCAACGGAGGGGACATTGATTCAATTCCTGGTTGGGAAACTAAGATCTCACATGGTGTATGGCATGAGTTGGCATCTGATTACTGAGCCACTTATGGATTTTCCTTTTAAAATTTTGTGAGGTTTTCCAGCACTAACTCATGTTACCTGACAAAAATTTTACATATTTGTCAATACTATTGAATACCAAGTGTATTTAGTTTTCTTCCAAGCTTTTCCTTAATTTAAAGGTAGCCCTAGTCAGTGTTGGAGAAGGAAATGGCACCCCACTCCAGTATTCTTGCCTGGAGAATTCCATGGACAGAGGAGCCTGGCGGGCTACAGTCCATGAGGTGGCAAAGAGTCAGATGTGACTGAGCAACTACCACTAGTCAATAGTTTGTATTTCAGAAATGGCTGATTGTTATTTGAGGTTCCTATATATGTCAGAAACTTCAGGCAGTATCATAAAAGATAGTTAAAACCAGGATGTTGTCACAATGCAGAAAACTGACTTAATTCAAAAGCAAGCCATTTCAATGAAAGAGGCAAAACTCTCTTTGGTATCGATACACATAGGAAAATTTCATGCTAAGGCCCAAAGCATAAGCAAGTCCGTCTTGATTTGCTGGGCATTTATTAATTGTGGGAAGTAATAACAGAAACGGCACATGGGCCGGGCTCTAATCCTGCTGCTCGCTTTGTAGGATATCCAGATGTCCCTGCATTAGCCTGTGCCCACATTTCCTGCTGGTCCTTGGAGAAGGGAAATGGGTCTCCTGCCTGCACAAATAAAATGGACACTCTCTGATTTCTGTTCCATTGTGTAGGGAGTGTTTTGCACAGATGCCACAATATCACTTTGTCTAGCAGACAGAGGAGTATGTGCGAAACTGGAGAGAAGCACATTCCTCCTCCCACTGAATGTGTCCCCATATGAGGCTGCTGCGTTTCCAGCCCCGCCCAGAAAGGAGCTTGCCTCTTGTGCTGTTTGAAAGGCACAGGCAGGATGCATAAAAATGTCCAGAAAGCATTTTCTTGGATTGTCTTGGGATGAGGGGTTAAAATAAAAAGTATCTGCCATCTTTTCTGATTGGGGGAAACCCACATGTATAAATATAGAGACAAGCCAGTATTGTAATTCCCTTTTAGTTGAAAATGTTTTTTCTATTGTATACCTTAAAATGGTGAATTTAAGTTAAGTGTATTTTACCAAAATTAAAAAAAGTTTTCCCTAGATGTTTTATCACCTGCTGGGTATTTTTTTTTTAACCTAAAAAATGAATTTTTTGTTTGTTTGTTTATTTTGGTTGTACCTTACAGCATGTGGGGTGTTAGTTCCCTGATTAGGGGTTGACCCACTCCTCCTGCATTGGGAGCGCAGAGTCTTAAGCACTGGGCCCCCAGAGACATGACATGACGTGTGTGTGCTCAGTCGTGTCCAACTCTTCGTGACCCCAGGGACTATAGCCTGCCAGGCTTCTCCGTCCATGGGATTTTCCAGGCAAGAGTACTGGAGTGGGGTGCCATTTCCTACTCCAGGGGATCTTCCCGACTCAGAGATCAAACCCACATCTCCTGTGTCTCTTGCATTGGCAGGCAGATTCTTTACCACTGTGTCACCTCTGGACTGCCAGGAAAGTACCCCCTCCCCCTACCAAAAGTGAATTCTTTACTTTTTTTTTCTTTTTTCTTTTTTGAAGAACAGGACAGCAATTGCACTCCTAGATATATAGCTGAGAGAAATGAAAGCTAGGTCCATGTACACATTTGAGCGTAATAGCTAAAAAGTGGAAACAACCAACCCAAATGTCCATCAGCTGTAAAGTGGATAAGTAAACTATGATATATCCATACAATGGAGTGGGTTCTGACACAGGCTACACCCTGGCTGCAACTGGAAAATTTTATACCAAGTGAAAGAAACCAGTCACAAAAGATCATGTATGAGTTCATTTATATGAAATCTCTAGAAGGGGTGACTCTATAGAGACAAAATTAGATTGGTGGTTGTCTACAGCTGGGAGGAGGAGGGGGGAATTGGAGGATTAAATGGTTTCTATTTTGAAGTAATGAAAATGTCCTAAAATGGATTGTGGTCATGGTTGCACAAGGCTGTGAATATATTGAAAGCCATAATGTAGGTGGGTAAACTGTACAGAATGTGAATTTCAGTGTGTTTCAAACATCTCGCCAAACTGGGAATGACCGTGCTGAATTTTAACAGTAGTGTCTTTTTCAGGGTGCGAAGTACTACCTTGCTGTCATCTCCTTGTGAGTGGGATTGGCATCCCAGCTGCACCTCTTGGCACAAGGGCTCCAGGAAACACAGACACGTGCCAACAGACAGCCTGCTTTACCCGGTACTTGCCTTTTGGTCTCTCATCAGCTTAGTTACTGGCCTAGTTTGATTAAATAATTTCACACCCTACAAGTCAAGGCCACCCTATTCGATGTTGCTGGTAATGAAATTGTATAATATCCAAGAAAATTGAATTGTAATGGCCTGTTTCCCAAAGCTGAGAAAGATCTTACCTGCATTTATGGTCTAGGTCTAACCCTCATTATTCAGAATAAATGCATACCAAGGTATTTTGATGTGTAGGGTTTATAAGTCATTCTGGTAGGTCACATTTTTTCCATTATCTTCAACATAGCAAAATTATATAACAATGGAAAGTACTTTGCTGAAAATAAAAAAGACATCAGTCACACTGGCTTCTAAAGATTAATTACGTACAGGCTTTTAGAAAAAGGGCTGAGTATTATCTATTGACTGATTCAGTTTTAAGTACGAATTAAATGGGATTTACAAGGTATTAAATTCTATTTTGACAGATGCTAGGATGTATTTGTTCTTAGTTACACTTTAACCCCTGGTTATAGGCTAGTCCATGGCTGCTAGAATGGGGTTAGAATTTTTTTTTCATGTGTTTCTTTCAAAATTCCTGTCTGTTTAAACTTGAGGACCTTACTGGGGTGGATTCCAGCTTCATATCAGTGTTGGAATTTAGTGGAGTGTGACTGGCAGCTAGCTCTTCAAATCCTAGTGTTCCTGCCTTCTGACTGCATGATCGTCTTAATGTCTGTGAGCTCCAGATCCTTTATCTGTAAAAACAGCTTTTTAACATGAAGCTGAATGAGTTAACATATAGCAAGCATCGGTCACCCACCAAGGCCTTTCTTGGCATCTAGTTGTCCAAATGGGGACACTTGAGTGGGGAATTCCTCAGTTTCCACTGAACTAACAAGGCTAGGTAGGACTGGGTTTTGTTTACTGAGATGTTCTCTATGGAGCTTTTAAACATTCCAAACATAAGAAGACAGATGCTTGCCACAACCCTGGAAGTGGTTTTTCTGAAAGTAGATTTCTGGGTAGGATCTGTTGCTTTAGTCAAATGATTTAGAGGTCCAGTATGGATACGTTAAAGGAGGAGCTGGCGCTGGCCTTGTCTTTGGACAAGGACTCAAACAAGCTCTTCCTGGTAAATGTCTCCGTGGTCTGATTGCCTATACTAGTGACCACATACGCTGCAACATCAGTTTCTTTTCCCAAGCCAGCATCTGACTCCACAGCTCCTTCACAGATAAACACTGAAACCTGGGTTTCTGGGTGAATTAGCTGCAGGCAAGCTTGGGTGGTGCGGTTTTCCCCACATGGCTGTAGTTTCAAATCCAGCAGACATTTATTAAGAGCTTTTTATTTGCCAGGGACAAGGGGCTTTCATCCATCTTGTTTATCCTCAGACCGTTCTGGAGGAGCTATTGCCAGCTCCCTTTTGCAAATAAGGAAATTGAGATTCAAAGATTTTAAATGGTTTCCCCAAGATTGTACAGCCTCTGATTCCCAAGTACAGTGAGATTCCTATAATAGCAGCTGTTTTCCATACTAACGCTACAGAACTTGAGGATTTAACTCCTAAACTAGGATAGGAATGGGTTTTTCGCAAGGGCCAGGTCTGATCAATTGATAGTGGCTGCCTGGAGTTAAAGATTTCTAGATACTGTCCCAGCTGGTGCTAGTGGTAATGAACCTGCCTGCTAATGCAGGAGACTTGAGACACAGGTTCATTCCCTGGGTTGGGAAGATCCCCTGGAGGAGGGCACAGCAACCCACTCCCGTATTCTTGCCTGGAGAATCCCATGGACAGAGGAGCCTGCTGGGCTATGTCCATATGGTCACAAAGAGTCGGACGTGCTTGAAGCAACTTAGCATGCAGATACTGTCCACGTTTGTTGAGTAAGAATTTTGTGACCCATTAGCAACGTCTGGCATGGATGGAGGAGGGCCCAGAAGGCCCTTTACCTGTTTCTGATCATCAGCTTCTACCTGCAGCTGCCCTGCTTTACTATCTTAAAGTCTTTGGAGAGCACTATTTGCCTGGCACTTGTTTGTTGCTACTTTAAGGGGCTTTGGAGTACACTTTTCTGATGCGGCAAAATCATCTTTGCCTCTTTGCTGTCGGGAAGGATGCTCAGAGTGTGGACAGAGCCTCACTTCCTAGACATGGATTCTCATTGCTAGGTAATTTAGATAGTAACAGTTTAGAGTTGTCACCAGCTCTTCTCATAATATGGGTATAGATAAGTGAAAGTGAAAATTAAAAACTTTTGCTTCTGTGCCCCGAGAACCCCTCTGTGGTCCCCTCTCCCCTGGGACGACTCCTCTGTAGGAATTTCTGGGGAGCTCACAACCAGCAGCCCAACCTCTTCACTTGGAATTGGAGACAGAACAGTAGCTCACAAACTTTAGCTGCATCAGGCACCTGGAGGGCTTGTTAAAACACAGATTCCTGGGTTCCCTCCCTAGAGTTTCGGCTTCAGTCCCTGGGGTGAGGCCCAGGATACTTGCATTGCTAGCAAGCTCCCATCCAGGCTGATACTTCAGGTTTCCCCACCACACTTTGAGAACCACTAACCTGGACAGTACTTTTAACAGGTATCTTAGAGTCTGGGCTTGTTTGTAGATAGTGTATGGCCAGTTTCCCTGCCTGTGGTGAAGAGATTCTTTCCTCAAACATGTAATGAGCACCTCACAGGCTCACACGGCCCTGCCTGAGGAAAGCTAAGAGGAATGTAAAGGCTTGTCTGGGGGACTTGGGAGTCTAATTTGAGATCAGTAATTACACTGCTGTGTGAAAAGGGCTGCAGAGCAGAAGGCCTGAGCAGTGATTATGTGTGAGGAGGCTCCTGAGGAGGGTAGGTTGTTGGCCAGGTGTGGAGAGAGGGGAAGAAAAACGTGGGGAGGACAGGCTGTACCTCAGAGGCCTGGAGATGCTGTACTGTGAGAAGAAAAGTTGTTTGTGGTGAGAGTTCCATTGTAATTCTGATATGAAGTATCACCTTACAGTAATAAAGATGAAAGCCTTATATTTATTTGGGAGCTTATTACAGTATACTCGGTACTGTACTAAATATTTAGCTGCATTGTTTTTCATTTAATTCTCAGACCCACCTATGAGACATGGGTCCAACTATAATCTTAATTTGTATTAGTTTCCAAGGGCTGCAGTAAAAAAATAAAGACCTATCGCAGACTGGGTGGTATAAACAATAATGTATCATCTCATAGTTTGTATTACATGACTGAGCGACTGAACTGAACTGATAGTTTGGAGGCTAGAAGTCTGAAATCAAGGTGTTGGCAGGATTGGTTCCTTCTGAGAGTTAAGAGGGAAGGATCTGTTCCAGGTCTCTCTCCTTAGCTAGAAGGTGGTCATCTTCCCGCTGTGTGTGTCTCTGTCTAAATTTACCCATTTTAAGGTAGCAGTCACACTGCATTAGGGCCCCCGCTAAAGACCTCACTTTAACTTGATTGCCTCTGTAAGGATCCTGATTCCAAACAAGATCATATTCTGAGGTAAGGAGAGCTGGGACTTCAACGTGTGAAATTTGGGGAGACACCATACAACTCACTGTACCATTTTACAGATGCAGAGATGGAAACTTAGAGGGTTTACCTAAATCTCACGACCGTTAGGTCCAGCTGTGTAACTTGCCATTTTGATGGGTCAGAAACAGCCGAATAGTGGCAGTGGCATACGTTAAACCTGGGAAGTAGCAGAACCAGGTTTGTTGAAACCAGATCTGGTTCATCATGAGCTCCTTCCAGCGCTTCACTTTGTTTACTGGCTTTTCCTTTTTTTTTCTGCTATGTCTGCTCATGGTTCACTGGGAAAAGCAGTGGTGTGGAGATCAGGATACCAAGCCGATAGCCTGTTTATTTCTAATTCTTCAGTTTCTGGGTCAGATATTTTTATATGTCAGTTTCCTATCCTGCCTGTTTAAGGAGAGTGGTGGGAAATTACCAGATTATATCAGGGATCCCCACCCTCCAGGATCTAATGCTGATGATCTGAGGTGGAGCTGATATATATTAATGATAGTAATAAAATGCACAATGAATATAATGCTCTTGAATCATCCTGAAACCATTCCCCATCCCACCCCCACCCTCAGTCTGTGGAAAAATGGTCTTCTGCAAAACTGGTCCCTGGTGCCATAAAGGTTGGGGACCACTGGCGTATATGAAATTGAAAATTCATTGCTATTAAAACATTAAATCCCTATACATATGGGCTTCCCTGGTGGCTCAGTGGTCAAGAATCCGCCTACAATGCAGAAGATGTGGGTTTGATCCCTGGGTCAGGAAGATTGCCTGGAGAAGGAAATGGGAACACACTCCACTATTCTTGCCTGGGAAATTGTGTGGACAGAGGAGCCTGGTGGGCTACAGTCCATGGCGTTGCAAAGAGTCAGATACAGCTTGGTGACTGAACCACCACGTATAAATACACAGGTTATCAGAGTATAGACGTCCTAGTTTTAATTTCTTTCTCAAACCAACCTAAATATTTTTAAGCAATGTGTTATTTCTGCACTTGTATTTTAAGTACCTTTACTTGGAATTGTTTTGGCATTCAGGGATTCAAGCAACTTGTCTAGCTGTGGAGATTTTAGACAAGTAGTTTTGTCAGTACTCACACAATAATTCCATATTTTCTTCTTTAAGTATATATAATGGAAGAGCATTGCCCCAAATACTTATGTACAAAGATTTTTGTCACTTTAGCAATATAAGCAAAATTTCATCATGAGAAATTTGTGTACCATTGAAGTGGAAGAAAAATAAAAATAAGAAGTGTTTGTTACCACTTTTGAATGCTATAATTATAGTCCAATATGTTTTCCAAACAAAAATTAGAGTGCGTGCTTTACTCATGAAGTCAACAAGACGGAATGGTAGCCATTTGCCTATCTCTGGAAATCTGAGATGTCTGGATATTTTAAGTATAGCATATATTAGAGATGAGTAATATTCAACCTAGGTTCTGAAACATAAATTTAATTATACTCCTGAATGTTTTAGAGAACCCAAAACCTAAGAATCAAAACATGACTAGGAGCTTGTGATGGAGAAGGAAATGCCAACCCACTCCAGTATTCTTGCCTGGAGAATTCCATAGACAGAGAAGCCTGGCAGGGCTACAGTCCATGGGGTCGCAAGAATCAGACATGACTTAGCCAGTAAACCACCATCACCATCACCACCAGGAGCTGGTGAAAGGGATTCCCAAATGGTGCAATAGTAAAGAATCTGCCTGCCAATGCAGGAAATGTGGGTTAGATCCCTGTGTTGGAAGATACCTTAGAGAAGGAAATGGCAGCCTACTCTAGTATTCTTGCCTGGAAGATCCCATGGACAGAGGGGCCTGGTGGGCTACAGTCCTAGTATTCTTGCCTGGAAGATCCCATGGACAGAGGGGCCTGGTGGGCTACAGTCCTAGTATTCTTGCCTGGAAGATCCTATGGACAGAGCCTGGTGGGCTACAGTCCTAATATTCTTGCCTGGAAGATCCCAAGGAGAGAGGGGCCTGATGGGCTACAGTCCATGGGGTCGCAAGAATCAGACATGACTTAGCCAGTAAACCACCACCACCACCACCACCAGGAGCTGGTGAAAGGGATTCCCAAATGGCGCAGTAGTAAAGAATCTGCATGCCAATGTAGGAAACGCAGGTTAGATCCCTGTGTTGGAAGATCCCTTAGAGAAGGAAATGGCAACCTACTCTAGTATTCTTCCCTGGAAGACCCCATGGACAGAGGGGCCTGGTGGGCTACAGTCCGTGGGGTCACAAAGAGTCAGACACATACTAGGTCACATACCAGGGGCCTGTGAACCTAGAGCCCTGCCCCTCTCTTGCTTTTCACAGCCACATTTCTTAAAAGGAATCTCTGTACTTACCACCCTTTTTCCTCTCCTCCACCTGCCTCTCTCTTCAGCACTTCTTCCTCCTCATATTCCAGCCACTCAGGATCCAGTAACTGGTTTCAGGTACCCTCTGGGCTAGATACACAGGCACAGGGCTAAGCACAGCACTGCCTCAGGAAATTTTCATGGATAAGGACTCTTCCCTGGCTGGAAGATGCAGTTGAGATTTCAATCAACAGTTACATTGTGTCTGTGCTACCTGTACTGGACCCCTGGTACTGTGACTGCGTGGGAAAGACTGGAGGCAGCTTATTTTATGATTCCTATTATAATAAAATAATGCAGGGACTTCCTGAGTGGTCCAGTGGTTAAGAATCTGCCTTCCAAAGGAGGGACTCCAGTTCAATCCCTGATCAAGGAACTGAGGTCCCACATGCTGCGGGGGCAGCTGAGCCCGTGTACACTAGAGCCTGAGTGCTGCAACGAAGACTCAGCACAGCCAAAAATTTAAAAAAAAAAAAAAAAATGATGTAATTAGTTTCTGGTTGGGAAGGGTGTCATCACTGGAGTCCTGATTTTGATACCTCACATTTTCATTAGTTGAGTGGTTGGTGATAGCATGTTTCAGTTCAGCCAAAGTTTTGATTTATTTAGAGGTAATCTGATTGTACAGTGAGATTAGACAAAACACCCTAGATAGGAATTCCCCTACCTAATCCTAATTGTATTGATATTTGAAAAAAATTATTGATTTTTGAAAAAGATACATGATTGATTATAATTATTCATATTTGACATGGATATTTGTGATATAATTATTGATAGTCAAGAAATCAAGATCATTACATATATGATTATTTTTAGTTCAGATCTTAAGTCTGGTAACTAAAATAACTGGCAACACACTTTGATAGAGGCTTCATACTATGTTAAAGTTAAATTTGTCTCTTCTGTTGGCTTTAGCTCAGTAGGATACTTACGGCAAGATTTAGAACAAGAATCAAAATACTTTAGCAAGTGGAGGATAGTTCCAGGAGAGCTAGAAATAGATCAGGGAGAGAGAAGATAGATGAAAAATAAAATGTCATTGGGAAGAATAGCTAAAACTGCTTATGTGATTTAGTGTGTAAAATATAAATATCAGAATCCCTTGAAAATAAATTGTGATTGATTTATTTAAAAACTTACATAATAACTTTGGAGGCAAGAAAAGCTGAAAACCCGATACATTCCTGAAATTAAACGAAAAGATTGCACTTTGTGTTACCCTTACCCTCATGGCCCAGACTAGCAAAGAATTTGGTGTACCTTCTATGTGTGTAATTTTAGTCATGATGGTCCCCCACTCTGCTTGCTTCTCTCCATTACTCTAGAAGTGTGGGAAATAACCTGATGCAGTCTTAGCCTCCAAGTATACCGCCAAGGAAACTCTTCCAGAGATTATGAGATGGAAAGGCTCAGAGAACAAAGTCAGTTGTTCCAGTCACACGATTTATTCCCCTTGGAAACATGCTTTGAGATGCAAGGGGAAAGGATTCGAACACTTTTAACATAATTAGGTGAGGGTATAAATAAGATGAAAGGTCCACACTCTGGAATCCTGTGCTTGCAGTCTTCACATGTCCTGTCTCTGTGCGGTGTTAGCTTTCCCCAGTGATGGTGTGGTCACAGAGACCAGATGTGAGGTTGAACAGGAGGCTTAGCACATAGAAGGTGTCTGAAGCCAGCATAGGCTTGCCCCATAGAAGGGATGCAGGTCAGGTATACTTGGCCAGTATCTGTAGCTCAATAGTAATTTGCCTGCATTTGGGGGCAGAGTATACATGTGGCCAGAATTGAACATAATGGGTGTCACCAATGGGTGATCCATTTAGGGATGACATAGCTGTCAATCTAGAGGCAACATGAACTGGGCTTTATTATGTATTATTAATATTTTATTAGGAAATATTTATTAATATAAATAAAATTGTAAGTTAGATATTTAGTACATTTATTAATATTTTATTGGGCTTTTCTTGTGGCTTTATTAAATATTAATATTTAAGATTTACTTTGTCCTTCATTGGAACTCTTCCATTTATAAGTGACATTCTTATTTGTTTCTTTATTTTCATCTATACTTAACACAAAAGCACTTCATTTATTCTATATTATTTTTAACATATCTTACTAACATATTATCTATACTATATACATCTTACGAATTGTGCCTGAGTCTTACAAACCATGAGACTTCCCAGGTGGCACAGTGGTAAAGAATCTGCCTCAATGCAGGAGACTTGGGTTGGATCCCTGGGTCGGGAACATCCGCTGGAGAAAGAAGGACATGGCAACTCATTCCAGTGTTCTTGGCTGGGAAATCCCATGGACAGAGGAACCTTGCAGCCTAGAGTCCATGGGGTTGCAAAAGAGTCAGACATGACTTAGCAGCTAAAGAACAACAACTTACAAACTACTTGCTTTCTCATTATCTATGGAAAATAAATCTTAGGAATTTCATCCATCTGATTTTTACCTTGTCCTCTATACCAGTGGTCCCCAAACATTTTGGCGCCAGGGACCAATTTTGTGAAAGAAAATTTTTCCATGGACCATGGTGGTGGGGTGGGATGGTGGGTCAGGTGGTAATACCAGTGATGATGAGCAGCAAATGAAGCTTTGCTAGCTGTCCAGTCACTCACGTCCTACTGTGTGGCCTGGTTCCTAATAGGTTGTGGCCCAATACCCATTCACAGCCTGGAGGTTAGGGATCTCTGCTCTATACCATTTTTTAAAAGAACTCTGAAGTATTTATTCAGCAAATTATGGTATATTCATACAAATGGGAATGTTATGCAGCTTCCCACTCCAGTATTCTTGCCTGAAGAATTTCATGGACAGAGGAGACTGGTGGGCTACAGTCCATGGAGTTGCAAAGAGTCGGACATGACTGAGTGACTAACACACACACGGAAAAGTGATGAAAAGAACTATATTGCCATGAAAAAATTGCCTATTCCTCTGTAGAAAAAACAGGTAGCAAAAGGGCATGTCTAGTATAGCCCCAGATGTATAATGTTATACATGATATCTACATGCTTACCTATGCATGGAGGTACCTGGAAGGATGCTCATCCAGTTATTTAACAGTAGTTTGCTCTGGATTGTGACATTTTAATTGCATTTTACTATTGTGTGTGTGTGTGTGATCTGTGGTATGGTTTGTGTAAATAAACAAGCATCGTTTATTTTAAAATAACTGAAACTCAAACATACGTGTATATACAAATATGTATGCAAATCAACATACCAAGAGGATTATAACATCTGACCCTTTTGTAAGCCAAAGACATTTTGCAAGAAGAGAATTCTTTTCTTTTTTCTAAAATTTTAATTTTGTTTTGGGGATTAACAACAATGGTATTAATAACCCTGGTGGCTCAGTGATAAAGGATGTGCCTGCCAATGAAGTAGCCGCAGAAGATGTGGATTGGATCCCTAGGTCGGGAAGGTCCCCTGGAAGAGGAAATGGCAACCCATTCTAGTATTCTTGCCTGGAAAATCCCATGGACAGAGGAACTTGGCAGGCTACAGTCTGCGGGGTCGCAAAGAGTCGAACATGGCTGAACTCGCGTGGCATAGCTTATTAACAATGTTGTGACTGCTCATTAACAATGTTGTGACGGCTTCAGGTGAACAGTAGAAGGACTCAGCCATTCATGTATCCATTCTCCTCCAAACTCCCCTCCCATCCAGGCTGCTACATAACATTGAGCAGAGTTCCATGTGCTATACAGTAAGTCCTTGTTGGTTATCCATTTTAAATATAGCAGTGTATACATGTCTATCCCCAAATCAGTTAACTATCCCTTCCCCTGATCCTTTCCCACGGGAGAATTATTTTCTGACCTTCAAAATGAATGTTTTACCTGCCTTGGAAACCTTGTTATCTTTTGTCAGAGAATTGTAACAATGTCCCTTTAGCAGAATTCCCTGATGATAAGATTCACCTGCTGGGTACAGTGCTGAAATGTAAAATTCCCCGGGGCCCTTCTCAGCCCCACTGAATCAGGGTCTCAGGGAGGGACCTGGGATGCCTCAGGTGATTCTTATCATCAAGAAGCTGTCTTCATAGAAATGTATGTTATGTGTTTTCAAGTTTTTATAGAATGCCTCTTGGATTTGCCTTTCCCAGGACCGGCTTCCTTTGTTTTCAGAGGCCTGTACTATTTTGCATGGCTGCCCTGGAAAACTTAACAGCTTTTTTTCTAAGGCCCCTTTCAGATCTGAGGATTCTTTGACAATCAAGGAGACACTTCAATAATTATCATCTGTGTTGGTCAGGGGTACTGAATTCTTAGTGCTACAGGATTAACCAATTCAAGTTGCCAGAGGCCCCTCGGGGCTCCCTGGAGGACTTGTATATCACACAGACAGTCCCCTGGGCCACTCTCACCTTAGATTCCCTCCCTTGCATGGGAGATGAGGACTTTTTTCCCTTAAAAAGGAAAAATTTTGCCTTATTAAAGGTTTATTTTTTTTAAAGAAACTTATTTGGGGAGAGGAAATTCGAGAATTCTTAGACGCTAGAATCATATTTGATTTCAGGATTCTAATTCCTAGCTCAGTGTTGTTGTTTAGTCACTCAGTCATGTCTGATTCTCTGCAACCCCGTGGGCTGCAGCATGCCAGGCTTCCCTGTCCTTCATTGTCTCCCAGAATTTGTTCAAACTCATGTCCTTTGAGTCAGTGATGCCCTCCAACCATCTCATCCTCTGTTGCCCCCTTCTCCTCCTGCCCTCAATCTTTCCCAACATCAGGGTCTTTTCCAATGAATTGGCTCATCACATCAGGTGACCGAAGTATTGAAGTTTCAGTTTCAGCATCAATCCTTCCAATAAATATTCAGGGTTGATTTCCTTTAGAATTGACTGGTTTGATCTCCTTGCAGTCCAAGCGACTCTCAAGAATCATCTACAGTACCACAGTTCAAAAGCATCATGTCTTTGGCACTCAGCCTTCTTTATGGTCCACCTCTCATATCCGTACTAGCTATTAGTTCATTGGTGGAGTCAAATGACATTTGTGGTATTTACCTTTTTAATATTGCACAGGAAGATTTTCACAAATATGATTCCCCAGCATTATTTGTTCAGTTGTTGTGTCAGCAGAAGCCCTCTTACATCTGTTAAAAAGAACCAAAAGGAGAACAACAATAATAACAACCAAAGACCTACCTCTACCTCAACTCTGTGCAGTTGTCTTATTGCTGTAGACAATGAACTGAGGGACAGGAGAGCAGTGATGAGAATGGATTTTGAGTCTGATAGGTTTGGAGTCTTACCCATCATCTACTCGGTGATGCCCTTGGACAAGCTGTTTTCCTCTGGGAAGCTCAGTTTCCTCATCTTAAAACAGGGCAATAATACCAAATATACAGGGGCGATGGAAGGATTTACATTAAATGAGTTAAAATAGTGTTTGAAAGATTTGTGGCACATAATGTGCATTTAATCAATTACTTTTTAATCCAGGTTTCTGAGTTTTTTGATGGGGTGTTAACAAGTGGCACCTCTCCCTGAAGAGTGTGGATTTTATATATTCTGCAATATCAGATCAGATCAGATCAGATCAGTCGCTCAGTCGTGTCCGACTCTTTGTGACCCCATGAATCGCAGCACACCAGGCCTCCCTGTCCAACACCAACTCCCGGAGTTCACTGAGACTCACGTCCATCGAGTCAGTGATGCCATCCAGCCATCTCATCCTCTGTCGTCCCCTTCTCCTCTTGCCCCCAATCCCTCCCAGCATCAGAGTCTTTTCCAATGAGTCAACTCTTTGCATGAGGTGGCCAAAGTACTGGAGTTTCAGCTTTAGCATCATTCCTTCCAAAGAAATCCCAGGGCCGATCTCCTTCAGAATGGACTGGTTGGATCTCCTTGCAGTCCAACGGACTCTCAAGAGTCTTCTCCAACACCACAGTTCAAAAGCACCAATTCTTCGGTGCTCAGCAATATAAATAGTAGTAAAAATAATTAAAGATGTCAAACACAGAGCACAGTGCCTTTAGGATCCAGGGCACCTTGTCAGGAGGAGAGGGCTCTCCACAGACAGAACGTGCTCTGTAGCAGGGTCTGTCCAGATGAAACCACATCCCAGAAAGTGCTTCTATGATCTCCAGGATTGGACTTGGATTATGCTGTATCTCAACTCCTTTTGAGCAGGCTGAATATACCCAGGTCAGCTCCATAAGTTTCCTAGAAGCCTGCCCATCCACAGTATGGCACTCTGAGGTCAGCCCAGACCACAGCCACCTCCTTCCAACCAGAACTCCCCCCAGCACCGTTCCAGGGCCTCCTCAGACTTGTAATCCATCCAGCTGATTCTGAGTTGCACAGCTAATTCTTCTATCAACTTTGTGGCCAGGTGAACCCATCATGGCCAGAAACATTGCCCAGTCCTTACACAGGATGGAGGGTAGGAACAGGGTAGGGTATGCTGGGGTTTGGAGTTTGTACCATTGGCAGTGAGAGGAGAGGCAAGTAGAAGCCACCATCCATTTAGAACTGAAAGCTTTCTTTCTCTGTAAGTCTGATTACTGATATTTTCATCCTCTTTGTACTTACTGTAATATCTTTTCATTGTAATGATAATAGCAGCAATGCCAACATATTATCAGTGGTAATGATGATGGTGATTAAAAAGAGGGAGCCCTTTCTTGGGCTACTCTCCCTTCCTGCTATTGTTCCTCTCTGGTCTTCCAATCCCCTAAATAGACCATCTACCATTCCCACCCTTTCATACCCTGCACTGGGCTCTCTGAAACCCTTGTTTCAATGTAAATGAAACATTCAGCTGAACTCCACCTTCTTGCTTTAATTTAAACTTGGCTTTCTCCTGAGGGCATCATTTCCTGGTAGTAACCTCAAGGGATGCTCTCTACTTTAGATGGAAAGAGAAATCTAAGCAGGAGCTGCCTTTGTGGTCCAGGCAGAGAAGCTCCAACAAAGGCTGTGGGGCAGGAATGAGCTTGGCAGGGTCTCAAGAGCAACAACTGCAGAGAAAGGCCGGTGCAGCTCCAGGAAGTGAGCTTGGGAGAGTGCAGGCTGAGCTGAGCCTGGAGAAAGCAGCAGGGTCCATGCATAGAGGACACGGAGGCTGCCTTAGCCCAGGCTGCCACAGCAGGACACCACGGACAGGGTGCTTAAACAACAGACGTTTACTTCTCACAGTTCTGGAGGCTGCGAAGTCCAAGATCAAGGTGCTGGCAGACTCAGTCCTCAGTGAGGGCCCCCTTCCTGGCTTCCAAACAGTCGCCTTCTCGCTGTGTGCTCACAGGGCCATTCCTAGGTGCCTGCACGTGGAGTTAACGAACTTGGAAAGTTAGCGAGAGTAACATTAAATAACGAAATGTGAACGCTTGGGGCAGAGCAGAACTTTGAATGCCTCTCTCCTGGATGTTCTTTTAGGGGATGTGAGGTGACTGTTTATGGAAGGAGGCATCCTTTAAGTGAATATGCACAGTTACTGGTGTGGTTGTTTGGCTTGGGAAGGGAAAGGAATGCCAGGCCTTTTCTCCTGAAAAGTACCCTTCCTTCAGGCAGAGTTTTACCTGTCAGCACCTAAATCATGCATGTACTCGAGCAGTTCTTGTGCCCTGTCATCATTTGTGTACATGTCTTTCTCTTCATCATGCTCTGAGCAAGTCCCTTGTTGTATACTGTCTTTATCTGCTATATACCTACCCCAGCGTACCTGCTAGCCATTCAAGAAACACTTATTGAAGGAAAGTATCATTATAATGTGGGCCATTTAAAAAGTATTTATTGCATTTGTTATAATGTTGCTTCTGTTGTTTATGTTTTGTGTTGTTTTTTTTTTTTTTTGCCTGCAAGGCATGTGGTAAACTGCACTGGAAACTTTCCCTGCATTGGAAAGCCAAGTCCTAACCACTGGACCACCAGGGAAGTCCTGGGAGTGCCTTCATGATTCTAATCCACCAACCAGTGTGCAGGCCAACTCAGTTGCTTAGGTAGCCTGGAAACTTTTCATGTCGGGGGTCCTTTGCTCCCATTTAATGATACTGTATAAAATCATGTTGCAAATAAGTGTGTGTGCGTGTGTGTGTGTGTGTTTATCCCCAAATCTTAATGTTCTTGAGGAAATCTGATTAAAAGTGTTTGGTTTTTACAGTTATTTGAGGTCCTCTGACCCTGCTTTAAAGACTTTATACACTGTAATACATAATGACAAGTGTTAAAACATTTCATAGACAATAACTACAATTAAAAAAGAAAAGTATACACAGTCCTAACCATTCATCAAATCATGTTCTCATATACTTTCCAATTCTTTTATATATAGAGTAATTTTTTGTTATTGTCATCAGGATAGATAGTATTTTCGTTTGGTTAATGTTTTTGCCTCACTGTGTGCTTGTGAGATCTTAGTTCCCCAGCCAGCCTGGGCCGTGACAGTGAAAGTGTAGAGTCTTAACTGCTGGACTGAAGGGAACTCCCGAGGATAGATGCTATTTGTACCCTTTCTCATGGGTTATTATATTGTTATTATCCTTGTTGCTATACAGACTCCCTTATATAATTTTGAACTGCTGTAATTTAACAGTTCTCCAGCCTTGGAGAGCGATGGTTTCCATCCTATGTTATTATAAACAGGCATACGATGAAGCGCTGCCCCACCTCCCAGTCACGTGCTGTCATCTAACCTCCCAAGCCTATCTTGTTACTGAGACAGCTCTGGCCAGGATGATCTGTGGTTCTCTTCTTGGTGAACATCTTCTGTTCTTAACTGAACTCTTCAAAGTTCCATGTTGGCTGTTCTTCCCTTCTTGAAATTCATTCTTCTCTTGACTTTTTGGACACCTTACTGCAGTGGATTTCTTTCTTTCCCTTCTGGCAGTTCCTCTTTTATCTCTACCCTGGGGTCTTAAGCTTGCCTCCTAAGTATTGGCATTCCCTGGGATCTTCCCTAAGTATTGGCATTCCCTGGGATCTTCCCTAAGTATTGGCATACCCTTATTCTTTTCCTGCCTCGGTTTTTGTTATGTCTCTGAATACTCTCATTACCTCCCATGACATCAGCTTTCTTGATACACTGGCAATTTCCAAATCTCTTCCTCTACCACAAACCTCTCTACCTAAGATCTCGTTAATGCCTGGCACATAGTAGACACTTGACCATCTCCACCTGGAGGACCCATGACCCTCAAAACTCAATCAGTCCTTAACTAAATTCACCATCCTTCCTCAAGCCCCTCCCAAGATCTATTCCCATTCCTTTGTTTCTTCTTTTGGCAAAAGACACTGTCATCTACTTAGTTAAGCCAGAAACCTAAGAGTCACCTTAGACTCACTTCCCTCTTCCTTACCTCATATCTGATCAGGCAGTCACCCAGTCTGCTGATTCCACTTCCTTCATCCCTTGAACTGGCTTATATTTTGTCTAACTTCATAGTCAAATCATCTCTCACCTGCATTCCCACAAAAATCCTTTTTTTGGTTGTTGTTGGCCTTGTCATTCTTACTGATGCCCCTCCCTGCAACCCCTACCCAACTCATCCATTTTCCAAGAAGCTGACAGAGTGATCTTCAAAAATGCCAGTCTAATCCCACTTCTGCAGGGTCACAGTAGAACACAAACAACCTGAACAACCTTACCTCCTGCTACCTCAGCAGCAAGCCTGTGATCTCTTCCTTTTTTCTCCACTTGTTATTTGTTGTCTTCACCTGGAAAGCTTTCTCCTCTTTTTGTCTCACAAAGTCATTCCTCTCTGTCCTTTAGAATGTGTAAGCTGCTGTCTCATCTCTGGAAAGACTTCGCTAAACCCCACACCCCTATCTGGGTGAGGAACCCCCTCCAGAAAGACCCTAGACTACTCTGAGGTGCCAGGAATCTTAAACGGTTTCTTATAATTTACTAATTGTCTGAGTTAGTAGGCTGAACTCTGGGGCCAGAGCCTAACTAAGTCTTGTATCAGGGGGTTCTGACTTTAAAAAAGTGTTTAGTAATTATTTGTTGGATAGAAGTTCTTTGGAGAAACAAAATTCTAGGAATGGGGTTCACATGTGCAAGCCCACTTGTGAGAAATATATACTAGTATTTTTCCAAAGAGTTGTATAGATTTATACTGCCACTAGCAATGGTACTGTATCAATTGAAAGACTTTCTTCAACATGAGTCAGAACTATGTATTGTGTCAGAATGTTGGTATTTCTACTATAAAAGTATGTCATCATTTGGAGTATTGTAGTGTATTAGAAGGGCTTCCCTGGTGGCTCAGTGATAAAGAATCTACCTGCCCAATCAGCAGACTTGGGTTTGATCCCTGGATCCGGAAGATCCCATGGAGAGGGAAATTGCCACCCACTCCAGTATTCTTGCCTGGGAAATCCCAGGGACAGAGGAGCCTGGCGGGCTACAGTCCATGGAGTTGAAAACAGCTAGACACGCCTTAGCAACTAATGAATAGCCACAATGCAATAGAACTTTATGCAGCGATGGACATCTGTGTGGGTACTGACTGAGCACTGGAGATATGACTAACATGAGTAACAAACTGGACTTTTAGTTTCTTTTAGTTTTAATTTAAATTTAAATGTATCCAATACTCACATGTGACAAGTGGTTATCATGTTGGACAATGCAACTCTAGAAAGAAAAAGGAAAATCATCCAGCAGATATAATTGCTACATTCTGGGTGCCTTTCTTTTTAAATGCTAGTGGTATAAGCTCACATCACTAAGGTGTGACCAGTTCACAAATGGTGTCACTGTTATTATTAGCACTGCCTAATTTGGGAAACTTTTTTTTTTTAATGGTGCTTTCATCAGGAGAGTAACACCTTACCTCAGGAATACAACCAAAGCATCTAATTCTGGAGACTTAAAACTGGGAAATGTTACTCACAGTGCTTTTTATTCAGAGGCAGGCACTTTGCCATTCCAAAGGAGGCCAGAAGCTAACACTTTCAGAGGCATCTGCTCGACTTGTTTTTCCACATAAGTTGCCAAACTTGTTTTCATTAGGCAGGAAATGAAGCAACTTTTCAGGGAGAGAGCCTGCCATCTGCATCTCCTCAGTGGGTCCATCAACCCTTCTACCTTCTGAGGTGCTGTGCTTTAGTCGCTTACTCATGTTCAACTCTTTGCAACCGCATGGACCGTAGCCCACCATACACCTCTGTCCATAGGGATTCTCCAGGCAAGAATACTGGAGTGGGTTGCCACACTCTCCTCTATCTAAGTTCTGGTGGGCCTACCTAAGAGAAGGATGGGCTGAACTTTTCTCTCTCACAATGCGGTTTCCTTAAGATTTCAAACCCAAAGGTATATTTTCATTCAGTGTACCTGTTTTGATTATCCAAATAACTTACATGCCTTTAAAATAAGGAAACTTATTTATTGTGCACAATTATATATACGTAGACTTCTCTTCTCACAAAGAGTCGGACACGACTGAGCGACGGAACTGAACTGAGACTTCTCTGATGGCTCAGACAGTAAAGAATCCACCTGCAATGTAGGAGACCTGGGTTCCATCCCTGGGTGGGGAAGATCCCCAATATTCTTGCTTGAAAAATCCGGTTGACAGAGAAACCTGTTGGGCTACAGTCCATGGGGTCGCAAACAGTTGGACACGACTGAGTGACTAACACACAACAGAGGACTCTACAATGAATAAATGTACTGAGTTGAATTTGATGAATTCTTCCTAATAAGCATTTGTGACCTACTTTGGGGCTTCCCTTCCCTTGTGGTTCAGCTGGTAAAGAATCCCCTGCAATGCGGGAGACCTGGGTTTGATCCCTGGGTTGGAAAGATCCCCTGGAGAAGGGAAAGGCTACCCACTCCAGTATTCTGGCCTGGAGAATTCCAAGGACTGCTATAGTCCATGGGGTCGCAAAGAGTCGGACACAACTTAGCGACTTTCACTTAAAAAAAAAAAAGCCTCAGAAGCTGTTGACGGAAGAGGAGTTTTAATCCCTATTGGAGTTGTTGGGAATGTGCCAAAGAGAGAACTTGGAGTATATTTTCCTTAAAAGTTTTGTTTTATTATCACGAACATCTCACACTCTCCGAATTCAGGGTATCAATTGTTGAGCCGAGAAAGGTGGGGTACAGTCCTGGGTTATGTGTCTGTGTTGGCTGGCCGGTCTGGTCTCTAGGCAGGACAAAAAGAAACTTTGGAGCTTCCCCGGTCCTTTCTTTTGGAAGAGAATTGGGAAGAAGGCTCTGCAAACCTCTCCAAAAAGTGTTCGTACAAGATGCGCACGCGACCTTGGGGGCAGAAAGAAAGTGAAAGTGTCAGTCGCTCAGTAGCGTCTAGCTATTTGCGACCCCATGGACCCTCCAGGCTCCTTTGTCCATTGGGGGTTCTCCAGGCAAGAATACTGGGGTGGGTTGCCATTCTCTTCTCCAGGGGAATCTTCCCGACCCAGGGATCCGAACCTGTCTTCCGCCTTGCATGCTGATTCTTTCCCCGCGGACAATGAGACCACCCCGAACTCACTGCTACACGCGAATTTGCAGCGCTTCCCCGGCGCGCGCCCGGAGCCGGACCTGCTGCCCCCAGTGCGCGCCGCGGAGCGAACCATCGGGTCCGCCGGAGAGGGGTTGGGCGTGGGAGCGGCGGGACGCTCTGTCCTCGGGGTTTCCCTGCTGCCTCTCCCCTCTTAGGTCCTCGGCCGAGAGTCGCGCACGGGGCTCCGCGGGGACTCCGGGGGCACGGCGCCGGCAAGGCAAGCCCTCCCCCCGGCCGTGCAGGGGTGGTAGCGGCCCATTTGAGAGTTTCCGCGGCCAGGCGGCGGGCGCTGAGGCGCTGCGTTGGGTAGGGGGCGGGCCTTTGCCGCCTCCGCCGCTGCCGTGGAGGGAGGGACAAAGGGGTGGGTCCCCGCGGACTAAAACCGGGCTAAAATCCGGCTGCGGGGCTGGGGACTGACCTGCAGCCTGGACAAGGAGGAGAAGCGGGGCCCAGGACAGGCGTGCCCACGCGGGACCCGCGCTCGAAGATGCCGGTGCGAGGAGATCGCGGGTTTCCATCTCGGCGGGAAATGTCAGGTTGGCTCCCTGTAAGTTCCCTCTTGCGTTCCGCTTGGTTGGGAGAAGGGTCCCGAGGCGAGAGCCTGGGAGCGCGTGGTGGGCTTCCCGGATGCGCCATGGGTGACTGGGATTCTCCCATGCGGAGGTGGGGTTGAGGGCAGCGGGTAGGTTTCACCGGACGGGAGTGGTGGCTCGTGGCCTCCCAGGCTCCTGGATCCTTCTCTCTGTTCTCCAAAGTCACTTGGATTTCTGGTTAAGTCGCGAGTAGGGAAAAAATGTCTTGAACTCTGTCTTGGATCCCTACTACTTCGGGGGCGTCTCGCTGTGCCTGCTGTGTCGCCTGCCCTGTGCCTGTGTTTTCCTTCTCTGTTCCAAACCTCACTCTCTGGTTGATGCAATATTACAGGCGTGTGTGCGTGAGACACACTGACAACTCTTTGGACCAGAACCCCCATTTTCCCTTTTAATCAGTTACATTTGCGGTAGAAGTAAAAGTTGTTTGCTGTAGGAAATGGAGATGGGGTTTGGGAGGACGCCACGAGAAGAGAGTGATGAATGCTTTGTACTCTGGTATTATCTTACCTGTCACCAGTTCCTTTTCTGTCTTCATTTGTGAAGTCTCTGCTTTACACAGTAGTTTATTTTAAATTATAAATAATCAGGGTTTTGACTACAGGGTTTTAACATTCTTGAAATGTGGATGAACTTGGGAGTGAATACTCCAGGGCTTAGTAATGGAAAGGAATACAGCCTCCCACCTCTGTTTTAGCTTCAGTTCTTAGGCAGTGCTGCCGCCTTGGCAGCTGTCTAGCCTGAGTAATGGTTGTGGTTTCCCTGCAGTTCCCAGTGGAAACTGCCCTCATAGAAACTGCCCTCATCCCGTCATAGAAACTGCCCTCCCTTCCTCAGTTGGGGGAATCCCAGCAGAGAAGGCAAGAGGCCCTTGTCCTCAGATCTTTAGGTGGTCTGGGCCAGCTGTGCTGACACTCTGGGAGAACAGGTCCACTTGTGTCTGGATTATTCCTGGGTGAGACACTCTGCACACAGACCTTGGAATCAGACTGTTTTCTTTTTAAGTGAGGAGTTAGTGGTCATGATTGCATTTGTAGCAGAGTGCCATGTGATATCCTGCCTTAGAGAATGAAATTTGGTTATTCGATAAATTTTCATGACTGGCTTCACTTCAGTGTGGGGATGGCTCTGTCACCCTGTCTTGTTGGGGAAGAATGCAAATCTTTAAGACTCTGATGTATTCCAATTAGAGAGATGAACAGGATGCTGTCGTTTTCCCTCTTTGGGGAGGTGAAAGAAGCGAGGAGTGGGGGTGCCTTAATAAGGCGGTGGTGGCTTTTGAGGTTTTTCTTGCGCTTTTTCTGAGCTGCTGTCAGAGATT
Organism: Bos taurus; assembly: GCF_002263795.3. Taxonomy (NCBI): domain Eukaryota; kingdom Metazoa; phylum Chordata; class Mammalia; order Artiodactyla; family Bovidae; genus Bos; species Bos taurus. Next base: position 45,334,764 of record NC_037335.1, read on the forward strand.
TCCCCTGCCCCGATTCGCTGCTGCAACTTTTTCAGGACCACGCAGCTAATAACATAATGAGCACCTGCTTGTGCCGGTCCATTGTGAAGAGGTGAGTGCATGAGATAAGCAAGACTCAATTTCTGTCTTTCAAGAGTCTGCTATGCAAGCTGAAAATTTTAGGTGTATTTTTAGATTGTGTAGACTCTCTCTGCTGGGATACCCTGGCTGAAGGAGGGAGTATGAAATACAGATATACACTCTGCAGTACAGAAATGGAACAAAGTGTGGGATTGTCCTTTGCACACTCCCTTCAGGGATTCTTTTGGGGAAGAAAGTTTGCCATTTGAACAGATTCCTAACCCTTCCTAACTCTTCACCCCACCCGCCCTTCCCACACACATCAAGCTACTCTTGTACCAAATCTGCATGACTTTTTCACCTATAGAATATATGACAGCATACAAGACTCAAGTGGCCCCGCCTAGTTTCAAGGACTTATCTGTCTCCTAAGAAGAACTTCTTCAGAAAAGAAAAACTTGCTAAAGTCACTAGGGATTTTATCATCTCCCTCAAATTCCCAGGCACTTCTCCCATGGAAGAGAAATGTCTGGCTGTGACCTTTTGTCAATATACAAAGAAATAAACTAAAAGTTAAACAAATGGAGGGTTAGGAAGGGTTAGGAAGATGGGGCTAATAACACACCTCACAGGGTTGAGTGAGGACTGAATGAAATGTGCCAGGGTGCCTGGCTAGTGGGTGCTAAATAAACAGTAGCTTGTACAGTCATTCCTCAGTATCATGGGAAGGGGGAGAATGGTTCTGGGACCTCCATAGGATACCAAAATCCAAAGATGCTCAAAGTCCTTAATATAAAATGGCATACATAGTATTTTCCTGTAACCTCAAGGCATCCTCCTGTACACTTTAAATCATCTCTAGGTTAAGATTCCCTAGAGGAGGGGCATGGCAACCCCCTCCAGTATTTTTGCCTGGAGAACCCCATGGACAGAGGAGCCTAGCAGCTATGTTCCATAAGGTTCACAGGGCTGCAAATAGTCCCACAAGACTGAAGTGACTGAGCATGCAAGCACAGGCTACTTACAATACTATATTCAATGTAAATATTTTGTAAATAGTTGTAATCACAATGTAAATGATGTGTAAATAGTTCTTGGTGTGGCAAATTCAAGTTTTGCTTTCTGGAACTTTCTGGGATTTCTCCCCTGCCCCCATACATTTTTGATCCATGATGGGTTGAATCCTCAGGATATGGAGGGCTGACTGTAATAGGAACCAAAACAGGTGCTGAAAACTCTTAAGTGCAGGATCCTGGGTTACTAAGGCAAGTGGGACCTGCTGCTGCTGCTGCTGCTAAGTCGCTTCAGTTGTGTCCGATTCTTAGTGACCCCATGGACTGCAGCCTACCAGGCTCCTCCGCCCATGGGAGGCAAGAGTACTGGCGTGGGGTGCCATTGCCTTCTCCAAAGTGGGACCTAGAAGCACAAATAGGAGATGCCAGGTAGGTATCAGGGCAGTTGCTGGGGGAAAGAACAAGAGATGCTCACACTCGAAAGACCTTGAATGCCAGTAAGAGAACTTTAAGAAAAAGCCACAGAAATCCCTCATGTATTAATGACTTGACTTTTCCTGCAAAGGAATGAGCCAATTTCCTAGTAAACACTCTACCCCACACCCCCTACATAGGGAATATTACTATTTGGGGGGCACTCATATGCTTAAGATCCTAAATTTTTTAGCACCACTTGCTGGGGAGTTCCATTTGCAAGGATTTCTGCCTCCATTTGTTTAACTTTTAGTCTATTTCTTTGTATATTGACAAAAGGTCACAGCCAGACATTTCTCTTCCATGGGAGAAGTGCCTGGGAATTTGAGGGAGATGGATAAAATCCCTAGTGACTTTAGCAAGTTTTTCTTTTCTGAAGAAGTTTTTCTTAGGAGACAGATAAGTCCTTGAAACTAGGCGGGGCCGCTTGAGTCTTGTATGCTGTCATATATTCTATAGGTGAAAAAGTCATGCAGATTTGGTGCAAGAGTAGCTTGATGTGTGTGGGAAGGGCGGGTGGGGTGAAGAGTTAGGAAGGGTTAGTAATCACGCTGAAACTTTCCACATACCTCTACCAAAAATATGAGCCATCAGGGAATTCCTTGCCTAATCCCTAAAACAAATCCCATTGAGGAGCTGTGGCTGTAGATTTGCTTATCTAGGTTGAGAGCTGATACCCTATAAAATGCCTTGTTGATCAGACTTGAGGGGGTAATCACAGGGCAAGTGCTGGGCCAGAATGGCCTTGGACCAGCCAGCCTTGGGGTTGAGAAGAATTTTCATTGAAAATTAAGTGGGCACGGTAGAATGATTATCTAAGATGATTATCTAATGATTATCTACTGAGTTCATGTCTTCATCCCAAATCCAAGGGTCAGGATCAGAAACATAGACTCAGAGGTCAGATTCAACACCTGTTTTGTGGGTTAAAAACTTGTTTTACATGGCCCTTTAAAAAAAAAAATTTTTTTATTTTTTGGCTGCACTGGATCTTCATTGCTGAGCATGGGCTTTCTCTGGTTTTAGTGAGCAGGGGCGGTGTTCTCATTGTGGTGCAGGGGTTCCTCATTGTGGCTTCTCTTGTTGAGAAGCACGGGCTGTCGGCGCACAGACTTCAGTAGTTGCAGCACGTGGGCTCAGTAGTTGGGGCTCGTAGGTTTAGTTGCTCCACAGCATGTGGAATCTTCCCAGACTAGAGATCTAACCCCTGTCCCCTGCAGTGACAGGAGGATTCTTAACCACTGGACCACCAGGGAAGCCCTACACGGGCTCTTTTTAAGGTTCAGAAAGAAAAGAAATGTTCCCTAAAGCAATTTAGAACCTACTTCATCCCTACAGGAACTTTTATGATTACCCTTATGAGTAGAAGCTCTTTTAGCTAGCAAATTTATGAGGGTCTGATATGGTACCTCCATTAAAAATTTTGCAAAAGTCATATAATAGCAATGGAAAAAGGTTATCAGGCACTCAGTCCCACTATCTGCTATTGGCAATAGCTAGTTCCAGGTTTGAAGGCTACCTAGGAAAGGAGCCAAGTAAATCTACGCTGCCCGTGTCACCGTATGAGGAAGAGAGTTCTGAGGTGGAAAGTACCAGCGTCTACTTTCGCAGCTTCGTTAGGAAATGCCCTTCCTAGAACGTGGCCTCTGACTGTTAGAACCCAGGCAGGCCTGCGTGGGCCTTCCCCTAATAGTGACTGTTTCATACTGGCTTTTTAAGGGGACTAGAGTCTCTTTCCGGAGAAGGCAATGGCACCCCACTCCAGTACTATTGCCTGGAAAATCCCATGGACGGAGGAGCCTGGTGGGCTACAGTCCATGGGGTTGCTAAGAGTCGGACACGACTGAGCGACTTCACTTTCACTTTTCACTTTCCTGCATTGGAGAAGGAAATGGCAACCCAGTCCAGTGTTCTTGCCTGGAGAATCCCGGGGACAGCGGAACCTGGTGGGCTGCTGTCTATGGGGTCGCACAGAGTCGGACACGACTGAAGCGACTTAGCAGCAGCAGCAGAGTCTCTTTTATCCAAAGCCACATCAGCTTCAATAACCTGTGAGCTCAAAAGGGCGATGCAGGACTGTCATTGGAAAACCATCGATTAAGTTTGTTATGCATTTTCTCTTGTCTTTTTTGCTACCTCCTAACCAGTCCATTCTAAAGGAGATCAGCCCTGGGATTTCTTTGGAAGGAATGATGCTAAAGCTGAAACTCCAGTACTTTGGCCACCTCGAAGAGTTGACTCGTTGGAAAAGACTCTGATGCTGGGAGGGATTGGGGGCAAGAGGAGAAGGGGACGACAGAGGATGAGATGGCTGGATGGACATGAGTCTGAGTGAACTCCGGGAGTTGGTGTTGGACAGGGAGGCCTGGCATGCTGCGATTCATGGGGTCGCAAAGAGTTGGACACCACTGAGCGGCTGATCTGATCTGATCTGTTTTTTCCCCAAGTGTGTTGTACAGACAGACTGTACAGGGAGGAACATTGCCCATTCTTTAATTACCGTGCATTTCTCTTGTGTAAATAAAAAACGAAAAGCCAGTCTGTAAATTCATTTATTTCATGGATAGTTTGCTTAGAATGGGGCAAAAATAAGTATTAAGTAAAACAGTGAGTTTGATTTAAGAAAAATAGTAAATTATCAGGATGAGTGGAGTGAGAATAAGATAAAAAATTGTGAAGAGAGCCCTTGAAATCTGAGATTTGGAAAATACTCTTAAATTGTGAGTGTGACATTTAGGTATGGAGAGCTAGGTATACCTCAACCACACCTTCAGAAAAGTCACCACAACATGGCCCAGAAAAGACAGGAAAGTTGAACTTGATGGGCTTTATGTCTTAATGTGTGTATTGTGCCATTGTCTACCCAGACAGTGTATTTGTGAAGCTATTTAACGTATTCCGTAAGTTTCATTCCCTTCTCTGCTTCCCATGAGCCATTCTGCAGTTTTAAGGTCTGTTGGTGTGACATTTGCAATAGGATAGCGTACTCCAGTGTTCTTGCCTGGAGAATCCCAGGGACAGGGGAGCCTGGTGGGCTGCCGTCTCTGGGGTCGCATAGAGTTGGACACGACTGAAGCGACTTAGCAGCAGCAGCAGCATGAAAAGAGGGGAAGAGCTTTGGCACTCCTGGAGGACATACCTCTGTTACCAAATGCATCTTAGTCACCATTCATCAGTGCTTAAGAGTAGAGAGACCCAAGCAGCCTCCCATGCAATGCATCTAACTCATTAAAAATGAAGCTCATAAAAGTGAAGTCGCTCAGTTGTGTCTGACTCTTTGCTACCCCATGGACTGTAGCCTACCATGCCTGAGGAGCATCTCAGTCCATGGAATTTTCCAGGCAAGAGTACTGGAGTGGGTAGCCATTCCCTTCTTCAGGGGATCTTCCCAACCCTGCAGGCAAGACGCTTTACCGTCTGAGCCACCAGGGAAGCCTATGGTCTGTAAACTATACTTTAACAAGGATTGTCATTGGAATTGTAAGTCTTGAGATAGGGAAAAAGCACCCTGCTATGACCTGGAGAAAAGAGCAATTGAGGTTCTTTGTGGTCAGTGAATAAAACCAGGACAGAAAACACTTTGTTTCAGTCACCAGAATCCCTAATTCTGTGGGTGTGCACAGTTTTCATGAGAAATCCTAGGCCTTCAATTAGTAACTTGTTCTTTAGTCATTTAAAGTCAGTAAAGATATTTGTTTAGTGCCTCTGCCAGATGGTTAAAGTTAAATCAGGTCTTTAATCTTAAAAACCATGCAGCTTCTCTGTCACTTACACATCATGGTGTGTTGCAAACCATAGCAGTATAAATTTTGACGATAATGAGTGTTTATTTTAGCTTTCAGGCTAAATATTTTGCCTGATTAGATTATAGATTATAGTTTCTACTTATATTTCTGTTCCCCCATCATCTTGTGTGTGTGTGTGGGGAGGATGGGGGAGAGTTTGGGGGTATTGATAGTAGTGGTAAAAGACTATTGATAGATCTTTTGAAAATAAAATATTTGTTGGGTATTACAGGAAGCTCTTCTGACCCCAGGATGTCAAATTATACTATTAATCATGGCAAAAATCTCATGTCACATCCTTGAGTACAGTTGTTTACTGAATTTTACCCATATGCACATGTAAACACGGATTTCAGAGTTAATCAATGCAGTAATTATTATTTGTGTCATAGACTTTACTCAGCCGTATGAAATATATGCATTATGTTCACAAGAGAAAAATGATGTCGTCTTTGGAAACTTTAATTGTAGAATGCTTCATCTGACACCCTATATAAACACAGGACTAAATATATAGTTATGTTTTTATAGTTAGTGACAATATAGTTAGAAGTCAAGCGGCATTTAGAAGGAACATATGTAACACACTGTGGAAGAAAATTATTGGGATAGTCTTGCTGGTCATTAAAGCGTTGGACAGGACTGAGCGACTTTCACTAACAGTTATTAGGCTGTAATTAATAGGTAACGATTAGAATCCAGTTGTAGGTTTTGTTTTGTTGGCCACGGGGCATACAGGGTCTTAGTTCCCCTACCAGGGATCGAACCTGGGTCCCTTGCAGTTAAAGTGCAGTGTCCTAACCAGTGGACCACCAGGAGAGTCCCAGAATCCAGTTGTATCTTTGCCATTGTATATGTTAGAAAAAGCTTTGTTAGAGATGAGAGAATACCGCAGATACTCTAGGTTTTGTCACTTAGCTGAAGGTGAACTGGGGAAATAATGCATTCTAGTCATCAATAGGATTTAGTGAACTTCTCTTCTAGGACTTGTAGCTTCGTGAACCTTTGTTGTTCTGATAAAATAATGTTCCGTGTGTGGTTGTTTGTTTCCATTCACTGAGAGACATCCTAGGTTGTGGGGTTTCTTCTCTGCCTTCTTTTGCAGCGGGCATCTGAGAGGTTGCGTGTGCTGGGCTCAGCAATGGGGAGGAGGGATGATGTACCCATCAGGGGCTACCAGCCCATTCTCCATCCTCGGACGGCTGTCTCCAAATATATCTAGCAAAGCAGAATGAAGTTCTTTGAAGAAATAAGTATTAGCCAAACTAGCCATTTCTGCTTTCGAAAAGGATAGTTCAGAAGAAACTTCCTGGTGAGCTCATTTTTAGTTGCTCCCTTGTCCTTCTTCCCTCAGGCTGAATCAGTTACCTCCTGGCCTGTGATTGGTTAGTGTACACACACCAGTGTTTATTTGAGCCCTTATCACATCTGCCTTATGCCAGTCATTTCCTGTCAGCCATGAGCCCCTCCCTGGTCTGCGTCATCCCAGACACTGACGGGTCACCACGCACATTCACTGAAGTACTGACCACATTTTACTGACTTGATTTGGGGAAGCCTTATTGAATAAAATAGTAAGAATGAAAGACTCATTGAGAACTTAGAAAAGTGGATTCCTAGATTCCTGACATTGATAGAGTGACTGGATGATAGTTTGCCCATAAGAAAAAAATAATGTAGAATTTTTATTAATATACAGATCCTTTCTTCGATGGTGTATAAGCTGTACTAAGAATTAGCTTGGTGACTTTAGCTAAGGCATGTAATTCTATTAATAATTGTCAGTTACTTTCTGGGGATAACTATACTTGATCATCTCTGAAGTCTCATACTGTGCTTAAGATTCTCAGTGTCCAGTGTAAAGCTAGAGAACATTCTAAATTTCTGTTGGTTCTTGTCACCTTGAAGTGCTTTCATACTCCTTAGACAAATTGTGTGTGTTTTCTTTCTCTTTGTTTTCTCTTTGAAGATGAGATTCAGTGCAGTCTGTCTGCAAAGCAGTGTTTTAAGAGTGGCTGTCTTGTTTAGCTCATGAAGTGATGGAAAGATCTATTATTCAGTTGCAGCTTAAATAATGTACCAGCTCAGTAGGTACTGAATTCTCTTCCTCACTCTGCAGCCCCAAGTCAGCAGCTGCAACCATCTCACAGAACTTCTTGAGAGTTCTTTTTCCTTCCTCTTCCTTTTCCCCTCCACCCTTCCCAATGAAAGCTGAATCCTGAGAGCCTCCAGTACCCACTCCCTTCCCTATGGAATCCTCTCCCAGGAGCCACGATGCCTGTAGCATGGGCACAGAAGGTAAGGCAGGCCTGTCACTAGGAGCCCTTTCTGATTTGTTCTTCACCAGTGTACTGGAGACGGCCTCCTGGTGACTGTTGCAAGACCTCTTTCACTGTTACTGACTGACATGAAGTCACTCTCCGGCAGCCACATTTCATAGATGCCTCAGGCACATGGGATTTTTTCTGCCTAACTTCAGGGAGAGCACTTCGCCTGCCTTGGTCGGGTCTGTTTAGTGTCTGGGTGAGTTTTAAGAGGGGAGAGAGATTTGTGGCATCTCAGACATGCATTGAAATTTTCCAGAAATGCAACTGGAAGCATTTGTGCTTTTCCTTCTGTTACTGTGAAGAGTCTAAAAACAGGCAAGTGGCAATATGTTGAAATCAAGAGGTAATGAGTTCACTTTGAACATCAGTGTTTTTTCAGATTTTAATCAGAGGCCGAGAAGGAAATGGCAACCCACTCCAGTATTCTTGACTAGAGAATCTTGTGGATAGAGGAGCCTGGTGGTCGCACAGAGTTGGACATGACTGAAGCGACTTAGCATGCATGCGTGCATTGCAGAAGGAAATGACAACCCACTCCAGTGTTCTTGCCTGGAGAATCTCAGGGACAGAGGAGCCTGATGGGCTGCCATCTATGGGGTTGAACAGAGTTGGACACGACTGGAGCAACTTAGCAGCAGCAGTAGAAGCAGCAATACTTGATCAGCTTATAGTTCTTAAGTATAGTTTGCAGATGTCTTTACTCAAGAGTTGGGAAGAGACAGGAAAGGTAGACTGAATTTACCAAAGAAGTGAGGTGAAAAATATTTGCCTGAAATTGAGGAAAATTTTCCTGTGGGAACGGTGGTCTCAAAAGCTTGCTTACTCACAGTGAAGTTTTTTTCTATATTATTATGTTCATTTTTTTTTTTTAATTGAAGTATAGCATATATAGTAATATATGCAGAAGTATAGTAATATATACAGAAGTGGGGAGCTTGATACTTTTTTTTTTTAATTGTAGTAAAACACAGTAAGACCCACCATTTTAACCATTCTAAGTGTAAATTCAGTGGCATCTGCTTGTGCAGCCACCATCACTATCCAGTTACACAGCTGGCTGAACTTTTACATGAATGTATGCATTGTGTGATTGCCACCTGGATCAAAAAACAGAACTTTCCATCACTCTAGAAGGTTCTTCTTTCTTGCCACTTTCTTGACTGTTACCACCCCACCAACAAGGGAACCTCTCTTCTGACATCTCTTACCATCGTATAGCTTTGCTTCACTTTGATAGGATCTGTATAAATGAAATCAGCATTTGGTATCTGGTTTCTTTCCTCAGCATAACCTTTGTGTGGTTATGTGATTCAGTAGTTTTTTTTTTTCGCTCAATAATATATGCTTCACTTATATGAATTTCCCAGTTTGTTTATTCATTCTTTTGTTGATGGATATTTGGGTTGTTGTCAGGTTTTTGTTTTGTTTCTATTATGGGTAAAGCTGCTATGAAAGTCACCTAATACTTTGTTCTGTTGGCTTATGCACCCATTTCTCTTGTGTAAATTCCTAGGAGTAGAATTGCTAGGTCATGGGCTGGAGACATGCTTAACTTTGCTTTTGTGACTGCTGAAATCAGGCATACCTCGGTGTGAGTTCTTTTTGTCCTGAAACTTGCATGGCCTTAGGCAGTTTACTTTGCTCAGCTGTGAAATGGGCATCATATACCTCTGGGTCAGGGCTCAGTGAAGAAGACAGACGTTCTAGACCTTTCAAGGGGAAAGGGACTTAATGGAGGGAATTAGATGCCTACAGAACAAATGGCTTGAGGGATGAAAACCAAGGGCCCATCACTAGGTCTCTGATTTGCCTCCTAGAAAGTTAGAAAGCTACTTCTGCCCCGAGCCAGGGACCTCTTTGATTTTATCAGCCTCTGTAGCCAAGAGGAGGCTGAAATGATAGGGAGTTTGGAGGCGGCTGCAAAACTCAGGTCTGGGAAGTAAGTTTCTGCCTATGACTGCTGCTACAGGAAAAGAAAAAGGAAAACTAACGGCATCTGTTTCCCTTCATCCTTTAGATCATAAGTAAATACTTGCACCTCATTGGTACCCTTTGGGCAAAGATATTGGGCCTTCTAGTCTCTGGGACTAGGGGAAGCTGAACAAGAAATTTCAGCAAACAAGAAATGGCATAGATGCCTCCTAGGGTTGCAATGGCAATTTCATTGCAGTGGCTATAATTTGCTTGTATTATCACTATTACCGAAGAACATGATGCCACAGTAGTCACAGGACTGCTTTTTGTAATCTGTGTTCAGAATCAGTACTTTGACAATCACCTGCTGGAGTGTGGATGCCACTGTTAAGTCATCCCAAAGTATTGTCTCTGAAGGGCCTGTGTTTCTCAACTGCTCTGTGATGGTTGATACTTTTCAGTATGAGTAAGCTTGAAGAGTTTTAATTTGCAGGCCTATAAATTAATACAGGCTGCCAAGTGACTTGGTTCTAAGAGCTGCTCTTTGATGTATAACTTTGTGAAACTTAATATTTCCTTTAAAAAAAAAATGTATGTATGTATTTTTGGCTGCGCTGGGTCTTGGCTGCTGCCCGTGGGCTCTCTCTGGTGTGGTGTGCAGGCTCAGGAGTTGTGGCGTGTGGGCTTGGTTGCCCACGTGGAGTCTTGTTGGACTAGGAGTCAAACCTGTGTCCTGTACATTGGCAGGCGGATTCTTAACCAACCACTGAACCACCAGGGAAGTCCAAGAATTTTCTTTTTGAAGTCTTTTTGATTTATTAGTTTTTTTTTTTAATGTTTAAAGAATTTTATTGAAATACAGTTGATTTACAATGTTGTGTTAGTTTCAGATGTACAGCAAAGCAACTCTGTTATACATGTAGATAAATATATATAGACATTTTAAGATATTTTCTTCCATTATAGGTTATTACAAGATACTGTAATATCCCTGTGCTATATAGTAGGCCCTTATTGGATATCTATTTTCTGTGTAGTAGTATGTTTTAATCCAAAACTCCTAACTTATCCCTCCCCCTGACTTGTTAGTTTTTAATAAAGTAAAAGGTGATATGTAAATCTGGTTTATAGATTGATGGGCTTCCTTGGTGGCTCAGATGATAAAGAATCCGTCTGCAGTGCAGGAGACCTGGGTTCGATCCCTGGGTTGGGAAGATCCCCTGAAGAGTCTGTCCCCTTTTCCTCCCTCTGTCTAACTTCTGTCTTTTGACAAGCTAAGTGAAAAGATTCAATCTTGATCCTGTTTTGTGCCTCACGTCTCATGCTGACAGCACGTGCTAGTCTATCAAAACATTTGGCAATAGTGTCTGTCCCACTTCTTATTTGCAAAATATGAGCTGTAAAGTGTTGCTCTTGAGACGTTTAAAAATCTTGACTTGGTTTTTGCAAAACCCTCCCTGTATAATGATGCCCCATGTGGAAAGAACTGAGTTTTTCTTCATTTAGAATGTGTGTGAATCTTCTCTCTCATTTAAAGAATTTTGCCTGTGACCCTGACTAATTAGGGACGTTACTCCTGTTGCTTTCAGGTGAGTAGCTAGAAACAGATTAGCCAAGTGATTTATTGATCCATATTTTATTTTAGGCTTAGATCTATAGTACTGCTTCTGAAGACTTGCAGAGAAATTTGACATGGTAAGGAAAGCAAATGTTCTAAGTGCCAAGATAAGCATGAGCAGTAACTTCATTTCAGCCACTGGTTTAGCAGAGCGAGCTGGCTCTGTGCAAAAGCTCACTTAAATTTGAATGTGCTAGAAATACACTGACAGAATCTCCTGTTTTATCTCTTTTTTCGCCTGACTTAGTCGACGAGGGCTAACAGTGGATGTCCAAACAGTTTACAGTTGCTAATACAATGCACAAAAGCTTGCTTTGTTTGGAGAGTGGAAAATAGAGCTGAAGGGGGGCTTCTTTAGGGCACTGACCTAATTTCACTCCTACTACAAAAATGATTGGTTTTAAACACATATGTATTTCTGATCCAGGTGTCTATATCTCAGCTAGTAGTGTTACAGCCTGAGGAAGGGTCGCTCAGTGCTGCTTTGTGTATTTTTACAAAGCAGCCTTATTTTTATTTGACAGTGTCCTTTAAACTTAAAACAAGAAGTCAAATTCTGGCATAAAATGATAATTCCACAAAAGGCAGGCAATTAAGAAAGGCAGCTGGCGTTGCATCATCACCCCTCTCAGTCCTTGAAACCTCCTCACATTTGAGAACTGGTTAGTCACCAGCTTTTTAAAGATAAAGTTCCCTGGGGGCCGTTCCTGTGTAAAATGTGGGGAAATAGAGCTGAGTTAAAAGTAAACTTAGTTCAGGCATTGCCAAATTTTCTGAATTTCTTAAATTTCATGTTTATGATTTACTTTGTATGTATCATGTTTATGATTTACGTTAGAAATCACATGTCAGCAATGTTTTTACTATCTGTTATCCTAGAATATTTGCAGGCAGTATGTGCTGCCTTAAAGAATCTCTTTCGCTTATTAATAGAACCGAGGAGAATACACATGTCACTTGGGGGTTGGGGAAGGGAGGAAGCTCATTTGGCTTTGGTGTATTAATAAGCTCCAAGGAACAATGGCATTGCTGTTCTAAGTGGTCTTTAAGTGTGATTGAAGTGAAGTGAAGTGAAGTCGATCAGTTGTGTCCGACTCTTTGCGACCCCGTGGACTGTAGCCCACCAGGCTCCTCCGTCCATGGGATTCTCCAGGCAAGAATATTGGAGTGGGTTGCCATTTCCTTCTCCAGGGGATCTTCCCAACCCAGGGATCGAACCCAGGTATCCCACATTGCAGGCAGACCCTTTAACCTCTGAGCCACCAGGGAAGCCCCAATGTGATTAGTTGGTGACATATAAATGTTGGCCCGATTGGATTATGTCCCAGTGATGAACTGTCTTGAGAAAATGACAGTCACTCACCTATCACTCCAGATAGTCACCAGACTTGTCCTTTCGGCTTTACATTTGGGATAATGATTTATGCAGTGAGGTGCCCTCGACACTGAGCTGATATTCTGCCTGTCTGCTGTCTGTCTGTCTCTTCTGTCTCTTCCAGCTTGGATATTGTCGGCTCCATCTGTGTAGTCTGCAACATGGATAGTTCATTTTCTCCGTGAGAGGCAACATAAGCTTTTTGATTGGGATGAGCTTTGTCAAAATGAATGCTTGGAAAACAGTGTCCTCAATATAAATGTCCTCAATTAGATGTAAAATTCATTGCTTGTGTTTATCCTTTTGGAAGAGCAGTGTGTTTTCTGAGAGGCCTGGGTTCTGCCTAGTGTTGGAAAGAGGGTCACTTTTAACACTGGGTGGGGGTGCAGTGATTGTGAGTTTTTGCGGGCAGGTCTGGTTCTTGGCATTACTACTCCAGGCATAGAATAGTTGCTCAGTAAATGAAGGACAGTGAAAGGAGGAGAATGGAGACAGTCCTAAAAAACTGAAATGAGATTGGTCTGGGTATGTATTCCCTTGCCTTGCTCACTGTGTTTCCCACTGGCCTCCCTCCCCCCCAAAACCATGCAGGTGGCTTGGAGACTGAAGCTGCAACATTCCATTTCATTATTGGACGAACAAATGTAAAATAGGCATTAATGGACTTTATAGAATGGCTCTGAGGCTCTGTCCTTGATTTCTGCAAACATGGGTATGTTGGGGGCTGGCTTACTAAAGTTCCACCCAAGTGTCCAGTAGAATTCCTCATGTCTCTGTAAAATACCTAATGGTCAGGGGACCCCAGGACACAAAGTAAGATGCAGGCAGACTTTTCTCTGGTGAAGTGAGAGAAGCCAAACGGCTGGTGCAGTGTTAGTACAGTGTTAGACCTTGGTACCGGAGAAGGCAATGGCAACCCACTCCAGGAAAATCCCTCCTCCCACGGAGGAGCCTGGTAGGCTGCAGTCCATGGGGTCGAGAAGAGTCGGACATGACTGAGCGGCTTCACTTTCGCTTTTCACTTTCCTGCATTGGAGAAGGAAATGGCAACCCACTCCAGTGTTCTTGCCTGGAGAATCCCAGGGACGGAGGAGCCTGGTGGGCTGCCGTCTATGGGGTCGCACAGAGTTGGACACGACAGAAGCGACTTAGCAGCAGCAGCAGACCTTGGTACAGACCTCAGTGAATCCTCCCAACCAACTGGGGGTGGGTGTTAAAACTCGATTTTATAGGTGAGGATAATGAGGCTCAGAAATGTTAAGTAACAAACATGTCCAGTGTCTCATAGCTTGTGTGACAGGGAGGGAATTTGAGTCAAGGTCCATTTAATTTGAGACTTACAGGTGCTTTCAGCTCCCAGCTCTGCTTTCCAGAATCAGCTGAGCAGAGAAATAAGAGGGAGAAGCTAATGGCCTCTCTGTTGATTTGTAGGATTTTTTTCACATTATCACTGAAAGTATACAGAAAGTTTTCCTCCAGGGAGTCACAATGAAATAGCAATGTTTTTAAGAGTTGTTATCATTCTTCAATGACCCATATGTGTCCATTACTGTAGGAAGCCCCAAAGACGATAAGGTGAGCAAGACAGTTTTATGGGGAAGTCGATTGTAGGCTACTAGTGAAAATCATAGTTTTGTTATAGAAATATTAAGACTCTCAGGTGAGAGTGTCCGCTTTCTTCAAGTCCACAGCCTCCAGTTAGAAATAACTGTAATCCCATCCCACAGAAAACAACAGTTGTTGTTAATGTCAAGAAAAACTTGTTGGTGGCTACAAAGCATATGAGTTATAGAATTTGAAAGAATGTTCATCTTTGATATGCTGTGTTTGGGAACTTGCCTGTTAAGGATCAGAATTCCATTATTAGTTTCATCAGGATCAAAGTACATCTTTTAAATAACGCTAAGAGGTGTAGGTCACCAGGCAAGCACAGTTCAGTGGCAGGTAGGTCATCTTTTTGTGATATCTAGCTGAGACTGAAAGCATTGATATATAAAACTGAGAGATTGGGTTAAAGATAGAGAAGGAATTTTGTAGCCAGAACATTTGGCGATAGAGTGCTGGGGGGTTCGCCTTTGGAGGCTTTTGGGGTAAGAGGACGTTGAAAACCAGAGCAACAGCACAAGGGGTAGAAAGAGCTAGACAGGCTCCAAATGCAAACTTTGTTTTTCTCCTTTCCCCCTGGAGTCCTGTTAGGGGCATTTTTGTCATCCTCACAGCCTCACCGCATGGCATTCTTCCCTGAGGACCCAGAATTGAGAAGTTCCATGAGCTTCCATAGACAGTCTAATAAGGCTGACATTGAAATGTTGGTTCTTGGTTCGAAGCTCAGCCATGACAAAAGCTGGATATATAATTCTGACCAGATTCTCTGGTGGGTGATGGAAACTTCTAGTGTTCGCATGTTCTCTTTAAAAAATCTCTTCTCCAGTGGCACTGGTCATGGTCTGAAGGTGCCGCATGCTCATTGTCTTTTTGTGGGGGTACACAGGCAGCAGCCCAGCTTGAGAGCAGAACCAAAGTTTTCACTTCTGTGTGTTCAGCACGTTTCCTCACAGTGTCTTGCCCAATAAGTGTGTTGATAATGCTCCCACCTGTAGTTAATTATCCACTTGGATTATCTGAAGCAAGATTTTGATCTCAGGCCAACTTCCCATGTGGTATGTGATTGGAAATTGTTAACAAGTTCAGATTTTTGTTTAGGTAAAATATAACCAGAAGTTCCATTGCTACCGAAACCAAGGGTAGTTCACTTTGAATTGACCTAATTTTGCAATTATGTATCCACTAAGACCTTGCATGTGTGTATGTGTGCTCAGCTGTGTTGGACTCTTTGTGGCCCCATGAAGGATAGCCCACCAGTCTCCTCTCTCCATGGAATTTTCTAGGCAAGAAGACTGGAGTGGGTTGCCATTTCCTACCCCAGGGGATCTTCCGGACCCAGGGATCAAACCCACGTCCCTTGTGTCTCCTGCATTGGCAAGTGGATTCTTTACCACTGCACCTCCTGGGAAGCCCCTATTCACTAAGAACTAACACCTTATTAATTAAAAAGAAACAAGAAAACAAAATTATCCCCAAACAGTGACTAGATGGTGAGCCAGTTGAGAAGTTATGCCTGTAGACTTCCTCCACATTAAGAAGTAACTTAAGTAGAAGAAAATGTGGAGAAAGTACACGTCAAAGCGCATTGTAAGATGGGGAAAGGCTGTAACACTGAAATGTCCTTCAATGATAAAACGTTTCTGCCTGAGTTTTGGATGTTGTTATTTATGCTCTGGATTTCCAGCTTTGGGACCAATACTGTTTGTTGTATTTCTAAGTGGTTGGCTGTTTCATTTCTAAACAATTCATTCTTTTCTGGGGGATGGAAGGGACTTCAAAGATACAATAAACCATCACCATGGTCAAAGTTGTGAAGAAATGTTGCACAGAAGAGGAATTAATGTTGTTCTTTGGGTTTGGAAAAACTTGGGGCTGCCAGATCAGTGACTGACACCCCAGTTCAGTACGCATTCACCGCCATTGTTCTCCAGACTGTTCCAAGCCTTTCTACATCCTAAAAAAAAAAGGCATCCTCTGAGGGTGGGGACTGTTGTTCTATGTTGATAGGCCTTTGTTTTCAAAGCCTGAGTCACTGTAGATACTTAAATGCTGAATGACTAAATGAGGTCTTAAAGAAAAATCTTTTATTAAATGTAAAGCATATCGCCTTTTTTAGAGTGAGACTTAGTTAATAGAGGAAGTATCCCCTCGTTTGTGTGACACTTTACAGTTTGTATAAACTTCCATGTAAAATTCTCAGTTGATCTTCTAAGAACCCTGTAAGGTGGGTTCTATTACCTGAGCTGTGCAGCGAGCTTAGAGGTTTTACAGCTGGTTAGTGACAAACCAGGGGCTCATCTGTTGACAAACTGGAACAGCTGGAGAGAGCTCCAGAGTGTTGTCTGGCCCCCAGCCTCCAGGGAAGCAGAAGCCTGAGTCTTCTTGGCAAATGTCGTAGAAGTCCTTACCTAAATTTCCTTATCTATTTATTTTGGCCTTATCGCGTGGTGGCTTTGAGATCTTAGTCCCCCACCAGGAATTGAACCCTGGGCTCCCAGCAGTGAAAGCACTGAGTCCTAACCACTGGACCGCCAGGGAACTCCCCAGTGAAGCACTCCTGATAGTGCATTTTGTTCCCATGGTCCTTTGGCTCTTTCCACATCTGTATCCGTTTCTCAGAATGCCCAGTAAACATTCCTGTTGCAGGCCCTGATAGCAGTTTTTTGCCCACTCCTAAGTTATGTACTTGCAAAGGTGACTTTGGAATTTGGCTTAGAAATGGTGGTTTGATTTAAACTTTCCTCACAGTAGAAGGGGGATCTTGACTGGGGCTTAAACCCTAGGGTAAGCCCTCAGCCTTACTGCTCTGAGAAGGCCACTACTGCCCCAGACTGAAACCCCGGAATTCAGGGCAGCCCTCTCTTTCTTCGACCTTCCCACCTCTTGTATTCAGTAACCCTCTGTGGCTGTCAACCTCAGCTTAGACTTCTTTCCTGCTTCTCAGGAAAATGAGGAGTCTGGTCTCAAATATATAAAAATACAAATCCACTCGTGCCCTTGACCCACCTCAGACTTTTAGTTACTTTTTTCATGCACGAGACTAGGATGCTTACTGAGAGCCAGGTTCCCCCATCGACCTCCCCCTCTATGTCCCAGCTGTGATGGTTTCTTGCTGTGTCCTCTCTCAGTGGATTGAAGTCCCTATTTCCACGGGGTCACTAAAAAGGAAAGCCTTCCCTGATCTCCCTGGAGAGGCCAGCTCCTCCTGTTCTAGACCTTTCCGTACTTTCCCTTCATGGCGTGTGTCACAGTTTTAGTTCTATAGTTGCTGACAGACTCCTTGATTTACAGCTGAGCCCCCGTCAGCCTGTAAGCTCCATGAAGGCAGGATTTTGTTTATTTTTCTCACTGTTTAATCTCTAGTGCTCAGTACAAAGCCTGGCATGGAAAAGGTGTTTAATAAACATTTATTGGGTGAATCAACAAATGGATTCCACCTTCTGTGTGAAACTTCAATTCCAATAACTCTTATTCCTAGAAATTATATTTCAGCAATTCGGTCCAGTGATTAACAGTGAGAAAGTGCTGTCTTCTACCTTCCACATGGTTTAACTTGCTCTGACTACCCCACAACCAGAACAGGGTCAAAAACCTCGTAAGGTGTCAGCTGACTGTAACATGCTCTAGTGGTTTGGTTTTGTTTTTGGCTGCCCCAAGTGGCATGCAGGTTCTTAGTTCCCTGACCTGGGATCGAACCCATGCCCCCTGGAGTCCGTCTACTGTTTTGTTTTTTCCCCAAACTTTAAACTTTTTATTTTGTATTAGGGTGTAGCTGATTAACAGTGTGATGATTGTTTCAGGTGAACAGTGAGGAGATACTCAGCCACACATATACATGCATCCATTCTCCCCCAAACCCCACTCCCAACCGGGCTGGCACATAACACTGAGCCGAGTTCCATGTGTTATACAATAGATTCCAGTGTTTTTTTTTTTTTAATAGTATATGTATGACAACTAAACGTGTAAAAGTGTAATTTTTTTCCATCTCTCCTTTTTCATGTCTGCATCATTGCGCCACCTAGTGGGTTACGTCTGTTACTATGCGGTAGCCTTGCCGATTTCCTGATAAACAAATTCCATGATAGGGTAGCAAATGTTGGGTGCCTTCTTATGCTTAAAGATTGCATACAGTTTCTGCCAATAATTTATGTTACTAGGCATAGACAAGTTTTTTGAGAGGAGCTCAACATTGTTTAATTCAGAATTTAAAAAATAATACTGACCTATGTCTGAAATTTCCCATGTCACCAGTAAAGGAAAATAGAATGTAGGGGGGGTATTGTACATATTCTTATGGACTGTCCATTTAACTCAATTTATATAATAATGCCATGAAAGATACTAGATCAAAGAAGGTTGTCTCCTTCTAAGTTTAGCAATAAGGCTGTTCTAAACATCTGAACTTTTTCTCTCAGTTTTGTCATGAGAAAAAGAAGGCTAACTGTTTTGATAAAACTTGCTTCAGTTTCATCTCTTCTGTTTTATTATTAAGTCAAAATCATTATTAAGGCTTGCTGATGTGTACTTTGATTATTTTTAATAGTTTGGCTTGAGCTCCCACCTTTCATTGGTTTGGGAGCTGGATGCAGGAAACCTCACCTTTCCCCTTCCTGTCTCTGGTCTTTGCTGTCCCCTCCCGTTAATGGAGTGTTTTCTTCAACAATCGGATGGATCTTTGTTTTCCTCCATTGATTCTCTGAGATGGTGCACACTCATCGTGATGAATGTACCGTGCAAGTATACATTCCATTGTCAAGTTTATATCTAAAATGTACAAGTATACAATTCAACAAGAGAACAAACCAATCGAAAAATGGGCAGAAGACCTAAATATACATTTCTCCAAAGAAGACATACAGATGGCCAAGAGGCACATGAAAAGATGCTCAACATTGCTAATTATTAGAGAAATGGAAGTCAAAACTACAATGAAGTGCCACCTCACACCAGTCAGAATGGCCATCATTAAAAAGTCTACAGATAACAAATGGTAGAGAGGATATGGAGAAAAGGGAATCCTCTTATACCGTTGGTGGGAATGTGAAGTGATACAGCCACCATGGAGAAGAGTATGGAGGTTCCTTAAAAAAACAAAAATATAACTACCATATGATCTAGCAGTTCTACTCCTGGGCATATATCCAGACAAAACTCTAGTTCAAAAAGATACATGTTAAAAAAAAAAAAAAGATACATGTACTCCTGTGTTCATAGCAGCGCTATTCACAACAGTCAAGACATGGAAACAACCTAAATATCCATGAATGGATGAAGAAGATTTGGTACATACACACAATAGAATACTACTCAGCCATAAAAAGAACAAAATAATGCCATTTGCAGCAACATGGATGCAATTAAAGATTAAGTAAAGTCAGAAAGAGAAAGGCCCAAAGAAAGGCAATGCCAAAGAATGTTCAAACTACCACACAATTGCATTCATCTCACACACTAGCAAAGTAATGCTCAAAATGTTCAAGCTGGATTTAGAAATGGCAGAGGAAGCAGAGATCAAATTGCCAACATCCATTGGATCATCAAAAAGGCAAGAAAGTTGCAGGAAAACATCTACTTCTGCTTTATTGACTACACCAAAGCCTCTGACTGTGTGGATCACAACAGACTGTGGAAAACGAAAGAGATGGGAATACCAGGCCACCATACTTGCCTCTTGAGAAATCTGTATGCAGGTCAGAAAGCAACAGTTAGAACTGGACATGGAACAACAGACTGGTTCCAAATCAGGAAAGGAGTACGTCAAGGCTATATATTGTCACCCTGCTTATTTAACTTATATGCAGAATACATCATGAGAAATGTTGGGCACAAGCTGGAATCAAGATTGTCAGGAGAAATATCAATAACCTCAGATATGCAGATGACACCACTCTTATGGCAGAAAGCAAAGAAGAACTAGAGTCTCTTAATGAAAGTGAAAGAGGAGAGTGAAAAAGTTGGCTTCAGACTCAACATTCAGAAAAGTAAGATCATGGCATCCGGTCCCATCACTTCATGGCAAATAGATAGGGAAACAATGGAAACAGTGACAGACTTTATTTTGTTGGACTCCAGAGTCACTGCAGATGGTGACTGTGGCCATGAAATTAAAAAAACATTTCCTCCTTGGAAGAAAAGTTATGACCAACATAGATAGCATATTAAAAAGCAGAGACATTACTTTGCCAACAAAGGTCCATCTAGTCAAAGCTATGGTTTTTCCAGTAGTCATGTATGGATGTGAGAGTTGGACTATAAAGAAAGCTGAGCGCTGAAGAATTGATTTTTTTTCAACTGTGGTGTTGGAGAAGACTCTTTAGAGTCCCTTAGACTGCAAGGAGACCCAACCAGTCCATTCTAAAGGAAATCAGTCTTGAATATTCATTGGAAGGACTGATGTTGAAGCTGAAACGCCAATAGTTTGGGCGCCTGATGTGAAGAACTGACTCATTGGAAAAGACCCTGATTCTGGGAAAGATTGAAGGCAGGAGGAGAAGGGGATGATAGAGGATGGGATGGTTGGATGGCATCACCGACTTAATCCATGGACATGAGTTTGAGTAAGCTTGGGGAGTTAGTGATGGACAGGGAGGCCTGGTGTGCAGCAGTCCATGGGGTTGCAAAGAGTCGGACCCGACTGAGCTACTGACTAAACTGAAGAAAGAGAAAGACGAGTACCGTATGATGTCACTTATATGTGGAATCTAAAATATGCCACAAATGAACCTATCTATGAAACAGAAACATAGACATAAAGAACAGACTGGTGGTTGCCAAGGGGGAGGGGGTTAATGGAGGGATTGATGAGAGGTTGCGGTTAGCAGATGTAAGCTTATATATATAGAATAGATAAACAAGGTTCTACTTAGAGAACTATGTTCAATATCCTATGATAAATCATAATGAAAAGGAATGTTTTAAAAAATACATATGTATAACTGAACCACTTTGCTGTACAGCAGTAATTAACACAACATCGTAAGTCAACTTTACTTCAATTTTAAAAATAAAAATGTATAAGAAGTACTTAGGCAGTTGAAGCCATAAATTGTAAAGTTTTAAATCTCATCCATAGATAATGGCTTAATAGAAAATTATTGTGTCTCTTACTGAGAGCTGGTTGAATTAGTGTTTTTGAAGGGTCATTTGCAAAGTTTTACTGATGTGCCTACAGAAAGAGTTCAGAATATTTTTTCTCCACGATCTCTTCTTCGTTTTTGCAGAAAAGTTTACCAAAAGAATACCAGAAAAATCTTCAAAGTATGAAAACAAGCACTGCTTCTGTAAATAAGCAGTGTTTTGTCCTCAAAATAGCATTTGACTCATCTTAATAGTGCTGTAAATTGCTAGAATTTAAGTTATTACACATGAAAAGACTTAGAAATGAGCATGTTCTTTAATTCAGAAATACCACAAATTATGGGGGAGGGGCTACATAACAAGAATGTTAACTATAGTATTTGTTATAGTAGCAAAAAATTGGTTACTAGGGATATGGCTAATTATTTGGTAAGCATGACTATTTACAAATTTAAGTTAAACATTTGGTTCCTTAATTTCATTTTGGGTGCTCAGTAGATGCAAGTAGCTAATGGTTTTCATGACAGCTCTGCTAGCATGACACAAAGTTCTCTTGGGAACACTTGAGTGTGCGTCTTTAACGTGCATACTGATCACATGGGGGCTCTTGTTAAAATGCATATTCTTATCAATAGGTCCAAGGTAGGGTTTGAGATTCTGCTTCCAGGTGTTGGCAATACAGTATCGAAATGGGAGGTTCTTTAAGTTCCTGTGCTCATTCCCTGATTCTCATAGGAAAGGCCTGTCTTTGAGGTGCAGGTCTCTGTAGGTTTCCTAACTTGCTGGGGATTAGCCAGGCACACTGATACATGGTGGAAGCACCCTGTGTGAGCTGCCCTCTGATGGTGCCTTGAGACAGGGAGTGACAGTTGACCTTGGGTATTTAGTACAGGGCCAATCCTGCCGGCAGGATTTAGCTGAGCACTCTAATTGGTTTCCTAGCCTACCTTTTGACAGAGCAGTTTATAATTTTCTTTATCTTGGTACCAGCATGGGTGGTGGTTTGTATGTGTGTTTATTTTTTTAAAGTGAGGCTGTGTTTTAAGGTTATACAGGCTTAGTCAGATTTAAAATCATAGAGTAGACAGGACTGTGACTGTGTTGCCAAATTAGCTCTTCCTTTTTTGGCTTATTAATGGCTTCTTTGTGATTACAAATAAGAATGGCCTGTTAAATTGTAATTATAATTTATAGCTTAGTATCCAGAACTATGACCATAGAGGTATTAAGTGTAATTATCTGCTGATGGTATTGTTATTTTTTGCCTCATATCTTATTAAAATTGGACTCATACAGATCTGGATTCAGATAGCGACCATTCACCTGCTAGCTGTGGGGTTATGTGCA
Organism: Bos taurus; assembly: GCF_002263795.3. Taxonomy (NCBI): domain Eukaryota; kingdom Metazoa; phylum Chordata; class Mammalia; order Artiodactyla; family Bovidae; genus Bos; species Bos taurus. Next base: position 45,357,362 of record NC_037335.1, read on the forward strand.
AGTTAATTAATACCTCAGGAGATGTATATATACATATACATATATATGTGTATATGTGGCTTTCCAGGTGGCACACTGGTAAAGAATCCACCTGCCAGTGCAGGAGATGCAGGTTCAGTTCCTGGGTTGGGAATATACCCTGGAGTAGGAATACTGGAGTAGGATACCAGAATGGGTTGCTATTTCCTATGTATGTGTACGTGTGTGTGTGTGTGTGTGTGTGTGTGTATATATATATTGCATTTCCCTGATGACTTAAGTTATAGAGCATCTTTTCATATGTTTATTTACCATATATATCAATAACCTCAGATATGCAGATGACACCACCCTTATGACTGAAAGTGAAGAAGAACTAAAGAGCCTCTTGATGAAAGTGAAAGAGGAGAGTGAAAAAGTTGGCTTCAGACTCAACATTCAGAAAACTAGGATCATGGCATCTGGTCCCATCACTTCATGGCAAACAGATGGGGAAACAATGGAAACAGTGACAGACTTTATTTTGCTGGGCTCCAAAGTCACTGCAGATGGTGATTGCAGCCATGAAATTAAAAGACATTTGCTCCTTGGAAGAAAAGTTATGACCAACATAGCATATTAAAAAGCAGAGACATTACTTTGCCAGCAAAGGTCTGTCTAGTCAAAGCAAAGATCTGTCTAGTCAAAGCTATGGTTTTTCCAGTAGTCATGTATGGATGTGAGAGTTTGACTATAAAGAAAGCTGAGCACCGAAGGATTGACGTTTTTGAACTGTAGTGTTGGAGAAGACTCTTGACAGTCCCCTGGACAGCAAGGAGATCCAACCAGTCCATCCTAAAGGAAATCAGTCCTGAGTATTCTTTGGAAGGACTGATGCTGAAGCTGAAACTCCAATACTTTGGCCACCTGATGCGAAGAACTGACTCATTGGAAAAGACCTTGATGCTGGGAAAGACTGAAGGCAGGAGGAGTAGGGGACGACAGAGGATGAGATGGTTGGATGGCATCACTGACCGAGTGGACATGAATTTGAGTAAGCTTGGGGAGTTAGCGATGGACAGGGAGGCCTGGCTTGCTACAGTCCATGGGGTTGCAAAGAGTCGAACACGACTGAGCGATTGAACTGAACAGAACTTATTGCATATATATCTTCTCTCTGTTGAGGTCTTTGGCCCATTTTTTTTAGTCCAGTAGTTTTCTTATTGTTGAATTTTAGGAGTTCTTTGTATATTTTGGAGAACAGTCCTTTATCAGATGTAATTTTTGCAAATATTTTCTCCCACTCGGTGGTTTGTCTTCTTCTTCTCTTGACATTGCCTTTCACAGAGCAGAAGTTTTTTATTTTAATGAAGTTCAGCTTTTCAATTCCTTGTTTTGTGGATCATCAGGACTTCTGTTTTCATATGTTAATAAAGGGAGAAATTGTGTAGAGTTTTTGGAAGGATTACTGGGCAACAGCCATAAAGCATTCAGCACAGTGTCTGGCACATTGTAACATTCAGTTAATGATGATATATATCAGGCCCCTCATTTAAGCATGTGTTTGCAAGGGCACAGTCATTAGGGAACCTATACATAACTAGTTATTGGAAGAACCAGAAATAAAATAAAGTCCAGCCCAGTGCCCTTCGTGCACCCTCTTCTCAGCAAGTCACTGTGGATGAGTTACTGAGCCAGGTTGACTGAACCCAGGCCAACTGCTTGAAAGTGACTCTCATGCTTGTTAAGATGTTCTGAGTTGTCAGAGTGATGGGATCCATTGCCGGTCCGGTGTCCAAGCACCACCAGCCATGTTTTTGGGGTGGGTTGTTTGTTTGCATGCCTGAGATCACTCGTCACTCATGGGTAGGTTCTGAAAGTCACAGAGGCTGTACAGTGGAAAGGATACAGGCGTGCTAGCCATGCTGACGTAGGGTAGAATCTGTCTTCTGCTACCTTGAACTTGTATGACCTCAGACAAGTTACTTTGTCTGACTTCAGTCTTTTCTGTAAAATGAGTCCAATAATTATGATAATGATGATAGTTGAAAATGACAGAGCATTTGCTGTTGGGGGGGCATCACCCTGAATTCTGGATATAAGTAATCTGATTACATTCTCACAACAACCCTAGCGGAGTAGGTCTTGTAACTGCCCTTGCTTTGCAGGTGGGGGAAACTGAAGCATGGAGAAGTTAAGTAATGGAAGTGGTAGAACAAGGATTAGCATCCCCACTTTCTGGGAATTCCCTGGGGGTCCAGTGGTTAGGACTCGGTGCGCTCGTGAGTGAGGGCCCGAGATTTAATCCCTGGTTGGGAACCAAGATCCTACAAACCGTGTGGTACAGCCAAAAAATAAAAAAAAGGATCCTCACTTTTTGATTGCAGAATCCATGGTGCATTTTTTTAAGTCTTAAAAAAAAGAAGAAGCTTTATTGAGATACAGTTCACATATCAAAATAAAAAAGTGCAATTCAGCGGGTTTTGGTATATTTACGGAGTTGTGTAACCAACACCATATCAGTTTGAGAGCATTTTTATCACCTCGTAAAGGAAACTCCATACCCATTTAGCAAGTTACTCCCCACTTTTACCGATATTCCCCTGTTCCTAGGCAACCACTAATCTACATGTGATCTCTGTGGATTTGCCTCTTCTGGACAGTTTACATAAATGGAATCATAATATTTTGTGATTCTGCAAAATATAATGCATCTGGCTTCTTTTGCTAATAATGTTTTTAAGGTTTATCCTTACAGCATGTATTTTTATGTCTTTCCTTATTAGCCTGAATAATAATCCGTTGTATTCATATACTGCATTTTGTTTACACACTTATAGTTGATGGACATTTGGGTGGTTTCCACATTTTTGCTACGATAAATAATGCCACTGTGAACATCTGTGTACAGGTGTTTGTGTGGACATATATTTTCATTTCCCTTGGGTTCCATGATGTGTTCTTAGTTAATCATACTGTGGTCTTCTGGGGAAAAGAACAGGTTCTTAAACGGGAGTGGTCACCTTATATTGCTGCTGCAGAATTATGGTGGGGACCTTAATGGAGAGTGTTAATTGTGTGATGAGCACTGGGTGAAGCTCTTTATAAGCATTTCTCCGTTCAGTCCTCACAACAATTATAAAGGGTAGGGATTTTGAGCCCATTTTGTAGATGAAGCAACTGAGCCTCAGCAAAGGAGCTGCTCCAGCTCATGGAGCTTGTCAGGTGTGTGGGAGCTGAGCTTGGACCCTGGCATGTGCAGCAAGGGAGCTGCTCCAGCTCGTGGAGCTTGTCAGGTGTGTGGGAGCTGAGCTTGGACCCTGGCATGTGCAGGGCTGTAGAGGGCTGTTCCCACTATGTTTTGTGGCCGTGTTTATCAGAGGCATTTATGACCATCCCACCTCCTCCTTGAAAGTTTACTGGCCTGGTATTTACTGTGTTTTTGTGGGAGTTTGCTTCAATTCGCCCTGTCAAACAGATGAGGAGATCCTTGTTTTTACCAACTGGCAGTGGAATTGAGTGGGTGCCCAAGGTCCTGGGTCGGTTGGGAGGGGCAGAGTCTTGGCTGGAAGTGTCGTCTTGGAGCCTGGGTTCATTGCTTTTTGCATTTCAGCACAACGGCTTTTGAAATGCACCTCTAGGCAAATTGTTGTCCTCTCTCTGTTCTTTATTATTTACTTAAATATGCGCTGAAACTTTACCTTAGGTAAACAAAACGTGACGGGTTAAAATAACAACAGCAGCAAAACCCTCATAACTCCGGTACCCATCAGCAGTAGGTCTGGAATCTAGTCCTGGGAACTGTTGAGCTATCGAGAATCCCTCTTTAAACTGCTGTGTGTAGGTTTTTTTGCTCACCCTGGTCACACTCAGCTGTGTCCGTTGTGAGTTGTGTGCTGTGAGCACACTGAGTACACTATTTGTCACTGTTCCCCGTCAGCGTGCACCTTAGTGAGTTGTGAAGGGAGGGTAAAGAGCTGGTGATGATCTTGTTATCATCAAGAACGTGAAATGCTTATGGAATCAACTATGAGAGACTTAAAAAAAAAAAAAAGAATTACATAAGGGTTTGTTTAACTCACTGCTGACTTGGTTACTGCTACTGGAAGGGTTTAGCTTTGAAGAGACACAGGCAAGTGCCTGGAAGCCAAAATCTTGGTTTATAATTTAAAAAGAGCAAGAGTGAAGCTCATTTTCAAACTTTTCTGGGAAAAAAGAGTTTCTATAGGTTGTGGGCATCTGAAAAACTCCACAGAGCGCTGTGAGCAAGGTACCTGCTGGTGTTGATAGCTTCCTTCTGTTCCAGTTCTCACACTCATCTTGTCTCCTATTTCTGGGGTGGGTGTGTGTTTTAAGACTCCCAAGCTGTAGATTAAGTTATTTAACACCTCTGTTCCATGCTGGGAGTGTAGCATCCAGTGCTTACTTCCCAGCTACACCAAGTGCCTCTCCACATTGTCTTGGACACACCTTACAGGTTATCCCTCCTGCTCTGCCTGTGGCCCCCTCCCCGGATATCCACCCACCCACAGGTCAGTCATCTTACAGCTCTGGGGTACACAGCTGTCCACCCTGGACCTCTCATCGCCGTTTCATGACATGCACCCACGCCATCAGTTCCGCATTGTATACACCTGCCCTTCCCTCGGAGATCACCCTGCTCCAGCCCCATGTGGCCTTTTTTTCATGATTATAAGCTTGTTTTTCACCTCGTGGCCTTTGCGTCTACTGCTCCCTCTACTTGGAGAGAGGTCCAGGTTTTCTTAGGATTCCTTCTTTCCAGTGTCACATCCCATGGCAGTTACTGCTACTAGAGATTATATGTTTACTTGTCTGTTGTCTGTTTTCTCTGTTAAAATCCTTCCTGTGTGGGGAGAACTGATTCGTGTACCCCCAGCAGTGTCTGAGATGTCCTAGCTTCCTGAGTATTTGTTGAGTTTATGAGCCTTGTCTATCCATCTACTGTTGTAGTTGGACTGCATTGGGATTACTGTTTACATGTCCTGGTTCCCCCCTGTACTGTCACTGCCTGAGGGTAATGATGTAGGATGATTTTTCTTTTATCCACAGGGTGGGTGCTAATTGCTCAGTAGATGTTTTTCAAATATGTGACTATGGATCTTGGGAGAGGTAAATCCCTAAACTCTTGGTCTTCTCATGGAGGCAGCTGTCCACCGCCAAATGTCCTTTAGATGCCACTGATAGAACATCTGCTCGTCAGAACAGGCTGCAGTGGTTCTGATGGCCTTTTCACCAGTGGCCCTCTGCCTTTCTTTTTCAGGGTCTGTGCCCTCTGCTGCTCTTTGGGTCCTGCACAATCCAGCGCACATGTGTTCAGTTGTGTTTGACTCTTTGCGACCCCATGGACTGTAGCCCGCCAGGATTTGTCCCTGGGATTTCCCAGGCAAGAATACCAGAGTGGGTTGCTATTTCCTTCTCTAGAGGAAATCTTCCCGACCCGTGGATCCAACCCACAACTCCTGCATTGGCAGGCAGATTCTTTACCACTGAACCACTTTGTAAACCCTGCACAACTGACCCCCACCCCCAGTTGTATTCATTCGTCAGACCTCATCTCAGTGGCCTTGTTTATGGGAAATAGCTCCTATTCCCCAGTCATCCAATGAGATCAGGTGCTAGCTCCTGTCAAACTTCCTGAAGACAGTGCTATATATGGTTTGATCCTCATTTGAACATCAGGATCTGGCATGTTGCGCTTGGTAAACGTTTGTTGAATGAGTGAGTAAAGAATTAATATGAAAGTATATACACTACTATATGTAAAATAGATAGCCAATGGAAAATGGCTGTAATACTCAGGGAGTTCAAACTGGTGCTCTGTGACAACCTAGAGGGGTAGAATGGGGTGGGAGGTGGGAGGGAGGTACAAGAGGGAGGGGACATATGTATGCCTAAGGCTGATTCATGCTGAGGTATGGCAGAAACCAACACAATATTGTAAAGCAATTATCCTTCAATTAAAAATAGATTTTAAAAAATTAGTATATTTACATACCCATGTTCATAGCGGCAGTATTCACAATTCAAGAGGTAATAGTAACCCAAGTGTCCATTGATGGATGAATAAATAAAATATGGCATACCACATACAATGGAATATTAGCCTTAAAAAGGAAGGACAATCTGGCACATGTAGCAAGGATTAACCTTAAGGACATTATGCTAAATGAAATAACCCAGAACCAAAAAAGCCAAATACTATATGATTCCACTTGCATGAGATATTCAAAATAGTTACGTTCATGGAAACAGAAAGAATAGTGATTGTGAGGGGCTGAGAGGAGGAGGAATGAGTTGTTGTTGAAAGGGTCTAGAGTTTCAGTTTTGCAAGATGAGAAAGTATTGGAGATTGGCTGCGTAACAATATCAACAGACCTAACACTACTGAATTGAATACTTAGAAGTGGTTAAGATGGTACATTTTATGTTACGCAGTGTTTTTGTTGTTGTTGTTTTGCTAAGTTGTGTCCATGTTGTTTTGCTGCAGTCATCTCTGACTCTTTGTGACCCTATGGACTGTAGCCCTCCAGGTTCCTCTGTCCATGGGATTCTCCAGGCAAGAATACTGGAGTGGGGATCTTCCCAACCCAGGGATTGAACCCACATCTCTTATGTTTCCTGCATAATTAAAAAAAAGAGTGAGTGATGGCAGAAACTGTAAGTTCTGGAAATCATTGAAGAAAAATCTGGAATTGTTAACTTGTAGAATGCCAGTGACTTCTAGGTAATGTTCATACATTTAAGGGAAAGAAGTATTTATTTCCTCATCAGGGCAGCAGGAGTGTTTTCCTGAGGATGGTCACAGGAAAGGAGCAAGCTGCTTTGTGCCCTCCATCCATGCTCCTCTGTGCCTGGGGCCTGGGCTGAGCCTTGCTGGTGTGGGGCGCCTGCACACCCTGCACACCCGGGGTCGAGTCCTGGGCATCTGCTCAGCTCCCAAGGTCCCACTTCAGTAGGGTTCCTTTGTCTTCCGTGCCCTCTCAGTGTAAGATTTGAAACAAACTTTCATTCATTTCTGATCCCGTTTTGCTGGCCCAGCACTTCTGAAGCACCTACTCTTACGGAGTCCAAGGGAAGGCCCTGAACACTTTAGAGAGCCCATTCAGCATGTGCGCTTTGCGCTTTGTAGGGAGAGGTTGCTGCGTTCCAGGCTGACACTGGCCCTCTGAGGTGTAGGTATATTTTCCTCATTTAGTTATGTTATCCCAGGCCCCACAGCTCGGTGACAGGACAGAGATGGCCCCCAGATTGTCCTTGCCTGTGCGTCAAGTTGCTCCTTATCCAGTATTCTTGCCTGGAAAATCCCATGGACAGAGACGGCTGGTGGGCTACATAGGGTTAGGGTTAGGGTTACAGTCCACGGGGTCACAAAGTGTCAGACACGATGGAGCACACAACCTCAAACAATGTAGAGGGCACGCTCCTCCTTGCAGCCAGCTCAGTCTGGCCCATTGGTGTAACATACAATATACGGTGACAAGGACCACCACTCCGCAAGACCATGCTTCCAAAATCCCAACCTAGCTCCCAAACCCCCAGCATCCCATACAGGCTTTCTTAGATGTTCAAAAACCCAAAATGTGCTTTTCCACCCCCACCCTCTGCAAGTGGTGAAGGCAGAGAAATGGAGAGCAGGGCTCTTTGTTATTCTTTTATCTGTGAAGTTTACAGAAAGGGGCGAGAGAGGAGGAGGCTCTGCTGAGTGAGCACTCTGCCCCCGCTATGGCCCTGACTGTACCCACTGCCGGAGTGTAGACGTAGTTATCTCCAAGGATGAGCAGCTTCGTATCTTCAAGCCTTTTAATTTTCTAGGTGATAACAGCAATCCTAGGCACCTGAAACATTACCGGTTGCTGTTCAGCCAGCTTATGCTTTTCGTGTATGTGTGGGGCGGGGTGGGCAGTGAGGGGGAGCATCTATGTAAATAAATACTTCTCTAAGTGTTCCTTTCCACAATATTGCTCTAGAATGTCCTACTTAACTTAAAAATTTCTACTCAGATACTGAATCATTTTACATGTCTAAAAGGAATATTTACTCTTAATTCTCTAGTTCTCTGGCATGGGAGAGAGGGAGGGAAAGAAAGCCAGCAGAGTGGTGCAAATCCAGAATGCTCTCCTTTTCCTCATAAGTAGTGCTTTTCAGAGTGTTTGGTGTCCCGCTGTATGGATGTGTCACTGTGTGAGATGACAACAGGATTTGCTGGGAATGTGGGCCACTATTGTATCCGCCTTACGTAACCACGTGGAGTGGTGGCAATGGGCGAGCAGCCTGGGATGTAGGCAGTGCCCTGGCTAGTCACCCTCCAGAGGCCATGAAGACCGCACAGTTCCTCCAGAGGATGTGGGTCCAGGCTGTTAAAAAGTTGGGGAGATTGAAAGGCCATGTGAGTCCCTCCGCAAGCTCTCCTTTCCCCCTTTTCTTCCCCAACCTTTCTTTGTGGGAAATTGGGAGGGGGAGCCTTCTCACAGTGATTCCTTTCTCCTCTGATTTATTTGTGCTTTGGGCAGCCCTCAGGAACGAACTGTGAGATGCAGATTGTAGTCATTGGTGGGTTTAAAAAATACTTGTCTTATATTAGGCAGACTTATGTGAAACTGATAGCCTCTTAATGGGATTTATGAATCAAAGGCTGCTGTTTTCCCTGTGTTGGGAATCTGCGAGCACGGTGTTGCTTTCTGGGGAAAGATGTTTGTTTATATTTGGGTAATTGTAATTTCTTATTTTGGGTAAAAAGCTTTCTGCTTCCCTATCTAGCAGAAATCTATATTTTTCTTCTTACTATTATTTTTTAGTATTCTTTTTATCTTGGTTTCTAAATGATAGAAAAAAGTTTTTTCCCTTGTTCTTTTTTTCCCCCAATAGATTGAACATGGAATGCACTGTAGCATGTATAAGCGTTTACTTCTATGACGGGATTTTTATCAAACATGTCCCTTATGGGCAGATATTGATTCATCTCTGGCTCTGACTTTCCATCACTGAAAACCAACAGTTTGTAGATAAGAAGCTTAGAAATTTCCTGTCGGGAGAGTCAAGGCAGTGAAGACTTTTAGTGACTGCCTCCTAGTTGTTTTTTATCACATTTTGATATTCTTTATGTAAAATATGGGATTTACCTATTTGGCCAAGATTTTTCAAAGGAAAGAAACTTTAACAACTAGAGAGTATTTTTAGAGACAAATCAAATAACTGTTTGTCCCGTTCTCATTCTTCATGTATATACGTTTCTGCCAACACAAAGCTTTTTATTTACAGTTTTTAAAAAATGGCCCCCTTTTATCTTTCTGCGTTGTCTAGGAATGAGTCATTACAATTTCGTAGGGGTGGTTATTCACCTTACATACAGAAAAAGTGAAAGTGATGTAGGGAAGAGCACTGGAGATCCTCCTGCTGCTGGAATGTTGTCTCTTGGGTTGAAAAGGAGACTTGGCTTCTTCTGCAGCCTTCTGCTCCTCCGGAGCCAGCCTGCTTCTGCACCTTGCCTGCCTTCAGGCACCTCTCAAATTACTGCTCCCATCCCCTCCTTGCCCTCTGGCAGTCTGAATGATCGCACTTTTGCTCTTTGGCTTTGCCATCTGTACTGCATTAACGAATATTGGTATGAAGTCCTTGGGCTAGGAATCATTGGGTACGCTTTGGTGTTCACTCATGAGCCCACCCTTTCTTCCTCCCTGTTTTTTAACTCTCAAAGTGTTTGGTATATAAGAGAATTATGTATCTAAATCATAAAGTGTAATCATAAAATACACTCGTGAGCCCGTCACGATACCCATGGACCCTCACTAGGGTGGACCCCAGGTCCTGCCTCACTTATCTACCTCATCCTGGGTCACACACACACGCAAACACCTCTAAACAAAAGTGTACAGTGCAGTGGTGTCCCATATATTCACATTCCACAAAATCGTGTTTGCTCTTTGAATTATGTAAAATGATAGCTCTCTATATAAATCCTTGTAGGATGTTTGAGATGCTTCTGTGTTGTGGATGTGTGGCTCTAGTTTTCATTGCAGTACAGCATTGCATTTTAATAATATATCACAATTTATTTGTCTGTTCTGCCCTTTATAGATCATTCAGGTTGTCTCAGTTTGGGCTCTTGAAACATTCCTGCTGTGAATACTCTGTGGATCTGTGCGTGCGCACATACTGGCACATTTCTCTTGGGCCTCTGACCAGGAGAGAAATCATTGCATCGTGAATATGACTCCCTTTACCCTGCCTGATATGTGTGTACTTTAACTATGGCCTTGCATGTGAAGCTCTCCGAAGGCTAAGCAGCGCCCTGCCCGTGTTCATTTGCAGTGTCTAAATATTGATGGCAGTTCTCGGATCTCTGCACAGCTGGGCACAGGTTAGGTGGGGCCCGTTGGCCCAGTTTGAAAGGCATGGTCTCAGCTGTCAACTAAGCCGACGCATGCCTGCAGGCTGTCCCTGGGGATGTATCGGGAGCTGATTTTCTGTGATTGTGTAGGGTGCTGTGTGTTTCTGGAAAGATAGTTATCCAGATGAGGCAGAGAAGACACTCAGTGATTTGCTGTTTTGGGCACACCCGTGGTTGGTAAGCTCTATGTGGACTTTGGCTGTTTTATTCACCTGTAGTCCAGGCACCACAAACCCACATGCTTGGCACATAATGGATGCTCAATAAGTATTTTTGAGTGAGTGAATAAGTGAACGAATGAAAGAATGAAGGGTTTTCTGTGAGACCTTTGTAAAAAGTCACAGCTTTATGGGTTGTATGCAACATGAAGTGAAGTGAAGTGAAGTAGCTCAGTTGTGTCCGACTCTTTGCGACCCCATGGACTGTAGCTTATCAGGCTCCTCCGTCCATGGGATTTTCCAGGCAAAAGAGTGCTAGAGTGGATTGCCATTTCCTTCTCCAGGGGATCTTCCCAACCCAGGAATCGAACCCGGGTCTCCATGCAACATGGTTTATTTTTAATGCTCAAGAGAGCTATTAAAATTTATTTTCACTCTAATTTCTTCACCTTTAAAATTAAAATTTGAAATTTATCATTTAATATAGTCTCTTAAAATTTAAGTAGTTAATAATGGTTATGTGTCACAGCGCATTAACTCTAGGTAAGAAAAGGTTGCTTATAATCTGAGTGGTTTCATAACAAGTTGATAAAGTCTTTGGCGTTTGGCAAGGTCTGATTGATTTAAAAATTTGATTCATTCCTGTGATTGGCACAGTAGTGGTAAGGGATTAATCCTTTCTCTGACAAATCGAATTTAAATTACTCCTGCAGGCAGCACAGGATTACTTAAAGGCAGTTTAATCTTGTTAAGAAAGAATATCGAATTACAAAAGCCAGGTTCATACTTGGAGAATGTTTTGAAGTAATATATTTATTTTGCTAACTGATAAAAAATTTTAAACTGTTAATAGAGAGTTTTCTGTTTTTATTTTTGACATATATTCTAAAAGCAATGTGCTCATAAAAATATTCTCTAAACCCTCACAACTTCTGGAGAAATTCCAGTCCTTTCCCTGTATGCTTACAAAAATAAATAAGTCAGGGAAATAAGAAACAAGAACAAACAATGATGTTTTGTACCTTGATTCTTTTTCCTTTAATTGACATTTAAGTGTGTGTGTGTGTGTGTATATATATATATGTATATAAAACCAGTCTCTTATTGTTGAGCACTTAATTGATTATTAAAAACTATAAACAGCTGTATATGTATATAAATTTATATGTATATCTTTGTGCACTTGTACAAGTATTTCTGTAGAATACATTACTAGAACTGGAACTGATTGATTAAGTGGCATGTAGATTTTACATTTTGAAATAAATTAGGCATTTGCCTTCTGGAAGATTTATTCCAATTTATATCCCCACTGCTTCCCAAGAACAGGCTGGCCTAAAAACATAAAACTAATTCTCTTTCTAATTGAAAATATGGTCATCATGATGAAAAAAACTTTAGAAATGGACAGAAGTTAAATGATTATTTCAGTGCCTGTGTGTTTCACTGTGAATTGATTTATTTAACCTAAAGATCACTGTCCTTTTGGGAATTATACTCTCCATCCACCCCATAGCATTGTCCAGTCCTCGGGGTCATTGTCATCTTTCCTGATGACTTTTAAACACATTTTTGGGGTAGGATACTGAATGATGTTTTTTCTTAATGCATGAGAGTATAGCTATATTCAAAGAGGAGTTGGCAACTGTATTTATTTTACCACAACTTTCAGAGTAATTCACTGTTGAACTCTGTCAGCTTTAAAGTAAAGTGCAGAGAAGAAACTTGGAAAACATACGTGTTAGTAAGATTACTTCCAGGTAATGGTGGATTGGTTGTATTGAAGCCACATTGAAAACAGGTGTCGAGATGTTAGGAAGTGTTCTGTGAAAATGGAAAGGGACGATCGGTTCTGGTCAGCTGGATTTCTGCTTATTATTTCCCTTTAAGAAAAAACACTTTAAAAAAAAATAATAGGAAAGTTGTGTTATACTGGCACAAATTGGAAAATGCTGTTATAGAAAACAAAAATCCAGAGAGAAATGGCCATAAACTATTTCTCTCTGGAACACCAGACCATAGGCACCTGAGTTTCCAGCTAACCACCTCAAGCGTGATATGGAAAAAGCAGAGAGCCACTGAATGGAGTAGAAATTTACTTTAAAGGAAAACTTGTATGTAATAGAAATCGGTGCCTTCATCATATTAATTGGGTGATGAATGAATAATATATCCATTAGTTTATGGAAAAGAAAACATTTTTGAGTGCCTACTCTGTGTGCCAGACACTGTTCTAGAAGATATGAGACAAAAGTGAGTGAGATAGAAAAAAGTCACTTGAAAATCCATTTTCTTTTTTTTTAATTGAATAACAGTGATCATGGTGAATAAACTTAAACAGTGGGAGAGATTTACATATTTGAGACAGTCACCTCTTTCGAACGCTTACATATTTCATTGTGTTGCCATGCCTTCATTTAGCCTAAGCATCACCCCTTTTTGGACACTAATGCACCCCACCCCAAAAGCACTCAGTCCCAGGTGTGCTGGTAGCACAGAAACTAATTCTCACCTTTTCCAGGCACCATTTTTTGAGTTCTTTCTAACCCTAGAGACAATCTAAGTTCTATTTTTAAATCTCTTTCTGAGAATTCTGATCTCTTGGAACCAGATGGTATTAACCAGGGAAATGTCCCCACAGTGAGTACATAGAGGGAGGAGGGAACTAAAGGATTATAAACTCCTCTCGATTTGAGTAATCAGTGGCAGCCACTCAAAAGTAGTCTTGCTCATCTTTACAAACAAAATTGCCTTTTTCTAACCCCATTCTACCAAAAGAAAGAAATTATCTGCCAAGTGGCATCTCCCCCACCCCCCGCCACCAAGCCTAAGAGTTTAACTGGGTGAAACAGGATGACAGTATCTGCACATGTTTTGATTCTCTTCTCTCAGTCTTATTAGTAGCAGTGCGGGAATTGGCAAATTTGAGTTTAAAAAAATTTTAATGTAAAATAGCTAGAGAGTTTTTCTTAAATTATTTGTAAATAAGAACAGTAAAGCTTTTTATTCATATAATTAAATTTCTTTAAGTCCTTATGTTTTAGATATTGTCTGTTAAAAAAACATGTAACTAGATCTTCTTGTTTTTAATCCATTTTGACCATCTGTCTTTGTTGTGATAACTCTACATTCATTTCTACAATCATAGTTTATGTTTTGTACTAATATTTGCCCGCCTTTTACTAAATTTCCCATTTTGTCTCTTCTGCCTTCTTTTGGATTGACTTTTCATTTTTCCCTTTGCTATTCTGGAAGTTATATATTCTAATTATTCTTATGGTGGTTATACCAGAAAATTTAATATGTGGATTTTACTCAATGAAGTTCAAAATTAATCAACAGTTTAATTCTGCTCTTGAATGCAATATTTAGAATAATTAAATCATGTTACAGTCTTCTAGATTTATATACTGTGTTGCCTGGGTGTGTGTGTGTGTGTGCGTGTGCTCAGTTGTTTCCTACCTTTTGAGACCCCATGGACTGTAGCCAGCCATGCTTCTCTGTCCATGGAATTTTCTAGGTGAGAATACTGGAGTGGGTTGCTATGCCCTCCTCCAGGGGATCTTCTGACCCATGGATCGAACCCACATCTCCTGCATCTCCTACTTCGGCAGGTGGATTCTTTACCACTGAGCCACTTGGGAAGCTCACAGAATTTTAGTTCTGTCTTAGTTAACTCTCAGAAATTTCACATTTGTTACAGTTGCATATAGCCAATATACATCCAGATGTACATCCCTTCTTGTCTTTTATTCTTCTTTCTGGGATTATTTTCCTTTCTTAAATTTGTCCTTTGGAAGTTCTTTTACTGCTTGTCTGTGGTAATAGTCTGTCTTAATTTTGTTTTTTAAAAAATGTCCATCCCCCAAATCAACAGATACTATTTTAAAGATATAGTTCTACTAAGTTCAGGCTTTCATTATTGCTGTTTCAAAGTCAAATGTTATTCTAATCGCTCTTTTGTACTCTTTTCTGCCTGCTGCTAAGTCACTTCAGTCGTGTTTGACTCTGTGCGACCCCATAGACGGCATAGACGGCAGCCCACTAGGCTCCTCTGTCCCTGGGATTCTCCAGGCAAGAACACTGGAGTGGGTTGCCATTTCCTTCTCCAACGCATGAAAGTGAAAAGTGAAAGTGAAGTCACTCAGTTGTGTCCGACTCCTAGCCACCCCATGGACTGCAGCCCACCAGGCTCCTCCGTCCATGGGATTTTCCAGGCAAGAGTACTGGAGTAGGGTGCCATTGCCTTCTCTTTTCTGCCTAGCTGCTCTCAAGTCTTATATCTTTTTCTGTAGTAAGATTACCATGTTTTTCAAAGTGATTTTTTTAATTTGTTTTTTTAATTTACTCTGTTTGTGATGTATCAGTCTTGAACCTGAGGAATCATCAGGTCGTCTTGTTTTGGAGTATTGCATCTGTCTCATTTTCTTAACTTCTGGAAATCTAAATAGACACATTGTAAGACTATCTCACTTTCAATTTCTTTCACCTGCTTCACTTTTTTAATGATTTGTGCTGCACCGGGTAATTTATTCACATCTTTCTTCCAATTCATTATTATCTTCAACTTTCTATGCTATGTGGTTCAATCCATTTTTAAACTTAATTTTATTATCGTATTTTTTTTATTTTTTTAAAAATTTTAGATTTGCCTGATCATTTTTGATACTATTCTTTGATTACACTTTGAATTCCCCCTTTTTAATTTCTTATGAAAAACACATGAAACATATACTTTTCTTTTGGTCTGTGATTGATTTTTTCCAAAATGCACAGCCTTTGATTCTGCAGTTTATTTCTCTTAACTCTCACTAATGATGACCTGTTTTGTGTTTGTGTTTAAACTGTGAACTCGTTCGTGTTCCACAGATACTTGTCTGCAGGATTCTCTGAAGCCTGTTTTTTAGTGTGTTCCTGGGTATTTTTAGTGTGTTCGTGGAATATTTCATTCACTCCATGTACCTGGGTGGTGCCGCCAATGTAGAACCACTTTGGGTATGAGTGTTTTAGTAGGGGAGGGTGTCGTCACATCTATAATATGAATTTCAGTCTCAAGCCTGAGTGAGTACAGGTCTCTCAATACAGGAATTCTCCAGAGAGATATTTTTAGTTCTTTCCACTCTGCCCAGAGCCAAGAATGAGACAGGCCGCTGTGCCTGCTGTCTCCATCTGCCTCGCGTGCTTTTCCCCCTTATACATCCACTCTGATCTGATCTCTACCCTGTTTACATCTGCAGTTTTCTCTCTTTCCAGCCTCCTGTTGAAATGCCTGCTGCAGTGCTGCCTTATCTCTCTGGTTTTGAGCTTTCTTGGCATTTCTTGTCTTTAATGATTTCCCCTCAAAGCTAGCATGCATTTAATGGATTATTATGATTATGAAATGATATCCACTATTTTTCAGGTTTGTCTATACATCTATTTTAGAATATTGTCAGAAATTGACACCTAGGGGGTCTGTTTATGCTGGTATTATCATCTTTTATACCCATAATACTGATGGGGAAAAGGCCAAGGGGTCCCACACACCTTGATACAAATAGTATCAAGTTTGGCACTCTCTTGATAAAGGCCAAGGATTCCCTTAGACTTAAAAATGCATAAACTTGCCTAGGAAGTTGCTTTTGACAGGAGGAAGGGGAATTTTTTTTTTTAATTGAAATATATCTGTTTCCAACTCTAGATAAGGGCTTTTATTATGACCATGTTTTGGAGTGGTGATAAGAAAAAAGCTTAACACTTAATATTTCTTCCTTTTTAGGGTCTATCTCTCAGTATGTATTTCACTAATTTTCCTTGTATTGTTAAGACTGTCATTTCATTGAAGGAAAGTGTGTTTGAAAATAAGTAGTATAATGTTCCCACTCTTTTTGATGTGTGGAATGTGTGAGCTGGACTTTCTGTGGAGACATTTTGAATTACAGTTTTATTTCTAGCATTGAAATGCTTGTGGTTTTAATCAAATTGATTTTGATTCTTTTAAAACAGGCTCCAGGCATGGAAGAACTGATATGGGAACAGTACACTGTGACCCTACAGAAGGTGAGTGTAACGTATGTCATATCTGCTACAATCTGTTCTTATATTTACAGATCATGGATCTTTTTTTAATTGAAGTATAGTTGATTGACTATGTTTCCGGTATATAGCACAGTGATTCATGTGTATATGTATACAGAAACACATACACACTTTTTCAGATTCTTTTCCATTATAGGTTATTAAAAGATACTGAATATAGTTTCCTGTGCCTTCTAGCAGGACTCTGTTGTTTATTTTATATATAGTTGTATGTATCTGTTCATCTCAGATTCCTAATTTATTCCCCCTTCCTCTTCCCCTTTGGTAACCTTAAGTTTGTTTTCTATGTCTCCGTTTCTGTTTTATGGGTTCATTTGCATTAATGTCTTTTCTTGGATTCCACATACAAGTGGACTGCTGCTGCTAAGTCGCTTCAGTCGTGTCCGACTCTGTGCGACCCCATAGACAGCAGCCCATCAGGCTCCCCCGTCCCTGGGATTTTCCAGGCAAGAACACTGGAGTGGGTTGCCATTTCCTTCTCCAATGCATGAAAGTGGAAAGTGAAAGTGAAGTCGCTCAGTCATGTCTGACTCTTAGCGACCCCATGGACTGCAGCCTACCAGGCTCCTCCGCCCATGGGATTTTCCAGGCAAGAGTACTGGAGTGGGGTGCCATTGCCTTCTCCAATACAAGTGGACATATAATGACTGTTATTCCATTTATATATACCATAACAGATCATGGATCTTATTTTTTTGTACACAGACACAATTACTGCATTAACAAGGATTTGTATGTTCTATTTTTGGCTAAGATCTGTATAATATAGAAGAATCATAGAGATTCATTAATGTATTCACATGTCTTCAGATAGAATATTTTACAGGAAAAAGAGGAAAGAAAAGGAGGAATGGAAATAATCTGTTCTGTTTAATGTTAAGGCAGCTTCTACAACATCTGTAATTTTAAGTATAGCATTTATAACATCGTTCCCTCAGTAAGTTTTAAGTCCAAACTAGACTTCAAAACGTTGGTTTAGCACTCGGGAGACATGGGTTGTATTCCTTGTCCCACTCCTGATTGTATTAATGGGGCTAAGTTAATCAGATTTTTAATGATGCCCCCTCACCCTTCCCCCGACACACAATGGGATTGAAAGTAGAAGTAATATCATAAAGTTAGATTATAAAATACATCAATGTATTTTACTGCATTTTTAAAGTTATGTCACAGGTATTACCCCTCTTGGTTAAATTAGGTAATACAAAGAACTTCTAGAACTTGGAGTCTAATACACATTAATAACTGCTGCTTAATAAATGCTAGCTCTATTCCTTTTTATTCTGACAGCAGAGTTCGAGGTAGGCATGATAGGTGTTAGCACCACTTAAGACAAGTGCAGCCATTAGGAACTTGTAAGTGATTTGTGTGTGGCTAAATGAACTAAACACACACTCGTGATTCCAAAGTCTTACTCATCAAGCTGCCTTGGTCAGCCTCATGATTTTCTTGGGCCCTGTATGGGTCTTTTCCCACTCTGAGTCCTTCCAGTCTCTTGTCACCATGTAAATGGAGTCTGAGTTCCTCAAAGGGGGAGTTTTCCTTTGACCATCACAACCATAAACTTCAGACCTTGACTTCAGTGGAAACTGGTTTCTGAATAAATGTGTATGGAATCAATTTAGATAGAAAAACACAGATGGATGCTCAGGTGCTGAAACTTCTGGAGCAGTAATCATGATTTCTTGAGTTGAGGGGCCTCCCCCTTTAGGTCTTATTTTTCACCTCCTGTCATTTTCTGGGGCTTCTATTCTGACTGTTTTCTCTGCCTTTTCGCCATATACCACTTGAATTTGAACCACAAATTGGCAAAGGTGAGAAACATTTTAGGCCTGGTCCAGAGGATAGAGCTTTTTCTGTGTGGAAACTGGTATCAGGCGACAGTCCTGCCAAATCAAAGCCATGGGGTTAATGGACAGCTGCCCAGCTTGTTCTGTGTTTCTGTTTGCTGTCAATTGGCATAGTGGGCCCCACACACAAAAAAGTGGGAACTTTTTTTTGGGTGAAGGTTTCTTTTATTCTCTGAATAGATTTTTATATAATCAAACCCTTATTTAGCCTTATAGCCACATATATCCCTGGGTGTGAATATAGTCCACGTATAGTTCATATAGTCACCTGGATGAAATCCAGGAGCTTAGCTTTTTTGAACACTGAATTGCATTAAGATTCTGTATTATTTGGGTTCACCCTTATATATTTCTAGATTAATCTTGAATCTCATTCATCTCTATTTCCATCCTAAATGCATGTAGAAAAGAATTTAATACTTTGCTCTCTCATAAGATGTCAAAAATAAGTTCATCTTCAGATTTTGTCTTTAAAATCCATATACTTCTTCTTCACTGTACATTAAAATGAGACCATTAGCTCCTCTAACTTGTAAGTTAAAGGTATTCTTTAAAAATATGATTTTTGCACAGATTCAGTTGTGACAAGCTTTTCCAGTTCAGGCCTGGATACGAGAACAGGTGTGATTGGTGATTCCAATAGCACATACTTATTTGGACAGAAGATGTAATTTCCATCCCCTGCCAGCTTCTAGTGATAACTCCAGTCTGCGCTATTAATCTTGTCCAGCTTTCACAAGGCTGTTCCTTTTAGATAAGGTGTTTCCCTTTATAAACCTGTCGGCTAATCACGATGATGCTGTGTTCCGTTTCTCACTTGTTTCTCTAAGCCCTCTGTTTCTGAACTGTCTCTGGTTATTGGTTTGACCTTTATTTTATTGACTGCTGGTAATAAATCCTGAAAGCCACTTATAGAGGATTTTATTTTTATTTTTATCGTAACTTCAATGACCAGGATTCCAAGAGAGGATTTGGAATTGCAGTATCCGGAGGCAGAGACAACCCCCACTTTGAAAATGGGGAGACATCCATCGTCATTTCTGATGTGCTCCCGGGTGGGCCCGCCGATGGGCTGCTTCAGTGAGTGTCCTTTCTCCTGCTCCCAATCCCTGCCAGTCCACTGGTTGGCCCTGGACAGGGGGCGTTTGGTGGTGTGCACTTTTAAAATTAAATAAGAAAGGAATATATATATGTAAGTTAGTTTTCTGTCATACAGAGAGTATGGTAGAATTTTTACATCATTTTTGGGATGAGATAAAGTTAAAGAGTTAGGGTTCTATGACCTCAAAATTTCTTGAAGAAGCTGAGACAACCTCTTGACTTCATGCCCTCCAAAACACAAGTGACTGTCAGCCTCCTTTGGGGGCATCTGTAGATTTGCTGGAGCATACCATATGCTGTGTTCCACCATACACCATGGGTAAGGAGGGCCTGATGTACAAGTTCCTTCTGTGCTCAGACCTTAGTGCTGTCCAGTGACTCCTGGAGGGACCCCATGGGTTTGGGTCCTTCTCTGCAGGTAGTTTCCAGGAGACACTGTCCAAAGCACTCTGAGCGTCTGTCTCCTGGGTTCCTTCCTCTGAAGAGCTCAGACCAAGTTGACAGATTAAACCTCAGGAGTCATTAGACACTGAGCCCTTTAATAAGAATTTTGGATCAATCTTTTGCTTTTATTTGTTCCTAAATAAACGATTCAGAGGGGTGAGCTGGGAGTTTTTCATATCCCATTTTTCTGTTTTGTTTGCAGAGAGAATGACAGGGTGGTCATGGTTAATGGCACCCCTATGGAAGACGTGCTCCATTCATTTGCGGTTCAGCAGCTGAGGAAAAGTGGGAAGATCGCTGCCATTGTACGTCCTGGGTTTGTTTTCAGCTTGACTCCGTAGAGCTTTGTTTTTTGCCCAGAGGAAAATTACTACTTACTCTTTAGCACTGGACAGAATTGCACAATCCAGGGACCGCTCCCTCTGTATCCTCAGTATGTTGGGAGGGTGATGCCAGCTAAGGTTGATGTAAAGATCCCTTCTCGCCGTCTCATCCTTCTCCTAACTTAAGACCAGTGCTTCTCTTACCTGAATGAATCTGCCTGAAGAGCCAGGTTAGATAATTATTCTCTAAGAGAATTAGCTAGATTTCGAGCAATGGTAAAACCACATTAATTTAGAAACTCAATTATGAGCTCATAAAACTCATCTGTAACAGCTCTCACAGGATCATGTTCTTTCTTCATAAACTCGCATTTCTTTGGAGATAACTGGCAGTCTGTGCCATTCACTCATTTATGGGCTCACTCAGTTATTCAGCAAACATTGGTTGAAAATCCGCTTGGCCCTGGAGCAAGTCTGAGCTGTAAGGAGTGTTCACTCCAGCAGGGCAAGTAGACACACTGAGTGAGAATTGGAACATGGTGTGTTAGGGACAGTGCTGAGGGGATACACGGGGTGTGTGGTATTTGATGTTCTTTTTCCAGCTTTATATGATAAAAATTTTCAAACAAAAAGGGAAGTTCAAAGAGTATAACCAACACATATCTTCTATAGTGTTAATATTCTGCCATATTCACTTAATTTTTCTTTGTGTATATAAAGACATACTTATTTTTAGTGAACTATTTGAGGGGAAGGGGCAAGAAATGACAGTTAACCCTTCTTACTTCTGAAATCTCCTAAATAAGGACATTCATCTACATAACTATACTACTGTTATCCTATTTAAGAAAAGTAAAAAAAAAAAAAAAAGGAAAGTAATAATAACGTCACCGTGTCATTTAGTACGCAGTCCATGTCCTAAGGTGACTTTGATAGACGGTTTTTGTTCTCCATCCAGGAGCCAGTCAGAATTCATGAGTCACATTTGGTCCTTATCTCATCAGTCCTTTTTAGTCTAGAAGGATCCCTCTTTTCCCTCCTCTCTCCTCCTACACGACATCCCCCCACTTTGAATGACATGATTTATGGATGAACCTAGGCACTCCTATACAGAATGTCTCACTTACCACATTTTCATTTTTGTAACTTATTGATTTAAAGCCTCTTGGTGCTTTTCATACTTTTGAGTAGAAGCAGATTTTTGGAGAAACTGTGCTCCGTTTTATACTCGTTGTCTTACTTTCTTCTTAACACTCTGAGGTATTTATCCTTCTTGTTTTAAAGATGAGGAACCTGAGGCTTAGCCTGGGTAGGAACACACAGTTTTCCTGGAAAGGAAACCCGGGCTCTTAACCACTGTATTTTCTCTGGTTGTGATTGTCTTGTGTCTCCTCTGTTTGTTTGGTGACAGGTGGTCAAGAGGCCCCGGAAGGTCCAGCTGGCCCCGCTGCAGGACAGTCCTCCTGTCCACGAAGATGACCGGGCTTTCGAGGTGATGGACGAGTTTGATGGCAGAAGCGCCCGCAGCGGCTACAGCGAGAGGAGCCGGCCCAGCAGCCGCGGAGGGCGCAGCCGCAGCTGGGAGGAGAGCCCAGAGAGGGGCCGTCCCCATGACCGGGTGCGCAGCCGGGATCGAGGCCGGAGTCTGGAGCGGGGCCTGGACCACGACGACGACTACGGGCGAGCCCGGGAGCACAGCCGTGGCCGCAGCCTCGAGCGGGGCCTAGACCAAGATGATTACAGGCGAGCCCGGGAGAGCAGCCGCGGCCGAAGCATTGACCCGGTCTACGATCGCGCCTACACCCCTGAGGGGGAGTACGGCCACAGGGCCCAGCCTGATGCCCGGTATGGGGCATCCCAGAGCCGCAGCCGTGAGCACCTCCACTCCCGCAGCCCCAGCCCGGAGCCCCGGGGGCGTCCGGACTCGGACAAGCCTATCGGGGTCCTTCTGATGAAAAGCAAAGCAAATGAAGGTAGGCATGCGTGATGAAGAAAAGCACTGTAACAGGAGCTAACTCTTCCGTGGTACCTGCTTTGTTCCACACACTGACCTAAGTGCTTTGCACAGATTAGCTCATTTCATCCTCACCACCACCTCCTGTGGGTGTTACTCATATTTTTACTTTATAGACAAGGAAACTTGAGGCGCAGAAAAGTCCGTTGACTTGCACAGTTATATCATCAATGGCAGAGCCAGGTGGCAGAAATTTGGCTTTAAATGGATAGGCCAGTGATTCTCAAAGCTGCATAAGTATCACCTGGACTCTTGTTAGAAAGGCAGATTCTTAGGCCCCAGCCCAGCCCCTACTGAATCAGAGGCACTGGGGTGGCCCCTTGTGTTAACAAGCTCCCCTGGTGAACCCAGAGGAGCTTAAAGTAATGAAACCACAGTAGAGGATGCTACTCCAGCCAGTCTTGATTGAGTTTTTGCTCAATGCCAGGGCCTCTGTGGAATAAATATTTTCTTATTTAATCCTCACTAGAAGCCTGCGTGATGGGTAGGAAACTTCCCTCCTCTTTTACAGGTGGGGATAGATTTATGGTATGTGAGGAGAGATTTATGGTGTCCACAGATGAGGTGGGCTCTGTCCTGCACTGGTGATCCATGTCATGAGCCTGGAGCATTTGCACACACTTAATCGTGTCCAAATTCACTAAAGCCCTGGGTGATAGGTAGACAAAGCAGTATTACTTGCAGTTTAGGTGAAACTCAGAGGTGGGAGGTGACTTGCCCACATCTTGAAGCTGATAAGTAAGTGGTAGTGTTGGAACCTAAACTTCATCTCTTGAAAATAAATGACAGGGAAAAAGTAGGTGAATGAGCAGGGATTTAGAGCCCCATGTTGTGATATTCCTTGCATTGATTCTTGGCATTCAACGTTATAAATTCCTTGTAATACATGTTTTATCTCTTTTCGTTCTCTAATTCTTCTTCAAAGAGGAAAAAAGATGAGTGTCCAAGAGTGTAATGTGTAAGATCACTTGCTTTTTAGGTTGGGAATTTGCATTTTAAAGAGCCTATCAGATGAAAGGGTTTGTTTTCTTTAGCTCTTCTAGAGGTGCATAAAGAGTTGAGTTATAGAACTGGGTACCTGTTGAAAGACCTGATACTGAAAAGATATTGAAATAATTGCAAGGATGTGAATAACAGGATACCTGGAACACAGGCCCAGAAAGTAATGGTGAAGGTTGAGATTGTATGATCTCTGAGGAATGTGCATCTTAGCTGGTTTAAGGATTCTAGAGAATCTTATCATCCTAGATAATGACGTCAACCCCCAAGAATTACAGAGTGAAAACCATTCTGCTTCCAGATTGTGGACTGTTGAGGAGTTTTGCGAAAGATGGCTTGATGTGAGGCACACTTCACGGAGGTCTACTGTATGTTCTGTAGGACTTGCACCCAGGTTCCGGAGTTCCCTGCTCTAGTGCTCTTCAGTATTTTCCTCTTCCTCTTTCTCCTCTCCTGCTTCTTCCTCTTTCACCTTCTCTTCCCCCTCCTACTCCTGCCACAGAACCACATCCTGCAAATAATCGGGGGTGCACCAATATGTGAAAAACTTGACCAAATGTTTCGTGGAACAATCCTTACTGTGTGTTGGTTTTTGAATTAAAATTAAATTACATTACATTTAATTAAATTACATTACATTTAATTACATTAAATTAAAAATACTGGTCACAGCTCACTAAATTGATTTCAAGATTCACTCATGAGTTGTGATCCACAGTTAAAAAAGATGTTGCGTGTCCTAAGAAACTGCCCAAGTCATGCCTGGTCTTAGTAATACTGTCGAGGAACAAAGGGAGCTCATGCCCCTTTGCAGATACGACATTTTACTCCTTCTGGGCCATTTTGTTCTTTAAAGTTAGAATTCAGTGTTTATTGTTTTCCTCCCAAAGATCTACTTTTTCAAAAAGATTTTTAAAGCCACCTTTTGGTAAGATTATGTAATAATTAAGCATAACTGGCTAGTTTTTCCATAAGAGTTAATCTTTAAAAATATCTGGCTGTTGGTAAGATCTTCATTTGATTAAGATAAATATGATCCACTCATATGGCCAGCATTTCCATGTTTCATGGGCATTAGATAGACTTGCTGGTAAAAGTCTTAGAAGCTGGTCAGCTGATTTTTTCCTTCATTTGAAAGATGCCTACAAACACATCAATAGCAACTTATTTGTTAACTTTACGGTAAGAGTACAGTTTTTAAGAAGATAGAGAAATTGTTGACACATGAGAATTCATGGCTGAGGTTTGTCTCAGTCTTCTGTGCTGGACTGTGAGGCTGTTTAACCAGTAAGGAATTGCCATCATTGAAAGAAAATGTCATCCGTCTTACCCTTATTATTTCTTGAGAGTCATCTTCTTATAAGGTGGGGGTGGACCTCAACACTAATCATTGTAAGATCTGATGCATACTTACTGTAAGTCACTTAAAACTGATCTTTAAATCTATGTCTAAGTAGTAAAAAGAGATTTTGAATTGATAAGATTTTAGCCCATAACAATAATAATGAAAATTTGAATGTGCCTCTTTTAAAACCTGCTAGGTTTAGGTAGCTTCCTAAAATAACCGAAATTCATCCTCAAAATATGTCTATTTACAAGTTTAGTAAAATCAGAACAAGATTTTAAATATTTTATAGTATATATATACTTAGTAAATATAGTGGTTTTTCTTTTGAGAGCAACACTAAGCCCATGAATTCCCAGAGCTGTGCCAGTTTTAGCTGAATACTGTATTTGTTGCTTTGCTGGTTTATTTATCCCTTTTCTTCACACACTGAAGTTTTTTCAGTGCCAAACCCTACACAATTTTAATTGTTACAGATGGAGAGTATAATATTGGTGGTACCTTGCTATAGGCAACTGGATTGTCCATAGAACATGCTGGTACCGAATTGTGTTTTTTTTTCTTCCCCCAACATTTTATTTTGAAAAGTGTTAATTTTGTGGCAAATACTCACATAGCCTTCATCTAGTTTTGCCAGTTTTTAACATTTTGCCACATGTGTTCCATTTCTATTTTCCCCCTTTCTCTCTCCCCCTCTTCTTCCCCTGCCTCCTCTCTGTCTCTAATTGGTGTTTTGGAACCCACTTGAAAATAAAAAAAAAAAAAAGAAGAAAGAAAATAAGTTGCAGGCAAGATGACGTTTACCCTTAAATATTTCAGTGGGTATCTCCCAAGGACAAGAACATTCTCTTACATAACCATAATGCCATCATCACTGTTAAGAAATTAGTATGAATATGCCTTTTAATATATTATAGCCCAGTTCATTTCAAAGTTATTCCAAAATAATGTAATCCACCCTCCCCCCGACACCACCCCCTCTGTATCACGCACATTGATTTGAGGACCTAGTGAAGTATGTGTGAGGACCTATGCAGCGTGTTTGTTTTTTGGTATCTCCTTTAATCTAGAACAATCTCTCTGCCTCTTTTGTTTTTTATGACATTGACAGTTTCGACAAGTTCAAGCCAGTGGTCTTACAGACTCTCCCACATGCAAAATTAACTTTTCATACATATTTTTAAGTAGTTAGTCCTGGAAGCCAGGCTCAGTGTTCTGGACATGTTAATGAAATATGTATATGTTTGTGTGTTTGTCTCCTAGAATATGGTCTCCGGCTTGGGAGTCAGATCTTCATAAAGGAAATGACCAGAACCGGTCTAGCAACTAAAGATGGCAACCTGCATGAAGGAGACATAATTCTCAAGGTGGGCAGATAAGGGCAGAGAACAACCGGGTTCATGCTCGGCTTCATAGTCTGCATTTCCACACTTAAGTTCCAACACAGTGAAACTTTGTTGAGATGGGAGTCTCAATAGTAAGACAAAGCCAGGAAGAACAGCAGAGAGATCGTTTTTATCAGGAAAACCAGACTTAGAGATTTGTAATAGAGGAATGTCAGTTTAAAGAAAAAAATCTCAACAAAGACATCCTTCTTCCCCTGTTTATTTCAAGTTTAAGCTCCTGTTTTCTGAATGAAGGAAAGATGAGAGGGTGACTTGGTGGTATATGAATGCTGAATATTTAATAGTTTTTGTGAACCTCTCCAGTCAAGAAACATGTTCCAGTAGTAAACCAAGCCATTGTCTTGAACTTGGAAGTTCATTAATTTCACAGAGTCACTTGAGCACACTATAGCTCTCACGCCTGTTTGGATTTCAGACATGCAGGGTTATATTTAATTTAAAGGATAATTCATTTTTGTTATCCTCTTAAAGCCCATGTCTCTTTGAATAGCTGAGCAAAGCCTTTACATTTTTAGCAGGGGAAAATGAGAACTTTTCTATTCCACTCTTAATAATTGTATTACATGGAACATTACTGTTCTTCATATACACAGATAAACGGAACCGTAACTGAGAACATGTCTTTAACGGATGCTCGAAAACTGATAGAAAAGTCAAGAGGGAAACTCCAGCTCGTGGTGCTGAGGGACAGCAAACAGACACTTATCAACATCCCCTCATTAAATGACAGCGACTCAGAAATAGAAGGTAAAGAAAGGGGAGGGTGTGAACTTAGCTGGGAGTGAGAAAGGCTGTTGCTTCTGCATTCTCATCTCTATTTATTATAGCCATTCAGCTGGAAGTTAAATTCCTAACAGAAACCTCTCTTTTAAACTTTAATTCCAACTTAAGTTGTTGTTTTCTTATTAAAGAGTCTATTGAAATTAGGATTCCAGTATGGAATTCTGATGGCACTTAAGAGTCCCAGTGGAGAAGGCAATGGAACCCCACTCCAGTACTCTTGCCTGGAAAATCCCATGGACGGAGGAGCCTGGTAGGCTGCAGTCCATGGGGTCGCGAAGAGTGGGACACGACTGAGCGACTTCACTTTGACTTTTCTCTTTTCATGCACTGGAGAAGGAAATGGCAACCCTCTCCAGTATTCTTGCCTGGAGAATCCCAGGGACGATGGAGCCTGGTGGGCTGCCGTCTATGGGGTCGCACAGAGTCGGACACGACTGAAGCGACTTAGCATAGCATAGCATAGCATAAGAGTCCCAGTGGACTCTGATTAAGGCCACTGAATACAAAACTTGTGAGTAAACAGATGTATATCGGAGTGGCTCAGAGAACTAACCACAGGACTTGTCTGGCAGTCTAGTGGTTAAGACTCTGCCCTCCCAATGCAGGGTGTCCAGGTTCAATCCCTGATCAGGGAGCTAAGATCCAGCATGCAGCAATTAAGGATCCTGTGTGCTGCGTCTAAGACCCTGTGCAGCCAAATAAATATTAAAAAAAACAAACAAAAAAAAGAACTAACCACATACATTTGTAAATTACTCATTCTTGGGCTTTCTTACGTGATATTTTTGAAGTGGCTATTAATATTTCCAACAAAGAGAAGACAATAATGGAGGATAGCTAAAACTGGTAGACACTATAATAATGAATCAGTTAGAATTACTGAATATTACAGTATTCATTGATTTGGAATTTGTGTCACCTCTTCTATGAAGATATATTCATTTCTTTTAGTTTTAACTTGAAGATGAATAGTACATAGGATAACATCATTTATTTAGTTGGTCAGTCTTTGTTTATTTCCACAAACAAGTCCAACTTCATGTCCTTCAAATTGGTCTTGGATATTCTACTCTTTATTATTTTTTTTTTGGCTCTTAGGCATGTCTTTATTATGATTTTTTTCTTTTTCTTTCTAAATTGAGATATAGTTGATATTCAACACACAGGATAACATTTTAACCATGTAAAAATTACCAATGAAAATAACTAGGCATGGCATTTCCTATGTAACCATCTAGTATTGCCTTTGTGCAGAAAAGTTTAGAAAATATTAAGTGCTCAAGTTTAGAAATGGACTTGCTTTTTGAAAGAATTACTTCATAAAACCTTAAAACTTCATTTAATTTCTATTATATAAAATGTTTAATCAAGTGGTTACTGCTTGGAGTACAGGAGAACAAGGAGAGCATGAGAAATAATCCCAACTTGCTAGGGGCTTGCAGTTTACCTCTTTTTTCCAAGTATCAGCCTCAATCCACTAATAGCATTGTGTCATACAGGAGCTTGATAGAATTGCAGAATCTCAGGCCCTACCCAGAACAACTGTGTTTTAACAAGATGCCAGGTGACATGTATGCACATTAAAGTTTGAGAAGCATTGTTCTGTGGTAAAAATGAGTTTATGTATCTTTTCATCTATAAAATCCCCATCATTGGCTTTTGACTCTTCAGTGGCAGCTTTGATGGAAAGAATAATGAATGAGGATCATAAAATTCTGAATTTGGATTCCTCTTTGTTAATTAATGTCTTTCCTTTCAAGCTATCAGATTTTTTTTTCCCCCGAGGGAAGACTATCAGACTATTTAATAGCACATTTACTGCCTGCCCTCTCTTCCACTTCCCATGTTTCCTTGCTCAGAGAATTGAATACTTTCTGGCACAGGTCTTAAATGTTTCATTAAAAAGACTTTTCTTATTTTTGAAACCAGATATCTCAGAAATAGAGTCCAACCGATCGTTTTCTCCAGAGGAGAGGCAGCAGCAGTATTCTGATTATGATTACCATTCCTCAAATGAAAAGCTAAAGGAGAGACCAAAGTAAGATGATGTGTGTTTTCCTTTGCACATGTCCCTGTCTGTGTATACGCATACCTGTTGGCAAATCTATCACGTGATAAAACATTAACATGCTGTGTGCTTAAGTTCAAGAGAGGACATGCAGAGCAGATGGTCCAGGATGGGCGCCACACCCACTCCCTTTAAGTCCACTGGGGATATGGCGGCTGCGGGCAGCGTGGAGCCCAGCAAGGAACCCAAATACCAAGAGGAAGCCCCAGGTGAGGCTCATTTTACACAGTCGTGTTCAGGTGTGTGTGCTTGGTAATTCCAGAGGGTGGCCGGTAGGAGAGAGAAAAAATATTTAAAATCATTCTCATGTATAGAAGAGGCACTCCTAACTCATTTAATATTAAAAAAAAAAGAAAGAATTTCCCTTTTATATGTGCCAACAGGTTGGTCACTTTCTGTTATATTTCATTAGTCATGGTCCTTTTGTCTCCCATCCCTGACCCCAACCTGAACTGTTTTCTGTTCACAACACTTCTGACATCAACTGCATGGGTTTTGTCTTCCGCCCAACTATCAGTTCTCCAGATACCAACCTGGTTGTCCTGCAATTCAGTTCAGTTCTGACACTGACTACCCGAATTCCTGCAGAGCCTGATGGTTAAGGGATCTGTCTCACAGGATCCCCCACCACAGGCACCAGTCAGAAGCCTTGGGTTGCGGCTTTTACTTCTGACCAACCAGCTCTAAACTGAGAGTTCCCACGACCCCCTCCTCAAGTTTGATAATTTGCTGAAATAGCTCATAGAACTCTGGAAAGCTCTTTATTTACTATTACCGATCATTTTTTTTAAAATAAAGGATACAGCCAAATGGAAGAGATGCCTAGGGCAAGGTATGAGGAGAGGGTGGAGAGGTTTCATGCCCTCACTGGGCAGGACACCCTGCCAGCACCTCAATGATTTCATCCATCCTGAAGTATTCTTAATCCCCTAGTTTTTAGAGGCTTTGTCATGAGCATGACTTCCTCCTCCTGGTGACCAGCCCCAGCTTGAGGCTGTCCAGAAGGCTACTAGGAGTCATCTCTTTAGAACAAGGGATGCTTCTATCACCCAGCAAATTCCAAAGGATTTAGGAGCTCTGTGTCAGAAATTAGGGTTAAAGACCAAACATTAGAACAAGAGATATTCCTGGTACCCCTTTCACTCCAGAAATTGTAGGGGTTTTAAGATCTCTGTATCAGGACCTGGGGGTGGCGCAGAGAGAGACCAGATACATACTTAATTATGTCCCACAGTCGCATTTTGTCAAATTTGATTAAAGTCCTTTCATGTCCCTTTCTTTATTTCGGAAATAATTTTATTTATTTATTTTTGGCTGTGCTGGGGCTTTTCTCTTGTGGTGGTGCATGGCTTCGTTGCTGCGAGGCTTGTCTCTTGTTGCAGTGCATGGCTTCTCACTGAAGTAGCTTCTCTTACTGCAGAGCACAGACTCTAAGGCACATTGACTTGGTGGTTGTGGCTCCCAGGCTCTAGAGCACAGACTCAGTACTTGTGGCACACGGGCTTAGTTGATCTGTGGCATGTGGGATCTTCCCGGATCAGGGATGGAACCTGTGTCTCCTTTATTGGCAGATGGATTCTATACCACTGAGCCACCAGGGAAGCCCCTATGTCGCATTTCTGATCTCAACTCCATCCCCTACCCCCCACCACAATGAAATTATCATCATAATTTAAATGCATAAATATTTATCCATGGAAAAAACAGCATTGTAACTAGTGATGTTTTTTAATCCACAGTTCCTCCACCAAAACCAGCCCCGAGAGCTGTTCTTCGTCCAAGTCCTGAAGATTTAGCAATATATGGGTAGGCATCTCTTCCTGTTCCCCTTTCTTCCTCCACACAGCTCTGTCAACTTAAATCTGGAAAAATGGTGTTCTTAAACACCATTAAATGGTGATGATTTTGTATATAATCAGCTGCCTTTAACCCATCTCTATTGCTAGTGTTTTTAAGAAAGAGAAATCATTCGTAGGAAGAGTAAAATGTGGAAGTAAGTGAGTGTTAACTTCGCCTGCTTGTCTGCTTAGCTGGCTAGTGTTCCAGATGTTATTCTGAATAGTTGAGTTTGCCAGATCAAGAATGCCCGGATGAGTGAAGAATTGCTTAGCTCTGGTGCCTCTGTAGGAGCTGTAGTGATGGGTGGCCCTGGTGTGGAGGGCGGGGGGAGTGCTGCAGGGCTCTGCACTTGACAGAGAACCTCTGGTTCCGTGGTGTTCCGTGGGTTAGGAACCTGCTCCCCTGGACTTGGGCTGTCTCCATTCGACAGGAGCCCTGTGGGATCAGCAGGATTTTCTTTGCAAAAATCCTGAAGTAGGAATCAGATGGCCTTGAATTTTTACCCCAACCCTGCTCGTTATTTGCTTTTTATCTTAAATGAGTTTACTTAGACATTCTCTCTGTTTCTGTTCTTCACTGGTAAAGTGGCCTCCTGATATTCATCTCACAGCCCCAAGGAAGATAAAATTATAGATTATATAAGAAAGGCAAGAGAGAGTTTATAAAGGGTAACTCACTCTATAGATAGAAGAAATTAAATCTCTCACTGCTAATGTTGGTTCTCCTTTACCGAAAAAAAATAAGAAAACCTCCCATCTTTCTTTACTGAAACTGAACCCATTGCAGCCCCAATACCAAAATGGTGAGGTTCAAGAAGGGAGACAGTGTGGGCCTCCGGCTGGCTGGTGGCAATGACGTTGGGATATTTGTGGCCGGCATTCAAGAGGGTACCTCCGCGGAGCAAGAAGGTCTTCAAGAAGGGGACCAGATTCTGAAGGTATGAGATCCCAGCCCTGTTTGTAGGTGTTACTGGGAAAGAGTAGGGTGTCCTGGAGGGTCTTACATAAAGGATGAAGAAGTGGTCTCTCTGGTGAAAATAGACCAGCTGCGGGTTTGTTGCTGCTGAGCATCAGGTCCCTGTTGCGTTCCAGTGGACCCTGTCTCCTCAGTCCTGGAACCCAAAACTCATCCTTATGTCTGTGGGAATTTATAGCATTCAGAACCCTCATGAAGATTTTTATTAGTTTGATTCATAAAACAAGTGAGACTTTAACTAAAGGCCTAGGTGGAAGATCTTGCTAATGGTTTTTAGCCAATTCTCCTGCGTGGTTATCACTCTTCAGGCCGTGTGCTGTAACTGAACAAAGGTGAATGTTGCCATCAGATCGTCTGATTTGAATCCTGTCCCAGCTTCATATTAGTTTGTGGCCCTGGCTCCAGCTCTGAGACTCAGGTTTCTGTATCTGTTCAATGTGGATAAGCATACCTGCCTCGCAGGGATCCTGGGAAAGTTAGATGATACTCACAAGGAATTCAGCAGAGTTCTTAGCACAGTGGAGGAGAGTCAGAGTCCGTTCTTTTTCCCAGTGAAAGATAACAGGTTGCTGCCACTCTGTGTCACTTACATCTAAAATTGTTCAGGAAAGGGAACACCTGGTTAACCAAATATTGATACTTTTAAAGCTACTGTGTATGTGTTTGTATAATTTGTTGGTTTAAAAACAACTGATAAGCAAGTCCTGCTTTGACATTTATGAGAAACATACCATGTGTTTTCTGTTGACTTGAGCGTTAACTTCAGGCATGCTGAGTACCTTGTGACTATAAAAATATAGAATGCTCGGGAATTGTCTTCACTGGAATTTCTGCTTCTGTAAACTTGCTTTTCTTATCATGAGTTCCTAGGGGATCTGGTAAGAAGAGCATCTAACCTCAAAGGAGAGGGGGAAAAAAGCAGAATTCCCAAGACAGCAGGCAGCAGAGCCCAGAAAGAAATGGTCCTTTTCCTTCCTGGCCTGTGACCTCATGGTGGCAGTTCAGATTTCATTTCCAGAGCAGATGAAGGGCAGACCTTGACCACGGGGTTCTCTGAAGCTTTGCAGTGACATTCTAGACCCTCTTTGGCTCTAGCCAGGATCCTGGAAGACAAAATGTACCTGAGTGAACCTCAGGGTACCACATGAGCCTAGGAAACACTGCTTACCAAGTGCTACCGATAAGAACTCCATTCAAGTGCCAGCTCATACCAGTTTACTCTTGGGCTGATGCCAAAGAAGAAGCATGTGTGCTAAATGATGTGGGGCCACAGGAAGTCAGGGAGGAATTTGAAAGCTTTTGCTCCTGAAGGTTCAAGGATAAAATATTTACCTACCCCGGGGGCGGGAGTAGGGTGGCGTGGAGACAGACTTTCAGAATTTTCATGGAAAAAAAAGTAAATTCATTTAAAGGCTTCACAGACCTCTCTCTAAGTTAAAGACAGAAAGAGTCACCTCCATGGGTAAAAATTATGATAGGCAATGTTTGCTATTTAAGAAAGTATCTTTTTTCCTGTTATCACCCTGGCAACAGGGAAGAAACTGTGGGGACCCACCTCTTTTGCAGTAGTCTCATGGGGAGGTCAGACAGTAGATGTCTTCATTGTTAGGCATGAATAAGCTTTCTGTTGACTACGAAAGGAGCCCTCCATTCTGCAAAGAGGTGAAAAAGCTTGAGCTCGCATACTGAGGTTGTGACACAGTCTTAGTGCAGCTGACACAGAGTCCTCTTCAGGCTCACAACGGACACAGCTGGACCGTGTAGACTATTAAATAGATAATAAAAGAGAATACTTATTAGAGAGGGCTATACAACCTCACCAAAGTGCTGTCTTGGCCTTTTTTTCCTTTAGTTTGTCTCAACACTTCTTTTCATTGTCAGATTGAGGATACCAGGGTCCGATACACATTGACCAAGCACTTTCTTCTGTTGCAGGTTTTTAAGTGCAGCTCTTTCTTTTGTAAAGGTGACAACTTGACATGTGGAATGAAAACATGAGTGTGTTGGGTGGCGAATTATGTGCCATGTAAATAACTGAAATAACACATGCTTTAGTGCTTGGGTTACCTGCTATGATTGTCATTTCATTTTCAGAAACTATTAGAGAAGAGGAAAGACAGAAAAAAGAGCCTCCTAAGTTTATTAACTGTGTGGATTTTAGCTACCATGTAGGCTTTCAACCATTATAGTATTTGGCTTGATGGAAAGTCATTCTCAGTTTGTAGAGGTGGACAGAGGGACTTCCAAGGTCTTCCCCAATGCCCTTTGGCCCTGCTTTATTTAAATAAACAAATGCAAGCGTGTACAGTGCATAGAAAGACATATTCATAGCCGTATATAGACACCAATGTAGATCCGCAGATAGCACGCCAGAAAGGATTCAATACCAAAGGTCATATATCCTTAATTCAGAGACAAAGAGATGGAGATGAGCTATCTTAAATGCTAAATATTGTATCAAAGGAAAAGTTAACACAATTGGTTTAGTAAATTACCGTTTTTAATGTACCAAATATAGTTTTAGTCTCATGCCTGGTTTCACTTTTTTTTTCTTTTCAACATTCTGTTCTTGTATTTATACAGTTATATTTTACAAAACAGTAATGCAGTTTAGACACAGCCAGACTGTCTCCAGAATAGTTATAACACAAGCATGATGCAGAATGTGTTGAGAGAAACATTCCCAGAAAGAGCCTAGTTAGTGACAACTCCAAGTCCCTGTGTCTACCTACACTTTGAAAAGGGATAGCTCGGTTCATCTCCCCACATTGAAAACTTCCATGAAGAAAAAATGTTTTCACTTCATTGTAAATTCCAACCTTAATTAAATTAGGCTCAATTAAGTATTTTTTCCAGTAGTAAGGCATTACTCTTTGATTAAAAGATTCTACAAGTCTTCAATGATTGAAGAACATATTTCAGAGAAATTCTATATCTTCACTTCTGTAATACCTTTTAAAACATAAGGTACTTTAAAATCATTTTTGCATTTTACTTATGTGTATTTCTGTTTTAAAATGGTTTTCAAGGTACAGAGCAAAGATGTCAAAATGTCTTTTTATTTGTACCATTTTTGAGTTTTACTCTTTCTAACTTGTCTTCCAAAAGCTATTTACAGTGTACCCTACTTGATCAGCGGTGGATAAACATGGGCTTTTAACCTATTGTGTGGCAGAAGCTTAAATATAAAAGCCTACATTAGGTTGATGGTCTACCATGTAAAACTAATGCTCTTCAATTTCAGATGATAGAAGCTACAAGAAAAAGGTGGATTTGGGCAGAATCCTTATTTGCAGGCTTCTGTTTGAACTAATTTAAAAAGTAGTAATGCCTTAAGCTGAGCCAGCATGCTCACTCGCCATAGACCTCACCACTTCCTATTGAATTCTAGTTATTGGATTCATAATGGTACATTACCTCGCTGGCCACCTGCGCAGGAGACTCAAAGAAGAGAGGGAGACTGACACACTCCTAGAAATCCTCACCCGATCCAGTGACGAGTCTTTGGTGGAATGACACATTCCTGAGGGGTGGTGGGCAGTGTGGGGAACAGGAGGGTGTGGCGGTGCCCACAGTCCAGGCGGGGTACTTGGAGGGCCTCAGCAGGGCACCAAGGGCTTCTTGTGGGGCCCTGATGTATGTGTCTTTACATAGGCAGGCCCTGATGAAAACAGATCAAAAGCTCAGGGAGCACCTTTTAAGAAACACCTTCTTATTTTCTCTTGCTTTTTTTCTGTTTGCCCCTCCTCTATCAGGTGAACACACAGGATTTCAGAGGACTCGTTCGGGAGGATGCTGTTCTCTACCTGTTAGAAATCCCCAAAGGTGAAACGGTGACCATTTTAGCTCAGAGCCGAGCTGATGGTGAGCAAGTTTGGTTTTGAGTTCAGTGGACAGTAGGGGAGGGAGGTAGCTTGGGAACAGAATAGGCAAATCTGAGTGTTAAAAAATTGACCTAACTCTAGGTCATAGATATGTGCAAAGAATTTGGGTAGCATTTAACTTCCTACAGAAATGCTTTCTCTGCACCCACTGAAAGAACTTTACTAGTTGTGTGATTTTGGAATAAAACTGCTTTTCTGGACAGGGATCGTTCCTTAATTACTGTCTGAAGTTATGATTGAGGTTTTCTGTATGACAGATGCAGAGGCCACACCTGCAGGTCAGCCCGCATATTAACCCTTATCAATCTGACACGTTGATTTACCTGTCCAGGTCTTGTCATCTGTAAAATGGAAGTTAATAGAATCTTCTTGTCTGCTTCAGAGGGTTCATTGGCACCTGTGTTAGTCAGGGTTCTCCAGACAAAATGGCACACAGAGAAAGAACTGCTTATTATGAGGACTTGGCACATATGTTCATGGTACCTGGCAAGTCCCAAAATCTGCAGGGTGAGCTGGTGAGGTGGAGACCCCAAGAAAGCTGATGGTTTACTTCCAGTCCAAGTCCAGAGGCTTGAGAACCAAGAGAGCTGATTGTGTAGTTGTTGTCCAAAGGTGGACTGGCTCAAGATCCAGGAAGAGCCAGTGTATCTGAGTCTGCAAGCAGGAAAAAAGCTCATGTCACACCTTGAAAGCAAAAAGAATTCATTATCTCTTACTCAGAGAAGGATTTACCTTGCTGTTCTGTTCAAATGTTCAACAGACTAGCTGAAGCCACTCACATGAGGGAGGGCAGTCTGCTTTACTCAGTCTATGTGTTAATGTTAGCTTATCCAGAAACACCCCCAACAGACACAGTCAGAATAATGTTTGACCAAATATCTGTGCGTCGCATGGCCTGTTGATACAGAAAATTAACAATCACAGCAAAAGTCATGAACTTAGTTACTTGTCCTTCTTCCTGTTTGAGCTATGGTTACCATGGAGCCTGTGTGCTGAGTTCACTAAATGCATGGAAGGTAAAGAGGGTGATCAGAGCTCAGAGGACCCGATAACCGCTCCAGGAAAGACCCCTAGCCAGGCTGAGCACCGCATGAAACAATGCTTTTGTCTTTCAGTGTATAGAGACATACTGGCTTGTGGCAGAGGGGATTCATTTTTTATAAGAAGCCACTTTGAATGTGAGAAGGAAACTCCACAGAGCCTGGCCTTCACCAGAGGGGAGGTCTTCCGTGTGGTAGATACACTCTACGATGGCAAACTGGGCCACTGGCTGGCCGTGAGGATCGGGAACGAACTGGAGAAAGGCTTAATCCCCAACAAAAGCAGGTATCTGAGACCACATGATTCCACACGACCCCCTAAGACTCCCCCCTACACATAAACAACACCCCCACGTAAAGGAAGCCCCATATGACTTCGTCCTTTGCCATCATGACCTCTCCCCTCATCTGCTTCTCATGTATGAAGAGACCTGGGAGAGATGGTGAGTTTGGTTCCAGACCACCACAATGAAACAAATATTGTAGTGAAGCAAGGCACACAATTTTTTTGGTTTCCCGGTGCATATAGGAGTTATGTTTATATTATACTATTAAGTCTATTAATTGTACAGTAGCATTATGTCTATTAAAAAACAAGGTACATACCCTAATTAAAAATACTTTAGTGCCCCAAAATGCTAACCATCATCAGAGCCTTCCATGATTCATAGTGTTTTTTGCTGGTGGAGAGTTTGAAATTTTGAGAGAAACTGTGACACAGAGGCACAAAGCGAGTGGCTGCTACTGGGAATAGACCAGCAGCACCAGTAGACTTGCTTGATGCAGAGTTGCCAAAAAAAAAAAAAAAGTAGTGTCTGCAGAGTATGGTAAAGCAGAGTAAGACAGGGCATGTCTGTACACTAGCCTAAGCAGAACAAGCCATGTCAGCATGTTTATTACTGAGCTACTTCTGGTAGATTTCATGTGCACCCAGCTTTTCTCTGCCTCCATCTGGATGAGAAAGCACCTGTGTTTCTTACTCCTGGCATTGCTCATTGTCACGCTACATCTTCTCTGATCCAAGTCCATAAGTGAGACTGGATTTAGTTAGTGACTCTCACATTTGTGCATTTCCTGACTTCAGAACTTTACTTCTCCTGGCTTCTTCTCTCAGAGCGGAACAAATGGCCAGCGTTCAGAATGCCCAGAGAGACACCACCGGGGACAGGGCAGACTTCTGGAGGATGCGCGGCCAGAGATCAGGTGTGAAGAAGAACCTACGGAAGAGTCGGGAGGACCTGACTGCCGCCGTGACAGTCAGCACCAAGTTCCCGGCCTACGAGAGGGTTTTGCTTCGAGAAGGTAAGGGATCCATGTGGGCCAGGAAATGATCTGACTGGGCTCAGAGCCAGTTTTTCTTCATTTTTAAACTTTAATGGTCATGTTCCAATTTATCTATATCACTTAGGCCAAGTGAGCTGACAGTTGGAGTCATATTTTCAGCACGAAATAAGACTTAGAAAAAACTGAACTGTGCAAACTTGTATTTCTACAACCTTGGTTATTTTCTATTTTAATACTACCATTCAGAAGTTTTTATATATTCTATAGAGCAAAGTTTATCTTTAGTAATGGTGAGGGGAATGAACCAAAATAAAAGAGAGAGCTTTTATTCTTCAGAAAAGAGCTGGGCTGAATTGGAGATGGAAGAACACACAGTTTCTTTTATTTAGTTGTGTTATCAATGTGTGTGCTCAGTTGTTCAGTCATGTCTGACTCTGCAGCCCCATGAACTGTATCCTGCCAGGCTCCTCTGTCCATGGTATGCTCTGGGCAAGAATACTGGAATGGGTTGCCATTTCCTTCTCCAGGGATATTCCCAACCCAGGGATCAAACTGGGGTCTCCTGTGTCTCCTGCATTGGCAGGTAGACTCGTTACCACGAGCATCACCTGGAAAGTCCACTATTTTGTTATCAATACTCTGTAAAATACTTTTGTTTCTTAACAGCTAAAGACCTGGAGGTGTCTTCATGGCTTTTCTTTTTTGTTAATTGAAGTATAGTTGTTGTATAATATTATGTATAAAATTACAGGTATATAGTTTTTAAAGGTTATACTTCATTTGTAGTTACTATAAAATATTGGCCATGTTTCTCATTTTGTAAAATACATCCTTCTAGCTTATTTTACATCTAATTTCATGGCTTTTTCTTTTCTCATTTCAGCTGGTTTCAAGAGACCTGTTGTCTTATTTGGCCCCATAGCAGATATAGCCCTGGAGAAGTTGGCAAATGACTTGCCTGACCTGTTCCAAACTGCTAGTAAGTCTGTCAGTGATACTTTTTCCTCCCTCAACTTTTATTTCGGAAAATCTCTAACCTGCAGAACAAATAATAAACACCCACATACCCTTCCCCTGGAATCACTTGTCACCAGGCAACATTTGCCATCTATATTCGTCCCCCATAGACACACACACACACACACACACACTTTTTACAGTTTCGCTGACGTGTTTGAAAGTTTAAGTTGTAGGCGTTATAACACTTCCTACCTCTGTGAATCTCCTAATTCTCCTCCTATACAACCATAATACCATTATCACAACCAGGAAATTTAACATGGATACAATAATGTTATTTTGTATATAGTTCCTTTTTCAAATTTTATCAGTTATCCCAGTTTTATCAGTTGGCCAGTTATCCCAATTATGCCTTTCAAGGTAATTACTGTTGTTTCTTTAAGTTCAGAATGCAGTACTTTTGGTTTTTATCTTTTCTGATCTTCTCCTTTTTCTAAATTATTTTGTGGCATGGTATTTTGAATAGTCCGAGCCACTTGTCTCATAGGATGCTCCTGTTGGCCTGGTCTGTTTCCCTTGGTTAGATTTTGGTGAAACAGGTAGTCTTGGTCCTTCCCATTGCCTCTTATTAGGAGACAATGAATGTCAGGTTTCTTGTCCCAGTTGATGCTAGGAGGGTGGTACTTGGTTGTCGCTGATTTCTAAAATTTTATTCATCCCCCCCCTCCCTGCTCCCTGCTCTATTTTTTTTCCTTTGCAGAAACAGAACCAAGAGACGCAGGATCTGAGAAATCCACCGGGGTGGTGCGGTTAAATACCGTGAGACAAATTATTGAACAGGTAAGAAAATCACCTGAAGGCCACGCTGTTGAAAAGAATAGGGTCATGGTTTGCTGCAGTATTTTTAAGAATAGAGTCTGTATTTTAATAATTATTAAATGTTAGTAAGCTGAATATAAATGTAAGCTGTTTCATTGTGTGGCAATCAATTGATGTTCTATGAACCAATGTATTGATTCTCTTGGAGTTCTGAGCATTATACCAAAAACTTGTTAATTGATTTTCTCAGACGTTCTCATAGATTGGTAATATTAAAGTGGACCTAATGTGAAGGGAAACGTTTTCAGCTTTGTGATTTACATGGGCACATTTTATCTGATGTGACCTTTACTTATTAACACAAACTTTTTTATGCTTTTTGGCTTTTACCCATTTACGTCACCTTTTCCCCCATTTCTAACAGGATAAGCATGCACTCCTGGATGTAACTCCTAAGGCTGTGGACCTGTTGAACTATACTCAGTGGTTCCCGATTGTGATCTTTTTCAACCCAGACTCTAGGCAAGGTGTCAAAACTATGAGACAGAGGTTGAATCCCTCGTCCAACAAAAGTTCTCGGAAGTTATTTGATCAAGCCAACAAGCTTAAAAAAACTTGTGCACATCTTTTCACAGGTAAGTGAAATGTAAAATGTACTCTTTGCTCAAAAGTAAGGAATGAGGAACTGTAGGATGGAAGGAATAGGAAAATAATCTGAATGGAAAATAGTTATCTGAAATTCTGTTTATGACTCCTCAAAAAGGAACTAATCCTATAAAGTGAGTGTACTAGACTCATGGTGTTTGTATATTTAACTTTGTAAGTTTGACTGTTTGAGCATGATCATAAAGATCCATAATACACAATACCTGGTCATTTGGATGAGGTTCAGATTTTTGGGTGGGACTACAAGGCTAGTGATTAAGCCTGGCATAGCACTGAGTACCCATATCTGGCATGGTACTTCTCTTCTTACCATCCATGCGTATGCTGACTTACAAGGTGATAGGAACTTGGTTTCATTATTTTAAAATGTCTCTGAAATAGCCTTGAATATTCTGCATATCAGATGATATTAAGAATTTATTACTCCTGTTTTTAAGGTGAAAATGATACTGTGATTATGTTAGGTTTTTTTTTAGAAGTTCTCATTTTTAGGCATGTATGGTAAATAAGAGTATTTATGGATGACCTAATATCGTGTCTGGGATTTGCTTAAATAATCTTCAGTGAGGAGACTTAGTGTGGCTATAGACCAGACTGGCCAAGAGCTGATAGTTGCTGAAGCTGGGTGATGCATTCATGATCTATACTCTTCTCTCCACTTTTGTATGTCTAAAGTTTTCCATAAGAGGATATTTTTTAAAATTCCTGAAATGAAGACCTACTGCTGCTGCTATTTATGAAAGTAAAATGATTTAAGAATGTGACCTTTTTAGTAACTGAATGTGTGCACTGCCTAAAAAAAACAACTAGTTCTGTGAATGTGGTAAAATTAAGGGTTTAAAAGGGTTGCATGAAGTTTTTGGTCATGCAGTTTTATGGAAGCCACATGTAGCAATTGTGTGGATATAATTAATATCCTTAGGATAATGATAGCTCTGTGAATTCGGGCTTCCCTTATAGCTCAGTTGGGAAAGAATCTGCCTGCAATGCAGGAGACCCGAGTTTGATTCTTGGGTGGGGAAGATCCCCTGGAGAAGGAAATGGCAACCCACTCTAGTATTCTTGCCTGGAAAATCTCATGGACAGGGGAGCCTGGTGGGCTACAGTCCATGGCGTCACAAGAGTCAGACACAACTTAGAGACTAAACTGAGTTCAGCACCAGTCATCATCAACCTATGCCACTTTTAACTTATCTGACCCTGGGAAGGGAAGGGAAGGGGAGAGTGTGAATGAATGTCTACATTAGACCCTTGTTTTATTGTTACTGGCTTTTCTTATTAAAGAGTGAAATGCACTACTTACCACTATGGTGAAGTGCTCTAACTGAGAGGTCATCTAACCAAAGGCAAAGAAGGAAGTGGTGCTTCATAAACTGGATTCTTGTGAATGTAGAGTCAAGAGTAAGCTTGTGCTTTTGGCATGTTCATATGTGATCTTTCCTTTGTTTTACCACTACTTCTGTAATTAATATTATCTTTACTGTTTTTATTACAGCAATAGCTAACAGTGGTATAGCCTTTCACGGGTGCTGTCTTATTAGGCCATAGGAAAGGCCAGGTGATTTCTGCATGGTCACACATTAGTGTATGGCTGAGCCAAGACTAACACTGTGGTGTCTCTGACTCTGTGTCCAATATTCTATATACTTCACAGCTGCTGCTGCTGCTAAGTCGCTTCAGTCATGTCTGACTCTGTGCGACCCCATAGATGGCAGCCCACCAGGCTTCCCCGTCCCTGGGATTCTCCAGGCAAGAAAACCGGAGTGGTTTGCCATTTCCCTCTCCAATGCATGAAAGTGAAAAGTGAAAGTGAAGTCACTCAGTCATGTCTGACTCTAGCAACCCCATGGACTGCAGCCCACCAGGCTCCTCCGTCCATGGGATTTTCCAGGCAAAAGTACTGAAATGGGGTACCATTGCCTTCTATCCTAATGCTGAATGGGGTCTTATGTTGCCATTCCTCCATTTAACAGATAATTCATTGAATTTGAGGTCCATGTGATTGTGACTGATGTTAAATCTATGCCCACTTCATTTCCCCCCACCTCCTTACCTTTGTGTAAGTCCATTGAATGGCTAGGAGCGTCCCTCAGAGAGTTGAATTTGGGATTCATGTGAGGATCTGAGATAGCAGGCAGGGAAATAATGAGTTGTAGAGGAAGAGCCAGGCTGAGGGAGGCTAGATGCTGGCCACTTCATTGGTCTGCCTTTGAGTCAGCTTCATTTGCTGACTCAGTCTTCAGGATGGGTAGAGCAGGGTGCTGAGTAACTTACAAAAGGATGGCCCTTTCCAGCCTAACTAGTTTAACTCTTGAAACTCCGTGGATGGCCCCACTGAGCACTTTATATGCCCTGTGTCTCAGCCTGGCCAGGTTGTGACTTGATGGTGTATGCCAAGGCCAGAATCCAAGGTTGTTGGGTTTTTTAAAATGATTTTAAATTAACAGCATTTATGGCCTTTAAATGAATTAATAGGGGCTTCCCAGGCGGTGCTAGTGGTAAAGAATCTGCCTGCTAATGCAGGAAATGCAAGAGATGCAGGTTTCATCCCTGGGTCCGGAAGATCCCCTGGAGGAGGAAATGGCAACCTGCTCCGGTATTCTTGCCTGGGAAATCCTATCAACAGAGAAGCCTGATAGGCTACAGTCCATGGGGTCACAAAGAGTTGGACACGACTGAGTGACTAGAACAACAACAACTAAGCAACAAGAATCAGATTTACATCAGTGACAATAGTCATCAAGCAGTGCCTTCACACACACAATGAATCAATAAGTGGGGAAAATAGAGCAACTGTGATGAACAGTAATTCAAAATCAAGGCTTGTGTTGCAGGTGGATTAACTCAATGAATATCTTTCTTTTTTCCTTGTTGCACAGTAATGAGAGAATCCCATTTTCCATAGATGAGTATTTAAATTTGACAGTATTAAAATGACTCTCCTTGAAGTTACTATGTATAAAAGTGATTGAGTAGGAGAACTGAAGATCTGTACAGTGTCATGATAAATTGTTAGTATTTCAGATGTAGGACAAATCAGGGCTTAGTATGATATTAATAGTAGCTGGTTACAAGAAAAACTAGCATTGCTAGTTTTTGTTGATTTACTTTTTTTGTACTGTTATGCTTAATATTATGTCTTGCTCATTTTTGAAAGGTATAAATTATTTTGTCTTTTGTTTTTTAACATATATCCATTACTATTTTTACAATATAGTCAAATACCTTTTACCTAAAAAATAAAAATTAAAGAAATTAAAGCAAAATGACTCTTCTTGCACATTCAAGGTACTTCTCAATTATGCAAAGATGACAAGGGAAACTTTATTCTGAGATTTGCCCAAAAGCAAGTTAATTTGTCAATGTAAATTAAAATGTTAGGCTTCCCAACCTTCCCCCATTACTTTAAAAAAGTTACTGTAGAATAATATATTTTGCATGCACATGTTACAAAAATTATTTTTTAAAACATGAAGTTTACATTACATAGAAGCACTTAGTTTGTGATTTAAAGACCACAGAAATGGAATTGTGGACTTAGAGATCCATGCAGAGCCATCCTTTGTGTCAAATTGTGGGATTTTTAAAGTACCACAGGATGGCCCAGCACTTTTCTCAGTTTCCCAGATTTCATTAATGTGAAATTTGTAACTTACAGATCATGACTTTAATTATATTAATTTAAAATTAATGTACAATGCAGTCCTAAGACTTTGGAAATGCTGAATAAATGCTATTCATTAGTGATAGTATTTTATACTTTTTCAAAGTCTTTAATTGTTACATATTGTAAACATTTTTCATTTCCATAATGCAGTGTTTGAGAAAGCCTAGTGAGGAGGAGTGAATCTTGTACCAGTTAAAAATACCCGAACTGCAATAGGCAATTTTTTATTTCCCAAGGATATGTAGGGGCACTACGGACCACAGGAAGCAGGTGGAAGTTGCCAGTCTCCCTGGCTGGGCACCTTGGTTGATGCCTGTCCATTTAGAGTCCCTCTAAATGGTAGCCCTGGATAGCACTTTTGAAATTTAATTTATATACCCTATAATTCACCTGATTTAAGCATGCAGTTCAGTAGTTTTTAGTATATTCTGGAGAAGGCAATGGCACCCCACTCCAGTACTCTTGCCTGGAAAATCCCATGGACGGAGGAGCCTGGTGGGCAGCAGTCCATGAGGTCGCTAGGAGTCGACTTCACTTTCACTTTCACTTTTCACTTTCATGCATTGGAGAAGGCAATGGCACCCCACTCCAGTATTTTTGCCTGGAGAATCCCAGG
The DNA here is from genome assembly GCF_002263795.3 of Bos taurus. Lineage (NCBI taxonomy): Eukaryota > Metazoa > Chordata > Mammalia > Artiodactyla > Bovidae > Bos > Bos taurus. Next base: position 45,402,047 of record NC_037335.1, read on the forward strand.
GACAGAGGAGCCTAGTGGGCTGCTGTCTGTGGGGTCGCACAGAGTCGGACACGACTGAAGCGAGATGTATAGCCATCACTACCACCAATTTTGGAACTTCTCTATCGCCCTGAAGAGAAACCTCCTACCGTTACAGTCACTTCTGACTTCTCTTCACCCCTCCAGCCTCACATGTTGCCTTTGTCACCTTATGCTGTTGAACAGCCTCCTCGGTTGTGGAAGGAGAAGTAGCGCTGAGGGCACCCGTGCCTAGGCTGGCGATGGATGCCCTCAGAAGCCCAGGACTCCCGGCCGTGGTAGAGGCTGAAGGAAGCTCCTTCCAGTATCTCACCTTCTGGAGTTTGAGAGATGTATTTAGTCTCTCCAAGGAAGCATGAATCTAATCCAGAGGTTGGAAATGACAGGAGTTAACCTAATGGCTTGTAGTCAAAGAATCTGAGAAACCTGAAGAGCAAAAGTCAACAGTAAACCAAAGGAACTTGATTCTAAGAGAAAGGAGGGCACCACCATGGCTGTGCTCCCACCTCTTAAAGAGAAGTAAAGTGCATGATCTGAATGCCACCAACTCAGTTAGAAATTACTGTTTTTTCTTTTTTTCCATGCACTAGACTTCAATATGAATTCAGTAAGAGGCTTCTGGCTTGTTTCATTTTATCAGGGGGCATGAACATACTTTCTGCATTTCACAAATGGCCCTTTTAATTTTAGGTTTTCCTCCTGATAAATACAAACTTTACTCATCTTAGACTTCTGCATAAAGCTCAAAAAGGTAGCTGGACATTCTGTGTACATTTAGTGGAGATCACTCATTTTGTCCCTGGGGTGCCCAATGTCACTTCTGTTACCAAGAGGATAGTAATCTTTACAAGGTACTGTGATAAGGCTTCCCAGATGGCACTTGTGGTAAAGAACCCGCCTGCCAATGTAGAAGATGCTGGCGATGTAAGTTTGATCCCTGGGTTGGGAATGAACCCACTCCAGTATTCTTGCCCGGAGAATTCCATGGACAGAGGAGTCTGGCCGGCTGCAGTCCATGGGGTTACAAAGAGTCAGACACGACCAAGCGACTAACACACACACGGTAAGGGTACAAAAGTTCAAGGAAACAAGGTTGATTTTCTTTTAGTTGTCCGAAGTATCGGTTTATTCTAATACTATAAATAATTAATAGCCCAGGAAATTGTCAGCTTGTTCAGGATTTTCCAAGGTCAATGTTGGGACTTTTTAAATGACAGAATGCTGTATGTTACTGGGAAGAAAATCTTGAAGCAAAATTGCTTACAAAATTTGCTTTCTGGTTCTTTGGAGTTATTTATAGAGAAGTATGCAGACTTCAGGATAGGTGGAGCAGGCTGCCTAACAACTTTCAGCAACAAGATCCAGTTTTCTTTGGGGTAACACATAATGGGCTTAATAATAGGCCATGATGATGTAGCTCTAAAAAGAACTGATTTACCTGGAGTTTGATCATTTTAGGTCCAAAGTATTGCTGAAGAATGATCACATGTATTTTACTGGTTGATATTTTATCCTGGTGCTCCCAATTCATGTTTCAGATGGGCTGAGTCACGCAGTGGCTGAAGCCATAAGCTCTAAAAGCAGACTTCTGAGTTTGCATCCAGGCTTTTCCACTTGCTTGGTGTGAGGCCTTAGACTAGTTACTTTCACTGCTGTGCCTCAGTTTTTTATCTATAGCATGGGGATGATAGCAACACCCACCTTGCAAGGTTTGTTTAAGCATAAAATGAACTAATCCATGTAACGTATTTAGGAAAGTGCTTGGTCAGTCCTAGTAAGTGCTATTATGTAGGAAGCATTTGGTTCAGAATAGAAAATGTATGTCCCATGAATACACACACCTGTAGAGTTTGGTTAGTCTGTATCTATATTCTGAAATGTTTAAGCCTATCAAAATGACATACATTTAGTTTTTTATTGGAGATAAACAGTACATTGGTATATATTTTTCTTTTACTGTTCATGTCTATATATTGATTTTTTAAATATGTACTTTTATATTTTATTTAGATGTGTTATTTTTGCCCCTGAAAGCACACTCTTTAAAAATGTGTTTTTTTAATTTATTTTTTAATTGGAAGAAAATTGCTTTACAGTGTTGAGTTGGTTTCTGCCATACAACAACATGAATCAGTTATGATTTTATATATATAAAATCATACACACACACACACACACACTGTCCCTCTTGATCCTCCTTCCCCCTTTCCCATCCCACCTTCTCTAGGTCATCAGAGTGCCATGCTGGGCTCCCTATGTCACAGAGCAGCTTCTCCCTAGCTATCTGTTTTACATATGATAGTATATGTGTCTATGCTACTTTCTCAATTCATCCTACCCTCTCCTTCCCCTGCTGTGTTGACAAGTCTGTTCTTTACATCTGCATCACCATTCCTTCCTTGCAAATAGGTTCATCAGTACTATTTTTCTAGATTCCGTATACATGCGTTAATATGTGATACTTGTTCTTCTCTCTCTGACTTACTTCACCCTGTATAACAGGCTCTAGGTTGATCCACCTTACTACAACTGACTCAAATTCATTTCTTAAAAACATATTTTTTAAAGGTAGCTTTTCTGAAAAATAAACATAAATCCATTTTTAGTTTTATGACATCCACCTATAATGCAGACTTCAACAGATAGATGGTAATAGCTTTAATTATATTCAATTGAAAGAATAGTGTTCAACTATGTGCCAGCTTTCTCTTCCATTTGCTAAAGTTTTAACTCAAATATGACAAGTTAGGGTAAGTTACGTCCAATAAGTTTTCTAATAAACGTGAAATTGAGGCACACCTTTTGGTTTACATTTCTGTAGCTACAATCAACCTCAATTCAGCCAACGACAGCTGGTTTGGCAGCTTGAAAGACACGATTCAGCATCAGCAAGGAGAAGCAGTCTGGGTCTCTGAAGGAAAGGTAGGTGACACAGATGCTCTGCTGTGAGGTGAGAGTCTGTGGTCTGAATTTTTTTCTCAAGAGGGTAGTGAATGTAGTAAAACCATGCACATTTCGAGTAATCTCAACATATGCTTCAATTGTTCAAAAATTTGTAAATTCTCTGGAAAAGTAACAAAATGAAGGGACTTTTACAAGAAAAGCAGAATGGGATATATGCAGCCCTACATTCACTTCCCTTTTGCTTTTAATGTAGTAACTAGTGTTGTGTTCCAAGCACACTAATCAGAGCTTACAAGACCTTGTGCTGAACTCCACAGCTTATTACCAAGGACCTGGGGAACCCAGAGTGGAGATGAGGCGTTAGGTTGAGGGCGTGGAGAACATAGTTAAAAATTAATAGAAGGAAGAAAAGCTAATGGAATTGGAATCGTTGTGTTAGAAAGAAGGTTGGCAGAAGATGAGTTCTAGGGTTTTGAGTAGGTGCTGAGAGAGCGCTAGAATCTGGTACAGGCTCCTAACCTTGGCTCACTTCTCATCTGTGGAGGAAGTTCTCACACAGCCCTACTGCAGGAAGGAAGCAGAGAAACTATAGAATTCCCTGTGGTACTAGGAGCCCTTGGTGCTGGTATTCTGTGGTCCAGCTGAATTGAGGTCGTTTGTGAGACATTCAAGGTACGATTTTGTTGCCTAAGTGCCTCTATTACCAGTTAATGGTTGAGTCCTAGCCCTGCCCTTGGGGAACTGCATGTTCAGTCAGAGTATCTAGCATGTACTGACTGCTTATGCCCACTGCGGCTCTGTGCTAGCCTCCGTGGGGAGAACAGGCTGAGCACGATGGAGCTTCTGCCTTCAAGGATTTGAGAATCTCGTGGGTGAGTGGAGAGGCATACAGCTCCAGACAGCATGCACTTATCCCTGGGAGACCAGTTCAATAGAAAAAACTGGAGGGGAGCCAGATTCTGGAAGAAAAACGCACAATGTGAGGAAGCCTGATGGATGGTGGCAAGGAGAGATAGGGTTGGAGGGTTTCTAATTTAAGTCTCTACACAAAAATTTACAGTCATTTAAAGCCAAGTGATTTCAGGAAGATAAAGGTGAACTTCCTTTTCTCGAACAAGTCAAGGTTTCAGTCCCTTGGCTGTGCCCTTGGGAATTTTCTTGAGTCCTCACTCCCAGGAGCCATGTCAGATCCCACTGACCCTCCGAAACAAATTCCTCTAGATGGAAGGGATGGATGATGATCCCGAAGACCGCATGTCCTACTTAACCGCCATGGGCGCGGACTATCTGAGTTGCGACAGCCGCCTCATCAGTGACTTTGAAGACACCGACGGTGAAGGAGGTGCCTACACTGACAATGAGCTGGATGAGCCAGCTGAGGAGCCGCTGGTGTCTTCCATCACCCGCTCCTCGGAGCCGGTGCAGCATGAGGAGGTGAGGCGAGGCAGGCCTGGGCAGGAAAAGGAGGTTCTGGTGTTTTACTCGAATTGCTCTGGCCAACAGCTTGTTCAGGATGCTGAGGCAGGTATTCCTAAGGGTTGGAGTGGAGACGTCTAGGGAGCCTCTCATTCCAAGCTAATGCCTGTGTGATTGTGGATATGGTCCAGAGGGGAGTGGGACAGGAACCCAGTGCTGGGAGAGGCTGAGTGATCAGCACTCACCCCACAGATGCCCCTGGGCACGATGTCGTGATGTGAGGCCAGCTGTCCAAATTACCAGTGGGGCATTGTTTTTAAATACAATATTGTTGTATTTACTTGTAACCTTTGATTAGGTCTCTCTCTGTACTCTTAGGTATCTGTGCTTTTTCTTCTCCACCCTACCTTTAACCTTTCTAATCTTGCCAAAACTCCTGAGTGTTTCCCCATCAGTTTCCTTCTCTCTTGTATTTCAGTTTTTTAATTGAGTTTATTGATTAATTATATGTCTGATCTCGCGTACTATGCATCCACTGGCCAGTGAATAGACTGCTTCTGTGATTCTAGAAATCACATTGCTAGCACTAAGTTAGGACCAGAGCAGTTATGGGTTGCACCTAAGAGAACACTGGGATAATGACCTTTGCAGACAAAATTCTCCACATATTTGGACTTCTGTGGACTTCTCTTCAGCAGTTTAGGTTGTTTCAGTGAATTTTGTTTTTTACAATATAGAAGGACCAAATATGTAAGTTGAAAGGAGGAACAATTCACCATGACAAAAAAAAAATTAGTATATACTGTCGGACAAGTCATAAAAAGTAAATTAACTCATGAATGTCTGCAGATACAGTTGAGCTAATGCTTTAAAATGTTAACAGCTGGTGGTTAGGTAGTTAAGACTCCACACTTCCACTTCAGGGATGTGGGAAACTAGCATGATGGATGCCACATGGTGCAGCCAAAAATGAAAAAAAAGAATAAAATATTAACAGCTGTTAGTGACAAAACTTTACAAAAACCTCTTGTTTTCTTACTGTAAAGGGAGAGATGCAGCTAGTTTTGGAAAAAATGTTCCTTAAGCACTTGCTAATGGGAGAATATACCAGGTATCTGCCTTTTTAGTAAAGAAGCACTGGGTCAGGAGCTCAACTTACGCACATTAGGAACCTTAACATCTTAATTCCCACAAGTTCGAAGAACTCCAGCAAAGAAGACCAGTGCTCTCTTCTTCCTGCTGGGATGTTCTTGTTGTGAATGAACCTTTATGTCTTGTAGAGCATAAGGAAACCCAGCCCAGAGCCACGAGCTCAGATGAGGAGGGCTGCTAGCAGAGATCAACTTAGGGACAATAGCCCGCCCCCGACATTCAAGCCAGAGCCGCCCAAGGTACGTGGCTGGGAAGCCCAGGATGGGAAGGAGGAAGAAACACATTGAGCTCACCTGGAGCTCCAGCGTAGCCAGGGCAGAGCATGCACAGTAAGATGGCACTGGATTATGGTTTTGACCAACTGGGTTCTCCACTGGAGCCTATCTTTTGGGTGAATCCAAAAAATTAAGAAGTGGCAAAAACATAAAATGGAAAGGCAGTTTTAGAAGAGGGTACAATTTTAGGACTGTTAGTGTTTGTTTCCTTTTGTTCTTTATTTGTTTGTTTGTTTATGTAGAAAGAATAAAAGTTGGATGACTACTGCATGCCCGGAATCACCTGTCATAGAATCTGTTTTTCTTCTTCTATCCAATTAAATTTTTCTTCCCACAATCTGATTTAGATGCACCTGAAAAAATCCTTCCTGGTGACTTGCTACAGAAAACAGTCACCACTGTTGTTTACAGTGCCTCTCGTTATGAGGACAGTTTATTTTTTAAGTAAACCATTGTCCAGAAAAGACTCAATGTGAGGACACACGTCATATGATTTTTCATCCTCTCTGAATCACAGCTATAACTGTGGCTTTCTCTTAGAACCCAGTAAAGTTTCTCTTCCTAACTCAGTGCTTTAGATGAGAAGAAAGTAATAACTCATTGTGAGCTCTTAGAGGTAATTGGTGACCTAATAATATAGATGAGTGAAAGTTTACAAGCGGCCTAGGATGGAAGTATGAAGACAAAGTGGCCATCAGCATGATATTCTCCCTTACCACTCCCCACCCCAGTCTCCTCACTTCTGGGTGGACCTGTGGGCCAAGGCACGTCCCCTCAGCATGGTGTGAACTCAGGAGCCACCCTTCCATCCTGAAGCCTGACTTGTTCTGAGGTCCTCTCTAAGATTCAAATCTCCTCTAGGGCAGAGTTAGGTCTGATCCACCTCTAGCACTTGCAGGCGTCGCAGCACCCTCTTGGTTTCCTCGAGCCCTTAATACTTTTCTGTAGGGAGTGAGGTAGGGCTTTGGATGCCAGATCTTGGCCATGTACCTTGTCGTATTTGATTTCTTGTTGGAGTGGAATTTGTTGACCACCTTTGGAAACTGATCAGGAAATGGAGTGTATTAAATCACTAATAGAGATTTGAAAATAAACGGAAAGCTCAAGGTTAAAACTATGTCATTGCTCTCTGCAGGCCAAAACCCAAAACAGAGAAGAATCTTTTGACTTCTCCAGATCTTATGAATACAAGTCAAACCCCTCAGCCGCTGCTGGTAACGAAATTCCAGGGGCATCTACCAAAGGTTGTCCTCCTCCTATTGCAGCGAAACCCACTTTTGGACGGCCTGTACTGAAGCCCTCCACTCCCGTCCCTCCCCCAGAGAGTGAGGAGACGGGAGAGGGCAGTGAGGAGCAGCACAATGCTCCCAAATCTGTCCTGGGCAAAGTAAAAATATTTGAGAAGATGGATCACAAGGCAAAGTTACAGAGAATGCAAGAGCTCCAAGAAGCACAGAATGCAAGGGTAATTGTTTTCAATCACTGGGTCATTTTAGTGTGTCAACAATAAGAATTTTAAAGAAGTTTCATTGCAGTGTAGTGATTTACAGTCCTTTTGCCACTGCTGCAAACATGAAAGGGTATGTTGACGTGCGTGATACAAAGGCACATCCTATGGGTGTGTCATTTTCAGATTGCCAGCTATTAGCACATCCATTTTTCTTCCAGTCAAGAAAACCTGACATTGCAGGTGAATAGGATTCTGCTCTTTGTGCTTCAGAACTTTATATTGGGTTCTGGAATAGGAAAGCGTGACAAGAGAATCTGTGGCCTCTTCAACATTATTTTTCACTGTAACATTTGTTAAGTAAAGGTTTCTGGAGCATTTTGGCCCAGTGGTTATGGGAGTTTTCTTCATTTAAATTTGTCACAACAATTGTAGTGCTTCTGAGCCTTTTTCTTTTTTAGAGGGTAGGGAAAAAGAAGGATTTATTACCTGCAGCAAGTAAGGAGAACACAAGGGATCTTTTCCCAAAGCAGTCTGTGAACTGCGAATTTGGGGAGGTTTAAGACTAAGGCTATGTGCATGTTCATAAGGGGGCTTGAGCAGATAAGACTTCAGCATGGAATTGGAACAGAGGTTGACCGAGTCCAGGCTGTAGTTGATTGAAGTCAGGAGGGTCCACATAATTCCATCCTCCAACTGGGAGGGGGCCTTAGTTCCTGGTGTCAGGACTTATTGGAACTCAGGTTCTTTATGTCTCATTGCAGAAAGAATTCAGTGAGAGACAAAGTAATTAGTAACAAAGTGGATGTATTTAGAGAGATACATCCCACAGACAGAATGCAGTCTGTCTCAAAAGGCAAGAGTGGCCGGCCCTGGGAGAAGCAAACACTTTGGACAGAGTGTGGGCCGTCTCAGAAGACAAGAGATGACCCACGCTCTTTTTCTTTTTTGCTTCTTTCGGTGGTAAAATATACATGGAACTTACCATCTTTAACATTTTTAAGTGTTCGGTGGCATTAGTATGTTCACATTTTTGTGTAACCATCTCTATCAATGGTCTCTAGAATTTTGTCATCCTCCCCAACTAAAACTCTGTGTATATTAATTATTCCTCATTTTCCCCTCCTCCAGCCCATTAACCACTGTTCTATTTTCTGTCTCTATGAATTTGACAGCTCAGGAGCCTCACAGAAGTGGAATCATACAATATTTGTCCTTTTTGTGGCTAATTTATTTCACTTAGCATAGTGTCCTAAAAGTTCAACCATGTTGTAGCATGTGGCAGACTTTCATTAGTTTTAAACATTTTTCCTATTTGACATTTACCACTAGGCATCACATACAACTCTGGAAACTAGAGGTTTGCTTCTGTTTTTCCTCTTCTTGGCTAAAATGGGATTGGAGAATGGAAGCAGCAGGAAATGAGCAAGCTGACTGGCTAGTCATTCATTCCTTCCCTCTTATTCTTTTTTTTTACCCCCGTAATCTCTGCAGATTGAAATTGCTCAGAAGCATCCTGATATCTATGCAGTTCCAATCAAAACACACAAGCCGGACCCTGGCCCACCCCAGTACACAAGGTAAGGGCTGCTCTGAGGGTATAGGTCTAAAAAAGGGGTTTATGTAGGACTTTGATGCTTAAGAATTTTTTTTTCACCTACATTTCAAAGTAATAAGAAAGTTTGTTTTTTAATTCCTCCTGGTAAACTGTTTACTTATTCAGTCAAATTTAATTATAAAGACCATAGAGTCAAAGTTTTATGGTAGTGTTGATTGCATGCTAAAACTAACATAGTGTTATTGTTTAGTCGCTCAATCATGTCCCACCCTTTGCGACCCCATGGACTGTAGCCAACTAATCTTTTCTGTCCATGGAGTTCTCCAGGCAAGAATACTGGAGTGGGTTGCCATTTCCTTCTGCAACACAGTGTAATCACTGACAATCCAAGTCAGTCCCATTAGACCCATTGGAGCCATGTGTGTGCATGCTGAGTCGCTTCAGTTGTGTCCAGCTCTTTGCAACCCTATGGACTGTAGCCCACCAGGCTCCTCTGTTCATAGGATTCTCCATGCAAGAATACTGGAGTGGGTTGCCATGCCCTCCTCCAGGGGATCTTTCCCACCCAGGGATAAAACCAACATCTCCTGCAGCTTCTGCATTGCAGGTGGATTCTTTACTCCTGAGCCACCGGGGAAATCCAATTGGAGCCACAGATGCATTAAATTGTGTTAAGATAGTTTGTGAGCAAAATACGTGGGGTTTAGATGCCAGTTGTTTCATTGTTAATATTTTCTAGCTGTTGGCCAACAAGCTCAGTAATCCTTTTGTGTCACTTAGCAAAGTCAGGCTGTGTGTGAGCTGTGGTCTGAGGGAAAGGGAACATCAATTGACTGGTGTTGGTAGGATGCCTTCTGTTTAAAGTGCTGCATAGGCAGTAGTGATTATCAACAGAGTCTTCTTGTTGAGGTTTTACACTGGATCATTTCTTGCATCCGAGAATAGGAAACAAAACCACATTTTCTTGCAGCCATTCTGACTGGAAACTAGAGTCTAATTTTACAGCAATAGAAAACTAGAGGCAAGTTTCTTCTTTACCAATCAGATAGTGGCACAGCTGACCAGGAGGCCCCTGGCAACAGAGGGGGACTTGGAATAATTGACCAAAACTGGTGAAGAACTCAGTCTGCTTGTGAACTTTTAACCAGTGATCTCAGGAAGGCACCCTCATGGGGCTGGAGGGTTCTTAGGTCAGAGGGTATGTGTCTGTCTTCCCCACTCACTACTTGAGTGAGTATTGGCTTTGACCTGTTATTCCTATCCTCAATTCCACCACTCTGTAAACCTGGAACGGGGCCAGGAGTGCCCTGGTTTGTCAGCAGGGTGTGACTCAGGTAAGTCATCTGTCCTGGGCAGTTGCCCACTGCATGCAGCACAGACGGGCACGGAAGCCTGAGCTTTGGGCTGCACGTAACCCTCTCTCTTTGCTAGTTCCAGGCCCCCCGAGCCACAGAAAGGCCCTGCCAGACTTTATCAGGATCCCAGAGGAAGCTATGGCAGTGATGCTGAGGAGGAGGAATACCGGCAGCAGCTGTCAGAACACTCAAGGCACGGTTATTACGGCCAGCCTTCCCGATACCGGGACACGGAATTATAAGGCCCGAGTTTTGACTCCTGTGTGCTCCGCGGCGTTCCCTTGGAGCAGCACTCCCACCAGGCAGGGAGGATGGCTCTTTCCAGTTTCAGCGCACTGTGGCGATGGTGGAGCACCTCCTGGGGAGCCCAGGGGACTGCGTCTGGGGAATTGAGGGCTTTGGGCTCAGAATTAAGAGAAATACTACAGTCTGATACTGTTACCTGCTTCCATGGACCAAAATCTGTATTAATTCTGTTTGCGTATTTTTAACATGTATATTAAGAAATGATAACTATTTTTCCTTATTACTAGCTGCCTTCCAGGACTGTTTCAGTGAGAGACAGAATGTGAAAAAGATAAATAAAAAATACTGTCGGACTCAAAACTAAACTCAAAGAAGTATTTTATTACATTTCTTTAAGTGCCTTTGATGAGTAGTGTCTTCAATTTTCTTCCTTTGAAGCTTTATGCAAAGCCATAATGGACTAAAATATTTTGACTAAATTTTTATACCTGTTTCACAGCTATGGTTTTCTCTGCACTATCATCTTTTTAAGGCATTTGTCTTTGTAATATTTTCCATAAATTCTGACTGTATATTATAATGTCTATACTTGGTAGTTTGGCTACCCGTGCAAAATAGCTCGAAGACTGGGAAGTTAATATAGAAATATTTTGTCTGTTTAAAATCATGTGCTCCACAAAAGCAGAAAAATGCATTTCCAAAAATGTGTACATTGACAGCCAGTTTTATAATTTAATAAAAAGGAGGACATTGCAATCAATAAGGTGCTTAGTGGTGAATTTCTGTTACTTCCTGTGTTAAAGTGCATCTTTTATTTCAGTTACTGATCATGAAAATGAGGACATAATAATTGCAGAATCATAGTGTGTGCTGTGACCATTGCTGCCTAAATAGATAGTTCTTCTATTGTTGGCCATTTGGATTATTTCCATTTTTTTTTCTTTTAATATGAAATGCACGTTTTTATATATAATCCATTTTTATATTAATATATCAATGAGCAGCATTTTAATCCTTTGCAGCAGATAGGTTCTCTGAAATGGAATTACTGAATGAAAGCAGAGGAACATTTTTAAGGCTCTTGGTGTTTACTGCCAAATTGCTTCCTAGAAAAGTTGCATCAATTTATACTCCTGTATTCACTCTTTAAAGGCTAAAATATGTTTGAAATAAAAAAAAAAATTAGGAATTTAGGCTTGTGTAAATTGGAATTGGAAGTACCTTGAATTTAGGAAAGGAGAAGAGTCTTGGTTCCCTTATGGGCTTTTTGTAGTATGAATTGACACAGTCAGCACATGTTTTAGTTGAGCTGGAAATTCAGCTTACTCATAACTTAGTTATATTATAAATGTATCCTTGGTTGTGTCTGTGTCAGTTCGGGTGCTGTAATTTATAAACCATTTAGTGTGACACCGTGAATTGAGCAGGTTTCAAGGCACTGACTCAAACCTGCGTATTTCATAAATAAAAGCCACCTTTTGTGGATAGAAAAAAATGGTTAAATATATGATGGTTTGGTTTGCTTCTGCTCTTTAAATACAGGAATGAGTCCTTTTGCAAACTTCGGGAGAAGAGGAAAGGAAGCTTTTGAGCAGGAGCTGCGCTGTCCCTGGCTGCAGCACTTTTCTGTGAAGAGTTAGGTTGTACGCTCAGAAAGGAAGGATCTCTGTTCCCTAGAATGTTCCAGCAGTGCCCAGTGGATCATCAGTGTCTGCCCTCAGTTCAGTTCAGTTGCTCAGTCATGTCTGACTCTCTGCGACCCCATGCTCTGCAGCATGCCAGGTTTCCCTGTACTTCACGAACTCCCAGACCTTGCTCAAACTGAAGTCCATCGAGTCCATGATGCCATCCAACCATCTCATCCTCTGTTGTTCCATTCTCCTCCTGCCTTCAGTCTTTCCGAGCATCAGGGTCTTTTCTAAGGAGTCAGTTCTTTGCATCAAGTGGCCAAAGTATTGGAGTTTCACCTTCAGCATCAGTCCTTTCAATGAATATTCAGGACTGATTTCCTTTAGGACGTACTGGTTTGATCTCCTTGCTGTCTGAGGGACTCTCAAGAGTCTTCTCCAACACCACAGTTCAAAAGCATCAATTCTTCGGCGCTCAGCTTTCTTTATGGTCCAACTCTCACATCCATAGATGACTACTGGAAAAACCATAGCTTTGACTAGACAGACCTTTGTTGGCAAAGTAATTTTAATATACTGTCTAGGTTGGTCATAGCTTTTTTTCCAAGGAGCAAGTGTCTTTTAATTTCATGGCTGCAGTCACCATCTGCAGTGATTTTGGAGCCCAAGAAAATTAAGTCTCTCACTGTTTCCATTGTTTCCCCATCTATTTGCCATGAAGTGATGGGACCAGATGCCATGATCTTAGTTTTCTGAATGTTGAGTTTGAAGCCAACTTTTTCACTCTCCTCTTTCACTTTCATCAAGAGATTCTTTAGTTCTTCACTTTCTGCCATAAGGGTGGTGTCATCTGCATATCTGAGGTTATTGATATTTCTCCCAGCAATCTTGATTCCAGCTTGTGCTTCATCCAGCCCGGATGTAAATTCTCATGATGTACTCTGCATAGAAGTTAAATAAGCAGGGTGACAATATACAGCCTTGACGTACTCCTTTCCCAATTTGGAATCAGTCTGTTATTCTATGTCCAGTTCTAACTGTTGCTTCTTGACCTGCATACAGATTTCTCAGGAGGCAGGTAAGGTGGTCTGGTATTCTCATCTCTCAGAATTTTCCACAGTTTATTGTGATCTACACAGTCAAAGGCTTTGGTGTAGTCAATTAAGCAGAATTAGATGTTTTCCTGGAATACTGTTGCTTTCTCAACGATCCAGTGGATGTTGGCAATTGGATCTCTGGTTCCTCTGCCTTTTCTAAAACCAGCTTGAACATCTGGAAGTTCACGGTTCACGTATTGCCGCAGCCTGGCTTGGAGAATTTTGAGCATTACTTTACTAGAGTGTGAGATGAGTGCAATTGTGTGGTAGTTTGAACATTCTTTGGCATTGCCTTTCTTTGGGATTGGAATGAAAACGGACCTTTTCCAGTCCTGTGGCCGCTGCTGAGTTTTCCAAATTTGCTGGCATACTGAGTGCAGCATTTTCACAGCATCATCTTTTAGGATTTGAAATAGCCCGACTGGAATTCCATCACCTCCACTAGCTTTGTTTGTAGTGATGCTTCCTAAAGCCCACTTGACTTCACATTCCAGGATGTCTGGCTCTAGGTGGGTGACCCACCATCCTGGTTATCTGGGTCATGAAGATCTTTTTTGTATAGTTCTTCTGTGTATTCTTGCCACCTCTTCTTAATACCTTCTGCTTCTGTTAGGTCCATACCATTTCTGTCCTTTATTGTGCCCCTCTTTGCATGAAATGTTCCCTTGGTATCTCTAATTTTCTTGACAAGGTCTCTGCTCTTTCCCATTCTGTTGTTTTCCTCTTATTTCTTTGCATTGATCACTATCTCTCCTTGCTATTCTTTGGAATTCTTCATTCAAATGGGCATATCTTTCCTTTTCTCCTTTGCCCTACCCCTTTTAAATTCATAGTCAGCTTTGTCCTGGGGAGGATTTAAGGCTGCCTACAATATATATGGAGGTTAAATTAAAAAAATGGGTTCTAGGCAAATGAAGAAAGAGGAAAGAATATCAGAATAGGAAGGACAAACATGAGTGAGGATAGTGTTCACTTTACATGGAGGAAGGGAGGGGAATTTTTCCAGAAATCTACCCCCTCCCCTTTTCTTTTTATTCTGTGGGATCTTATTTTGCATTATGCGATCATGACCACATTCTTGCTAGGATTTGGGAGGTCCATTCCTTTCTGTGGTCTTCCCTCGTGGCTCAGTTGGTAAAGAATCTGCCTGCAATGTGGAAGACCCAGGTTTGATCCCAAGGTTGGGAAGATCTGGAGAAGGAAATGGCAACCCACTCCAGTATTATTGGGCTTCCCAGGTGGCTCAGATGGTAAAGTTTCTACATGCAATGCTGGAGACCCGGGTTTGATCCCTGGGTCAGGAAGATCCCCTGGAGAAGAAAACGGCAACCCACTCTAGTACTCTTGCCTGGAAAATTCCATGGACAGAGGAGCCTGGTAGGCTATAGTCCATGGTGTCACAAAGAGTCGGACACGACTGAGTGACTTCACTTCGACTTCACTTATTCCTTACTGTGTTCACTGTAGGGCAATAGCATCATTCCAAGGACCATTCAGTAAAAGTTCTGGAGAAAGCACTGAAAACTGCAATGTAGAAACTGCCCTGCCTTCTGATCTAATCCAGAAATAAAATTCTAGAGCACTCAGGGCCATTGCCTCTCAAATAGCAATATGACCTGTATGAATCCCCAAGGAAAATAAGTTATCCGTCTTTCTGCAAAATCTGTTTTACTCAGAGTTGGGGGTGGGTGTTTGAAACACAAGGTAGATCATGCGGCAGAGTGCAGATCTCCCATGAGTGTGGAGGCTAACATGGGGGACTTAAGTGATGTTTTGTATCCTCACAGGTCTCTGGGGCACCTTCCGCTCTCTGAAACTCTCCAAATCTGCATGGTAGTCTTGCTTCAGCAGCAGCATCTTACAAAATTACAGCATAACCTGCCTGTCCCTCACTTTACTGCTTCTGTCAACCTTGACTTTGTGTGATGAATGAAACAGCAGTAGTTGTGCAGTGGAGGATGGGGGAGATTGTTACTCGGATCACAGAACCCACGACCAGGTTTTGAGTGTAAGTAGTTTGTTTGGGAAATGCAGGTAAACTGCAGCGGAGACCAGAACTTAATCCCGCACCACCCCCCACCCCTACACACACCCAGGAAATTCAGCTGAATGGCATGAAACATGTGCCTCAGAGTTTTCCCATCCAGGTGATGGGAGAGCCAGGCTGTTTGTCCTAAAACCAGCTGGCTTTAGACTGACTGAGTGCTGCTCAGGTCAAATATGCTTGCATTGATGGGGGAGAGGGTGTCCTG